>NC_062252.1:1313922-1970883 GCF_905475465.1 Pieris napi
TAAAATTTATGACTGTTTGGCAGCGAATTCCTAACTGTTCGACCGTTGTCATAGCAACCGCGTTTTCGAATTCCGCTATAGGGATGACGATTCCTATATCGATATAATCAAATTCGTTAACTGCTCCTATTATTCACTAAATAATAAGGATAAACTTATCATTCTAGCGCTTTCGAATAGAATTCAAAGCAATATTATTTATAATATATAATTAAAAAAAAAAAATGTAATTGTTATTTAAAAATAATAGCGTGTATAGTTGTCGTAAATAAAATAAAATAGGGTGGAAAAGGAGGTCTTCTCCCGGACAGGGGCCGCATCTTAGAGTCATAAAATTCTCTATAAATTTCTTTTTGTATAATGTCAATAAAATTTGGACAAATAAATTTATTATTAATATTGTGGTTGTAAACGTTGACATTTTAAATTTAAATATAAATAGAAAATATTAAATAATTTAAATATTATTAAATTAATATCCTAAACGTTCGTAAATTAAAATACACTCACGGATTTTGTTAACTTGTGTCACAAAAAATTACGCACAATCACTACACTTGCACAACGTATCGTCTCACCAGTTTCAAGCCGACGACTGACACAATTCAAAGGGTTCACGCAATACAAATGACGTAGAGATGTGCTATTTATCGATACTTTATCGATAATCATTCAGGGTCACGTGTGCTTACACGAATCTATTTACTTGTCATTAATTTAAAGGAAAACTATTCCGCTTAACAACTCTCATGTTTGAATTAAAATGTAGCTTTTTTGGAGAGTATTCAATTAAGATTTCCTTATTTAGGAATCAATTAAGCGCTTTATAAAAGCTTAAACTAGGAGCTTTCATATCATATTTATTTAAATTTTTTATTATGATTGTATTTGTAACTAAATTTGGTGGATGAAATTGTGCTTTGATATTTTTATTTGTAAGGTTTTTTCATGGTTATATTATAAGGTTATTTAAATTATTTCATCATTTATATTAATTATTATATATATATAAATATTTTAAGAGTAATGTTGGACTTGTAACTAAATTTAATGGACGAAATTATGCTTTAATATTTTTAAGGTCATTTAAATTTAAATAATTTCCTTATATATATGTATATCTATATATTTTTAATACGTAATAGTTTAAACATGTCATAGAAAGTTGCCTAAATTAGCTAGTTAATGAATATGTATTAAATTGTTTAAATATTTGTATTGAAAATTCAATCGTGAATAAATATTGTGTTGTATACTTTGTAAACGGGTTTTATGCTTGTACAGTTGGTATATGAGGTCACGGCTTAATTTTGCTAAAAAACGGTCCGAGGTTCGATATAAATTGAAAAATGTGAGCAATTTATATTTCAAAATGAACGTCTCAATCTAATTAGACTATTTTAACGAAAAACTCTTTCACCTCTTTCTGCCATATTGTGTCTACGGCGTGGTGAAAAGAGACAGAGTAAAACAATGCAATAAGGTTGATTTGCTTTTCGTCAAGAGAAGAGTTTTAAGGCTCCAACCCTCAGAATCAGAGAGGAGACTTAGCCCTAAGTACTACGTTTTTGTTCTATTTTTGTCTGGAAGAGTGGACCAACACAGGACTGTAGACCGGAATAAGGTTTAATTCATAAAACTTAACTTTAAGTTACACTCAGGTATGTCAAAAAACTATTGGAATTTGACTTACGGAAGAGTTATTCTTAGGACACTATCAATGACTGACGGCTCGCGAGTGCATTGCCGGCCTTTTAAGAATGGGTAAGCTCTTCTCTTGTCGGACCCCAGTCGAATTGGTTCGGAAATACTTCAGTGGGCTATTGAATATTTCTTATGTGTTTCACCTTCCACATAACTTGAAAAATATTGTTTTACCATATATATTATTAATAAGTTTTTACTATACTTATTAAAATCTAATTAGATTCATGAATTTCTGCTGAGGAAAAACGTTTTAATCTAAAATTAGAAATAAAATAATAAAAAAAACCGTGATATTAAAATAGATACGGAATTGTAATTAAATAAATAACTTATCATAAATCATAACTGTATCAGAGGAATTATAATACTGACATTCAGAAAATAGATTTATGTAAACAATTCTCAATGACTTATTACTATTTACTTTGGATTACATACCTGTTATATAAAAATTACTACTATAATTAGAAAAGTTTAACCTTAGGTAACCTTTTAAGGGGAGGAAATTTCCCCGTACTAGACTATCTAAAGTAATTCTTTTTTGGGAAAAGGGATACTTTTCTTTAATAAAATCCCATAGGTTTTTTTATCTCTGCCTTTTAATAAATTTAAGAAATGTATTAATAGAAAAGCTGTGTAAAAAGACTTACTATAAAGTTAACGATTACGTAGTTGATAATAGGGCCTGGGACTAGTGCTAGACAGGCTACTTTGTCTAGCACTAGTCCCAGGCCGTTGTTTTAAAATAAGTGTTGTTAGACATAGTCATTTTGTATGATGATTTGCTATTTAAAAAGAGTACCGAGAGTTTTTTACGCCGGCTTTTTCTCTCGGCCTACACCCTCTGCCTTCTTTGCCGATGAGTAGGCATGTCTACTGATTCAAATTTAATGACGTGGAATAATTTATAGCTGTATCTTATATTCCATAATTAACATATTTTTTTTATGAGACCGACTCCCATGATAATTGATATTTAAGCAAGATTGGTTCTGCTCCAAGTTCTGCAATAATTCTTTTGTTTGAAACGGGACTTTGAGGTCAAGATCAACATTAAGACAAGACTTTTTATCTAGGTCTAGATCCTGTTTTGCCTAAGGGAATGCCAACTGCAAGGTGACCTTGTAAGCAATCTAACGCGTGAAATGATAAAACTGATCACATTTTATTGAGTTTTAATCATTATTGTAAATGTCAAACAATAAAATTCTCCAAACTAGATATATTTGGTTACATATTATAAAAATACTAATAACGGCGGCTGTGCACAAGGAAAAGTGAAGCATCGTGAGTAAACCGGCATGCCTTAGACACAAAAAGTCGACAGCGTGTGTCAGGCACAGAAGGTTGACTCACCTAATAACGACGAAGCATTTAAGTATGTGAGGTTTAAGTATTTATTATATGTCGGAGAGGATTCGTTATTTCTTATGTTGAGGAACAAATATTATAAAATAATAAACGGCACAAATATAAGTCTTTCCTCCAACTACGATTTTGTTCCCTTTGGAGTCTGTTGGCGCCTAGTAGATAGTACCGGTGACCCCAGAGCTGGTACTTTCCTGGCTCAATGAGTAAGTATCGCAATACAGCGAGGAAATGCTGCCAGCGTTAAAGGTACACTGCCACAGGGACCAAACTTTTTAAATTTGTTATGATTTTCTTTTCAATAATTTTTATAATTACTTTGTAGGTTAAGATAATTGTCAAAACTGTATATTTGATTGTAAATTGATTAATTAGATATACTTTTATATTATAAAGAGGATTTTGGTTTGTTGTAGCAAAACTACTTGGTCGAATTCATAGGTTCTTTCACCATTAATTCTTTCGCCAAGTAACAGTCTATTCATTTCCGAAATATCTTTAAAAAAAGTCCAGCCGTGCCGGACATTGGCTGTAACACGGGCTGCCAATACAAAACTATTTTTATTATATACAACAGATATATGTACAACAACAATTATATAAAATATTTAAATAAATAACTACCACAAAAAACATAATTTTGGCTGACAACTATTGATATGTTGATAATAGGTTGCCGGTCTTTTTGTCCAAACACGCTTTTCTTTTTATAAAAATCGTAATTTGTGATATGCATAAAAATGCAAATATTTTGTGTAAAGTTTATTATACAAATTTATGACTGCACATTTCATAATTGCAAACATTGACCTCAAGTTTATCATATCATAAACTCACAATCTGACCTATCAGTTGTTCATTAGTCATGTTACACAATGATTAGCTGACATATATCTCATACTTAGGTATTTTAAATAAGTTACTATAAGCAAAAATACGTGTGTGTACTTATGTACACGCGTTAGAAGTTATACGTAACTTCTTTGGCGTAACAAGATAAAAATCTTAAAAAAAAATTATTCTACGTTTGTAGAAAAAACAACACGAACTATAGAAAAAACTAAAATGTTGATTATAGCTAACTTCAGGGTGTCGGTTTTTTGTCACGGTGTGCGCGCGCATCGTAAAAATTTACTCTCCTAATTTTTCCCTAACGCGCCAAAAGAAGTATAACTTCAAAAATTCGAAAGAAAACAGTTGACAAATGATTTGCGTTAAAAAAAGTGTGTAGTCGACACACAACATACATAGGTACTTTATTATTATCAATACATAATACCAATGTCTACTACTACTTGTCTGGTAATCAGTGTAGGCTAGGAGTGCGACTCGATTGTTCGAACCCAGGACTTGTGAACAGTGAACGTAAAAATTATGAGGCAGTTTCAGGGTGTCGGTTTTTTGTGATGGTGTGCGCGCGCATCGTAAACATTTACTCTCATCATTTTTCCCTAACGCACCAAAAGAAGCAGTAAAGGCAGTTTCCTCTTGATTCATGGTCTGTTAATGTGTTGTATATATCTAAGAATTTGTGGTTTTTGAAATTAGAGAAAACTAAATTGAAATTTTATCTACGATCGATATATACGCAATAGTTTTGCTTAATGTGCTATGACCCCTACATGAGGCAGAGGGCGTCCTCATCTCAATCGCATTCGGTCTTGTGCCTCGTATTTCACGTCGCTTCAAGTTCCAGCTCTCTTTGCCTCATCTGCAACTGTACTTCCAGGTTTGCTTGGGATGTTCACGCTTCTTTTTTCCTTGCGGGTTCCAATCCTGCTTGGGGATATGATTGGAATATCTTCGTGTATGCAACATTGATATAAAAAATAAAACAGACGCAACATTGATATAAAAAAATAAAATAAGTCTTTTCCATGCCGCGAAAGATGTGCCCCCAGCAACGTATACGACGCGATAAAAATATGATGCAAACATATTCGATGATTGGCATTCCCGAACCGAATGACCTCAGATTCAGCGTACAGTGACGTACTTTGATAAATTCATTTCGTACACAAGTCAATTTACTTGTTATGAATAACAGATATTGCTCATATTAGTTTTTGCGTTCAATTTTTATACTTTTTCTATTTTATTTGCCGTATTTATTTTTTATTTACTTCGTTGCTTTTACTATTCTAAACATAAATGATTATGCAACTGGCTACCATATTTACTATAGGGAAAGTGCAATAAGTGCGTAATTATATAAAAATTAACAATAAAGAAAAATCAGTTTATCTTACGGTACAATGCCAGGTTTTTAAATGCAGTACAAAACCAACAGAATTCTACGTGGGTAAAAGCCCCATACTTATTTAAAAGAATTTGAAGATCCCTTCCCATAGAATCTTACGTTTAATTAAATTCATTTAAAATTTTATATATGTCGGAGCAATGGCGCTGATATTAGCTGCCGTTGTAATTATAATTTAATAACATCAAAGTCAAATTAGTTCAAAATCGTTATATGGATTATTTGATTTGCCAATATTAATAAATTGAATAACAGACTTTTTGATAGTCTATAATAATAACGTCATTATTATGAATGTCGGAGTAATGGCGATGATACCGGCTGCCATTTTCATTATAATTTAATAACACCAAAATTTAATAAATCCCTTAATACGAATGGTTTACTTAATTAGCCAATATTGCTGGATCTATAAAAAATCGATTGAATAGTCGTTATGTAATAAATGTATGTAAAATCGTGTATTGTAAATCTATATATTTAAAGGCAAGTAGGCGATCAGCCTTCTGTACGATGTTTTTCTTCACCATTCGCATATATCAATTCCGTAAAAAAACTTTTGCGGCCTGGGATGTCAACAGGGTAGAATCGCTTAACCACTAACATAATTTTTAATAATGTATTAATTGCTTTTTAGGAGATTTTTAAGTATCAAGGCCGCGGAAACAAATTACTTAATTCTTATAAACAAATAGTAGGAAAATATAAGTTGTTTTCGAAAGATTTGTATTTATGGACTAATCAAGCTCATTATTATCATAATTATTCAACCATAATTTAATTAACATGAATCTTTCTTAAGCGGAAGAGTAATATGATTAGATTTATTATGTAAACACAGTTAAAGGGAAGTATTATTTTATCATAGGTTTGTTAGGAAATTGGGAAAATATTAAATATTCATGAATAAATATTTCTGTATAGGTTTTGTTCTAAGATTACTTTATATACAATTTCAGCCACATAGAATGAAAAGTAAACAAATTTGAATGCACGATCTTGGGGTTGAGAGTCACAAGCCCAAACCACTAATCCATAGTCTAATCCTAAGGCTATAAGGGGTCGTATATAAAAAAATCCAACTATTTATTGCATGCCTTGCCTTATAATATGTTGTTATCTTAATTATATAGGAATACAGGGGTCTAGGCTCTGAATATGATTTTGTCCCATTCGGTGTCGAGACCCTTGGTCCGTGGGGTCCTAACGCTATAAGGCTTTTTAAGGAAATAGCAAAAAGGTTAGTCGATATCACAGGAGACCGAAGAGCTGGCAACTACCTTGGACAAAGAATTAGTCTAACTATTCAAAGGGGGAACGCTGCCAGTATCTTCAGAACCTTGCCTAAAGGAACTTTTTAGTAATATATTTTAGTTATTATATTTTAAGGTCAGTTATTGGTTTTTTTGTTATTGATTAATTGATTGCATAATCCTTTTTTTATATATATAATTGTTATAGAAAATTTAAATATTGCTTTCGTAATCAGAATAGAATTTAGAATATATAAAATTGTTCCTTTAATACCACACGATGATAAAGATAGGCTATCAAATGGGCTTTTGTGTTTAAGATTTGTGTACGTATACTATTTATAAGAAACCAAGATGCTCCATAGTACGAGAACGGCAGTTCTGCCTGTTGCATTGATATTCCGTCTTTTACCAGCAACATAAAGATATCCTATTCGCAAGATCCGAGACGCGGACTATAGCTCGTTTACATCGAAACCCAAATCGTTGTTGACATTTTTGTTTATTTATTTATTCACACTTAGCTCAGAAAGATTTGAGACAAGGCTGGCTATACGTAGGGTATGCGATTTCATTAGATTTCGATTTTTTACAGATCTCCGGAGTTTCGAAAACCAATCGTTAACTCGAACAACTGAAACACGATAAACTTTTTGAGGTTAATTAAGAGACGAAATTATTTAAAAGAAAAATTTTATTTATTTGACTTTTCCTATTATCTATATATATATAAATGAAACCCGTTTTCCGTTGTCACGA
This sequence comes from Pieris napi, assembly GCF_905475465.1. Taxonomy (NCBI): domain Eukaryota; kingdom Metazoa; phylum Arthropoda; class Insecta; order Lepidoptera; family Pieridae; genus Pieris; species Pieris napi. The sequence continues at coordinate 1,321,270 of NC_062252.1, forward strand.
CATAACATGAAAACGGCTTGACCGATTGGGCCAATTCAATTCTTTTTTTATAATATTCTTTGAAGTACGAGGATGGTTCTTACGGAGAGAAAAATTAAAAAAATTGAGTGAAAAAGTCTAAAAACAACACTTTTCTATATTCCCATACATAATATTCGTAATAATACTTAAAAGTCAATTTGAACTTTAATACCATATATCATAAAGTTCAAGTGTTAGTGGAGGGGTTCCGGGAAGGTAAATTTTTATTTTTTGACATAATGTATTTGCTGTCTTATCAACTTTCTTTTTTTTATCTTAGCTAGACCGGTGTCCCGAATAGCAGAATAAGTATTTAAAAAACATAAAGAATCGACTGTTAGGCGGTACGATGTTCGCCAGGCCAGCTAGTTTATAATAAATGACGTAACATTCATGCGTTATTTTAATAAAAGTCTTCGCCGTGTTGAATAAAGTGTTATTTACCTATGCTAGATATTTAGGAGTGATTTTGGAAATAACATCTTAAGAATGACTATCGAGAGGTCTGTCTGATAAACAGCATCTTATGTCTGCTTACTACATAGCAGCTGAAAATACCCTCTCAGGACAAACACTGGTCGGCACCAGCGCAAGATATTATAAGCGAACTGTAAAAAGCTACCCCCTAATTGCCCACACTCATATAGATTTATCTCTTTTTGAATATATTATCTAATCTCGCAGAATTATCTAATTTATCGGGATTGCCGAGCTATAAGCCTCCTGGTAACTACGTAACATATTCCCTTATTACAGTATTCCGTCTTTCCAAGAAATGATTTTGTAGATTCATAAACAAGTTTTAACATAGTACTAATTAAGTGGCGTGATCTTTTATCTGACGCGTGCGTCGAGTAATAATAATTGTAATGACGTCATGTAATTTTTATCTATGTAAAGCTCAACGTCACGTGATTTTAAAGTAGTTCGTCGATTGTACACTTAGCGGTTTTTGGAAAAGTATTGTGACAACGAATGGAGATTTGTCTCACTTAAACCGCTTGATAAATGGCTCTATTGTTAAGAAGTTAGGCACCTTAGTTACAGCTCAGAGGCACTAAAACCTTTTTAGGTCTGGGCCTCAGATGTCTAAATGTGTTTCATGATCATTTGTCAATCTAATAGGCAAGTAGGTGATCAGCCTCCTGTGCCAGACACACGCCGTCGACTTTTTGGGTCTAAGACATGTCAGTTTCCTTACGATATTTTCCTACAGCGTTCGAGCGAATGTTAAATGCGCATAGAGACAGTCCAATTGCACGGATATCGAACCTACAACCTCAGGGATGAGAGTCGCAAACTGAAGTAATGTTTAATCATTTTCTTCGATAAAGACGTATCGTGGGCCACAAACAATTCTCTAACGCATATATTCAGACAGATGTTTCATTTTAAATAACTTCCAATCAAATAAAATAAAACAACAATCAAAAGTATCCATCTCAAAAGGATATTCAAATTAAGACATTTGTTTAAACCTTACTCAACGCTGAATTAGATTTATAATTTAAATTGGAATTCCGTTTAAAAAGAGGCGTTAAAAATTTAACATATCTCGTTATTATAAAATATCACGCATTCGGTGTACCTTTTGGTATTGGCCACCAGCTGCCCTGCGATTCTGTAATTCACTTTTCAAACTCACACAGCGGTTTTCGCATCGGCGGTCGCTCTTAAATCAGTCTGCGAAAACAGCTGTGTGAGTTCGAAAAGTGAGTTACAGAATCGCAGGGCAGCTCTCTCCAATGAGTTCTATCATTGGCAACTCTGGTCCAGTATGGCCCCAAGGTCAGGAGAGTATGATTCGTATATATTTTTAATTTCTATCCATAATTAAAATTGTTTCTGCAGTATATCATAACGGCAAAAGGCTATGGGAAATATCCATTTGTGTAATAATTAGTTTAACTCTAGGTTTTGGCCTCTGATTTCTCTATTGTGATATTATATATTTCTTTATAGACGGGTAGGTCAGTATTCTGTGCCTTTTTTTTTTTTTAAAAGACAATTCACACCAATTGACCTAGTCCCATGCTAAGCTGGTGAAGCTTGTGTTATGGGTACTAGGCAACGGATATACATACATATTATAGATAGATAGATAGACATATAAATACATATTTAAACACCCAAGACCTAAGCACAACACCAAATGCTCATCACATCGATATTCGTCTCAGCCGGGGATCGAACCCGGGACCCATGGATTCGCAGTCAAGGGTAGTAACCACTAGACCAATGAGTCGTCAAAACATTGTACCTGACATGTACATTTCTGAGACTAAGGCATGGTGATTTCTTCACGATGTTTTTCTTCACCGTATGTTTTGCCCACATAGCCGCAGTTAAGCCTCTATGCCAACATTGATGGATGCATATTATTTTGTAAAATACAATTTTAATTGATGTCAAGTTTAAGGAATAATTTATCCGCTATTAAATCTCAAGTTTATGTAATTCGAGATATGAAAGTATGTTTACGAAAATATTAAGCGTGTTGAAGTGTTACGAAAATTCCAAGGGCTACTGGTCAATTTATAATTACGCATTTTATGTTAAATTGGAACAGTAAAATTAAAATAAAGTAAATCTTACATCAGTAACAATTATAAGGTTAAACCCTGCAAGGTCTGTTAGTATTAATAAATTTGAATGACAAATATCTTGTAAAATAAGTTTGCGATTATAAAGGCGACGGATTTCGTCTCGTACTGTCCTAGTGAGTAAATTTAAATGCGAGAAGAAAGAAAGAAAACGCTTTACTATACATTTAAAAAAAGGGCAGATAGTCTCTTCCTTTTCACATGTTAATGGTACTTGATACAGAATTCTTCATATCACTTATATTCTACTAGCAGACCGGCCAAGCGTTGCTGTAGCTAAGGTTTTAGTTATATTACATAGTAGTTACCTATTCAAGGGAAACGGTAGGAGAACACCAGTCATTGGGGACCACCATGCTTTTTTGGTAATTATTCCATTAAATTGTAGCTTATGTGATACGTTGCTAAGTACTTTTAACACAGCGTCATCTGTTAGAATTGTGGCTATAAAATAATAAACAAATATTTTGCAATAAAATAATATTGCGGATATAAATTGAGATGTAAGCTATCCTATCTTTTAAGTTAGATTAAACCGCACACGGTGTGCAAATTCGATTGAAATCGGTTCAGTAGTTTAGGAGTCCATAGCGGACAAACAACGTGACACGTAATTTATATACTCAAACTCAAACTCAAAATATCTTTATTCAAGTGGGTAACCAAGTACACTTTCGAATTGTCAAGTTAAATTAATTGTAAATTTACATTTACTACCAGTTCGCAAGTCAAGGGCGTAGAGCGGGTAAGAAGAACTGGCAAGAAACTTTCCGCCACTCTATTTAATCGCCAAGTATTGTCATACAAATTGTTATATATGTATTAAGATAATTAAACTGTTGCACAATAAGAATACTTTCGGTTTCAGCATAGGACAGGTTGAGTAGATTTTGTTTACGATTGTTAGTGAAAGTACATATAATGTTTTGAATCGATAGTGAAATTTAAAATTTAGTTTTTAAGAAAGTGGTTAGAGATGAAAAGGACTCTAAAGGAGTAAAGGCGTGGGGCGAATAAAGTGCGTTTTTTTTAAATTTGACGGTTATCATTATACAAATTTGACTCAAATGATTAAATATACTATTTTTTTTTAAAAGACAATTCACACCAATTGACGTAGTCCCAAGCTAAGCTGGTGAAGCTTGTGTTATGGGTACTAGCCAACGGATATACATACATATTATAGATAGATAGACATATAAATACATATTTGAACACCCAAGACCTAAGCACAACACCAAATGCTCATCACATCGATGTTCGTCTCAGCCGGGGATCGAACCCGGGACCCATGGATTCGCAGTCAGCGGTACTAACCACTAGACCAATGAGTCGTCAAATTATTCTAACTTTGACATTATTTTGTAAACCTTGCAGCTTGTGGCAATATTTCAAAATCTAACTAACGAATACATACTAACCGATTTATATGAGGTAATTACATACAAAATTTAAAAGTTGTTTTATCAAAATATAACCTTGAGCTAAAATAACTGATTCGATTGAACTTAGCTCTGATTAGGTACGCTCAATTAAACCTCTTCCTGGTTTAAATTTAATTAAACGGCAACTAATTTTATTAAGACTTGTTTAGACAACTTTTACTTTTTTTTTAAATAAAAAAATAAATCAGTGGTGCTACAACCTCTTTAAGTCAACCTCAGATTTCTGAATCTGTTCATGATAATTTTTAAATCTAATAGGCAAGTAGGTGATCAGCCTCCAGTGCCTGACACACACCGTCGACTTTTTGGGTCTAAGACATGTCGGTTTCCTCACGATGTGTTCCTTCACCGTTCGAGCAAATGTTAAATGCGCACATAGAAAGAAATTCCATTGGTGCACAGCCGGCGATCGAAACTACGACCTCAGGTATGAGAGTCGCACGCTGAAGCCACGAGGCCAACACTGCTCAACTTACTTTTTTTTTACTTAAGTAAAAATCCATTAACCCTTTTTTTATATCTAATAGGAGTTTTGTATGTCAAAACGTCCGACATACAAAAGTCTCGACTATGAAAGTTAACACCCATGGGTTTGATTTGAGACGCGACGAAAATGTCGAACATCCAAAAATCTACGACAAATACACAACGAGAGACGCAAAAATGTGTCTGCTACGCCATTGGGGATACAGAGACCAGCAATTTTGTTAAAAAATTCATTTTTTCTAAATCCAATATTTTTTATGAGAAAAATAATAATTAATTTTATATTTAGATGCCCCTCACGACATCAGCATAATATTCTGAGTACCAAGTAGACTTTTCTGTTATATTAATAAAAATAAAGATTGGCATACTTTGTTAGGATGTTCTCGTTTGTTTCAGCCATGCATAATTGTTTTACTGGGAAACAAACCCATTAACGAAGATACTCAATCAACCTCTGTTTGTCTTTTGTAATGTATCCAGCAATTAATACTAGATCAATATATTGGGGTAGGCACTAGAAGGTTCTGGGGTGAGTACGGACCAGCCTAGGGCTTTGAAAGAGGGGTTAGATAGTAGCCGATTCTCAGACTAACTGAATATGCATAAAAAAATAATAAAATTCATAAGAATCAGTAGCGCCGTTTCGGAGGAGTATGGGAACGAACATTGTAACACGAGAATGTTATATATTAGATAAGTGCACTTATAAACGTTAACAGGAAATATGTTAAATTAATTCTAAATTTACATTTACTACCAGTTCGCAAGTCAAGGGCGTAGAGCGGGCAAGAAGAACTTGCAAGAAAGAACCGCCACTCTTTTAAATCGCCAAGTTTTGAGTCATACAAATTGTTTTGATCATTTAAATAATCGTTAAATTTATAAAAAGCTTTATTGATTAATTTACGCTTAACATAAGATTTGAATTTATTCAGTGATTATTCTCTAATTTCGAGTTGAGAGTTTGTTGTAAAAACGAATACAGTTTTTTATCTTTTGAAGCCTATGGATTCTTATGTAGCTACTATACTCTAGTCAGCCTATAAAGAATCTCCCTAAGTAATCATTATATTCTTAATTATGTACTTTATTACGTATACAACCTAAACTAAATATATAAAACATAACAGATACAATATATAAATAGATCGAAGAAAACAAAAGTGATGCAAGATACCAACGAAGAGTTATCAAAAGTCAAACTTATTTGTTTTATTATTAAATGTCAACTATAAAACATCACTTGTAATCTTCAAAAGTTCCGTAGGTAATAAACGTTATTTTAAAGACACCGTACCAATAATAAAAACCCGTACAATTTTAAATTATTACAAAAGTAGAATATGCAGTTTAGATTTGTAATATAAATTTTTCTTGCTGCAGTAGGTACTTTTGATCGGAACCCCTTGACGGGTAAAGGTCTCCTCCAGCCTTTTTCAAATATGTCTGTCCATGGCTTTTCTCCATTCGCTTCCTGCTTACGCTTCTACTTTTTAGGATAACATCGTGAGAAAACCGGCTTGCCTTAGACCCTGAAAGTCGACGGCGTGTGTCAGGCACAGGAGGCTGATCACCTACTTGTCTAATAGATTGACAAATGATCATGATCCAGAAATAAAAGGCCGAGACTTAAGAAGGTTGTAGCGCCACTGATTGATTTTGCCAGATGTAGGTTTATAATTGGTATGTATTATGTCATATGAATATGTCAGGGATAATATTTATTCAGTTATTAGAATCATCTTACTGCTTATAGAATCACCTACTCAAGATTAATAACGACCAGAAAATTGTATAGGGAGTGAGTTTCATGTTTTAGAGTCTATGACAAATACGAATGGAATTTTTATATCAATCAAAATAATTAATGCTTATATAACCCCAAGTTGAAAGATTTATTTTTAACATTGTCAAATGTGACTTTGTAGAATTAAAAACAAGACAAACATTTGTTTCATTTAGTACTATCAAACTTTAAATATTAACAAACATGACAGTAAGTGGAAAATTACGAGTTTTCCCTTGTTTTCCTTAACGTTTGCGTAATTTTAATGAGCTGATCAATTGTAATTAAAGCTTTGTCAAGTGCCTATCTTATACCTAATTCGCTGTTATGCTAGTGTTTTGTTATTATTTATATAATTATATTAATTTGTGTAATGTTTTATTTTTGAATTTTTTGGTAACATTTATGTTTACCATAATTGTCATATATTTTAGAAAAGACAACTTTTAACATATACTATATAGTATTATATATGATGAAACGGCGTATATAAGAACAGAAGAAAAAAAATTGCCTAGAATTTACCACGATTCTCAACACAAAGTCGTAAAAAATCGTCAGTGCGAATCCGCATCAACATATTTTGGTACGAACTCTTCTTTATAAAGGGGGGGGGGGGCAAACCATCAGGGTGTTCACCTGATGTTAAGTGATTCCGCCACCTATGGATACTCACATTGCCAGAAGGCTCTCAAGTGCGTAAGAATTGGTGCCCTCTCGAACCCTAAGTCAATTTGGTTCGGAAAAACTTCAGAGGGCTTCAGAGTGACGTCAGGTCCATGAATAAAAGTCATCAATGAATAGCAGAATGTTTCTATTCCAAATCCTATTGATTAAACAATTTTTGTGAATATTTATTCAAATCGAACCTTTGTAAGTTGAGTTAATCTAAGCGGTATAACAAAATATACGTAAAATATAATCCGAGTTCGATAATATTTGTATTGCGTGCATGAATTGCTAGAACTTAAAAGCAACAAGGAAACGCAAAAAGCAGAAAAAAAAAACAAATCAATATTTCGCTAGTTATATCCGTATTCAGTAACTAACGTTTAATTGATTTTTAACGAGTTAAAAAGCTTTTATATATTATATGTTTTCTCGATTTACACTAAGGGCAAGATTCAGATATGAGACGCTATCTCTGGTTCCTGGTCAAAAATGTATTAGATTTTGATATACTGGGGTTCACAGTCCTCTCAGTTTATATTTCACACAGATTCGCACAGTTGACAGTACACACAGTTCGCGATATGTTTAGTTTCTGACCAATTTAGATGTTCAAAGGTAGCCTTCGTTGATCAATGAATAAAAGAAGATGGGCCAAGGAATTCTTTAAGAAGGGACTTTTTAAATATAGACACACATGAAGTAATCATGGCTTATGGTTACAGAAAGCACAAATTGGTTAAGTCTAAACTACGGTGAATAAATAACCGTGTTGTCCGTGTGAACGCTCCCTAAGCCCAAAAATTGACATTTGTCAGGCAGAGAAGAACCCTACTTGCTTATTAAAATAAATTTTCCCAAAACAGATCAGAAACACAACGTTTCAGAAATCTGAAGCCAAGACCTAGCGCCACAGGTTCTTTTTTTAAGTACGATGTAGTTGAAGACTTGTAAATACGGCGCTGTAAAATACAAAAGTACAAATTTACACTTAAACATTATATTTATTTAGGAATAATATTTATTTTTTCTACAAGAAAAGTATCACGTGTTCACTTGGCTTAGTCCCGTGTGCAACAATGTACCAGAATCATGAATTGATCTTGAGCTGAAGTAAACAGTAACCAAACAATAATAATTTATTTGCATGAATATGGTACAAAAATTCTGGTGGTAAAATCTAAACTTTTATAATATAAAAAGTAACGAAAACTGTGTTATCTTTAATGAGTCTCATTAGAGTTTATATGTTCATTTTATTTGTGGAAAATCCCAGCGCCGTTATCATATTAAATAGTGAAAATATAAAAACCCTATATCCTTGAGGTTTTCTGAGGGTATACACCTTTGTATGTATAATTTTAAATAGAAAATTAATACAGATTTACAAAGTTTGGTCCCTGAGGCAGTGTACCTTTAACGCTGGCAGCATTACCTACCTCGCTATATTGCGAATTGCGATACTTATTAATTCATTATTCAATTGTGATTAAATTAATCTTTCTTTAGGTTCTAAACTAAGATCTCCATACAAGTTTTATACCTCCCTTACAATTCATCCAATCTGTTATTAAGATAAGAGGAAATTTGCTTGAAGTAGAAGTAAGTAGAAGAAAAGTAGACTGCGTGAGTGAGGCACAGAAGGCTACTTGCCTATTAGAAAAAACAAATGATCATGAAACAGATACAGAAATAAAAGGCCCAGACCTTTAAAAGTAACCTCAAAAGCCTTAAAGGCCTTAAAAGTAATGGCTCTGTTTTTCGTAGTAATGGATAAATAAAACTACATATTATTTAGTCCCAAGAAACATTATATTGGACAGAATCCGAATTCCAATTTCAATATTAAGTTTACATACCACATAATTTCATCCACTATTAATGGTGTACACCAGAAATGTTTCGTCTTTTCGTTTATAAATGGTATAGGTATTCGAGGCGATCCGTACCAATTTACAGAGTAGCTCTGCAGGGATTGTACTACGTTAGAATACTGTGGTATTACAAGCCCGGAAACTAAGCAAATATTAATTTTAAAAGTTACCCGTGCGTGGTAAGTACGTGAGGTTGCAACCTTACTTTACGCTATGTTAAAATATATATTCAAATATATGAAACTATAACGGGTTCTCGAGATATTTTATAATCTACTTACTATACATTAATCTTTTAGGTATTGTGAAAGTTCCTGTACGTAAATAATCCTTTGTTTTCTTCAGAGCATAATGTCACAATTTTCTCTGTGGCTTTGTAAAACACTTGTTATTGTTTCTATACGTATATTTTCCTATTTTAATAATTAATTACGCCCTCTCTCAACGAGTAAGTATCGCAATACAGCGAGGAAATGCTGCCAGATTAAAGGTACACTGCCACAGGGACCAAACTTTTTAAATTTGTTTTAATTTTCTTTTTTAATTAATTGTGTATCAACGGCCACCGAATCATTGTTTGTGTCTTAGATCTAGTTTAACGAATTTTGTAGTTCTTGAACTAGTTTGATTTCGCCATTGCAACAATTTTTCTTTCTAAATGCGCAATTAATACTCGACAGATAACCTAGTTATCTTTCATGCTCATCCAGAAAGCTGTAATAGTTTTTGTATATAGGCCAAGCAATAGAGTTTTGATTAACTTTGTTTTCTCCTGTTTGTGTGCTCCGTATGAATAACCAATTGCGTATAAAGACTGAAGACACAGTCGAAGTAAGAACGCACTGCCTCAGCGTTTGCAGCGGGTCAGATATGGTGAATGGGCACTACAGTTATAATATGGTTTAGATCAAAATTTCCATCATTAAATAAACACGGCGACCTCTCTTTGTTAATGAAAATCTAATTATACTTTTGGCACACGCTATGTTCCCGTATGTTTCGCCAAGAACCGTAAACATTCTAAATCCACCAAATATTGTTTAAAATTCTGGTACACAAACTAATTAGTAATTACTAGTACCTCACAAGAATGTAAATTGACAATTGACATCTTTCTCGTCGACAATTAACTCTAGTAGAAGTAATGTTAATACATTTTTGAATTCATTTACGTATTTAATTAATTGTTAGAGGTTTTATATCTTATCATGTAGTCTGTATACAGGGCGTCCCAAGGCTATGGGGCATCAAGGGAATGTTCCTTAAATATCGTTAGGATATTTTGCTAAAAGAAGACTTTATTTTATTATGAAAAGTAAGTATTACGTCATTCAATGATTGACGTTGTTCCTGTCTTATTAAAGTTACATTGTCTTAAAAATACTATGTTACTTTAAGAAGAATTATTATTTGTTGTCCATTCTCTTAATTGGAATCAAAAATTAGGCGTGTTTTTTTCACATTAGAGTCGATTTGATTCCAAGGAAGATAAGTAATTTTTAAAATATCATTGTATGCAGTAATACTTATTGGAGAGAACCATAATTTTAGAGAAGCTTATGAATTGGTCTTAACAGATTTAAAACAATTTTCGCATTTTTTTAGAAAAAATAAAAACTATATTCATACAGAAATATGGTTGTGACTTGTGACAAAATTTATCTAACCCACACTAGAGACCGTTTTGTGTGTAACGTTACACTGTAAGATTGTAAGCTGATTACAATTATTCCGTGTTTAGTGCATGTTTAAAATATTTTTTTAAGAAAAATGAGTGTTACATCTAATCAACCACAGGTCGTGAAACCTTAAGTATGCGTGAATGAATGTGTATAATGCACTCTGTATTTGAGTGTGTGTCTGAGAGCTGTTATAAGCGTGCGCTGTGTCTGTGTTAGTTTTTGGAGAGTCATGCCAAATACGTAGTAAGGCCTCTGCAGAATCGCAATCCAATTCGGCTACCATAATGTTTATGTGTTTTGTGAGTTTATATCTGGATAGTTTGATTATCTCAGAATCCATAGATTGGGAGATTTTATTATAAGGGAATGGGAAGTAATGCAAAAAAGCGTTAACCAACGCTTTTTGTCACAGTCCATCACTTTGTATGTCCCAAAGGCTCACGTCTCTATGACTTGTTAAAAATAAGCTTTTCTTTCTCCAACCAAAACATATGAATGAGAACTTCAATAGAATTCCGTTGAATAAACTCCGCGATGGGAGACGTTTCTGCGAATTGAATTTTTATTGTAGGTACTGGTCGCTCAGGTTTTGTTAGTATTCATGATTGTCTAAGTCGTCGGGTTGTATGAGTCACCGTCGCACTCACACGCCTTTTATTAAGCACTTAATATGGATAATATATCAATGATTTAATAGCACTAATTCTTTTGTCATAGTGTTTATTATCCTAATCCGGGAACCGTGTATTTTCTGCACAGTATATAGTACAGTTTGTTGCTCTAATAATTTAAAAAAAAGCAAAAAGCATTTTAATCTGATTCGTCGGGCAATAAATGTCACTGACAGTAGGAATGTGCACGCAACCCGTTATCGATACTTAGCTACCTGCGCACGCACTCTGACTCCTGATTGGTCGTTACGAGTAAGGGTTATTGTTTTTCTATAAATAAAAGATTTTTTGTTATGACACTCATTACATTACTTACGCTTCGTTACGCGTTACGCGCAATGGTAAAAAAAATATTTTCAGATAGCGAAAAATTATTCCTATTATCCAAATATCGATATGTACCTCAACAATACTTACGTACATTACTACACCATTAAGACCTGTAAGTGCGAGCGAGATAAACGATAAATATGATTTATGACCCGAAGAATTATGACTGAAACGATAAAAGAACTTCTTAATCGTCTAACCAAATAATTCGGGTCATAATATCATATTCATGACCCCGACATAAAAATACAGTTATCGTCAAGCGATCTTTAGGATGATGCAATTAAAAACGAAAATTGCATGTAACTAGAGCAACGTGTGTAATAATTTCATAACTGCATTGTTGGTATGCAAAAATAAGGAACAAAGTCTATTTAGCGATAAAAAATGCTAATTTTGTAAATAATTGATTGACAGACAAAGGAAAAATATACGAAGTTTTAACCGTTCCATCCAATATAATTTTCTTAACCTACATAGTAATAATAAAAAGAAAATTAAAACAAATTTAAAGATTGGTACCTGTACCAATCTACCTTTAACGCTGGCAGCATTTCCTCGCTTAATTGCGATACTTATTCGTTGAGCGAGGAAAGCACCAGCTCTGGGGTCACCGGTACTAAGTATCTACCAGGCGCCAACTTAAATCTTTAATTAGCACCTGTTCACCCCACGGCCTAAGAGTCTCTACTCCAAAGGGAACAAAATCGAAGTTGAGGAAAGACTCTTATATTAGTGCCGTCATTTTTTTCTTTTAAACCTAATTGATTGCCTAGGACGCATTGAATCTAAATATTATTAATCGAAAATATTTATCAAACATAGATTACAAACTTTCACATACAGTATTCAGATTTATTAAATATGATAGGTACAAAACAAATATGTACACGCGAAAGTCCAACCTGTCAAAATGAAATGAATAATATTCGATTAGACAGATACAAATCCATAGAGAAAGTGACACAATAGTACTTTCAAAATAAAATACTTTCAAAGTCAACACGATAAATGTGCATTATTTAAATTTCGCATGACTTGCGTTCCACCTTGACTTACTATTATTAATTTGGTAAATTTGTCGAATCACGGCTCCACCTCCAAAAATTTTCTACATATTTTCATCACTCGGCAATGGTGTGATGCAATAATATGGTGGCCCATAGAAATTAATAAAAACATCATGATTTGTGAAATAAATAAGAAGCTACGACTTTTTGGCTTTGACCTAACCTAACCTGATCATAAACGCCACTAAGAATCAAAACCCACTATTACTGTTTGTAATATTATCAGTTTTTAAATTTTAAAGGGGTCTAAAGCGCCTCCTTAATATAAGTCGTAAAGTAATAGAAAGAAAATTGGTGCGGTTTAAGGTGATTCGACAAATTTACCATTAATTTTGTATAAGTATAGATTTAGTAAAATCGTGTCAATACCTTTTAAAATAAGTATGAAAAATGTATTCATGAAACAAACACAGAAGACTAAATAAAAACTAAACAATTTTGAATGCCATGGACATTCTTAATGCCAGATTGTTCGCGAGAGCGCCTTTCAAGAATTGGTACGCGAATCGCGAAGTTAAATAGGTTCAATGGACTGGAATACAATAAAATTGCATTAAGAAACGTCGGAATATAATTATAATACTATATTGTGTGATTTGAAAAAAAAGGTGGATAGTAAATAGAAGCGGTAGTAGGAAACGAATGGAGAAAGAGAGCCATAGATAGAGTCAGTTGGAAAAAGCTGGAGGAGGCCTTTACCCGTGAAGGCGTTCGTGATGGTACTGAAGGAAGCTAGAATATAGAATAACAGGCAAAAGAAAAAAAATATGTATAAATATGTAAAATAATCTAAGCTGTGTATTATAATTTGTTTTTTTGTCATGATTGGAATTTAAACGGGTTTTATTATTATTATTTTTTAATTTCTTTATTTTACACAAAAATATAATACAATCATAGTAATAAGTAAATTACATTAGCAAACCGCTGTGGTTTATATTGATGTAACCATAACAGTCTTGTTTAGGAGCGCGACAATTGCATATAAAAGTAGTTTTTTAATTTGCTGTTTATATTGGTTGGCGTTAGGCAATCTAATATGTGATTGGGTAGACCATTTATTAGCCGCGGTAGCAAATACCTCAACGTTCTCTCGCCGTACACGTTGTTTGCTCTCGATGTACAGAGCCGAACTTGCGTTACCGCTCGTCTCTGTACATCGTGCTCCACTCGTTTTTTTATGTCACCTCGAAAAAAGTGCTCGACTAGAAGACATTTATTAACTTTTTCTGATATGGGCAATATTTTAAAGTGTTTGAAAACTCCTATTTCATTTCTCGAGACAATGTTGAGGATTCGCATTTGGAGGTTATGTATTCGGCTGAGATACGTTGGATAAGTTCTACCGTAGCTACTTAGACCGTAATTGATGACTGTTATTATTATTGTGTGATTTACGAATTTTAACAGTTCCTATTTATATTAATTTATCAACTACATATATAACAGTCGTTAAGAAAGGTCAAGTTCACGCCATGCCCGCATTAAAGCGACCTTGCCACAGATTTCCTGGAATTCCAACACATTAACAATACCAATTATTCATAATCATACAGAAACGTCTACCTTCAATATTATGAATGTCATCTCCATAATTACCGATAACTTTGATGTAGAAACGGTTTTTGAAGTCAATTCGACTTAGGGTCCTTCAAGAAAAGAGCGTACCAATTCTTGAAAGGCCGGCAACGCACTTGCGAGCCTTCTGGCATTGTGAGTGTCCATGGGCGGAGGTATCACTTAACATCAGGTGAGCCTCCTGCCCGTTTGCCTCCTATTACATAAAAAAAAAAAAATTTAGATTGAAATCCGGTGGACCAAGAATTAAGTGGTTTTTCCAAAAGTAAACGGAGATATATATATATAACATTTTATTCCTTAATACATCAAATATTGAGAGCAGTGTTGGCCTAGTAGCTTTAGCGTGCGTCTCTTATCCTTGAGGTCGTAGGTTCGATCACGATCGCATTTATCATTCGCTCGAACGGTGAAGGAAAATATCGTAAGGAAACCGGCCTTAGACCCAAAAAGTCGACAGACAGAACAGTAGGCTGATCACCTACTTTCCTATTAGATTGACAAACTATATACATATAGAAATCTGAGGCCCAGGCGAAGCAGTTTTAATAATATATATCTTTACTACCTTAGAAGTTTATTTTAACAATAAAATAATTAATCGTAATTGCAATTATCCATTACAGCAGCTAGGCTCCGGGCGTACTTCATTAAATGGTGTTGATTTGATTAATGTTATATTTATTATATACAGTTGTAAACAATATTTATCTCTAAATTATGTTAAATGCTGTCGGAGATAATATATTAATTAAATGAATTAAGAGTTATAATTACATAATTAATTAGATATATCAATTGAAACCGATAAATTATAGTCATAATACTTCCTAATGATTTAAAATATGTTATTTTTAAAGTTTTTTAGTTTAAGTTTCTTATATGAGCAGTGCCGGTTACAATATGAGTAAAAGAATGGAACAATGCCGCAATAGGTTTTGTTACATACATTCTCAGTATATATTTTTAATACCTAATTTTAACATTGTATATGTCACTTGGTAAGTAAAAATCAAATAATAAATAATATTTTCATAATCATAAGTATTCGTTGGAAGTTTATGATTTTGCGAAATGTCGTAACGGTCAATGACCTTGTCAGCTGACGGGTTTAAAATTGGAAGCGGCTTGGTCACGTACAATCTATTATTACCTAATTATTACATATCATTGTAACATATGTTTGCCCATTTCTCACACTGTAAAATCCCAAGAGTTCAAGTATTCACCCATTTATAAAGTCAATATTATCATGCTAAAATACCATTTCATGTTATACAACCTGTTTATATATCTATAGTATATACATACCTACATCCTTACAGATACAACACATCCACTGTGTATGAATTACATTCACAAATACAGAAAACACAACACAGAAGTGTAGAGTCCAGAGTTGAAATTAAAAGTAACAGCGGGAATGGACGCCGGCCGTATCGAGTATTCGAGAAACAAGAGTATACTAGTGACGTCCTGTTTTATCGATATAATGTTAATTTAATTTATAAGAGGGAAAAAAAAGGCCGTTGCGTATATCGAGTATAGAATATTTCACAAATAAGTGTTCATTTCAGGGTTAAACTGTGTTTGTATATTTCAAGTTCTTCCCTTCTTTTGGTGCCATACTGGGGGTTGGTCGTCAGTCTCGTGAAGCGTCCACTCTCTTACGTTAGGAAGGCATGATTTTTTTTCTTCGCTGTTTACTGGATTTTACCCATTATGAATGAAGGAGGTGATAGCGGGCAGACAGGTACGCAGCTTCCGTTGTTTAAAGTAACATTGATAGAATAAATAGTAGATTGTGTTGACTGGATTATACTGCGTTCATTTAGTTACATTCCAAAACCAGACTATATTGTTTCGATACATTTTCTTGAAATTTATTCATTTATTTAATTCAAATATAATGTACATAACAATAACTAACCTGTATAGTAGTAAATAAAATTAAAATATACAATCTAATTATAACACGTCTAGACTCCATGACATTTGTTTTTATTAGACCTATTATAATTTAAAAAAATATTAGAATTCTTACACTATACATTTTTTCCTATACGTATTCCGTTTGTACGAATTTTATGTTTTTTCAACTTATAAAGATTTCTGAACTTGTAAAAACGAATTTTCATTATACAGGAAATAATTTAAACTTTTCCTTAAATTATAAATGTAAATAAATTTTGCAGTAATAAATACTATATAAGTATAACCCAGTGTTTCCCCCCCCATTTTTTGTGCCATGCCCCACCTTAGCCTTTCTAAAATTCTTATGCCCCATATATAACATACATAATTTTTTATATTAAAAAAAATAATCGTTCACTTAAGAAAGAATGTTTGAGGAAAAAATTACTAATCGTTAACGATACACAGTAAGTAAATTTTCAAAACATAAAGAAAAACTGAAATTCAAATTACAAATAGTTTTAATAAAGTTACGAATAGCAATCAAATTGCCCCCCTGTGGGGCGTGGGCCCCACGTTGGGAAACACTGATACATATCGAATAAATTCACATCACTAGCGGCACGTGCAGTTTGCGTAAGTAACGACTTTCTCTCGACGCTAACCAATCTTAAAGAAATCATTTTTTACAATTGCAAGTAGATTAATGTATGCACTTATTTAAAATGCTTACAGTCGAGTAATTTAAAGTGTATTTATTAAAATTATTATTATATTTTAAATGAGAAACGAAGTGTGCCGCTTTTTATGTACGCCTTCATTTTGTTCTCTTTGGAGAAGACTCTGAGGCCGTGAGGTTCAAAGCACAGGCGCTAATTAAAGATTGAATTTAGCGCCTGGTAGATAGTACCGGTGAGTCAAGAGCTGGTACTTTCCTCGCAATATAAATAAACCAACTACCACAGGACCTAACTTTTTAAAATTTATTTTAGTTTCCTATTCATCTATTAGATAATGTGTAATTTATTAATTTAAACTTATACATAATTACCTCCTCCTTCACTTTCACTGAAGATGCTTAATAGGCCGGCAATGCACTCGCGAGCCCTCTGGCATTGAGAGTGTCCATGGGCGGCGGTATCACTTAACATCAGGCGAACCCGTTTGGCCCCGTTCTATATAAAAAATAGTTTTTTCGATTTTCTACTAATACCTTTGACTCGTTGTAATCTCACTTTATACTTTTTGGCCTTGGTGTATTGAAGAGAATATTTGTCATACTAATAAATTCTTAATGGCCAACTATCCGTAAATACACTGTACCGAACCGGCTCGCGTAGTAACAAAACTTGTTTGTATGTCAGACATACAGACATTCCTCGTTGCGGTCAAACTAGATATGTGAGTTCTTGGGTGTTTATTTAGATTTATAATAGTTTTAAAATTGAAAATACGTTAATATATTACCCCATGTGGGAATTCTAGGGCACGGGGCATTATGTAAATGTTTTTTTCATGTATGTAGGTGAGCTTTTGTGTATATATAGTTGTGATATTCTTTCGTGCTTTGAATCCAAGAGCTTAGGTAGTATACATTCGAGTACATTGTTATAATATACGTTTGCAAAAGCAGGATGGTTATGCCATCTCATAATATGAGTGAAAGAGTAGAAAAATCGAACAAAAGCATAGCAGAAATATATGCGTTAAATTATTAATTAATCAATTAATAATTATCTAATTCAAGGAACTTCTAAAACTTTCGTTCAAAGCAGTCCAAATTTTTAAAATGTTTGTCATAAAACACTTTGAACGAATAAAGACTGATTCTAATTATTGTAAATTGTACAAAATTTTCTATACTATTACAATTTTGAAAATGGTTTTACAAATTACACAGAGTTTACAATTGTTTAAATTCAAGGCAATAAATGCTATAAATAGGCAATAGAGCTCCATTATTCGATGACACTTGACACGTCACAAGAGTAAAAACATGTCAACGTTGCCGGCGTCACACGTCAAAAGAGAATATGTGAAGTTGTGCAATAATATAGCTTCCATATTGTAGATTTTTATGTAAATATGTATAGAAAGCAATAAAATTAAAGTGTAATATATATGTAAATTATTCGTAAATAGGAAAAAGTAGGTATTTAATAATGTTATTACTCATATTTGTGTTGTCTATGCTGTCTTAAAACTAACAATCGTATTTCAACTTTTTTTAAATTATTATTTTTACCGATCAATCTCCTTTGTGCCTGCTCGATCTACTCGACACTGGCGAAGTACCTTGTGCCCACTTGGCACAAATAAAAGCCATTAAAAAAAAATAATAATAATATAGCTATGCGTACAGGGTCACAGTAACTCTTTTATTCTACAGTAAAATTTGGACGGCTGGAGACCAGCGCTAGTAGTCTCTTAGTCAAGTTATGATTATTTTTGGTACTTTATCTCAGGATTCAATCAATCAATGCTGGTACACTGGTGAAAACGGGCCTAATCTTGGAGAAATTTGCGAGTTATTCTTGCCGTATTGAATAAAGCTTTTTGAAGGATAATATGAATGGATTTCGGTATTATTCCAGTAGTGGACAACATGTGGACAACATATTGTGTGTGTGTGTAAATCAGTGGCGCTGCAACTATTTTAGGTCTAGGCCTCAGATTTCAGGCAAGTACCTGACGCCGTCGACTCTTTGGGTCTAAAGCCGGGTTGCCCACGTGATTCCTTCTCCGTTCGAGCGAATGTTTAATTGAAAAATTTACTTTAGATCGACAATAAAATGTATATAATTCGCTTAATTAAAATCCATCTTTTGGTTGTAATATCAATTTTATTCTCTTTCGGATTTGTTAAATGCAATTAGTACAAGAAACCATCTCTACAGAGTAGTTATATTAATACAGAGTTGTCAAATTATTATTTTATCTGGAACTTACTTATTTTATAGTGCCAATATGATTTGTAATCTGTGCAAATTGCGTTCTATGCTAGAATTTAACTTGACACATATCAGCGGAATCTATTTTTAATTAATGTAAAAACATAAATATAACATATTATATGTGATTATTCTATGAATTTCCTTTTTGTCTAAGGCTGAAATCTATATTTATTTCATAATATAACTAATGTCGTCGGATCAATTAGTGTACTTGACCTAATTGTTTGTATTTATCCTCGTTGTGTCACTGAACAAGCCTTATATAACACTGATGGATTCTGATATAGTATAAATTATTATTATGTGCTAGAAAATGCTGATGAATGAAATAATGAATTATTTCCTAACATAATTTACAGTTATTTAAATATTTCATTGATCACTTAACATCAGGTGAGCCTCCTGCCCGTTTGCCCCCCGTTCTATATAAAAAAAAAAAAAAGATAACTGACTCACTACTCGCTTTGTTGGGCGGTATCTGAAATTTTCATTTTTTCATTATGTATTTTCATTTCATTTTTTTTTAATATTGGATGCGGGATATCCTATCATTGCAGCCCATGGATGATTTTAATGCATTGCCGACCTTTGAGAGAGGAGTATGCTCTTTCTTTAAACAGTTGGAGGTGCTGTCTTCCAGGGAAGACCCTCACCGGGAGTAGATTTCACAGTTCGCTAGGTCGCAAAAGAAAACCGTGGTAGACTTCCGAAATGGAAGCAAATCTTTTTGCATTCTAATAGTCAAATGAGCATATATAAATAAACAAAATTAGGTTAAGAAAAGTGTATTTTTTTAAAATGTAAAACAAAATACACTTTTCTTGGTGGCAAACGGGCAGGAGGCTTATCTGATGTTAAGTGATACCGCCGCCAATGGACACTCACATTGCCCTACTGGCAAGTGCGTTGCCGGCCTTTCAAGAATTGGTACGCTTTTTTCTTGAAGGACCCTATGTCGAATTGGTTCGAGAAATACTTCCACAGCTGGTTAAAAACTGCCTTAGAAAACGCTCAGTTGTGGAACGACTGAAAAATATATATGTACCATTGACGCCAAAACGATTATCACCCTCATGATGATGAAATATTGTATTAACCATGCAAAGTGCCGCATATCAAAATCGTCCTTAACTAATCATTATACGGCCTTCACCCACATGTGGTGGTATGACAATGTAGGCCGCAAAATTAATAATTGACCTAGGTACTTTTATGCAAATCAGAATTCCTTCTTAGTTTACATTTCCGATACTTGTGTAAGGTTAAAGAAGTAATAATTATGACGACTTCAAAGTAATGCTAACGTTTCGATACTATATCCTAGGATTTCCTAATAACTATATATACTGGGTGGTCAAAAAGTCGTGGATCAAACGCAAATAGGGTACCTATAGATGAGGTCATCAAAAAAAATGTTCTACGGTAGGTCTCTAAACTAACTTTAAATAGGATGTCTAACGCAAGAACTCATCAGTACCAATCTAGTAGTTATTATGAAAAAGATACAGGATGTAGATTTTTTCGAATTTTAATAAGAATTAGTAAAAAAAAAATGTGTGCGTGTACTAGGTGTACACACGTAAGAAGTGAAACTTCTTTATGACCTTATTTTTCGAAAAATTATCTACTATATTATGCAACTTTACAGAAATTGGTTAAATAAAGTTAAATTAGATAAAGTTTAACAAAAGGCTTTTATTATCATAGACATGAATACAAATACAATTATTTCATTTTAACTTATTACTGTACTACTATGTAGTACTAAGATTATTACAGAATTTCATTAATTGTAATAGAATTATTAGTATTACTATCATTGTTATCGTTATTATATATTTTTGTTACTAATGGCTTCGAATCTCTTCGGATCAACCGTGGTAGGGACAAGAAAAAGATGGCGCGTAACCGAAAAATGTGACAAATGTGTGTAAATTTTTTTCCAACGCCGATAAAGAAGTTTGACTTCAAAAAGCAACATGGTGCGTAACCTGCTACAAAATTTCTCCCATACGTCGATAAAGAAGTTTCACTTCAAAAGATGGCGCGTAACGGAAAAATGTGACGCGTAACGAAAAAATGTTACACTAAATTTTTTTCCAACCCCGATAAAGAAGTTTCACTTCAAAAAGTCAATTTTCTTATAAAACGCAAAATAAATTGTAACTCTGACGGGGTTGAGCTTCCCTTCAGAGTTCAGAAATACATCAAAAAGTCTATGTTTTGTAGCGAAAATCATCTACTTGTACTTCATATACAAACTTAGTAAGACATATTAACAATGGATAGTGGGTCATCAGTGGCATCACACAAATGAGCCTAAGATATTATAATAGCGTTATGTTTATAATGTGAAAACGCCTGTAGAAATATGAGAGCAATATTACAGATACATATAATTGATATTAATTTACATAAGATAATTATAATTTGTAACAACTATATGTGTACACTATACACTATGTGTAAGGACCGGTGACTGAAGAACTGTTAGGACATGGTCACAGCAAAGACTGTGTCAGACAGAAGTTATCCGTCTAGTAAAAATCTGTATTACTAACGTACAGGTAATAGTTATGCCCGCCTACCACTGCGAGCGGAACGGACCCATAACGGACTCCGCTATGATTGATTTATGATTTTTACGCTCTAGTGGAGTGGTTTATCTTCTAGAGCCTGGTTGGTCGTACGCTTTCGTTCGTGTTCCAACCAACCAAGTTTTGTTCTTATGTCAGAGCTTATTCGGTAGTGAAAGCGTTGTTAAGCACCTACCGGGTACCTAATCCGCATTAGGCGAATAAGTATTTTTAAGGTTAATTACTAAGTATAAACTTTGTATATAATTTTTTTTCTCTATTTTGGAAATGTTATTTTTAAAGTATTTTGCAATAAAAACAGTCATCTGCGAAAATTTACGTATTAAGGTCTAATTTTAGCAAATTAAATGAAATTTTACTGTCTGTCGTAGTCTGTATGCTTATAATCGTGTAGTATTACGAGTGAAGGGAATAATTCTGGCAATGTTTTTATAAATTTTTGGCGAATTCTTAAAACCGATGTACACGGCCAAACAAAAAGAATGGTCGGCAATAAAGACAAGAAGATTTTTTTAAATTTAATAAAGTTTCAAATGTAAAAACATAATAACGAGGATGACCTCCTCTTGTCAAATCACTGCTTGAACCCTTCTTGATGCTTTCCACTATGTTTTTAATAACATTTTGAGGAATACCAGAAGAGTGGGATTCTGCGATACTTATCTGTTAAGCTTCCTCGTTTTTTGTGGAGCAGGTTGCACTGATCTTACTTATCTCAGGTAGATCTTAGATTATCTTAGATCAGGGCTTCGAGCTGCCAATCTAAACGACGGATCCCCAATTCTTGCATGTACAGTTCCCTGTTCCTCGTCGAAAGAACGGTGCGGTCAAGCGATGTCGTCCTTAACAATGGATTCTTCTTACGCCGTTAAGTGTGAATTATTTGTTACTCCCATAAAAATCCCGACATTTTGGTATGCAATTTTGTTGTAGTTCCGTAATGTATGTAGCGCTGATATCTAACCTTGAAGTCATCTAATAAGTTTGCATCATCTATTCCCAGCGGGAGAATAGGTACCAACCTTAAATTAAATCCTTACACACGTTTAATTCACACACCTTACTTTTGTTTAATTTTGTTTGTTAGTTTAGTTTAGTCATCTTTTTGTATATTTCCTGTCCGCTATGGAAGGATGATCACCTGTTACGACAGGACTTCTGAAGTGCTATTATAGGCAACAGCCTCTCACAAAGATGGTCAATATCTGCAGCATGGAA
Source organism: Pieris napi (assembly GCF_905475465.1). Lineage (NCBI taxonomy): Eukaryota > Metazoa > Arthropoda > Insecta > Lepidoptera > Pieridae > Pieris > Pieris napi. Next base: position 1,344,171 of record NC_062252.1, read on the forward strand.
ACCTGTAAATGCGGTATTGTGAAGAGGCAAATAAGCTTATTTATGTATGAGATGTATGTTGTCGATAATCAATTACAGTAAGTAATTAATACTAACTATAAAATGTGGACTAGAGTGTGGTTACCATGGTTACAATTTGGCACGTTAAAAATATTGTAACACTATTTTGTATGTCTAAGACTGAAGACATGAAGTCTTTGTGCGCAATTTGCTGCTCAAGACTCAACTTTGTGAGGAAACCAGTATATTTAAACCAAAAATTCGTCGAATACACTAAGAATTTGAGGCTCAAACATATAAAGTGGCGTACTGCTTTATTAACAAAAGTTAGATATTCTATAAATCAATCACAATGATGTGCAAATTTAAGTGTTAATAAAAATAACACAGCCTTCGAAAACTCTAAAAGCAGCGTTGATTTGTTTGTATTAATTGTTTGAATATGTTTTTGTTTTACCAAGTGACGAATGACGAACAAATTTGCAAATTACGTTTTTCAAATCATATTGGGCCTTGTACCTCTAATGGACTTGAGAAACTCGACAGTCATGATTTGGTAAATTTGGTATTAATAGAAATGGTCCTAATAGAAAACCTTAGATATTAAAATTATACATATTTTTATTTACAACTCACAAATACACAGTATTTCTTAACCTTCTTCTTCTTCTTTTAGTGCCTCTCCATTACTGGAGGTTGGCCGTCAGTATCTCTTCCGCAGTTGCAATACTTGTCCATTATCTAACGTTGCGAAGCCATGATTTCTTCCTTCTACCAACACGCCGTTTACCCTGGATTTTACTCATTAATGGATCCTGGATCTTAACCTAGATAGTAATAATAATTAAAAATATATAAATAGAAAATTAAAACAAATTTAAAAACTTTGATCCCTGTTGCAGTGTACCTTTAATGTTAGTATTTCCTCGCTGTATACTTATTCGAGCGAGGAAAGCACCAGCTCTGAGTTCTCCAGTACGATGTTGCGTAGTTAAATCTATAATCACCTGTGCAATTGAACCCAAAGGCCCAATATTCTCTACTCCAAAGGGAACAAAATGAAAGTTGGAGGAAAGACTTATAATTTAGCCTTTTATTATTATTAGGTATAAATAAAATTTAGAAAAATGTAGAAAACTGAATTCAATTCCCTGCTAACAGACGATTTTATAACTTCGTACTAAAATTAGAAGTAAGTTACAAGTAACATACCGTAAGTAGGTAGTCCTCGGGGAGAACCCCACATTAATTTTGATTTCAAACAATACACATGTTACAAAGAACAATCAAAATCAGATATTTTATAGAGATAGCGAAGACCAGCCTTGCGATTCTGTAACTCACTTTTCGAACTCACACAGCGGTTTTCCCATCGGCGGTCGCTCTCAAATCAGTCGTGAAGCAGTCATTTTATGATTTGGCATTCTGATAAGGAGGGAGCTTGTAGTTTATTGTTGTGAGTTCGAAAAGTTAGTTACAGAATCGCAAGGCTGATCCATGCAACTTACTCGCAAACGAGTAGCCCGCAATATCGTAGCACACAACTCTTTGTATTGAAGAAGTCGCATGGGTCCGCTAAGCATCCGCGAATATACACTGTAAATACATAAGTATGCAGGAATAACGAAAGTAATAATAATAGCTAATAATTAACAGAGCAAGGTTTCTAAAACGACTCGGCGAGGCGGCGACGAGGTCTCCATGGAGTTGCTAAAAATGTCCACCGAGTTTTAATGTAAATACGATACAATCTAATAACAGGACCATTAAACGATGAATACAAACGTGAGACAGGCGTGTAAAATGGATGTTTATTTCTAGTCAACCGTGTACTGCAGTGAATAGAGATAGTGAGAATTAAAAAAGAAACATACTTTTAATATGAAAAATTAAATTGATTTCTTAATTTACCTATTAATTTGTTTGTTTGTATTTTATCGCGGGTTCGTTGCTCGTGGAAAGTCAAAAGAGTCGAACTATTTTAGAAAAACAATAATTAATTACTTAATTATTTTAATCAAGTACAATAGACAAGTAGACAATGCCCTTAGCCTTCTATATTTAAATTATTAACTGGTTCATGCTGCGATTTCGTTTTCGTTTTGAATAAAAATATGCAGTTTTTCAAGAGGGATATCATCATTATATAATCTGATGAAGGAATCTTTCGAATGACATCCCCAATGCGAAAGGAAACGCGGCCACCCAGCAGACCTAGCAACCATAACGGAGGGGAAAGAAGCTGGAATGAACTGGAGCCTCCCAAGACTACTGGATGCCTTCTGGGGGGCATAAATGTTAATGTAAATCTTTTATTTGCCAAGATAGTGGTACAAAATAAAATAACTTAAAATCGCGTCTGGCACATAGTTTTAGCAATGTGAAAAATGTCTGGCAATAAAAAAAGTATGTCAGGTAGACTTATTTAAAAACGAAAAATTCAAAATTACGCATCTTAAAATGCTTTTAAAATCCAGGATTATTACCTGGACAGATAGGATGCGCACTAATGAATGCAACCGCTACCGCCAGCCAGATTGCCCAGACTCTAACCGAAAGTGCAAGAAGGAAGACATATCACAAAATCAGCTGACCTGAAATTCTTTCTCGAAAACGTTGCTACCTTCCGTACTATTATTACTAAAGTCAAACAAAACGTTATCATCGCCAAATAGCTGGCGAGCTAGATTGCAGTGCCACGTAGGCACAATTAGTTTTTTATTATAATTTGTTCTTTTAATTTTTAAATAAACATTAAAAGAAGAAGAAAGAAATTCTACTGGTGCTATGTATTTTTTTTTGACAGACTTTTGGCCACAATCTCACCTGATGTGATGTTAAGTGAGAAGCGGCCTATCGAAGGGCTTGCCTGTCCAGGAGATGCTTTAGTCGCCAATACTAAAAGGGGTAAGGAGTTTCTTCATTTCTTTGTTATTTTCACAAGAAACGACGATACAAATCGGCATTGCGGCACTTGGAGATGAGCGTAGTTTGAAAGGGAATGACGGGATCAAGTTGTGTAGTTCATAGTAGCATCTTAGGCACCCAGATGACATATGGCAGCACCGGCCCAGAGATGACTGCAGTCCTCTACACACGAACCGACTTCAGCTTGATAAATCATCATCAGCATAGCACTCTGGCAACTAGGAAGGGGGTTGACTGATTGAACTGGTGACCAGAATAACCTCTGTCATAGGTACTTTCACCAATGGGGGCCGGGGTTGCCACGACCCGAAGCCGGTACAATTCAATAACACCAAAAACGCGCGCGACCATACGAAACTCAACTACTGCGCAAATCAAATCAAAATCATTTGTGTACACTTATGAACGACAAAAAAATTAATTTAATGCTTCTAATTCATTTACTGGCAGTTCTCAAATCAAGGGCGTAGAATTGAAGTGAAGAACTGCCAATAAACTCTCCGGCACTCTTTTTAATCGCCAAGTTTTTTGTTTTACACAATGTTTGTAAGGAGCTGCAACCATTGTACCATGTTCCACATGATATCTTAAGTAATTAATAATAATAAAAGGAATTAAAAACAAAGAGTTGTCCTCTATCAGCAGGAGGCATGGTGTAATAGGAGCACGCTGTAAGTGCGTGCGTGTGCGTTCTCGTGGAAACAACACGCAAATCACGCAAATCGAAATAACTAACATCACCGCATACACGAATTCAAGACCAACTAGTCACCACAAGTAGCACCCGTTTACGAGTATGACGTATGGCCAGCCATCGGCCCCCTCGATACTGCTTACAAGGAAATATTTTGTAGAAGTCGCAGTCTATTATAAGATATATTGTAATCATGCTTTAGTACTACGTACTCCTTCGTGTAATTTTTAAATAACCCCAATCACTTCCAACAAATAACGCAACATTTCCTTATTTCGCATAATTATTATTGCAATAATGATTGGTTTAACCAAGTGTATCATCATTGTTATTAATAACGAAATTAATTAACATCATTTTTATCTGTCAGGCGCCTGTCAGATGCTTTAGGGGTCATGAACTGCCGAAAATGAGAAAACTTCGCTTTATCGTTTTAAGAGAGGCGGAATAAGATTGGTTACCGCCTTAATGGTTGATAACGAATATGGTGTGTATGTCTACGTAACACAATAGTTTCGGGTTCGTAGGAACAGATAGATAGATATTGTAGATATTATTATTTATACATTCTATGGGGATGTTTAAAAAATAAAACTATTTTTAAAGAAAATAGTATCACACATACAGTAAAAAGTATCACAGCTGTAGCAACTTTTTCTATAGCTGTGATACTTTTTGACATTCAACACCTTTTGTCTTCAGTCACCGTGAAACGTCGGAAAAAAAATTTATTATGTAAAATAATTATAAGTTTATAACAATACATAACTTCAATCCGGTAAAAAATTTTTTTCTTTAAATGTGTAAAAGTTATGTTAATAAAAGACAATACTAAAAACTATTTTACGATATAGTGCCGTGTAATCAGCACCCGGCCACAGTAGCCGTGTGTCTAGCCAAAATTACTTTACCATCAGAATCTTCTTATTAAACATACATTTATTATGTAAACGTACATTTATTGATTAAGAATAAACGTCTTCTTAAGCCATTCTAATGAAAGCTTTAAAGATCGTTGCTTAAATCTTAAGTTGCACCGTTATTACCGTTAATTCTAGCCTCTTAGCCTGGCCTTCAGACAATTAAATTAAACACGCCGAGAAGATGTGGAATTGAAGTAGGCGGGTCTTCGATAACGATGACTCCGCCTTAAAGGCTGTTGCTAGTGAAAAAATATTTATCTGAAAGTTATAATATTAAAAACGAAAGGTTAATTAATAAATTCTAGAAACGACATGCATGTTTATAATACGAGATTCATGACAATAATATTGTTTAATAAATCTAGGAAATGTTTTAAAATTCATATTTCATAATTTCATGTAACAAAAATAGATATAAATAAAATTTTTACTACTTTTATTTTGTGCCATCGTCATCTAATTTGTTAACGCTACCCTTTCGATCCCGTCGGCCCATTGCTCTATTAATCTGCCCTTGTTCCTTTTGGAGCAGACCATTCGGTTACGGTTTTAGATATCTGTCATCTGTATAACGGGCTATGTGTATTTTTGTTTTACTGCAAATGCATTAAAAATGACGCAATATAAACACGATATTTCATGTAAAGTTTTTTTTGGTGCTCTTTGAGTTTTTCATCAGCTCCTATTTGTATAACACTTGGTCGTACACTGAAGGAAAACATTGAGAACACTTCAAATCGAGTTTAAGACTTCATAATTCATGACAGCTTAAACACGATGGAACTCCCTGCACGTCTTTCTATTTGTATTTCCGATTCTGTAAAATCTATAGCTACTCTTCTGCTGATTCCAAAATTTTTTTTTGCAATTTGTATTTATTTAATTGCTGGTATTGGATACAACATGTTCAGACACACTGGCCCCTTCCCATCTACGTGGATCCAACGACAGAGCTGGTGCGGCTTGTGATGCGGCGAAAAAGCCTGCAAATACTGGGGTCTGGGCTCCGAATATAATGTTGTCCCATTCGGTGTTGAGACCCTTGGTCCGTGGGGTCCTAGCCCTATAAGGCTTTATAGGAAATAGCATAAGGTTAGTCGACATCACAGGAGACCGAAGAGCTGGCAGCTACCTCGGACAAAGATTTAGTCTAGCTATTCAGAGGGGTGAACGCTGCCAGTATCTTCGGAACTTTGCCTAAAGAGACTCCTTTTAATAATATATTTCAGTTATTATATTTCAAGGTTAGTTATTGTTTTTTGTTGTAGTAATATAAAAATGGTTTTATCAAATATTAAATAATAACTTTTAAAGTGTGAGGGGAGCAACTATGGATATCAGAATACTCAATCTATTACATAATGATGAAACGTGATTCTCAATAGTAAATAAGCTACCGCTAAACCATTGTACATCGGTTCGAAATATCACGAATAAAATATTTAAAAAAAAACCGTTCAATTGCCGATATTGTATTCTTGTGATCGCGCGATACAAAAATACTGAACAATATTGAATGGCTAATTAACATCGATAAGCGATCTCAATTGCTAATTATGATATTGCAGGCTATTTACTCATGTATTTTGTCAAATCTTTGGATAATTATTTTACTATTTATCTTTACTGATTTTTTATTAATTTTAAAGTCAAGTCATACCGAAATCATTGTTTTACGTTGTGTTGGGAATCTAAAAAGACATCTAGAACAGTTGAGAACCCCGTAGTAATACTTAACAAGAGCGTACTTGAGATTTAAATATATTAATTGTTACTTTATAATTAATAACTGTATAATTATATTCTGTCATATAGTTCTCGGCAAATAGGTTATCAAAATAATTGTATTAAACATTTATATAATTTATAGTACATTCTAAACTAAAAATAATTACGTAGGAGTGACTTTACAAATCTTTTCCTAATAAATTTCCAAGCGCGAATAGAACCTATATACAAATTTTGAGTCTTGAGAGACTTTGGTTTAAAGAAGTTTATTCTCATTAAAAACACATGTAATTTTGAGAAAAAAATATTAAAAACATAATAAGTCAAATCGCCACCGTCGCGTCGTACGCTGTTATTGCATCAAAGTCCATTTCTCAAAAAACTACGCAGGCGTATTCGAAACGGGTCGGATATTTTTGCGACCGTATTCGGTTTTTAGGAATATATTAATAATAATAATTTATTTTCTCCCATATAATATTTGGTGTATGCTGTTTGGGTGTGTGTGAGTGAGTGTGTGTGTGTGTGATAGAGGGAGAGGATTTGTACGTAGAAAATACTTGTTTTAATACAATTATTTCACAATCGTTGTTTGTAATTGTTCCTAGAAAGGTATTCATGGCTATATGTTATACCTTTTCAGAATCCCTATTAAATGCGCCAAGAGTCAATTTTCGGTAGAGTAATTTTTTTTCACAGTGGAGTCGGAAGTAAACAAAAAGTTATGATTTGAAAAAAAATTATATCGTATACCTTAATATTATCTTCAATACACTCAATAATAATCAACTATAAATAGTTGTGTAAATATATAAATAATGTCTAACGCAAGAATTCATCAGTACCAACCTAGTGGACATTATGAGAATATAGAAACGCAAAATAAATTATAACTCTGCAGGGGTTGTTGAGCTTAGAGACCTCCCGTAGAACAATTTTTTGCAGCTGATGACCTCATCTATCTCCTATTTGCGTTTGATCCACGACTTTTTGACCACCCTGTATATAGATTAATGTTACGCTACCCCAGAGACTGTTCGGTTTTCCGAAATGAAAACTTTTTAGGTTTTCCTGTGATTTTTCTCTATATAGACCTCAGAGTTCAAGTTAGAAGTTCTTAACTAACAAATAAAAAATAGGGGTTGATCGTAGAGTAGAAAATATATAATAAGAGTTGTATGTATTTTTATATGCTGTATCATAAAAAAATTACAACAAAAATAAATAAATAAAAACAAAAAAAAAAATGTTTGGGGTGGGTTATCACTTAGGGATTTGAAAGATAGATAGTAGTCGATTCTCAAACTTACTGAATATGCATTAAAAAATTCATAAGAAACGGAGGAGCTGTTTCGGAGGACTATGGGAACATTCTGACACGAGAATTTTATATATATAGAGATATATATATTTTTAAATGTTTTTTAATTGTAGGATTATCGGTGTAAGTATTATTGTGTCGTTCTATCGCATAAGTAGTAGTAAGGTAGACTAATTATGTGGAAATAAATAAATGATTTTTGCGACTTACAAATTCAAGGTCCCAGAACGTGACGTTAAAATCGTGGTCATAACAGTCTTACACGTTGTCATGTGATGATAATAATTAATAACTTTCTTATGTTTTATTAACTTCGCAACAATTTGAACTTTTATCTTAGGTTAATGAACGGCGAAATTTAGAAGGCAATAGCCAGGAACTGGGTCTCTCTTTGGCCTTTGCATATCTTTATATAAGCACATGTGTATTCGGATTGGGCATATTTTTGTATTATTTTTAATCCGGACAAACGAAGAACCAATTTTTTAGTTTATTGAATTGGCAGTATATAACCTGTAAACTCTAAATCTCCAAAATAAGGCTTTTTTGATATCAAAGTGAAGATACATATATTTAAAAAGTTTAGTTAATGTAATCTGCCATGTAATAAATCAATCAATTTACAAAAAAGTTGCGTCATATTTCCTCGCGGTAACGTGTAAGTTTTTGATTTAGCAACAGAATCATAAATCTCTAGCGACCTCTTACCGCTAAACTAATTAAATCGTATTACCTCTCAGGTCAATAAAACAAAACAACGCAGCTAAATAATTTGTTCTGGTATCTACAGTCCATTGTCCATGAGCTGTACTTACTATCTGTGACCTCAAGCTAAGAAGAATGTTCTTATCGTTAAATTTTACGGAACACCCCTTTGGACTTGGGAAAATCTGTATCTGTATATATATACGCAGAGAGCGCGAGCGCGTTCAGTCGCGTACCGTACGTTACACCGCACGCATGTTTCTAGATCTTCTTTCATATTTCAATTGTCTTAGACGAAGGAAATTGCCGCGATGAACCGTGCAACCGTGTTTTTTGTTCTAGTCAGCTTAAGCATAACGTGGGGGGAGATGGGGACGTGTGGGAACTGTGCGAAAGGGGACCTAAGTATCACTGAACTAACGGAGGCCAGGATCCAGTTCATCAAGCAGCAGATTCTCAAGAAACTGAGGCTAAATAAGAAGCCAGCTGTGGCTGTGCCGGTGAATAGTCTGCCGATGCCGGTTGCCCAAGGGCAGACGTTAAGTCATGGTACAGATAAACCACCAGAATTTGACGATTATTATGGAAGAACTGAGCAGAAGATTATATTTCCAGTTGAAGGTAAAAATTTGAGTTTTTAAGATATTTTATGAAACTCTCGTTTCATTCAATATTAGAGAATATGCAAAGATATAAACGAATAGTAATTAAGTACTTTAAATACCTAAACACAATATATGGTTATTTTTTTAATATATGCAAATTTATAAATAGAGTCAAAATCTGCGTATTTAATCTGTATTATTATTATTATTATTGCTAAGAATTTGACTAATTATTCCATAAAGATAATAGTCTAATAGTAATTATGAATAATACCTCTAGTGTGCTTATCTTAATTCTTATCTAATAAAAGCATTATTATAGTATTTATCTTATACTAATATATCATAATAGGAAGCATGAGATTATATTATCTAATTACTGTTTATTATCGGATTATATATTAAACATAACTATATCTATGATTGTATATTATATGATTATATATTATAAAATCTAACAGTTTCACTAATTATATTGTATATTCGGAATTGGGTGGATGGAATATTTCACATTCAGGATCCAATTTGCTATTTTATAATTTCAGTTCCCTTAGTAAAACATTCCCAAAATATATAAGAAAAATTTACTAGGCTACGAGGCGTAGCACTTCCGCTTGAAGCTCTACGCAGACTCGTAGGTCCTCTACGATTATAGTAGATTCTTTTCAAATCATTATTTATATTTGACTGACATTTGTGTCTTGACAGGTAGTTTATTGTTTCATTTTAATGATATAAGGTTAAAACGATCAAAATGAGGTTCAAATTACTAAAAATATTCTAAAATAAAATAAAAAAAGTTTATAGGTTTTTTTTGGTTACAATAATTAATATATCTACTTAAAACTGTTTGTTTAACTACAATTATTATTTATTTTAATTACAAATAGCCCAATATCATATAAGATATTGTTCAAGTCCATAAGAATTTAAGTGCGTGCTTCTATTATGACGATATGTCAAATGGCATAGCGCAAGCATGGTCACAATGGTTGCGATTCCTTACGATTTCCTAGTAAACCAAAAACTTGGCGATTAAAAGAGTGGAAGAATGATTCTTACCAGATTCTGATTTGGGGACTGGTAGTAAATGCAAATTTCTAATTAAATCTTCTTTTTTTAAATATTGATATTCATCAGTGATAAATTGTTACACATGTAGATGTGTAACAATTTATCACTACATTTAGGCGAAAAACCTTATAAACTTACTATTTGAATTGTATAATATATTTGGCACAAAAATTAACCACGGTTTGGTTTAGCACGTTCATAACTAAGAAAATTCTCCTGGAATTAATAACAACACTAAAGACAAATTCCTTTGTAAACCGGGTCACAGATGCGCTAATTGTTATACGCGTATAACATTTTCTTTTTATATTAACCTAGAAATGGTCATGTGTTCTGATGTAACAATTAATTTACTACATTCACTTGTTACTGAACTATGGACTTTTGAACACGCGAATTTCTTACAGACTCTGCATTTTTGAACTTTGTTTATATTTTTAGCTGTACTTTGAACCAAATAATTTTAAATAATCAAAACGTTAAATATATATTATATATTTAACGTTTTATATATTTCATATTATATATTTCGTTTTCGTTAAATATATATTATATTTTTAACGACAGTTTACGCGTTCAACTATTTTTATAATTTTTCTGTTAATCCTATATTTTTATAACTATATGTTTTAAGCAAAATAAAATATTTTTTAAAGTTATTAACCATGTTAAAATATAGGCCATTATTGTTATACGTACAAATGTTTTATTATTTTATCTAATAGTAGTTTAATTAATACAATAAAAATTTGTCCCGATAGATAATATGGGTCAAATATGGTCACACAACTACCATGTGTAAGCGCGTGCTCAGAATCCGATTTTTATCATTTGTTATCTATTACAGTTAGAGTAATTGTACTTCAACTTGTTAGCAATACATAAAGATTAAAATTTATAAGGAATTTTAATAGAAAATATTTTGGAAGGCCAAAATCTCATCATTTCACCCATCTCAATTCTCTCATCAGTTTAAATATTATGAGCTTTTGATAGGTTACTTTACTCGGCTAGAGAAAGAGAAATCTCAACCTTGTCTTCGAATTATAGTCAATATTAATAAGATTGGATTTCAAAGTGAGTTAGGTACAACATATCGTCCTGTAAAAATCCGAAAGTAACTCCAAGGGCCTCTTTGATGGCATGTTGGACTAACTGGGGCTTGAGACAAAATCACCTTTCGACAGGCGTGGCCCAATAAAGCTAAGCGAATTTGTAGGGAATGACATTAGCTCACGCTTTGTCACGTGATCGTTTTCATAGAAATTCGTTTACGACTGTCGAAGAGTGATTTTGCCCCAAGCCCCTTAAGTGGTTTTAGTGAGTGCAGCTCAGAGAAGCAGAGTGCCTAGGCTTAATCGAATGCCACATACCTCTACCGTTACCTGGACAATAAAATTATATTTCGTGTCATTTTGAGCATAGGTTTGGAGACGGATCTTTCGTTATCAAAATGGAGCGAAATGTGAGCAATTAAAAAACCAATTATTATATGAACTATTGACCCCACACCGATCTATTAATGAGAGTTTTTATCAAATTGATGATAGTTATAAAACGCGTGCTACACACATGATTATGAACATCCGAGTATATGGCTATCTACACGTTCACCCTACGATTTAAAGTTCAATTTTACAGGCAAGACGCGTGTTCACTTTATGCCAAAATAAAAAAAAATCTTTTACATATTTCTAAGTTTTGAAAAATCGTCATATAATCGTATAGTAACTTTATGGCAGTAGATGACACTGCCCTTAACAACGGCTTTATCATGGGTGACATTGACTTAAAAATCTTTTTTTTAAAGTTTAAAACCGTATTTGACAGGAAAATATAATTTATTTGAAAATGTCTATCGCAGAGACAATGTTTATTACGCAGTTAAATGCTGTGAAAACTGAATAAACTACTGAATATAAATGGTATAAATTAGCACTTAAGCTGAAATGACGCTTGTGATGGTGACGTATGTCGGAACATGTCTCGTCATAGCGCGCGTGACACGTCGACAATGCAAAAGTTATCTAACACGTAGCTTGAGGTAGTGATCACGCAGTCGAGGAGTGACGTATCTGTGGAATTTGTAGGGTTGTCAATGGTGACATTTGAGTTCAATTTTATTTGAGCTAAGTCTGGATATTCATAGTTGCTTCACACTTTGAAATTGATGTTTCATAAGTTTCTGTATTTTTTTAATTTATATTTTATTTTTATTTTCTATTTTAGTTACATTTGCCAACAAGTGCCTGTCACATACATTTTTTTTTATTTGTTAATATTATGATGATTATCTTTATTTAAAATGTGTTTATAATTTTTAAATAATTAATGTAAGAAATATCAATAAAAAATATTTAAACAAAAAATAAACTATCAATATACATGTTTTGTTTATTCTAACTTTAATACATTTGATTTTTCTTAATTATCCTCTATTTAGGGTCGTCACAAGCATAGGCGTTTAATGAAATTGGTCTTTTGGTTTTGGTATAAGTGACAACCTTAATAAAGCGTGCGCGACAGACGAGATAACAAGTAGGCTGATTTTTGACCTTAACTATATTTTCACTAAATAACGATAAACTATCTAATTAATTTTTGACACTCATCCGGGTTCAATAGTTTTGTAAGAATTTTTTAATTCCGCCACTTTTACAGTTTTTTTAATTAAAACACAACTAATTTTGTTACAATTTGACAATTTTGGAAATTATCATTAAAAAAATATGTTCCCTGACTGCATTTCTTGCATTTGTTAGGAAAGCAAAAGCCGTTTTGAACTATTCTTAAAACGAATGAAATGCGATATAAGTTAAGTTGCTGAGATATTTTTATTGTAAGTAATAATTTTTTTTATCCCGTGCTGCGAAAGATTAAGTATTCACAATTTACATTATAATTCTTCATAGACGTCGTGCACGCCTTTTTCTACTTCATACAAATCATTGCCGTTTTTGGGAGCTGTTTTTTAACTAAATCTGGTGAGTTTTCGTATAAAGAGATGTCAGAATTAAGTTTCGTTTTATACAACATTAGCTCTATCTCAAGTTCATTGCCTTAAGTATATTAATTACTTAATCCGTGTTTTTTTTAATATTATCTTCAAGGTTAATATTCTTTATATAGACGAAGATAACTTAATGGTCAGTTAAATACGCCTCAAATAACTTCAACCTCAATACAAGTTTATTTTAAATTTAAATGTACATACATTAATGTTTCGAGAGATACCCGAGTCTTTGGGTGAGATCTAGTATTGTGTATAAAAATGTACCTTAATAGATTTCCAAGTAATTTTCAGATGGCTTCGGAATAGGTTCCGTCCCAATAAGTCAAACCAGAGACAAAAATGAACCTAAAATAACCTTTAAACTACCTTACATAATTAAAATTCTCCGAATATAAAATCTACATTTGATTTATAGAAGAGTGACCGCCCATAGACACTCACATTGCCAAAGGGCTTGTAAGTGCGTTGCCGGCCGTTTAAAGATTAGATACATCTAAGTGTTTTCTTAATCGATTGTTTTTACGATATGTTAGCATAGTATTGAAGCCTTTTTCCAATATATATGTGTTTGTTTTATTCAACTATCTCTATAAATACTTTACAATACGATCCGGATCTTAATTAGGGGTCTGTGAACACAGTGACCCTTCACTAATTGGACCAAGGAGCGTCGCAAAGGCCGCGTCCGATAAGCGACTAGCTGTTATGCGTTTAATCGATTTGTGAGTTCATAGGTGCGTTCTAGATTTATGGAGCGTCTAATACCTTGATGAGTTTAAGAGAAAAACCGCGAAATTATTTGCCTTTTTAGGTCTGGGCTTCAGATTTCTGCATCTGTTTTATGATCATTTGTCAATCTAATAGACAAGTAGGTGATCAGCCTCCTGTGCCTGACACACGCCTTCGACTTTTTGGGTCTAAGGCAAGCCGGTTTTCTCACGATGTTTTTCTTCACCGTTCGAGTGAATATTAAATGCGCACATAGATAGAAAGTCCATTGGTGCACAGCCGGGAATTAAACCTACAACCTCAGGGATGAGAGTCGCACGCTGAAGCCACTAGGCCACTGCTCACTTATTATATAAAACGTTTCATATAATCGTGCAATAAAAAAGTATTCAGCAGCAATTAGCTCTATCATAATGTATTATTACGAATAATCAAAATATTCGTTATAAAATTGGTTTTGAATTTGACCACTACCGGCGTCCGTAAATTACGTGAGGTGTTTTTTTTAATTTTCTGTACCTCCCTCCCCCCCTGGTGAGATGTCGTGAGATTTTATTCAACCCCCTCCCCCATCCCTCAATCTCACGTGAGTTTTACAAAATGTGGGTTTCTTACGTAAAAAAAAACAAAAATGCTTCGTGCTTTTATTTGCGACTAGTAATCAATATTGCTGAGAGTTTAATTATATAATACAGAATTCGTACTTTTCAGCTCGAATAGCTTAAAAACAAAATAAGTGAAATGTTGAGCGTTTGGGTATGGAGTTAACGGGAAGTTGCAGAGATGGCCTTTAGGGTCAACCGTTTTCCTATTTTTTTTTCAATCAGAAAAAAAATTGCGTGATATTTGCCGAGACCCCTCCCTCCCTCCAACGTAAGATTAAATGAGATTTGACTCGACCCCCTCCCCCCCTTAAACAACTCACGTAATTTATGGACGCCCCCTAACCTGCATCAAACCTTCCATTTGCAGGATGTGCAAACTTAACGTCAGTATGTAAATTATCAACATATATGCTGGGAACTACATGTTTACTTTTTCTTCCGTATTTATATAGGCGCAATAAAGTTATCAGTGTCAACGTGCGCACGAGTTCAAGACGTGATATTGTTTAATAATAAAAGTTAGATGTTAAAAACCGACCGCGTGGATTATAAACAACTCATTATTAGTGTAAACTGTGTTTATCTCCGTACAATGTTCCAAAATAAACATTGCCAAACTAATATATATATCAACGGTTTTAATGATTTTTATGGCAAGTAAATGAACAGTCTTCTGTTACGAAACAATACAAAATATCGCCCTTGAGACTTTAGTTTAAATTAAGGGTTATTTTATGATCTCTATTAAGCTATAAAAATATCCTTTGTTAAAGTATTTTTGAAGTGAAAAATATATTTTTAAAATTAAAATTTCGTAAAGGAAATATTCGTATTTTATATTTTATGCAAAATAATTTATAGAAATCTCAAATGACGAATTGTAAATTAAAATGGCACCTGTTTTTAGAATTTTTTTTTTTTTTAATTTTTATTAATTTTCGACACTTAATATTTTAATGACAATTAAATTCATTAAATTCCTAACACATCTTCCTTTTTCCCTCCCTCTGAGTCTCAGAAATCTAAAGTTTTAGAATTGTATAAATATATGAAGAAGAGTTAAAAATTAGTTTGCCAAAGAAATTTCACTGACATGTGTACTTTGTATGCACGCACTTTTTTATATTTGTCTTGGAATATTTTACATACAAAGCGATTGATAATTGTTGACTTATTGTAATATCATTGTTACAGGGGAGTGTCTTACTTCCGGCCGATATCCGTTCACCTGCTTACAATTCGAACTTCCGCCGGATGTGGAACCAGAAGAAGTGACTGTTGTTGAACTATGGTTTTATAAGGTATGTTTTTTTTATATTTCTCCAATAGGTACTTACAATTTTAACTAAATAAAATTAAACAGTGATTGTCGCTTAGTTAATCTTGTATATTTCAAATTGCGCTGGTGCGGTAATCACAACGCTGATCGTTAACAGGTCTTTGCACCTATTATACATGTTAAGGATAACATATTACTTTTCTATGAAAAATAAAAAAACGTGTGTTCATGTACACGCGTTAGAAGTTATACTTCTTTGGCGTAATTTTATTCGAGCACTTTAGTATGTACAAATCATTTACAATAAACACTGTGTTTTTTATTACATTGGAACGGGTTTTCTCGTATAGAAATATTTTTTTGATTTAAATAAACACGACTCTGAAAAACACTACGCCATGACAGACAATGAAACTTGTCGATAAAACAGAGCAAGCGCCAACTAGCGGCCCAGACTGTTTTACCGACGTTTGAACAGATATTCAGGGTATCGGTTTAATTTATTAATTATTATATATATTATTCATTCAGGAAATCATTTTTTTAAATATATACACAAGACAGGTGTTTAAGACCTAGGCCTCAATTCAATAACTTAAATCAGAAAATATTTTTTAGGAGCGTGACCCCTTCGACGAATACAACCAGACTTTTGTAATATCGGAGGCAGCTCATTGGGATAGCCAGCAGCAATTCAAAAAGACGAAGCCAATCGCCATCAAAGAGACGGATATTGGTGAGGGCTGGGTGCGTGTGGAACTGGCGTGGGCTGTCAGGGTCTGGTTGGAGGGCAGAGAGAGGCTTCATACATTGCATGTTGCGTGCAGAACTTGTCAGGTTAGTTTGGGGTTTTGATATGAGATTCTTTTCAAGAAAATTGTTATTTTTGGAAAACTAAAGGCTCACAAATGCTTTTAAATTAACATAGAACTTTTCTTAGCAAAAAACGCCGCGTAAAACACTACGTAATTAAATTAATCTTATTACTAAATTTCGTGTGAACTAGATACAGATAATCGATGTAGGTTTGGATGTACATAGTTGCTCCCTTCACATTTTGTAATCAATTTTCCTTAAGTTTTATTAATCTTTGAACCTATGTATTTTTTTCTCGTCGTGTTGGTTATGTTTGCCTATATATCTTCTATTTTCTCTTCATAATATGTATCAATGTATCAGAGCGTTGACAAGTTTTTGTAAATAAAATCTATAACAATTTTAAATATTATTAACATTGAAAACGTAAGCTATTTAAACTGACTACTACGCAGAGCTTATACTTAAAACTTTTGTTTAATGGGATACCTTTATTGCAGTTGCGCCGAGCACCGCTCTCCTTCCACGAGAAACACCGTCCATTCTTAGTTCTATACACTAAATACGCTGGTAAGCGACGCCAGGGGCGCGCACTAGAGTGTGGGTCTAATACCAATGAGTGTTGCCGAGAGCCCCTATACGTCAGCTTTCGGGAACTGGGTTGGGATGATTGGATCATACGTCCAGCTGGATACCACGCTTACTTCTGCAAAGGCTCGTGTTTACCAATTTCTGCTGTAACTAAAGCGGATAGTTATCATCATAATATTATTAGGGTGAGTAGACAGATCAGACCTGTTTAGAAGTTAACAGTCAAATGACCATAACACGTAGCTTTTACAAAAAAAGTGATTTATCATTTACACTTGAACTTAATTTCGCTACTTCATGGCTTTATTATAAAAAAAAACTTCTCGGGCCAGCATACCTGCGCTTGCGCCATTGCACAGCACTAGTGTATTCGAGAAAGGCGTTAGTCGTAAAATATATTTTAAGATTAAGAAAATTGTAAATACTGTACACTTGATTATTATGATTACTAATAAAAATATATATAAGAAGATTATCACTGTACTACTTTTAATCAGCGCCACGGCCATGCTATTATTTTATTGTCCTGTCTAATTTAATATTTTTTTGTTACAGAAATACTTCTATTCAGTATCGAACGATAAAAAGGCAGAGTTCAAGCCGTGCTGTGCCCCAACAACGTTTAGTTCGTTACAATTACTCTACATGGATTCCAATAACACTGTGACACAAAAGACTCTTCCTAATATGGTGGTAGAATCTTGTGGGTGTATGTGATACTCAAAATGTCCACGTAAAGTAACTATCGTTTATTTAAAAATACTCAATCAACACATCATCATTCATACGGATGACTCCAGTCTTTAGAAAGGTTGTACTTATGCCCGACGTTATGAAAGGCCTAGGTCTGGTCACGGTGCACTTTATATTGGTATGCACATGGTGTCCCTCAGGGTCCCGAATGTTGCCATTTTGTTAACACGAAAAATCTGGGAAAGGACAGATCGCGTGGTCCATGTAACATAGTTGTTTTAAATGTAAAATTGTGCATGAATGTGAGTCCTGCTTAGGTTAACTAGAATGAAGTGTAAGTTATTGTAATTTAGGTTTTGAATGGTTTAACTAGTTAATTTAATATCGTTTAGGAAAACTATGTGATGTAGTGATACTTAGAAAATATTTCGCTAAATATTTTATTTATAATAATTGAAAGATTTGAATACACACAACATTTTTGCTTACGGTTTCTCATACCTGTTATCTTCAAATAGTAATAGTACATTTATATATTATGCAGAAGTGTTAGCATAGTGCCTAGACGTGTGCTTTCAACTCTGAGATCTTGCATTCCGACTCTGGAATTATAACTTAACTTAAGTCTCTACTTGCGATGTCGTCTGTCAGGTAAATATTTCTTTAGATATAAATTTAACCTTGACTTAGTTATATCAACGCAATTTGATTTATCGCATACGTGAGTAAGTTAATCTGTCAAAAGTTATTATTTATCTACTTAAAATGTTTATTTAAAATATCATATATGATATCACACCGAGATATCAATCCAATATACAAGTTCTTATAAATCACCTATAGACTCAGTCGAGATTTGTGACATTCGTATGTCAAAAATGTCATTCTCTTAGCAGCTCATATTCTGTAGGCGCGTATATGTAAACTGAAACTTTGTTATTATTATGATGATCCAATAAGTCCACCGAAGCTTGTGCGTTATTGTTTTGGAAACTGGTGATCTTCAATTGATGTTCATAAGTAAATAGATAATATTTGGTTTGATTTGACAAGTTACATATATTTCGTCAAGTCATTTAAATCGACGAATTATGGATTTAATATGTGAATTTTGATAATAATCTATATTAAAATGGCACAGATAACGTGGAGTTGTATATTTACTAAGGAAACATGAAACATCTTTGCGTGACAAATCGTGGTAAAATATTTCAGAATCGTGAAATGTTATGAAATCTATATATCAGATATGACGTTGTGATGTTGGGTGACGATTTATTTCAAATTTGGACAGGAAGTATTTTATCTATATATAATCTAATAGAACCTAACTTAATAAATGTAGGTACTCTTCCTAAAAAATAAAATATTGGTCGTATTCATAAGAACTATACAAGACTTAGCGCTAAGTGCAACTCCTGTAGTAAAAAATGAATTGGATTTTGACGTTTACGCTTCTGAATACCAAATAACCTAAAACCAAATTAGAATATTTTGTCACATTTATTTGTGACGAGAGTGATAAAGACAAAACATTTGTTAAGGCTATAGGTAAAATAATATTAACAATGACCATTTGGGAATTATGTAAGCATTATTTCAAAGTAAATAATAATTGGTTTATGTAATATTGATTATCTGTAGTTCAGTCGGTCAGGTGATGCAATAAATGAATTTTGTGAATCAGAAATAATTAGTACAAGTTATATCAATGTTTACGTTAAATACTTACAATTTAGTAATAACATTCATAAAATCTAATTCACTTTCGTCTCTTTCTGTCAAATGGTATTTACGCTGTGATGAAAAGAGACTAAGTCCTAGGGGATTTTCTGCGGTTGACATTATTTAATTAATTAGATTACAAAATCTGTACTTAATATTAAAATTGTAAATATTATGTAAGCGATCTAGTATTATAGCTCTAAGTAAATAGTGAGAATAAATAATGTTAAGTACCTACTGCGTATTTTTTCCTTTGCCAAATTTCCCAATGTATTTTCTATTTGTTAACAGTATTTGCCAATAATAAATGTTTACCATTATGCAAAATATTTTTATCCCATATGATAGTGGAATTTGGTAAGGTAAGGCCTGAAAATGAGAGAATGAGAGAGAACACATAGATACCTATTTTACTATTTTCATTCAATGAAAAAATCTTTCATTCATAGAGCAGACGAATCCTATAGAACCTGGTATGCGCAATCTAATTGTTATATTCATTCTTGAGAGATGTCTTTGAATTAAACTCTGACTGAGTAAAATATTCCGATGTAAAATGTTAGCCGCAAAACTATTTTTTGAAGTTTTACTTTTTTAGGCGCGTTATGAAAAATTTTACGATGCGCGCGCACCGTGACACAAAATTAACAGAATGAAGTTGCCCACGGAAGATGCTACGGCATTGGACATAATTCAAAAACAATATTCGAATAATAATTGAATTTATGTTACACTTAATGTAAGAGAATAATAATATTTATGTATTTAATTTTTCAAATGTAAACTGAACTTTATTGACTATAATGACTCCTTTTCCAGTCTTTGATTATTTAATTGTAATTAATTATTTGCATGCAATCAAAAACTATTTTTAATAATGCCAAAGAAGTATAAGTTCTTACGCGCGTACATAAGTACACGCACCCTTTTTTGATACAAATACTTTATAATAATCCAAAAAATTATATAACAAGACCCTTGACTTATGGGATTAAGGAAGGGTTAAATATAAATAAAAAACTGGCAAACGTACAACACTTTATTAAAAGCAACATATCACAAAATGCATCAAATTAAACAATCTATACTTACAACTATGTTTTGGCTGACGTGATTTGAAAATATTTGCAATTCTTAATATGATTAGTAATAGTTTATAGAACACTTTCAATGCCAGAGAGCTCGCGAGTGCGTAGGCCTTTTAGAATTGGTACGCTGTTTTGAAGGACCATAAGTCGAATGGGTTCGGAAATACTTCAGTGGGCAGCCGGTTTAAATAACGCTCAGTTGTGGAACATTGTGTGAAGTGATAAATAATCAAAACAACATTTACTTGAAAATACTTTACAGTACAACAAATCAAAACTAATACCTTTAAATGTAGTAGATAAAAAAACATTACGTTTTCTGGAATATTATATGGTCTGGTTTAAGATAATATTCGGGTCTAAGATAATATTAGGATCCTTCCTATACATGATGGTACAACTAGTGACGACCTTTTTTTGTAGTTTTCGAGTTATAATTTTTGTTGTGTTTTTTGAATGTTTTCTGCCGTATGTAATGTATCGCGGAACATACAAAGGCTATTTTCGTACACTCCCAGGTGTGAAGAATCTAAAATTTTTTTATTGACGTCACTAGTTGGACCACCTGTATATAAATACTTCATATAAAGACTAGACACTCGAAGACAAAAAGCGCCTTAATTTTTTTGCGACACTATTGTAATAAATATTTCGCCAGCCAAATAATGTAAAGCGTAAAGAAATGGCAATAAGCCAATATAAGCAAATATATACATATACGTCTCTTGGTGCTAATCCGAAAACACTAACATTCTTACCTAAAAATCTCAAATTTAGCAGCCTTATTTTAAAATATAAGATCTATATACTATAATACAGATACCGGCAAACATCTTGAACAAATGTCCTTGCCTGCGCAGAAGCGATTTTAGGTATCACTGGGAGAGAGGGCGGTGGTGCGCGGCTCACGTGATTGGTAAATCAGTTGACGCTTGTGTTCCGCGCTGCGCAAACTTTCCCCACTCCCTTGTTTTATGTTCAAGATGTTTGCCGGTATCTGTACCAAGGGTCAGGACCAGTCTGTTGCACATATTACAAAGGCGTTGCGCATACTGAATGCTGCCGACACTATCGACATCTTTTTTTGCAGAGTGAGTTCACAGTAGCGATATTGTGTATATTTTATTATATTTAATTTTGTACATTATTGGTTTAGTACAGTAAGGATAGTGTATGTATTTTTTGTAAATATACAAAATATACATAAATAATTAAATAACCAAAAAATTATATGCATATAATATGATTTTCGGGTTATTTTACGGTTACAATGCTATATTGGAATAAAACTGTTTACATAAAATGACACAGTTTTTTAATTTGTATAAAAGTGCCATACGAATTTTTCCATGTACTGTAGTACCTTGGTAACAAAAATGTTTACAACAAAAGAAGCAAATATTAAACAACAAAATTAGCACCATATATACCTATATAGTCTATACATTTCACTATAATCGTAAAATAGTTCGTATCGCGAAGGAATGGCACAATTCAAATAGTTTTTATTTAAGCATATAAAAACTATTTGAATTGTGCCATTCGAATAGTTTTTATATGCTTAAGCATACACAGTTAACACACAATTTGTATAAGATCTACCTAAAATTGACTCATTGCATTGTTTACTTATCGACTAAATGTTTTGGAATGATTATTATGATCACAAGCCTTGGAAATGTTTATACTACAAGCCGTTTAAATATTGGATTTAGCTCTACCTATACTAACATTTTAAGAATGTTAAAAAATATAAATAATGCTTCCATATTACAGTGGTACCTTGATAATCCGGCCCTAACATATTTTTTTATTTTTTATGACCCTACGGAACGCCCATTAAAGCCCAAAAAGACACGCATATTTGATTTTCTTATTTGGTGATTACGTCAACAGTAATTATTTACTTTTTTTCCCACATTACCCACACATTGTCTATGCTTGAAAACGAAATGCATTTTCGAGGATTCCTATAAAAAATTAATACGTTTATGTACTATTATTTTTCAGAGCTTTGCTATATAAATTGCATTAAATCTGCTCATTAATACTTGAAGATTATGTTACTATTTTAAAGCGTAAAATCATTTTCATATTCAAAAACACTTTACTAAATCAACTACGGTGGTATTTTGGATGCTGGTACGTATTGGCATTTCAATTAATTCCAATGGGTAACATTTCTTTGAGATACAAGCAATATGACATACGATCAAAGTTACGGAACGAATTAAACTTGTATTTCGAGGTACCACTGTATATGTAACGGCTTGTTTATGCAAATGCAAGAATAATTTGCACAACCATTTATTAACTGAATTTTATATTTTAAATGCTGCCAATATACCGTTCGACACAAATACCTAATACCTACCTATGTAAAACTAATCGAACGGTTGAATATTTAATAAATATCTAATGAAAGCACCGTATTAGAAAAAGACTATCAATAATACTGTTTGTATGAATTTGCGACACTTTGTCCATTTCTGAAAAGATAAATATATGGTTATTGTGTAACCCATAATTAGAGACATTAATTTAATTAAATTACGCAATAACGGGATTTATGGTGAATTTAATTATGAATTAATTATATAGACGACGCATTTTAAACTAAGTTGTCGGGCAATAAATGTCACTGACAGTAGGAATGTGCACGCAACCCGTTATCGATACTTAGCTACCTGCGCACGCACTCTGACTCCTGATTGGTCGTTACGAGTAAGGGTTGTTGTTTTTTGAAGTTATACTTGTTTTGGCGCGATGGAGAAAAATGATGAGAGTGAATTTTTACGATGCGCGCGCACACCGATACCTAAATTCTACATCGTAAAGTTAGTTCTAGGTGGCATGAAATTCGATAATAATGTTCGTAACAGTACAATTAAACAGTGTGAATAAATAAATATTATTTTGGTGTTATTAAATCAATTTCATATACGACGGTGATAGTATTTACTAATAATTTATTATTTATTAGTTTATCTATATATATTGAATATTAGTGAAAAACTGATTTGAATAAACTGTTTTGAGTGCATTTATAGATTTGAGGTTAATTGTCGGTATGTATAATTTATTTACATCGTTAATTAAAAATTATTACATTATTATCTAAAAAATATATTTTTTTCGTTTTGTTTTTCCATACGCCAAAGAAGTATAACTTCTAATGCGTGTACATAAGTACACACACTCTTTTCTGTTGCGCACGCACAATGTAGAATTTATTTATTAACGTGGTTTTCAAGAAATAGTCACTAACCCTCAAGCGCGGGCTGCAATTCACGTGTTTCTGTTTTGAATGGAATTGTAAACTAACCCCGAGAAATTCTTACGCACATCACTACAACTCTATTATTATAACCCGAAGCCTCAGTTTATAATGCGTCGACTATAATAATAATCAGTGGCGCTATAACCTCTTTTAGGTCTGGGCCTCAGATTACTGAATCTGTTTATATCGGCAAGTAGGTGATCAGCCTTCAGTGCCTGATACACGCCGACTTTTTGGGTCTAAGACATGTCGGTTTCCTCACGATGCTTTCCTTCACCGTTCGAGCAAATGTTAAATGCGCACATAGAAAGAAGTCCATAGGTGCACAGCCGGGGATCGAACCTACGACCTTAGGGATGAGAGTCGCACGCTGAAGCCACTAGGACAAAACTGCTCTAACTAATGCGTCGACGATAATATAAAAACTTTATTTATGTTGCAAGATAAGTAATACTTAAGTTTTGAGCAGAAGTAAACATTTATGATAGTAAAATTTGAGGTAAATTAGAGTAAGTTTAAGCCAAGTTTGAGGTAAGTTAAGTTAACTTACAATAAATTATTTTCATGATTTCGTGAGTCTCGCTGTGTCACTATCACTTGGCGGTGCTGGTTCCAGTGACTGCACTTTGATCATCACCGGTGATGGACTGGTAGGCGGTGATGGCCGATTGGCCGGTGTTAACGCGCCAGAGTTGACGTCTTCTATTGCTTTGCGTAGCTGAAACATAAGATATTTATATAAATTTAAATGTCCTAAACATATTAAATATTGATGTAATTACTCTATAAAGGAAATATAATTGAAGATTATATGATACAGATTTTGTATAACGCACGATGAAAACGTTCGTTTCTATATAATATAACGATTTTAAGATGCAAGAAATTTTAATTATTTTTTCAAAACTATTTTTTTAATGTGATTACATGTTTATAATGGCGCGTCTAAACGGGCCATGTTTTGCTGCAATTGATGCCTGCACTGTTGGCAACTAATTGTCCGGCCATTAGAAAAATATTTTAATGCAGCTGATGGCCGAACAATCTATGGCTGGGCAATGTGTTGCAATATGTCTGCAATAGTATGGCCCATGATGCAGACTCCTAAACGGGCCACACAAACCGGCAACAATGGCTGACGAAATCACACTTGTCCCAGCAGCTTATATTGTTTTAAAAAAGAAAAAGAAGAGATTGTGCATTCGACCTTACTTAAATAGGCGTGAAACTGTAGACAATTTGAGTCTAGAAATAAGTCTTGATAATAAATTATTCAAGAACTATAGGGTATTTCAACAAGAACTTTGTTTTTCAATTGTGGCCACACCGAGAACGTGATAGTTTTGACATTTAGTTTTTGGCGGTATTCGTAGCAGGTGCTTTGGCAATTATTACAATGAATTCAATTTCGCTCGAAAATCGCATTAAAATAATTCAAATCCACTATAAAAATGGTGGTTCTGTTAAAGTTACATTTCGTAAAATTCGTGATATTTTCGGCCAGCATAATCGTCCTTCTGAGACCGCTGTTAAGAATTTGGTCGCGAAATTTGAGTCGACAGGCTCGGTACAAAATGTGCCAACACCAACACGTGTTCGACCGGGTCGTTCAACAGAAAACATCGCCGCCGTGAGCCACAGTGTTGAAGAAGATCAAAATTTGTCAATTTCACGACGTTCTCAACAATTGGGGTTATCCAAAAGCACAACATGGCGAATTTTGCGAAAGGATTTGGCTTTGAAGCCTTACAAGATTCAACTGGTGCAGGAATTAAAGCTGATCGACCATTCAAATCGCCGCAGATTCGCTCAGTTCATTCAGGAACAACCTGCTGGTTTTTCTGAAAAAATCATTTTTTCAGACGAAGCCCATTTTCATTTGTCAGGGTACGTCAACAAGCAAAATTGTCGCATTTGGGCTTCTGAAAATCCTAAAGCAATTATTGAGAAGGCTTTGCATACTCAACGTGTTACTGTGTGGTGCACTATGTGGTCTGGAGGCGTGATTGGGCCGTTTTTTTCGAAGATGAGGCTGGAAATGCGGTAACAGTCAATGGATCACGGTATCGCGAGATGTTAACCACTAAATTTTGGCCTATTATTGATGACATGGATATCACTGAAATGTGGTTTCAACAGGACGGTGCCACATGTCACACAGCCAATGAAACGATCAATTTATTGCAAACCAAATTTCCCGATCGCATAATTTCGCGAAATTCAGCTGTTAAGTGGCCAGCCAGATCGTGTGATTTAACACCACTGGATTATTTTTTGTGGGGCTATGTTAAAGACAGAGTCTATACGGAGCCAATCGAATCGATTGCAGCCTTAAAACTCAAAATCCGTGATGTCATTAACGAAATAGACCCTCCATTTTGCCAAAAAGTGATTAAAAATTTTGATGAAAGAATCAACATCTGTCAGCGTGGTCGTGGTGGACTTTTGCCAGATATTATTTTTCATTCATAATTGCCAAACTTTTCTCTTTGTAATACAATAAAAATTTTATTCATTTTCCTCTAAATTCTTTGTTTTATTTTGTTTTAGAAAACAAAGTTCTTGTTGAAAAACCCTTTAGAATGTCAAAAGCAGTAATTTTTACGTATAGTGCTTTTCATGAAAGAAGTCCCGCGGTGATTTTTGGAACTAAATTTGACAGGTCGGCAATGTTGTCATTAGTCGATGTTATCAAGTTCGTTTGTTGTGGTAGATTTTTGTGAATTTTTAACTAGCTTAGTGCATTTTAAAGATTGATTACAATGCCAAAAGTTGTAAAAAGTTCGGCTCGAGAAATGATATTAAAGGTGAAAGAGTTCTGTGAAGCGGAACATAAGAATCAAGGTGTTTTAATATCACTAAACAATGTTCGGAAGAGAGTTGCCGCCATAACAGGTACTTTTTAGAGTTGCCATTTAATTTTTTTTTGCTGTATTGATGGGACTTTTATGATATAAATTCGTTTTTGCGACAAAATTGAACAAATACATAACGTGATGAAACTAGGTAACTGAAATTAAAACATATATTACATATTACATAAGCATTATAAACTTAAAGTTACTATTATTTTTAAATTTTCATAATTTAATTGCAGGTGTGTCAGAGAAAACTGTAACAAGAATTACCAACGAAGGTATAACAGCGGCGTGTATTTGGAAAAAAATTGTAACCCAACAATTATGCATTAAAACTCTGAACAAAAAATTGTATTGTTTTTCTTTACCCTATTATCTCATCTTTTCCCTGTAAATAGGTAGAACACCGCTAAAATAAGTAAATAAAAATATACTTTTTACATAACAGAAATATTGTTTCATCTAAGTATGCAGAAAATAGTATTATTTGATAAAATAAAATAGGTAAATTCTTTACTCATAAATGGCAACATTACGTCATGCGATTGCAGCGCCGCGTCTGGGGGACTTCTTTCATGAAAAGGACTATAGTAATCTAACGTCAAATACAGCTGATCGCAAAACACAGAATATAGCAACAGGCACACTTCACTCATAGCAAACGTCATGTCGCGTAGAAAAGGATACACTGTGCCATAACAAAGAGAGTGACTGAAACAGCAATAGAACTGGCTGTGCAATATTGCAGTTGAATTCGATAGCCTAGCGATCGTCCGGCCACCCATCGGGGCAATATCGGCCATATGTGGCTATACAAAACATGTTTGTCTATATGGCCGGGACATTACTGCAATATTGCAAAGTGTGGCTGCTATTGTTTGCAATGTTGCCGGCCACAGTGTTGCAGCCATCAGTTGCAGCAAAACATGGCCCGTTTAGACGCGCCATAATAAAATTAAGGTAGCTAATCTAACCCAAAAATGCAATACAGAGGAATACCACAACTTTTAAGTGTTAAAAAAATTTATAAAAGCCTTTTATTTAAGATTCTTTATATTTCTATTTCTATCATATTATTCTTTCTAAATATCTATATGCACTTTTTTGGCAAAGACCTCCTCTAAATACCGCAATTTCTGTCTGCACTGACATCTCTTACCACTCTCTGCCATTACCACATGCTGTTCTATCTACCTTCTAAATTGTCTTTCTCTCTTTTTATTATTTATCTTTAGCACGTTTCTATTCCTTTTGTCAAGTGCCCCGCCCATTTCCACTTAAGTTTATTTATTTTCATTGTGGTTAGTTTCATCTGAGTTATTCTTTTTAATAGTGTATTTCATCTATTCTTCTCTTCCCTATCATACACTGTTCCGTGTTTATATATTTAACATAAAATATATGAATAAAATTTAATAGCTATATCGAATCACTGAATCGATTTTGAAGAAACTTAAACTTTCTAAGTTGGAATATACCTGATTAATATGTATCATTTGTGGACATATACTTGCGAAATGCAGTCTCAAACATTAAATTTCAAAATATCATATGCAGGTCAGGTTATCAGTATGGGAGCGTTCAAGTATTACGTCACGTAATTTTTGGAGATTTTTGACCCCCCCATGTAACGCGCCGTAACGTTTTTGTGTACCCAATATGTAGTGTAAAGTACTGGAAAGTCGAAAATAATATTAACAATAACGCGTAATAGGTACAATCCCCGCTCCGCATCGTTACGTTTTATAAAAGGACCCCCCCCCCCCCTCCAAAATTCCTATACGGTTTATTATTTTATTGTATTTGGTTTATAACGAACCTCTTTAAGCGACACAACTCCTATAAGTCGTCCAATGGCCGTCACATAAGCTCTGCTTACGCCCAGCGTAGAGAATAATGAATGTACCTGAAAATATATATTTAAGAAATGGAATAAAAACATTATTAATAAGGCAATTTTTTTATATATCATATATTTAACGAAAAACTTTGTCGATATAAATTACCATATCGCCTTTTAAATTTTTTATATATCTCTTCAAAATATTTTTCAAAAAGAACATTTCATCACAAATTGAACTTTCGTAATGATGTTGCTTTATTAAAAGTCTCCCTATCAATCAAACCCAATTGCCCTGTCAATCTTCAGACTATAGAATATAGGGCTACGATCTAATAATGTGAGAACTACAGAGCATATCTAGTAATATATAAATAAGATACCAATATATTAAATTTTCAATTACGTACTTTAGGTTAAGAATCATATTTTTGAAATTTGTTGTAAAGGTTATACAAAAAGTTGTTAAAAGAAATAGGCAGTAGTGTTTAAACATCCGGGTCGACGATTTACGTAAGCTATTTAATATCTCCGACGGCTACATGGTCGGGGAATTATCTAGAAAACATTTAAAACGTACTTTGAGTAAGGATGTCCGTTCAACGAGCTGGAATGGCGCAGGGTCAATATGGCATAGATAAAGCGTTTCGTCTTCATAGTCTGTGTCATCGGGGTTCTGAAATATTTTAAAACAAATGTAAATATCGCGTACATACAGAAACTTATATCTCATGTCAAAACCCAAAACATTTTTGGCGTACGGAAGTTAGACTTAGCGTTGAGTCTCATTTCTGAATCTTATACTTGGATTCAAGTTTTTTTCTTTAAGTAGAATTTTTGATTATTATAATCTTGACTGCATTTTTGGGTAAATTTGACATTGAACAAATTTGTAAGAGAAAGTTCGCGTATGTAAAAATGTGTAGGAGTGGCTGCGCATAAAAAATCTTTTTTAATACATATTCAGGACTAAAACATATGCTATGACAAAAAACAAGACGTACAAACTAGATAAATGGTCCCGTCCCCACCATGTAACAACACCCAACATAAAATAAAAAAAAATATATTTTTTTTTTGTCTACACAGCCTTAATTTTACTTAGACTTCACTTACCATATCCCGTTTACGAGCAATCTGCAACATTTTATCAAAATCGATCTCTCTGGCCATCTCCAGTTGCTCCCAAGCCTTCTGGTCTTCGGGCGACATGTCGCACACACGTTCTCTAGGCTAAGTATCAGAAAAAATGTTTTTAACATTATTTATAGAGCACTTATGTAAAATTTATAAAGTTTATGAGGGAAACGACAGTGAGGCAGGCAGATAAAAAAGATCCTGCTATATCCCGCTAAAGCTATGGAAAAGCGGTACCGTTATCTAACGGCCGTAATGTAACGTTGGGTGACGTCACCCATACGTTGTCTATAAATAACATAACGATAACAGAACGTTGAGTGTCACGTTTTTCGCATGTAGTGGTGCGCATATTTAATTAATACAATGGCTTGGACGAGCGAAATGACGAACAATTAATTGATTTTGTTAAAAATCATGAAGCTTTGTACAATATCAAATCCAAAGAGTACAGACAAGCTCAGATGAAGCTGAAAATTGGAATTTCGTCTTCTGATGACTCTTAATCATCCAAAAATACTAATAATGCTATGTCCAAATCGTCCATTTTTCACCAGTGGACGACTAACGCTCGAGTGAATACTGAGTGACTACGATTGAATACGGTCACACTACTTTCTAGGAAGCCACCGTAAAGACGGCCCCCTATCAACAACCGTAAAATGACGGCCGTTAGTTAACGACACCGCTTTTCTAGGAAACCGTAGCTTGAAAGGTAGCGGGTCCATAGTGGATTCGAAGCACTAGAGAACGCCAAGATTTGAACAATTTTGAGGGGGCCTTTGTCAAAGGACAAGCTGTAAATAAATAAAATCAGTTTGATGATATTAAGTGTTAGGGCTAATTTTGGCACATTTACTTTATATTTAGCAAGTGGCTTAAACAGCATAAAAGGTTTAAAAAAAAGAGAAACAAAACAAAAAAAGAGAAGATAATTAGCACATTTGTCTACTTGTTCTGTCTTAGATAAGATTACCCGGTGTTCAAACGCACGACCTGATGATTGAATCTCACCCTAGCATAACACTGCTTTATATGTAATATTAGTATTATGGAATATAAAATAACTTGCAGGTTATTTCTTCACAAAGTACTTACCAACTGAACTTTCTTGTTAATAGAGGGACTGCGTTGCAAACTTCCCATTTGGTCTGACAATCCACCTTCCACATCTGGTAAAAGAGTGGATCTCTTGAAGATGGCTTCGAATGCTGCACGTATTCTGAAATATATCATTAGATTTTATAGTCTATAATAATCAGTCTATAATAGGCTATTTGACAAGTATTAAAAAACATTTTTTATAGCATAGGGGGCAGAGCCGACGAGATGCCCAAAAAGGGCAGCAATTGCCGCACATAGACACCTATTTTAGTGGGTGCGTTGCGGCCTTTAAAACCTTTACCATTTCAGATTATTTTTTAGTGAGTATAAAACCTATACAAATTGTTTTTAATTCTTTTCGCTTCTCTAGGGAAGATGGCGTCGCACCAGTCACTTTGACGTACAATAAACACGTACACGTACACGCCACAGATTCTAATGTACTACTTCATGATTTATTATATTATTCTGTAAAATAAATAAATAAAAAAAATAAACAAAATTTTTGACGTGTTCATTCATTCACGAATTCATTTTTAAATTAGACAAATTTGTATAATAAGCTGAAAATATAAAGTAATGCGTAGGAGTGAAGGTTTTCTGCAGCGCAGGGGGACGGTGGGGTCGGTCTCACTTCTTCATCGCTCGCATCAGATTACGTTACTTAAAATTATTATTATTTAAATAGTGGTTTAGAAATTAATAGATTCAGAATAAAAAAGCGACTAAATCAACCTCCAAGTAATGTTAGATAGGCGTTGACATTATTTACATGCTCCGATTCATTCTCTGTGACTGATGTATACAATCAATATTGTTAACTATGAATTGTTGGATAAATTAATGCAGCTTAAAAATGCTTTATTAAATTAATGCCTTGTTTTACACAGATTACTCAATAACACTTAATTTTTCATATTTTTTTATAAATAAGAATAGAACTCTTGAAGTAAGTGTAAATTATAAATTGTATTACCTGGTTTCAGCGCCAGTAACAGTAGTGTATACAGAGGGGTGTGGCAACGTAGATTGGGGCGTGGGGGGTGCCAGACCTCGCGTAAGGGTAAACGAATTTGTCTTCTTCAATATGGACTTCGGTCGGAAGAGCTGGCCTGGAGCTGAAAGAGATCCAGTGTAAAACTACAGTCTATATCTGTTTCGTGATAAAAAATGTAACAGTAGGCGATCAGCCTTCTGTGCCTGACACACGCTATGTTTCTATGTAGCGTTGACACAGTTTACGCATTAAGATGCCCGTTCGGTTCGTTCTGGATAAAGTCCTGGCTAACTAAGCTCCTTCCAGAAGCTCAGAAGTTTGCTGGGCACTTCGCAGGCTTTACGGAGCGACCACGCATTCTAGGACTACCTAGGTGAGTGATTCCTCTGCACTGAAACAGCCTCTGCAGAAGGCACTGTCCACGCTACCGGACACTCCATCGGTTTTTAGGTGTCAGAGAATTTCCTCATGATATTTTCCATCACGAGCGAGAGTTAAATGCGCACATAGAATATATTATCGCCATGAAAGGACGATTTGAGCGTCGTACGCGCACCTATATATGTAATTTAACTAAAACATAATAAACAATTATTTGATGCAACAATTATAAAAAACATAAAACATTTTATGATTGATTCATGAATTATGTTTTCTCAAAAACAAAAGTAGATACAGTACTAACCTGGTATAAGACCGCTCTGGTCTTGCGATGTAAGGGAGGTTCCTCTGGTCATTCCAGAGCCAGGAACTTGGAGCATATCAGGCGC
Organism: Pieris napi; assembly: GCF_905475465.1. Lineage (NCBI taxonomy): Eukaryota > Metazoa > Arthropoda > Insecta > Lepidoptera > Pieridae > Pieris > Pieris napi. The sequence continues at coordinate 1,376,674 of NC_062252.1, forward strand.
TGGTGTAACCTGAGGATTTACAAAATTAAAGTTTATCTTTAAAAAAAAATTAATCAACTCCAATAAGTCACGAGCTGGTTTGGAATGGAATATTTTTAAGATATTTAGAATTATAGTGTATGTTTGTGAGTGCATGGATTTTTGTGGACAAATTTCTTTAAACATTAAAAAGTCATATCAGAACGGTACAAAGTTCAACAAATTTGGTTCAATAGCTCGATTTTTCTAAAACATTATTTTGTTTTGTATGATTAACAAAATTTCTAAATGTTCAATATTTTCTTAGTGTATAATTTTTTACAACATAATGAGATTTTATCACATAACATTTAGCAATAATCAAATATAACATGGACAGTGGACACCCTGTATAATATTTAAATTATACGGGTTGTCCCTTAAATTATGGCGCATTTATACCCAAAGCCTCAGTGGTGTAACTTTACTTATTTTTTTGTAATAAATAGCAAAAAAATATTATTACCAGATTTTTGGCTTAATGTTGATTTATGGGACACCTATATAACTTCACTCTCATCTTAAACGTAGAACAATCTAATTTGATTATCTCACCTCAAATCGTGAAGGTCGTCTAACTTTTTTCTTCTCCTCTTCCCTTCTCCTTTCAGCTTCTTTTAGCCATTGGGCGGCTATCTGCAGTCTCCTGGACCTGCCCACTTGCTGCTCAATCACTTTTACCAACTCCCAACGATGTATGGAGCCGAGGAGTACCATCGATGATGGACTGTCTACCAGAGGGAAACTCTTAATTGTCTGGAAAAATATACAAATTTTATGTTTCTTGAATTTTAGACTCTACATCATTATTTTTCGTATCTTATAGTATAATATATATGATATATAAAATATGTTACGTATAACATTCATCTCATGTTATTTAAAAAAAAAGTTTTTAAGAAAGATCTTGTCTTTCTAACTTTTTTTTATAGAACAGAAGGTTCATCTGATGTTAAGCGGTACCGCCACTCACGGACACTTAATGCACTTAGTGCGTTGCCGGCCTTTTAAGAATTGGTTAAGGATCATTTGGTAATCTAATGTAGCCTGTAGGTTATCAGCCTTCTGTGCCTGACGCACGCCGTTGAATTTTTGGGTCTAAGGCAAGCCGTCGTGTTTTCCTTCACCGTTCGAGCGAATGTTAAATGCGCACATAGAAAGAAAGTCCAATGGTGGACAGCCGGGGATTGAACCTACGACCTCAGGGATGAGAGTCTCCCGCTGAAGCCAACACTGCCCAATTGATCTAAACAAAATTCAAAGCACTGAGACTAGTTCCTAGTATTAAACTCACCTTATTACTCTTAAGAACATCCTTCAGTTGCTGGAATGTCATCCTATTCCAGATGTAAACCACGTCACGAACCATGAAGTCCTCTACACAAATGTCGTACATACCTGCAATAATGATTACATAACTCTGGTACTTCTACTAACGACTTGGACTCATTTTATTGCATTACAAAACCTTACAGCAAAATAAACTCGTATTTACTTTTCTAGAGAATTTACAGAATATGTCCAGATTGAGAATTCTGATAAACGAGCTAGGTCTGGATATCCTTAGTTGCTTATAATTTAATTGTTTTGTTTATTTTTTTATTATATCTTTGGGTATGTTAATGTTTGACTATATAGGTCGGTTATCGAAAGCTGGCGGGTTCACAGTACTCACACTAATGCAATTTCACATACAGTATGTTTCAAAATATGTTTTTTTTGCCATGCTATACATTTTAGTCCACTCTGGTTTTAGTAAGGTTGGGTGGGTTGTAAATAAATAAAAATGTGTCAAATACATATAAATATTATATGCATACGAGGGTGGTTCCAAAAGTTAAAGTAGTAAAGTAAAAAAATTTTTATTTTTCGACATAAGCTCCATCTAGCTCAACACACTCCACTTTTACTTCACTAACTATTCTTTCAATACTCCTCTTAGAAACCCCAGTCGCATCTGATGTCAAATTAAATATAACATTTTTTCATTAAACTGTTTTTATTAAGATGCTTAAAATAATTAAAAACATTGTGCACCATTTCACGAGATTGCCCTGGTAATGTTTGAAAAAAGATCAACATGTACAGTAAAGATCAACATATACAGTAGCAAAAGAAAAACAATAACTGTCTCTTTTATACTCATGAGCTTGACCGAGCGCGACAGAGACGGACAGTCTATTCATGATGTATTTGTGATTGTATTTCAGTTTGACATCACGTCACGCGCTTATTCACAGACACTACACAAGCACAAAGTGTAAATGTGTTGAAGCCGCCAGCTTTAGTTAACATACCTATAACTGTTTATCACATTAAAAATTGTATTGTATTGTTATTGTACCAATGAATAAGTGTGCCGAGCATTGGCGAGCATCTTTTCTGGATAAATTCTTAGTCTTATTAAAGCAATTGATTTTGCTTTACATAGCTATTTGGAACCATTCGAATTAGTGAATTAGTGTGCACGTTAGTGTTACGTACTAAATAGTGGTAAGTGGAAAAAATAGTACACAAGAACAGACTGTCTTCTCCTGAAAGTGCTGGACACTTTCTTATGTTAAATATACTTGTTAGTAAATATAGCTAGATTTCAATTACTTATTAGTCTTAAGTTAGGCAAGATCGTAATGTTAAATTTTATCTATAGACAATTAAAAAAAATTATGACATTTGACAACAATTTAAACTTGTGCAATATAAAAACAAGTTTTCGTCGAGGCGATCTAGTTAGAATCTAGATAACAGTCATAAATTACAAACGCATTCCATAAACACAAGACATTATCATATTGGCTCTAATAAAACCTTATTGCGTACGTCAATTGCACCATATATGTCTCTCTCAATATAAAAGTTCATACGTACGTCACACAACCTTGTATTTTAACAATGAACGCTACGTCGACTAATTATACTATTAGTTTAATACTGAAGTTTGATAAATTTTAAGAGATGTTTAGGTTCGCAAATTTTACTATGAATTCGTAATTAATGTCGCTTTAACTGAACATGATGTAGTTTGATATCCATAAATAATAGAGCATTTATGTCCCGTAATCCTTTAAATAACATGGGGGACATTCTTAATTTATTTATTTTATTTATTTATTCCATATCCTTATTCTATCTTTACAGTTATTACTAATTCGATAGAACGACACAATATTTACACCCACACCAATTAACCTAGATAAAAAAACATTAAGAAAAATATATATTTATATTAATTTAGACTTTAATAAATCCTTTTTATCAGAAACAGTTATTCTTTCATTGATATCGTTCCCATACCCTTCCGAAACGGCTGGACCGATTCTTATGCATATTCAGTAAGTCTAAGAATCGGCTACTATCTATGTTTCCCTATATGTTAAAGGTGGGTCCACCCCTAAATTTTATTTCTATTTTTTAGATAACATTTTTTATTTTTATTTTTTTATGATACAGGATACAAAAATACATACAACTCTTAATTTTCATCTACCCTCTACGATCAACCCCTATTTTTATTTGTTAGTTAAGAACTTATAACTTGAACTCTGAGGCTTATATAGAGAACAATCACAGAAAATAGTAAAAAGTTTTTATTCCGGAAAACCGAACAGTCTCTGGGGTAGCATAGCAAAATGTTCCATGTTGGTATGTACTAAAAAGGTAGGCGAAGTAAAATCACATTGAGGAGAAACTAAGTTCAAGAACCTTTACGATATCATTAGCTAGCAGTTTATAACGAATCATTATATAAATATGATTATTAGAAATTCATTGTGTTCCAATGTGAAAAATAGGTATAAAAAATATTAGGTAATTAATTGATAATTTCATAAGACGAGGTGGCCGAGTGGTTAAGGCGTTGGACTGCTAATCCAATGTGCTCTGCACGCGTGGGTTCGAATCCCATCCTCGTCGTTTTTTAATCGATTGTTTCATTTACAGATTCAACTAATTGCTAAATACACTTCATGTTTTTTTATTTCCGTACAGCATATGTATCGTTAGTCCCTTATATTTTTATATGAAGAAACATTTACAAAGAACAAGCATGGTCTCTAGTCCAAGTTGTATAAAGGCTAAACTTACGGCTGGCAGATGAGAGCAGATCGGGCAAGTAGGGCAATTTCTTGATCAATATAATACTGTCGAAGCAAGATGGCTGTAACATCGCAGCCACCGCATTAGCTGATAAGACTGCCGCCATTATTGGTAGGAGATGCGTTATCTGTGGAAGAGTCAGTAGGAGTTGACTTTGACCGAATAGGAACCTGTTTAGATTTTATATTCTTTGATTTTTAAAGACTTTGTTCTATGCCTTTCTTATACACATATTTGATTCAATTCATAATGTTTAGGGCTGGGTCTGTGATTTCTGAATCTGTTTCATAATCAATCTATAGGCAAGAAGGTGATCAGCTTTTGTGCCTGACACACGGCGTCGACTTTTAGGGTCTAAGGCAAGCCGGTTTCCTCACGATGTTTTCATTCACCGTTCGAGCGAATGTTACATGCACACATAGAAATAAAGTCCATTGGTGCACAGCCGGGGATCCATCCTAGGACCTCAGGGACTAGGACAACGCTGCTCACATGAGAAGATTTTAGAAATACGAAACAATATAATAATAGAAATCCAACCTGTCCGGTCATCTCAATAATAATCACGATTGTGGATACAGTATGTGTAACTGCACCTGTAAAAGCCGCAGCGCCGACCGTCGCGTAACCACCTGAAAACCATTTTCTTATATATTGTTTCACGTAAAATGAACAAGAAGCCAGCGAGTCACCGCAGGTTTCTGCAAAGATAAAGTGTGTTTTCTCACTCTACTAAAAGCTAAAACACATTACTGGAGGTCAGCCGTCAGTCTCGTGAAGAGTGTCTTGTCATGTGCCAGATGCAGCAACTCTTCCGCAATACCCATGCACTCCCTAACATGAAGAAGAAGCCATGATTTTTTCCTTCTACCAACATGCCATTTACCCAGGATTTTACTCATTATATTATAATTAATTGAAGGAGTTGGTAGCAGTTATGGCGCAACACGTGGTCTTGGTACAACGCACAACTTTCCGTTGTTTAATATTCTGCATTTTTTTCGACATTCCATCTCGATTAAGAACTTTCTTGTCAGAGACCTTTTGGATCCTTGAACGAAGCATGTGATGATGTTTCATTTGAAAAATCCCAAAAAACATTCAATACACCATGAGTAAATGAAAAACTATATTACTTGTAGTAAGGAATATTGTTTTTCGAATATATACTGATGATGAACTTACCAGGCAATATCTTCTGTATTCTACCACCATAAGCGACACCCAGAGGACAGAAGTAGTGCATCACCTCCCCCGTAAAGCGACCAAGAGACGCCCCCATTTTGAATGCTGGTACGAAAATACCTGCCGGCACTGGTAAGGTACATGACACCATACTCAGGAAATACTGAAATAAAAGTAATTTAGAAGAATTAAACTTGTCAATATTAATTGTCCAGATAATTAATATACAATTCCCCTCCAGAAATACGTGGATATCTCAAGTACTGAATCAGTTGGACTATTCTTCATTCAAATCAATATCTATATAAAATTCTCGTGTCACAATGTTTATTCTCATACTCCTCCGGCTAGACCGATTCTTATGAATTTTTTTAAGCATATTCAGTAAGTCTGAGAATCAGCTACTATCTATCTTTCAAACCCTTAAGTGATAAGGGGTGTCCTTATCACTTAAGGGTTCACCACCACCCCAAAAAAAATGTTTTTGTTTTTTTTATGACACAACATACAAAAATACTTACAACCCTTAATTTTCACCCCTCTACGATCAACCCCTATTTTTTATTATAGAAGATTATTTTTATTGAACTAAAACAATGTTTCTTAGAAATAATATACATGGCAAAACAACGTTAGCTAGTATTATTATAAAATTACTTTTAGTTTCCAAGAAATTTGTGGACAGACGATATTGTGATATAAGGCACGTACTAGAAAGCCTAAATAGATATACAAAACACTAGGTCAAACTCTGTAAAATTAGATCCTTCGAGAATAAACAACTATCTAGACGCTACGCTATTCTATTCCGATCTCTGCATCTTTTTATTATAAGACAAATGCCGAGTTCCTCACGATGTTTGTGGTCATATATCGCCATGCTCACCATGCCTTATACCGGAACTACGTTTGAAAAAAATAAATCCATGTTGAGTGGAGCTGTAATTGGAGCCCATTATCTTATAAAACCAATCATGCTCAGCCATACAGAGAGAGTTAAGAGAAGAGAAAGAGAGAGTACCAGGCCTTCTCGTCCGTTCTACACCCTTAATTTGGGAACTGGCAGTAAATAAGAATTTACGTTTTTTCCTCATGATTGATATTTAAATTGAATATTTTTTTTAACCGCACGGTGAAGGAAAACAAGAGAGCCAGCACGATTTCGACCAATGACCGTCATGAGTCAGTCACAACCCAAAAAATTACAGACACATTTGGGTCACAAGACTTCATATAAGGTGACGTGAAATCGTTATCTATTGATATACAACACATGCCTATAAATCATTGGTGACGGTAAACACTTGTGTAAATTAGGTGTGAATTAAGCGTGGCTTTGTAAATGAGGTATACTGAATAAGACGAGGTGGCCGAGAGGTTAAGGCGTTGGACTGCTAATCCAATGTGCTCTGCACGCGTGGGTTCGAATCCCATCCTCGTCGTTTTTTGTGTCATTAATATATTTAGGATTCTCGTTGTCTTTGGGACCTAAGTGTGTGTGTATTTGTTTAATATTAGGGAGGTATTGTGACGCTTTTCATATTTTTAATGACCGTATGGGATGTGACATTAAAATCGTAATTTATTTCCATAATATAATATGCCATGGGTCCTGATCTAGTCATAATTGCATTTTAGAAACCTAAGACGTTGTAGTTAAATTTTCTGTGGCAACGTAACTTTTTTAAAGTTACAAATCAAATTAAAAAAAGTTACTTATACTGAATTAACTTTTTTTTATTAATGTTAACAATACTTTTTAACTCACGACCTTTGCCAAATTGAAAACCTAGAAACAACTTTACTAACCACGTTTTTTAAGGCTGAAAATATTTACATAATTCTGACGGTATCTCGTCAAAGGTAATCGTATTAATATATTCATGAAACCCAGACGTGACGAGGTGGCCGAGTGGTTAAGGCGTTGGACTGCTAATCCAATGTGCTCTGCACGCGTGGGTTCGAATCCCATCCTCGTCGAACTTTTTGTTTTTTAAAATTTTGCTTCAATTAAAGCGAACCTCGCATTTCAATATTGATTTGATTCATCAGAATTAGATTCTCTTAACGAGATACAAACCTACTTTCAGGCACATTTTATGTCCGCTACATTTAAATGATTTACTAAATATATACTTACAATAGAAAAGAAATAAATGATGAGACAGCCGAAGTGGTCTACTTCAGGTGTTTGCCAGTTGGAGACGATCGCCGCCTGTTCTGCTGTCAGCTCGTCAGACCACGTGAAGTTAGCAAATAGTGCTGACACCTAAAAAAACAAAAAAAAACCCTCTTTACCGGGTTAACAGGCACAATTTTTTATAACACGGGGCAATGAAGCCGATGGGTAAGTTAGAACTAAGTACAATCAGTTCCCCATGATGATTTGCACACAACGGCGAGGAGCTCATGGCCTCATAAATTTTTCTATTTCGTGATCATTTATTTTTAGATCTAAGGCATGAAAAGTTTCCTCACGATGTGTAATGGTGAATGTGGTAAATCAAAAAAGAGATTTTTGTTACTTATGTAATTTTAATGACGTTGTGGTTTATGACATCTTCCTTTGAAGAATTGTAATGTAGAGGGAGGGTAAAACTTGCTGGGTTTCTTGCCCGTTCTTGTCAGAATAAGGCCTCCTGGTAGTTTGGCTCTTTTGCGAATTTTGTAAACGTTTTTGACAATCATAAGCATGCCATAAGACGCATCTTAACTGTATAAACGTATTTTGATTTTTTTAAATGTTTTTCTTCCGTGATTTCCACTATCCCAACACATAGCTTAGTTCCTTAGTTATTTATCTTACCTGTGGTGGAGTCCCAAGTCCCCCGGCCATATATTTTCCTATCCCCGGCGGGAACAGTATGGACATTACTGCTAATGTCATGAAGCCAGGGTAGATGAAACGGCTGTAAAAATACATCAATACTAAATCCAATAAAATGATACACATTTTGAAGCCAAGCTTCGCAAATTCCTTAAATTTCGACGTATAATAAACGTATGACAGATGTGTGAATGATGAAAATCAAAGGGGCGAAGTTGGTAGAATATTTAAAGGGCACATAAGGGCATTAGATTAATTTAGAAATATTGACTCTATGGTTAGTTACTTATTTCGTACTCGTACAGCTAACTTAAATTATTTATAGCAAATACATATACTAAAGATATAACCAAAGAAGGAAGACTTCCTTACTTTAGATAAAACAATGTTATATTTATAATTGATTTTTTTTATGAAAAAGGGGGAAAAAATCGTTATGTCAGTCTTGTATAAAATTTATTTCCATACGTCAACTATATACCCTAACGCACCAGAATATTTTTCTACCATCGAAGCCTTTTTCTAGCAGTAAATACTCAAAACTTTGATTATTAATAGACTTTTTTTTACTTCTATTATTTACTTACTTTTTCTGTAAGAAGGAACTCAGATATTTTGTGTTACGTATAAAGAGTACATATTGTCTATGCAGCCACACCCACAATGCCGACATAAGGCCACAGACAATCCTGCAAAAAAAAAAATATTTATTAGACTTTTTTTAATATACCTTTAATATAAAAGATAGCGCCTTTTACAGAAATATGACTAATGTCTTGCGTTATTTTTATATTCATTTCAATAGCAGAATAAAATAAAAAACGTTTTAGAAAAAGAAAAAAGAAAATTAGGCACATTTTACTACTTTTCAACCTGTACAAACACTACCTACCAAGTTTCTGTATAAAATTAATAATAATAGTGATTGTGTGTTAAACAATGAATGAAGAATCATATTTTAAACTTGAGGTCCTGCATTCGAAACCTGACTGCACTAATGAAAAATTCCTTATTCCAATTAACGCTTGCTCTAAAGGGTTATTATGAAAGCTATTGATATAGAACTGAATTACCCCAAAAGAACGAATACGGCAAATTCTTGAGGGTCAAAGGGGAAGTCTTGAGGCAGGCTTGTTGGAAACAGAGGCTTCACTGTGGCAGTTGCGCCTGACCATACGGATAGCAGACGGAACATCTGAAAAAAATTATTGTTTATAAGCCATATTTATGTATGCAAAGTGGACTTTAAAGACAACTATATGGAAAGGACCAAGGAGAAGAAGGATAAGAGGGTGCCCCAAAAAAGGTGGATAGAAGCGTTAGCAGGAAGAGAATGGAGAAAGATAATTGGAAAAAGCTGGAGGAGGCCTTTACCCGTGAAAGGGTTCCGATCAACGATACTGAAGCAAGCTAGGATATTAGGATAAGAAAAAAAATTTAAAACAAATTTGAGCTGTATATTCAACTAGTAATGACTGGAAATTAAACTGGCATATTATATTATTATTATGTATGCAGAGAGACACGAGAGCTATATATGTACAGAAATAATTATTTTTCTTAAAATATTAGATTCTTTAGATTATTGATTATCTATTATATGTTCACTGACGTTTCATTTAATTTGTTAGTCTGTGGAAAAGACGGTAGTTTTGGCCTGTCGTTTAAATTTAAATTTGAATATTTTTATGTTAGAATTTTGTTAAAAAAGTTGAGTTTCATTCATTATATATCTATTTATTGTAGTTTAATACTATTACAATATATCAAACTGGAATGAAACTAATGGTTTTGTAACAGATAATAAAATAAAATATCATCATGTTTAATTAAAATTTTACAATAATAATGAATTTGAAATTATAAAATCATGCCGACATTTCATGTGCTCTATCTTTTGTCATCAGGTTATCTAATAATTTAAAATAGTTATAAAATTATGATAATTTACCGCGTATTTCAATTTTATACTTGTCATACAGTCAAGTTCACAGCAAGTTTTTAATGAATACTTACAATAGCACTACAGCAAGCGGCAAAAAAACCTCGCCAATAATTTCGTACCGCGAAATATGTCGTTGTTACTTCAATTGAGAAGAGCACACCTGTAAACAAGAATAAAAACTTATTTAATACAAGTTTCAAACTAACCCGTTTCGGTCGTACTAAGTCTTCCCGATAAATGGATCTGGGGCAAAAAAATATTTTTCAATACGAATCCCTAGTAACTAATAGTAAGGGTTACTCAAGTAACGCGTGCAAAATGTTACAATGCGGGGCAGGGATTGAATTACGCGTTATTGTTAATATTATATTCGACTTTCCAGTACTTTACACCACATAATGGTAACTTTTAGGTATAAAGAGTCACTAGGGGGTCACGAAACGTTTTACTATATTTGGTTACAGTACTCAACTTGGGTACAGAAAAACGTTACGGCGCGTTAAAGGGGGGGGGGGGGGGGGTCAATAATCTCCAAAAATGGCGTGACGTAATTCTTGAATGTCCCTAAGTAAGATTACTTATCTTGAGAGAGCGTGTTTAGCTTAAATAAACTACAATCCTCTTCTACAAGTCTTATAGAAAGTTTTCCCGTTCTTGTAACATTTCTCATTGATGCATGGACAACCATTGTAGTGGATGTGTTGCCGGCCTTTGAGGCAGGAATATACTTTATTAGACAATTGAAGGTCGTATCTCGTAAGCCTCCACCGGTAGTTTTCGGAAGCATTCCAGCCATTAAGGTGATGCGGATCATGAAATATGGAGTTAATATCCTATCGATTGTTACTAGTACCCTCAAATTAAGGTTGTTTTAGATACCAAGGGCCAGAGAACCTGTCTATTGCACAGATCCCCGCCAAAGATGTTGCCTACTGAATGCTATCTCCGTCACTATCGACATCTTTATATGTTCACAGTAGCGATATTGTGTATATTATATATTTTATTATATTTCACTTTTTTTCGTATCGTATTGGCTTAGTACTGTAAGGATAGTGTAGATATTTTTGTATAAGAATAAATTGGTGAAAATAACGTTGATCGTTCGTAGATCCGTTATGAAATCTAGGGAGATATAAGTATTTCCTCAGATAGACTATTTTCCAGCAAATCTATCTATTTCAGTAGCTCTATTTGGGAATACGCAATGTTTAAAAGCTCATACGTGCATTTCTCTTTTTTCATATTAGTATTGAATTTTCGTTATAAATCAGTGGCTCTACAACTTTTTTAGGTCTGGGACTAAGATTTCTGTATCTATTTCATGATCATTTGTCAATCTAATAGGCAAGTATGTGATCAGCCACCTATGCCTGACACAAGCCGTCGACTTTGTGGGTCGATGTTGTTTGATGTTTTCCTTCACCGTTCGACGAAACTTAAATGCGCACATAGAAAGAAAGTTTGGAGTATAGCCGGGGAGCCCTCGATCTCAAGAATAACGGTAGCTCAAATGAGGCTAATCATACAGTCTAAAAGCAAGCAAAATAGTGTATGCACTTTCACAATTCAAAGCAAAACTATAAAATTTATTCGTATTCAATTAAAATAATTACAAAATGGATTACATAAATTTATATTAAAAATTAACAATATGAATGTTAATGAATTCGAGTGATTACACGCAATTAATTAGCAAGGATGTGCGGTTCTGCACAGATTTATCTAGAGATAACTGGCTCTGACCATTCCTTGTAACAAGGCCGGCTTCACTAATTACAGCTATTTATATATCATAGTTGAACGTTCTGGTTTGCTTGCTTCTTAAGTTTGGAATAAAAAATACCATCCGTATCACCTCTACGTCTGTCGATCGAAAAATGAGCGTTTTAAAGGCAGATTTTGGATAATCCACTGAATTTTTTCCGCACCAATTTGACATAGGGTCATTCAAGAAAAGAGTACCAATTTTGAATAGAACGGCAATGCACTTGCGAGCCTTATGACAATGTGAATGTCCATGGGCGGGGCGGTATCACTTAACATCAGGTGAATTTCCTGCCCGTTTGTACTGTGGTACAACTCCTCTGAACACTCTCCATGGTAAATGCGGTAGAAGATGCAGAGACCCCACATCTCTACGCAACGCCAAGAGATCAAGCCGCACGGAAAGTGACTGGTCGTTGTGTCTATTTCCTGATAATACATAAAGTGTATTACGTTCTTTCGTAATTACCTCCAACGGGAGCAGCGAAGCATGAAGCTACACCAACTGCGCAGGCGGCGGCTAGCATATCAGTTGTACGAGATTCGTTCTCATAAACTCCCTGGATTTTTGTCACCATTTTAGATAGAAGGGATGCGACCATTGAAGCTATGTGGACGGAGGGACCCTGGAATTAAAAAAAAATAATTACAAAACAAAGATAGAAAGAGAATAATAAAAAGAATAAAAGAAATAACTTGAGCTAAGAGAAGCGTCGTAAGGTCGCAGCAGTGGTAAATTCACTTTTTTATACTACACTGTGACGTCATTATAGCTGCAATAATCGTCTTGAATAATATTAATAAAATAAAAGTACAGTCAAAACCGGTTATAACGACATCGTTTACAACGACCTATCGGTTATTACAACCAGATTGTATGGTCCCGTCCGAATCCCTAGTAAACTATTCAGTAAAGAAACCGCTTATAACAACATCGGATACAGCGACATATCGCTTACAACGACGAAAGATTATCGATATTAATCATTAAACATTGAATGAATATTTAGGCATATTATTACCTACGCACGTTCTCCCAACGAACAGTTTCAGCCAACAACGATTTCCGAGGCTCTTAACGCTCTAACGATTTTGCTATAATTTGTTGCCTTTAACCAACAGTTTGATACTGGTGATACTCATACCTTGAGGAGTATGAAACGTAAAATGCAAAAAATATTTGAGACTAAAGTTAAAGGTTAAAAAAACAGACCAAAATGACTGATTATATTTTACCTAATTATTTCGTAATAAATATTTTTGTTTCTTTTTTGACTCGTCTACATATTATAATATTAACATACCATATTATAACCCATACCTACCTATTATAGATCGATAACTATGTTCATACATATGTATTGTACTTGTGTATATGACATTGCTTATAACAACTATCGGATATAACGTCGGCAACTATACGGTCCCTTCAATGTCGTTATAACCGGTTTTGACTGTATATATTTCTTGTGAGTTAAGAATTATCGTTCGCATACAGACTCTTAGTAATATATTATTAAGTATTAACACTTTATATAAGAATTTTTCATTAAAATACCTATTAATGTCTATAGAATAAATTTATGACGGAATCTATACAAATGTAATATATCTTTATATAGTAAATTTATAGATTCAGTAAAAATACATTTTCAAAGTGAGGTTCTGTAATGGTTTTTCAATAGATAACTAGAAAATATACAATACATATTAAATAAGATAAATGATACATCTTTATTTAATATATGAAATACATCATACGAAAATAATATCGCTAATAATCAGCTGTGCAGGTTATGACATCTGAGAGGTGAATGACCCCAAGATTATATCATTATCTGCATCACTGATTGGATAATATATATTTATCTTTACGAATTCAAGTATGAATGCGTAAAGTTCGCGCAGTACCATAAGGTAAGGAAATGTTAATATTTCATTATTAATAATATTATTTATTCAATAATTAAATAAATTGCAAAACTTTATTAGATATTTCTGATAATTTATTAGCTTAGTTTCAACGAGTTTTTAATAAAAAATATTTTTTGAAGTAAAACTTCTTTAGGCGCGACTAGGGAGTTACTCAGATTTTTTTAAATCAAAATATATTTTCTAATTTGTATTCTATATATATTAAAAAAAAAAAACTTTCGTTACCTCTTTTCCCAACGGCAATCCACTTCCCAGAGTAGCAGTCAGACCGACACACTTGGAGATCAGTGCTCTGAATGTGAGATACTCCTTCAAATGCACTCCTCGGAGTATTGTCTTCATTTCAGGAATACCAGATCCTGAAGATAGGTATTATAAGGTAATAATATTAGAAAACCTCGTGAGCTTACTTCGTCTTATTAAACTCGATGTTTAAGGCACTGATTTAACGCGGCAGTTGTATATACAGTGTAAACGCTTTATACCGTCATAATAACGAAAAACTCTCTAATAACGTAAAAAGATAAAATTTAGTTTTACATTACTTCACTCTTTATAACGTAACAGCCCTTCTCTATTACGCAGAAAGATTTTCATATTTAGACATCAACAATACGTGTGCCATTATTCTTAGATTACATTGCCTATTATAGGAAAGCAGTTACGAGTGGGCCATCCTAAACATAACTGCCGATTTATTTATTGAACTGCCCATAATTTTTACCGGCCTGCTTACGCCGGCTTGCTATACTAGTCTGCTTACGTATTTTTAGTACCGACATTTTAAGAAGAAATAATTGGCCAATTGTTTTTTCATAACTGTCTATGTTTTACGGTCGCAAAAATTTACCAACCAGCAATAAAAAAAATAACTGCCCATTATATTTTTTAACTGATCATAATAACTTCACGGATATTTAAAAACCGTTCAAAATTAGTTCCCGTTCTTTAAGTTATTGGTTGTTGTATAATTCGTTGCTTCAAGTGATAAGGAGCGCGGATGGTTGCAGCTCCTTACAAAGAGTTTGTAAAACAAAAAACTTAACGATTTAAAAGAATGATGAAGAAGTAATTCCCAGTCTACTCTTCTGTTCTACCTCAATATTTCATTTAATTCAAATGAACTTCAAACCTTTACTAACATAAAACGGATAAGAGTTATTAAATTTTTAACAACAAAGTGTTAAATAAATAACTCTAAGGTCCCGTGTCTATATGCAAAGTACGAGTCGTAATTGATACCAGCCGAGTCGAATGCGCTCTATACGTAAACAATGGGCTGATCAATTATAAAAAAAGCATTGTTAAGTGCCTATCTGATACCAAATCCGCTATTTTTTTAGTAATTTTTAGTAGTAAAATCTAAAATTGGATTTTTTACTTTTTATATTTGTAATATTTAGAAAAGATAGCTTGTAACATATACAGTAGACATAGCATTATATATAAGGGAGCGTTCAAGTATTACGTAACGCAATTTTTGGAGATTATTGACTTCCCCCCCCCCCATGTAACTCGTCGTAACGTTTTTCAGTACCCAAGCACAGTACAGCCCTGCGATTCTGTAACTCACTTTTCGAACTCACACAGCGGTTTTCGCATCGGCGGTCGCTCTCAAATCAGTCGTGAAGCAGTCATTTTGTGATCTGGCACTCTGATAAAAAATAAACTACAAGTTCCTACATTTTCAGAATGCCAAATCACAAAAAGGCTGCTTCACGACTGATTTGAAAGCGACCGCCGATGCGAAAACCGCTGTGTGAGTTCGAAAAGTGAGTTACAGAATCGCAGGGCTGTACCTAAGTATAGTAAAACGTTTCGTGACCACTTAGTGACTCTTTGGTTACTATTATGTGGTGTGAGTCGAAAAAAAGATTAACAATAACGCGTAATTTAATCCCCGCCCCGCCTCGTAACGTTTTACAAAAGCCCCCCCAAAATACGTTACGTAATACTTGAACGCTCCCTAATGTGGTAAACTTTAATAAATTAATGAATAAACAATTCCAAATGACGTTCGTTCTTTTTAATATACATTAAAATCGTTAATATACGACAAAAATGCAACAAAATTTAAAAATATATTACCTATACTCTGGGCTGCAACTATATGCACGAAACCAGCTGCAAAGAGTATCAAACAGACCGGAAGCGAGACCCAGGCGAAGTATTTTCCCGCTATTGAGGTTGCTACATCGTTGTACATCCATGTACGAGCTGTAATATTACATATTGTTTAATAATTTTCATATAAATTTAGGTTTAAAATTATATTTCTCAAAAAAAAAAAAATTACATGAGAATAATACTTTCGATTAACATAACATTGTAGTCGTTCTTAATCACAATAAAAAGATAGCCGTACATGCAATAAACTTAAAAGTAAAAGTTACCAAAAAATTATATAAAATTGCTATTCTATAGAAAGCTATTCAAAATTACTAAGCAGCTTGAGAAGTGTAACAGCAACTAAAAGTCTATGTAGGCTCATTTGTATTTTGTATGTTTATAGCTTTAATTAATTGTTATTAATGTCCAAATAAACAAATTCACTATTTCTATAATGTTTACTATATGCCGACAGCGAATTGTATATTATTTCGGCCATACAATGCGCAGAGGCGATGAGAACTTGGAGAAACTGATCGTGGTTGGTAACACAGAAGGCAAAAGATCACGTGGCCGTTCACCAACCAGATGGACCAAGTGAAAGACTCGCCGTCCTCAAAACTGTACACTATCATAAGAGAGTCGCTGGACAGTAATTGGTGGAAACAGATAGTCCGCTCTAGACGCTTCCTTGCTGACCACGACGCTCAGAAATGAGCTGCCGATTGGAGAGAGAGAGATGTGCTCAGGACCCAACTACTTAACTTCACAACATTCATACTTTTCTGTAAATACTGCAAGTCTTCTTACCTTAAGCCTTTAGGTAAGCTAAATCAATAAATATATATAGTTTTATTATATATTCTTACTCCACCATCGGACAAACTCAAAAATACATAATATACACTTTATTTCCACAACATGGATTATTACTGAGACCAGTTCTATTTGTTACTAACAAATATATGCCATCATCACGACACTCTTATTCAAGATATGTATATGTTATTATATATCTATATACGGATTAAGGCGTGAAACATGAGTTCTAAACACCTATTGACTATCTCAAATTATTTGTCTAGTAAACTCTCTTATACCCAGTTTTTTATAGGATAGGAGGGCAAACCAGCCTACGGGACGCCCAAAAAAGGGCAGTCATCGCAGCCCATTTTAGTGGGAACGTTGCCGGCCTTTGAAAATGTAATTCTATATGCCATTAAAAGGCACAGCCGTGTTGGCCTAGCGACTTGAGCGTGCGACTTTCATCCCAATCACAATCCCTGGCTGTGCACCAATGGACTTTCTTTCTATGTGCGCATTTAACATTCGCTCGAACGGTGAAGGAAACCGGCTTGCCTAAAGGTGATATCAGACGGTTCATTTTTTGTTCATTTTCACCTTTCATTTGGTACATTTCACTCGAAATGAAATGTCTGAACAAAAAATGAAACACGAGTGCCGAATCTGTTGTATTGGCATCCGGTATCTTTCATTCCCACTCCGAATGAACGAGAAATGAACGGTCTGAACACTGAGAGTGAGAGATCGTTCATTCGGATTCGGCCATTTTGTTTCGAGTCCTGTAGCCGACGGACATCACGTTGTCGACGAAGTTATAACTTTTTTTTTTTTACTTTCATCCATTCGAAGATGATTACAATATGAATCAGGATCTTCAACGGCTAGTTCTCTCAACAATGTATTGGAAATGATGGAATGTATTGGAGATGAAAGTAAAAGAAAAAAAGTTATAACTTAGTCGACAACGTGATGTCCGTCGGCTACAGGACTCGAAACAAAATGGCCGAATCCGAATGAACGTTCTCTCAGAGTTCAGACCGTTCATTTCTCGTTCATTCGGAGTGGGAATGAAAGATACCGGATGCCAATATCCAACACTGTTGGATCGGTTCACTAATGATTTCATTCGGCACTCGTGTTTTATTTTTTGTTCAGACATTCATTTCGATAGAATGTACCGAATGAAAGGTGAAAATGAACAAAAAATGAACCGTCTGATATCACCTTTAGACCCAAAAAGTCGACGGCGTCAGGCACTGGAGGTTGATCACCCATTTGTTTGACATTTGTCAATGACATGATCATGAAACAGAAATCTGAGGCCCAGATCTAAAAATGTCGTACCACCAACGATTTTTTAATTTTTTTTTAATTCATTATTCTTAAGCTGTTAACCTACTAGACATCTCTTATTAGCAAAAATGTTATATTGAGTCTTATACACAACAATGTATGCAAGTCATACATACCATTATTACACACGGCAATGCCCTGGTCAATTGCGAAGTTCAAACAACCCATGATGATACCCAAGGCCGCTAAAAAGAACCAGTCCTCTCCCAGCTTAGCGAACGAATGCCTCCATAAATAACCTGCCAACAACCTTTACATCATTCAATATAATGACAAACATGCCTCGACCATCTTCAAAGTCTCAAGGTCAGATAGACATTCAGCTAAAGTCAGCTTGATTTGAGAACTGGCAGTAAATGTAAAATTAGAAGCATTTCATTATATTTATTTTTTGACGTTAATAAGTGTAAATTTTGATACCTATATGAATAAATGATTTTGAATTTGTGTCGTTAATTTGTCTAAGAATCCCTCCTGAATATTCACAATTGTTCCATGTGCCCCGTACGTAATTCGCATTTTTTTTGAGATTTTGTTCGATACTATACTTCACAACATGTGAGGAAATATTTAAAGCGGTAGTAACAATCTAGTTTTTTCTTTAATATATTAAGTTGTTCATTTAATGTTTAATTTCATTTTTTTTAAATCTATTAATGTACTTGACTCATGTTTTCAGCTTAGTATATTTCGTTTATATGTCGCAGCCAGCTAGCTTAATTAGCCATTTAATAAACAGCCTAGCCGTTTAACTAAACGGCGCCCGTTAACAAGCGGCCTTAAAGATATTCAGCCGTAGCGTTTATTACAATATTTAATAAACTGGCTGCCTAATGCTAGGCCAGTCGTACGATAGAGTCATTATTGGGAAGAAATAAAAATGATATACATATGACATAAAAAATATTTCTTTTCAAATTAAATTGCTAAGTCAAATTCACATTATTATTTATATTTATATTATTAGGCTGCGACATATATACCATATCAACTTGGTAACTGAAAATTCAGGCTTCTAATTTTATCCACAACGAAGTTAGGGGGTCGAAAATGGCCTGAACTGCTTCGAGAACAGGATCCGTGCCGCTTCTTGCTCGACTTGGCAGGCCCCCAGATATTTAATCACTTTGTATTATTCACTTGATATTACTGGTAAATTATTTCACGAAACGAGATTTTAAGAAAGAGTCTTTGTAGCCCTATACTCACTTATAAAATTAACCACCTTCCCACTGGGCCTAAGCTTCCCCGTGGCCTCCAACTCCTTCTGTCGCATTTTGTCATCTTTTCTTCGTTTCTTTCGTAATCTCCTCAGTCGTCTTGCTTCTTCTCTTGCCGCTTCACTTAGGTCGCGTTGATAGCGACCATACATCTGAAAATCACGTTGAAATAAGTAAAAGTTTTACCTTCATACCTGTTCAGTGGTTACGAACGCGACTCAACCCAGGGGTCATGTGTTTAAATTTAACGCGATTAATACATGCTCATAATCTACACGTGTTAGACCCAAAATAGAGGGTGTATCAAGCACAGAAGACTGGTCAAAAACTCGCCTATGCCTTCGCCTCGCCAAGAAAATAGACACAATTCTGATGGGGTTGTAGCGCCACTAGTTTCGTTTAGTTACTCCATATACTACGCCTTATGAATAGCGCGACAAAGCAAAGGTATATAAAGATAGGTTCAACTCTTTCGCATAGGCAGTGAAAAAGGTTTTAAGCTTAGCGCTAAGTATTTATTTGTATTTATTCATGAAAACCCTTAAATTGCCACAAACATACGAAATGAATTTGGAAAAACAAAATTACAAGAAATTAACTAGCTACTATAGGCACTAACAAATAATAGAACTTTTGCCAGTTCACACAACGGACACTGAAAAATGTCCGTTAACCTATGTAATTCGTTAACTAAATACACTGAATCATATGTGACCTCTTCAGAAGGTTACTCCTAGCTATGGGCACATGAAGTAACGGCGGACGATGTCGCCTTCTGAAGAACCCATCAGGCACATTGAAGCTAAGGTATTGAAGTACCTACTGTCGAATTACTGTCCTTGCCAAGTAATAATTTTATGAAGTACATCACCGTATGTCAAAAACGTAGTGGATATCGGCATACCTGGGTCCATAAGTTTCAATTACTTTAACTCATTTAACTAGAGAACTGTGTAATTAACTGCCGATGGGGGTCTTTCGTGAGAGATATGACCTCCAACTAACGTAAAGAAAGTTATAGTAACTCCTCCCTCAAAGGCCTGCAATGCACCCACTAAAAATGGGTGTCCATGGGCTGCGATGAGTGCTCTGTGTCTACGGACACCCATGAAGAGCACGTTGTTTGCCTCCTATTAAAAAAAAATTTAAATTGTAAAGCCTACTAAAAGAATATCGATTATTTATTGTATTTACTTCTATGTTGTTTTTTGTATTATAATTCTTATGTTAGTGTTGTGTAACCGTTCAATTACGTAAGCTGATTTACTGCAATTTATCCCCCCCCCCCCCCCTTCATCTTGTCAGCAAAAGTAAGCAAACCTCTCAAAAATAATAGTAACATGAACTTTACTATTATTTTTGTAGATAGAGGACACCGTGAGCCATTTCTGCCGAAACCCTTCATATTTTAGTCGATACCAACTCCGGGGAACTTTTTCTACAGCTGTGATACTTTTTGACATTCAACACCTTTTGTCTTCAGTCACCGTGACCACGCACGCTGTAATGCACGCGAAACGTCGGTTAAATTTAAAATTATGTCAAATAATTGTAAATTTATAATACATAACTTCAATCCGTTAAAAAATTGTTTCCTTTAAACATGAACGTATTAATTTTGTTGTAGGAATCCTCGAAAATGAATTTCGTTTTCAATCATAGACAATATGTGGGTAATAAGTGTAAAAAAGTAAATAATTAGTGTTGACGTAATCGCTAAATACAAAAATCACCCCTATAGTGCTTACGTAATTATTGAACGGCCCCTGAGTCCTGACTGCTAATAGTCAGTGCAAAAATTAATTATAGATATCACAAAGTGTCTGTGTAAAAAAATAAAAGTTGTCACAGAAATAAAGATACTATAACCATAATTTATTAAAGTATTAAGCTGTGAAACGTATAATACCGATCTCCAAGTATGAACTAAAAAGTTCGCGAAACGACGGATAAATTTAAAATTATGTTAAATAATTGTAAATTTATAATAATACAAAACTTTAATCCGGTTAAAAAGTTTTTTCTACATAATATTTTGTAAAATTGTTATAACGAAAGCCTCATACTGAAATTGCTATAAATATCGCTGAGGTAAGCCTAGGTAGCGCAGTTTATCAGCTAGCTAATATATATTTTGTAACATATATCCGTTGATTAGCATCTAAGCGTCTAAACGCACCAACCTTGACTTCGTAAACATTGTGACATATCAGATTTATAGGGAAATACCAAATAAACAATTGTTATCAGCATTTTTCAGTTAATCAGTTAATATATCACATTCATGGTGACATGACATTTAGCTACTGTTATTAGAGGGAAAAAGAAATAATAGTCATATAAGGAAAATGCCTATATTTCCCGGTAAAAGAAAACATTAATTAACCTTCTATTTAAACGGCAAACCGTTTGGTGTACCTACTAGCGTGCTTAATCCTGAGGTCACTGATTCGGGTCCCGTGATTTTTGTTTTTTTTTTGAGGCTCATATAATGTTAAGTGATACCGCCGCCCATGGACACTCACAATGCCGGAACGCTCTTTTCTTGAAGGACCCTAAGTCGAATTGGTTCGGAAATACTTCAGTGTACAGATAGTTCTACATAGTGTTGGTAAATTTAAGTGGAAGGAATGTTAGTGTGGCCGGCAACATGTGCCAGAAGGCTTATCACCTACTTGCCTCAAATCATATTATCAGAGCCTGTCTCAATAATATTTATACAATAAGGATTTATAAATTTCCTCTTAACCTTATTAGCTGCGTATCTAACCTGTGCTTCACCCAATCTTCGATAGCTCAAAGCTGTGAAACAACTGTCTTGAAGTTTTCTTCTTTAGAAGTTAAGTAGATAACACTTTTATTTGTGAAACGATAATTTTACCTTTTACAACAAACAAACCAATCATTTTTAACAAAAAGCTAGGTTTTTTCTCTTCTTCAGTTGGTCTGCGTTCCATAAATAAATCAGTGGCGCTACAACCATTTTAGGTCTGTGCCTCAGATTTTTGTATCTGTTTCATGATAATTTGTCAATCTAATATGTAAGCTTCCCGTGCTTGACACACGTCGCAACTTTGTGTTCCTTCACGGTTCGAGCGAATGTTAGATGCTTACATAGAAAGAAAGTCCATTGGTGCACAGCCGGGGATCTAACCTACGACTTCAGGGATGAGAGCCGCGCGATGAAGCCACTAGGCCAACACTGCTCAATTTGTCTGCGTTCCACATACCTTTTTTTATATTAAGTCCTAGTAACAAAAATGCTCAGAATAATTGTTGCAAGCAATATGTGCGTATAAGGAAACGACCAACGTGTGAATTTCCCATCCATCATTCATGAATCTGATAAGGACCTACGTCATAATATAAAAATAGCTCACAAGACACCAACAATTAAAATCATAGAAACGTGGGTTGCACTATAAATAGCGATGCATTCCCAACGAACTAAATTAATTTCTGCGGGTTTAATTATTGGGACGTTACAGTTAACTCAAACTCAAGATAACATTATTCATATAGGTAACCAAGTACACTTATGAACGTCAACAGATTTTTTTTAAACTGATTCTAAATTAACATTTAGTCGCCGCGTAAACCGTATTCGTTCCATATTATGAGAATCTACCAAGTAAATTAATTAAAATTAACTCTGATGCAATAACAGCGTACGACGCGCGTTACATATTTTACTTTTTATGTTTTTTAACAGTATTTATTCTCATGTAAGTGACATGTATGTTTTTAATGAGAATAAACTTTTTTAAAAAAATTCAAATATCTCTGTCCTTCAAACGAGGCTATGAGATCGCCTTCATAGGTACCCGTGCTCATGTGGATGTCAAACTTCGCTAGCGCCATCTATTACTCAGAAAGCGAAACATGTGTGAAATTTATTTATTTCCTTATTTTCTATTCTTACAATAACTTAATACTAATACAATGAAAAACTTATCATAAACAAGAAAACATGAAACCAAAGCCTAGTTATAACAAATTATAAAGAATGTCAAAAGGAGCAGAAAAGTTGAGCAAAAAAGTACGAAACTGGTGCCCAAACGAAAAGAGGAAGACAACTTAGAAAGTGGATAGATAAAATTAAAGAAACAGCAGGTGGTACATGGCAAAGAGTGGCACAGTGCAGAGAGGAATGGCGTGATTTGGAGGAGGCCTTTGACAAAAAGAGCACACAGATACCTAAATAATACCTAAATGATACGCCCTTGATTTGAGAACTGGCAGTAAATGTAAAATTAGAAGTATTAATATGTATTTCTTTACTGATAAGTCATAAGTGTACATTATGTTACACATGTGATTAAATGATTATTTTTTTAAAGAAAATTGAAATAGAAACGTGTTTAAATGTAAAAGTATCTGAATTAAAAGGCTATTATTATTATTATAATAAATAATGCAATCCTTGTGAATTGAGCCAGTGAGCAACTAAACATATAAGTGTCACATGCAATACATTTGTACGTGCTTGCGCCACTGCTAGCAATTGCGACCGCTTACCACGCCGAGTGTTTAAAATTTTTTTTGGATTTGGCACTCGCAGCCCCAATCTCCAACATTTGCGCAGCGGGCTCCAACTCGCCTATAAACATCACGAGGATATTTCCAGAGTAGAACACCCGGGCCCGAGAGTTTTAAAGCAAATAAAGCCCCTTTTTAGGAAAAGCGGGAAGTTTGACAGTCCCCCCTGCTGCCTATTTTCACGGCCACAAATCTGCCTGATAGGCAGGTAGGGGTCATTTAAATAATTAAAAAAAAACCATATTATGTACTATACTTCTAAGGACATTAAAAAATATAGAGTGATAGTATGGTACGTTCTTACTTCTGAAATTGTATTTTCTATTCTACGACAAATGTTATTCAATTCCCAGTTGCGAATTGTGCCAATACGTTTTCACTGATACATTATGAATCAGCTGATTAATATTGTACTCACAATGCGTATGACAATGGCTCAATAGTCTGACGTACGTTAAACGTAAATATGAATGGAGTCTGTATAAAATCTGTTTGCTTTGTAAAGACTTTAGCACCGATACATAGTCAATTTAGACACTTTCTTTTAGTAAATAAGAGTGCTTTAAACCTAGGATCGGACTTTCACACTTTATACGAAGAAAACCGACAATTTTCAAACATATTTACGCTAATATATATAGTCTGAGTCTGATCATTTCTAAGGCAAGTAGGTGACCGTCGACTTTTTTGAGTCACGTTATCCTTCACCGTACGAGCGAGTGTTTAATCGCTATGTGACATAAAGTCCATTGGTGCACAGCCGGGGATACAACCTACGACCCCTGGGATGAGATTCGCATCCTGAAGCCCAACACTGCTCCAGAAGAATAGAATATAATACAAGCAATTTCACACGTTTCGTTTTCTGATTAATAGATGGCGCTGGCTTTGATATCTAGATGAGCACGGGAAGGCGATGTAAAAGCAGCTTGCTGTCTCTTTTGAAGGACAGATGATAATCATGATAAAAGTAGAATAAATTACTTTAATTTCATGAGAATGGAAAAATATGTTAATTTATTTAAATTGCAGCTTGGGCATAGTTTTTCCTTAAATTTATAGTTATACTAAATCAATCTTCAAAGTTGATGAAATACCGCGATCTTAATTATGATTGATCGGATTGATTACATTAATTATGAATAACGTCAGCCAACTGCCATTTTTTATACAACTGGGGGCAAACGGGCAGAAGGCTTACCTGATGATAAGTGATAGACACTTTCAATGCCAGTGTGCTCGCGAGTGCGGTGCCAGCTTTATAAGAATTGGTATGCTCTTTTCTTGATGGACCCTAAGTCGAATCGAAGTCATTTTAAAAGTTACATAATATTATGAATTAATACAAAATATTACTATAGAGATACATAAACGAACGAACGAACGAACCTCATTTCACAGCTAAGAAATGTGACCTAATAGTACGCCTTTAAAAAGGCCATTGTTATCTTATCGTAAAATAAATCACTGATTTCAAAAATACTGATACCAAAATATATAAATTATTAAGTCATTGTTATCAAATAAAGGAACAAATTAATTAGCATTAAGAATACAATTATCAAAACATTACATAAACTAAGGGTCAATAAACTTAAGGTCATTGAACTTTAGTTCCGCAAATTACGAACCTTGACTGTAGTTTAACCTTGTTTAAATCTTAGGGCCGTTTATTTAATTAAAACCATATTAGAAAGAGCAGTGTTCTCTTAAGCAATTCTCAAGACTGGTGAACTTCTACTACTTTCCCTAGTACTATACATATCCCAGCGAAGTTATGAGATAAAATAAAATAAATAAATCAATGGCACTACAACCTTTTTTAGGTCTGAGCCCCAGATTTCTGAATGTGTTTTATGATCATTTGTCAATTTAATGGGCAAGTAGGTTATCAGCCTCCTGTGCCAGACACAAACCGTCGAATTTTTGGGTCTAAGGTTTCCCTGCCGCTTAACCTTCACCGTTCGAGCGATAGTTAAATGCGCACATTTAAATAAACTACATTAGTACACAGCCGGGGATCGAACCTACGAACTCAGTGATGAGAGTCGCACGCTGAAGGCACTAGGCTAACACTGCTCTAAATATTCAGTTAGATATACAGATAAATTGTGTATAATGTAATGTTATATTTTCAGGTTCATTTTTATGTTCGTGGCTTATCCACTTATCTTTAAGATATATGTAACCGCGAAATAAATTTCACAACAAAGGCTATTGCAATTTAGATCTTTTATCACACTTAGTGCAAGGCTATATGAATTATATATAATATAATAAATGTGCAATTTCATTTTTAAATTTAAATAAAAATCTTTCATTTAAATTTAAAATATAAACTCTATATAAACCCGACCTTAACGCACCATTTGGCGTGCGTGTTAATTGACAGCGCCGCCCATGGACACTCACATTGTCAGAAGGCAGATATATGTGCGGCCTATGAACTGATTTGCTCTTCTCTTGAATGACCCTAAGTTACTCAACGTTTGGGAGTGCTTGTCGAGAAAACTTTTCAAATTTTGTGATTAAAAGTTTTTTTTTTATAGAATAGGTTGCGTGCAGGAGGATGTTACTTGCCATGCATTGCGCATTGTCAGAAAGCTCGCAAGTGAGTGCGGCATATAAATAAGTTCGCTCTTCTCTTGAATGACCCTATATTGAATTGGTAGGTACTTTAGCGCGAATAAATTGTGTAATTATAGTAAAGAAATTTCAATGAGTTTCTAATAATGTAGTCTATCAACTTCATGAAACTGTAAGAATATAGTAAATTATTATTAAAATTAATGTAAATTTGCATTAGTTCTGACAAAGTTTGATTTCAATGTTTAGGTTAATTAGTCCACTAACCCAATTCTATTCAAATATGCACATCTCATCAAATTAAACCTAAAAGCCTAATTTGATAAACCAAATGTGACCTAAACCGGCACGCAATTGCCGGCCTTTTAAGAATTGATACGCTCTTTTCTTGAAGGACCCTTCAGTCCTAAGTCGAATTATTTCGGAAATACTTCAGTGGGCAGCTGGTACCACATGGTGGTAGAGCGCGGCTAAACTGCCTTAAGAAACGCTCAGTTGTGGAACGACGGACGTCGAGGTGATACGGATAGTAAATTAGGTCTGCCTGGAAGAGATCGCTTATTAACGATAAGGCCGCCCGTTGCATCCCTTATAATTTTTATGTATTGTGTTTCTTTTATTTTTATTGCAAAGTGTAAATAAATAAAAAATAAAAAATAGAAAAATTGGAACCTTCAAAAAGTTGAAATGCAAGTGCTCGTGCACTCATACAATCAGAGGATATGAGAAATGATCTAAGCTAACTGAACTACTTCACGAATCATTAATAAACAGGGAGACCGTCAAGAAGTTGTGGACAAGATCGCAGCGGGTGGGTCATGGACCTGGATTGCCGGAACCAGCGCTGTGTGAAGCCGTTTGGAGGAGACTTTTACCAAATCTGCACATACGATATTTAGTAAGTGAGTAGTGAATAATTGTAATATGACTGTAAACTATGGTTTATATAATTACTGATAGCATTTCTCAGCAACGAGCTAAACAGCTTAACAAAGAATTTTCTAACTCTAATTAAAGTTTAGCTAAATACTAGGTACGGTTCCTGGGTCATCGGGGTGCTTTAAATAATAGAGGATTTTATTTTTACTCTATATTAACCATCCGGGCGTATCTCCGACTATTTAGGAAATCGCCCCGCTAATAAAACTAAGGAAGAAAACACTTTTTTACCGGATCGAAGTTATTTAAAAAAACTAAGAAAGCATAAATGAGTAAAATGTACAGCCTTGGCTCGTAGACTATTTAAATCTATCTTCTTTTACTGGCTAAATAGTCTAGTGTAAAGAGTTTGCATTTGTCATACAATTTATTACAAGTTAATCCCCTCAAATATTTATTAGCCCAAATTAAATATTAACCCGAATAATCTCGGCTTACGATAACGCTACCGCGCGACCAGCGCTAATTCAGGTAGTTTAGTACAATATTTGGTGAAGATTACACTTCCACTATAATACACTTGCAAATACCGATAATAGCCTTCACCTGAATAGCCGTGATTCAAACGCGTTCATGTAAGTGTTGCTCATGTCATTTCTTCTCGTCTGTACTTTACCAGAATTTTGGTAACTTTATTACCGTTTACATATATTGTCTTTAAAATAATACTTAAATAATTCCCAAAGGATATTAGGTGCTTACCAAATTACTTAAATAATTTGTATCGCAATAATTGTTTATATGTATTTAAAGCTTAGTTTAGAATATTTTTATATTAATAAGTTTCTGTTTTTTTTAAATATGCTTTATAGCTACTTCCCCGACTATGTTGTCGTCTCTTCAGCTGTATTGCTACAAGGACTATGCACTCTGAACAGATTTTAAAAAGATTTTTATCTTGTAACGCCAAAGAAGTAAAACTACTAACGCGTGTACATAAGTACACACGTTTTTTTAAATATTAATTTATAAAAACACTCCTACCCCAACAGGCCTTCCTAAATTGACAAGAGTGCACAATACGTGAATAAAATTTATAGACGAAACAAACATACGAAATTAATTTGGAAAAACAAAATTACATAATAAAAAATACAAGAAATTAACTAACTACTATAGGCACTAACAAATAATATAACTTTTTCCAACGGACAATGAAAATGGTCCGTTAACCTTTGTAATTCGTTAAACTAAATTAATGCACCGAATCATATGTGCCCTCTTCAGAAGGTTAGTCCTAGTCCACATGAAGTAACGGCGGACGATGTCGCCTTCTGAAGTACCCATCACGTACTTAAAAAGCTAAGGTCAGTACTGAAGTACTGTCGAATTACTGTCCTTGCCATGTAACAACTTTATAAAGTACGTACCATCTGTATAGTACATATAGTATGTGCATACACTTATGCACTAGGCTTGACAGGCATTTAGTATTCAATTTCAATCGTAAATTTTACCTTATGGCGCATTGTATTCATAAATCATGCACAGTTCAGTTGTGATAAGCAAGGTGAGGTTGAGACAAAGGTTCCTTATATGAAAGGCTACGCGGCTAGTGAATAATAAATTATATACTAGTTTGCACCCCACTTTCCTCGCCAAGTAGTATATGTAATTTTAACCTATTAGGTTGATTTTTGGATGTCGGCGCTACGGTCAACAATATTTATTAATTATCTAGCTGCCCCCGCGAATTTCGTTTCTCCTTAATGTGATTTTACTTAGCCTACCTTTTTAGTACCACCATGGAACATTTTGCTATGCTATTCGGTTTTCTGGAATAAAAACTCTTTAGGTTTTTCTGTGAATTATTCTCTGTATAAACCTCAGAGTTCAAGTCATAAGATTTTATTAATGCATATTCAGTAAGTCTGAGAATCGGCTACTATCTATCTTTCAAAGCCCTAAGTGATGAGGGGTGTCCCCAAAAAATATTTTTATCTTTTAGACATTTTTTTTTTGTATTTCTTTATAATACAGCATATAAAAATACATACAACCCTTAATTTTCATCTACCCTCTACGATAAACCCCTATTTTTTATTATAGTACATAGTTATTTTTACTGAACTAAATTTATATTACGATTATTTTATATTTTCAACACTACCTGTTATTTTCTAACATATCTGCAGGTACATAGTAAAACATGATCATTATCAGTGCTTTATTAAAATTGGTAACTCGTCTGTTCCTTTTTTTAAAAATCGTTAATTTGTTACGATAATATGGCAAAGGCTCTCACTCTTGTTTAGTGTTTAATTTTAGGAAACTATTTTTATATAAAGGTAGGTACTTAATTGACTTATGTTTTCTGTTTCGTATATTTTGTTTAATAATGTAATCTGTTTTGGCTTTGTATACTGTCTAAATTTTTCTTTTATAATATGTATATGCGTAGCTGTAAGATTACTTCTAAATAATAAAATACATTCATTGTTTTCTAGTGCGCTTAGAAGTGAAAATAAATAAATTATACTCCAAACACATTCCCTTATAGGCTAGTTGGTGCCACCTTTTAAGACACTCCTCCGATGTTTAGTTCGGGCCAATTACGTCACATAAATACGATCTTTCTTTAGTCTATTATAGACGCCGACTATTATAGGTCGATATGATACCTTGATTTATAATAACAACTTAAACAAACAAAATAATATTCAGTTGCGCATGTTAATAATGTTACAATGTATGTCACGATTTATTTATTGTTATGCAAGTGACGGGGTCGCTCTTTGTGATTTAAATTGTACCTTTATGGGGTATTAAGATGTTTTTATCGTTTGATACTCCTTTACAAGGTTATTTAAGCTAAAGATCATCCAACCGGTGGAGCGGAACAACATAACTTTTTTTGCTTTATATTAGCTAGAAATAGTAAATGATTAAAGCTGACTCATTGTTTATTTATTTAATTAAGTACACCACATCATGTATAATAAATTTTCTACAGTATATGTTACAATCTATCTATTCTAAATACATGACAATTACGGTGAATATACATTTTAAAAAAAATATTACACTTCCAACTACAAATTTTAGATTTTTTTATAAAAAAAAAATATATGTTTATTATGGAATATAATATACAGATATCACTTATTTCACGTCATTAAATTTTGTATCGGTAGACCTATCCCTACTCATCGACAAAGAAGAGGTGTAGGCCGAGTGAAAAAGCGGGCGTAAAAAACTCTCGGTAGGTACTCTTTTAAAATATCAAATCATGATACATAATGAATATGGCAAACAAAGGTAGGAGAAACCAGAAGGACCGAGATACGGTCCGCTCTTTAATCCGTTTTGTAATTAAAGATTAATAAAACAGGGAAAACAGGCAGGCTCACCTGATGTTAAGTGATGGTCATGGATACTCTCAATGTCAGAGGGCTCGCGAGTGCGTTGCCGGCCTTTTGAGAATTTTTACGCTCTTAGCTAAGTCGAATTGGTTCGAAAAGATTTTTAGTAATTCAAAAATATTTACACTCTTTTTTTAATTAATGAACACTACGGAATATATATATAAATTAACTACATACTTGGTAAAATGTGTAGAAGATTTTAGTATTACCGAGATAGAAAGACTGATTTCTTTGTATGTCCTTCTGCATCTGACCTGACCGATGTTTCGCTTGACAAACCCAGGGAGGAAGTTAAAAGTACAATATTACTAAACGTATAAGCAAATCCAAGTTAAAATATTCATAACAGCAATAACCATATAGTTAATGACATAGTTATCTCAAAGAATAAAATATGTGTTTATAATGACAACGTAATTACAACTAACGAGGTGGCAATGTTAATTTGCTGTTTTACGAATAGACGTAGAGACAAATCATTGTTTATTATGTAACAAATAAATTTCAGTACAAAATAGTTAGCGTGATAATTACTTAGTAATTTTAACTTATCATGAACATAAATACTCCCTGGTACATTCGCAATAACGACCTCCATCGGGACCGAATGTAGAGGACGTCGCCACAATAAAAAAGACTGCTGGAGCCCACGAACATAGGCTCCACCATCACGTGAATGTCGAGGCTATTCAACTCTACACCACGGGCTCAGTGAGTAGACTGATAAGGACTAAATCATTTCAACAAGTAAATTAGTGTTAGTGCACGTTATTCTAGTGCTAAGTGAATAAGAAAAATAGAACACAAGACACAGAGTGTCTGTAACTTAATAGAGACTGTAAGTAGTGTTATTGCACTTTCTTATGTAAAAATCCTTATTAGTAAACTATGTTAGACTTAAATTACTTATTAGTTAGGCTAGATCGTAATTTTCCATGAGTTCTTAATAAAGACAGTAGTTTTAGTAAGCCTCTGGGTTAATCATTTTAGTAAAAAAAAGTATTTTTTATAAACCTTTACTTATATTTAATGTATTATTTATTTATTATTCAATAAGATATCTTTAAATGTGTTTAGGCAATTATGTCTCGTGTTATTAGAACTCGTAGAAATACTAATAATAATTAAATCAAATCAGTAATCACTGTTGTTTATTTTTGCTCTCAAACATAACACATGTTACAATGAGAACAATCAGATACTTATCATAATATGTTATAGAAAATATATATTTATGCATGCTTCCTTACAATCGAGTAGCCCGCAATGGTTAAGGTGTAAAACACGAACTTCATGATAGTTTTAACTAATAATATTTGAATTTTAGAGAACGATGAACTACACAGCCTTTATAAGGTACGAAAAAGAGTCTGCTTCTTTACTAGAATGACATTGCTTATTCTAGTTTCATTTTAGAAGGAGAATAAGCTAACAAAAAATTCTATCAGAAGACATCCTGTTATTCCAGTTCTCATAGTATATTTTATTTTACCTTACTATCAAGAAACCGAAACCCTACCTACTGTATCCGCATTAAATGCTGCATACAAGTACAAGGTGTCGGGTAACTTTAGTTGAAATATCAGATGAAACTATTATACAATTACCAAGCGTGGGAGAACAGGATATAATGTATTATCAGGTAAACAATACTAACTTCAAGAACTAACCACTACTTATACTAGCGTTGCCATAGCAACCAATTGTAATCTTATAATTCTACCAGTCTTAGAACGCTGTTTAAACCAGTGTTAAGAGGGGATTTACGAAAATCTTCGTCTTCGTCATTTCTTCCTAAAGCCTATCATTAAAGCTTCTTACAATAATTTCTTAGCAATTCTATTTTAGATATTAAAAATTATGTATGTTCATAGGGTCATAGGAATTTTAGGAAGGCTAAGGTGGGGCAAGGCACAAAATAGGTTGGGAAACAGTGGTTTAAACTAAAGAACATTTGTGTCTATTTGGGTTTATTATGACAGACGAGTGAAGCCGAAATCTAAATAATTGTATGATCTAAAGACCTGTATCTAAGAGCAATGCACTCACAATTAATTGCCAGATTAGTTTAAGACAGATTTAAATAACATAGGTCAGAGACTGACAGTCTTTTAGCTCTTGACTGGATCTGTGGTGAAATTATTTAGTTCTTTACGAAATGTTTAGTAACCAATATTATTATTAAATAATTAATAAGCCCATATATCATAAAACAGAAGATAATTCAATTGAGCTGCGTAATTATTTGATATAGTGAATTGTATCCTCACAATTATACCTTGTTATGGTACATTTATGGAGTGATATTCACTGTACGGCTTCTGGGTCATCGGGATGCATTAAATAATAGAGAATTTTAGTTTTACTTTATAACCTCGCATGCAACAATAGAATATAAGCGAAATAATAAAATGTTAACAGCTATGTAACGAATAAATGCAATGTAACAGTTAAAGAGTGCCTACGTCTGGTTATACTCTCGGGGCATAACTACGACGATTTAGGAAATCGCCACGCTTATAAAACTAAAAAAGCCTGTGTGAGCAAAATGTACAGCCTTGTATCGTACATTCACATTAAATCCCAACATATAAAATCTTGACAGAAAAGAGAAATTCCTCTAAAGCGTCTACACACTTTAAAATCAGTGACGATATCGGAACAATTGTGGTGGAATCGGCAGTAGCATACTCTACACACGTAAAATTAGGGTAGGATTTTCCTAAACACGAGGCGATCTAGGGTGCTCCCCACTTTCCCGATATTACCTCTGATTTTAGGGCCGATTTTAGGCGCTTTTACACTATCTTAACTTTGGCAAACCCTCTATTTCTAATTATACTCTTCATAATTAACGTGAAGTGGAATAACTCGAGTGAAGTACCACAGATTAATTATGCATTACAAGGCTGTTGATGTTAAGCCTTATCGACACTTCAAAACGGAAGGCTATTTTACGACCTTTTTGATACTTCACAAATATTTAATTTAAAATGCAACGGGATGTCTTCCAGGCATGATTTCCTTCCAAATATTATCAATAGATATGTTTCAATAGTGCAATGTTGGCCTTGCAGCTTCAGCGTGCGAATCTCATCCCTGAGGTCGTAGGTTCGAACCCCGGCTGTGCACCAATGGACTTTCTTTCTTTGTGCGCATTTAACATTCCCTCAAACGGTGAAGGAAAACATAGTGAGGAAACTTGCCTTAGACCCAAAAAGTCGACAGCGTGTGTCAGGCACAGGAGGATCACCTACTTACCTATTCGATTGACAAATGATCATGAAACAGATACAGAAATCTGAGACCCAGACCTAAAAAGGTTGTAGCGCCACCAATACCTATATTATTTTTATTTTATACGATTCAATTATTAGTTTGATAAACATTTGAAAGATAATTATTATATTATGTGTTTTTAGAAAGTTTAGCCTATTGCGTGATGATGATGATTCTGTGGAGACCATGTCCTGCGTTCGAAGTTTGGTTGAAACAAATTTACAGGAAACGATTTAACCTTGTCGTACTAAACACGGTTTAAATAAATCATTCTAGGAATATTTCACCACAGGTTACAACCAAAAATCTAATCTTCAGGATCCTGTAGCATAATCGGGAAAATTAGCAAGGTTCATCCGTGAGGAAACTACCAATGTCACAGGACAAGTGAACTTGACAGATCACGCGATGTGGAACTCGAGGTTAATGTTACCTGCTAATTAAGTATTACTGAGGGATTTCAGTTACAGTTCCACAGATTGATCCAAGAGAATTTCTAATATTTTCTACAATAAAATCAAATGTAATCATAATTGTACGCCCCGTAAACAGACACATTCTGTATTACATGAAATACATATAACATCAAACTCAAATTAGTTCAAAACCATTAAGAAGTTTATTTAATTCGTATAAATGATTTTAAACTAATTTGACTTTGATGTTATTAAATTATAATGATTATTTTTCCGACCCAAATATCGGCCAATAGAATTGCACCATTCGACGTCACGTGGTACAACCTACATGGTATTATACTGAAAATTTTTTGTGAAAATTTTCTCTGGTCGTTGCTTCAAGAAAAGTATTAAGTAGTTGTTTTATTCATTATGAAATTCTTATTTGTTAACTGTACATTTCGTCTCATGGTGCAATTCTATTGGCCGACATTTGGGTCTGAAAAATAATCCCCCGAATACCACTCGAGCTTCAAAATTATCTGGTATTCGTCAGTCGTCATGACGACTATATTAATTGTTTGCAACGAACCTATCGGGAAATACCCGATAATTTTGAAGCTCTTGTGGTATTACATATGACAATGGCAGCAGACACTAACGCCACATTTTTTTTTATTTATTACTCGCGAACTTTGTTTCGCCTTATTGACTTAGCCTACCTTTTTAGTAACTACATACCAACATATGGAACATTTTGCTATGCTACCCCAAAGACTGTACGATTCTAAAGGGTTTAAACCAAAAAAATTAAATTTCATATTTCCAATTTTTCTAAAAAAATACGGAATAAATATAAATTAATTACTCAAATTGGTCCAGCCGTCTTCGAGTTTTAAGCTTGACAATATTTTTGACTTTCTCATAGAAAGTTAATATTAATAATAAAATAAATTGAACCTCAGAGAACATTATAACTTCTTTAATTTTCGTAACACCGTACAATTGTCCGTATTCATTCCTTATTACGATTAAAGTGGACTTTTAACTCCAACACAACAATTTTAACACATACTTCCGTATGATTCATTCGTGTGACAAAAGGACTCGTGTGCCTAACCTGCTTATGAGTTCAATATAAAGGATACGTTCCAACGAATTACGGGTTTATTTCTAAACGCAAAGCCCAAAGTTTGTCATAACTTGTGACCTCTCAAATTTATATCTAATTTAATGAGTGAAGATATGTGTGCATTACCCTATTAGAAAAACATGATTTCTATAAATATCAAAAAACTTCTACAATCTATTTTAATCCTCTACCTTGATGCAAAAAAACACTTAATCATCAAATTACAATCAGGTTTTATTCTAACTCCAAGGACACTTTAAAATTGCGTAAACTATTGTGATTGCATAATCTTTTTTATCACGAAATAAGAAAATAATAGTAATCATATATTAACTATTTAATTCTGACTTCCAAACACAGCTCGCATTCATGTATTTTAGTATTCCTAACCTACAAAATTATAGCGCTGAATCCTAGACAATACAGACATCTGAAAGGAGAAAAATAGATGCTCTGGAAATGTAATGTTGGATGCTTAGAATACATCGGACAACTAAGGAAACAAACGTGTCCATACTAAGACGGTTACAGGCAAAAAATCGTCTTTCGATACTTGGTCACCAACACATACTAAGTTCTTTTGGACATGGAACGCGCAGGGATCCAGAAAGTTAAGAAAAACTCATCGTCACTGGCAGAATGAAGGGCGCCAGACATCCAGGCCGATCCCCTACTCGCTGGACCGATTAAATAAAGTTCCTGACAGGTCTTACCATCACGTATACTTGCCGAAGACAGGGAGAATGGAGAAAGTTGTGCGGCGCCACTAATATCATCATCAGAAATGAAGAGTGCGACTGAAGAAGAACCTACAAAAACATCGACAAGCATAGCTGCTGGTCCGTGATCTGAATATGTCACATAATTAAGATTTGAAGCGAATTGATCCCATACACATATATTTAAATAATTCGTCGAAAGGAACTTCATATCCCATTCAGATAAATAAATTATTATCGTTTAATAGGTTTCTCTTAGCAATACATGTCCAATCAATAGAAATATCGTTATGTTTATGGAATTTATCCATGACAATCCTAATATTTCAATAAATTTAAACAAAAACATAATTAATTTTAAACCTAAATGAAATTCACAATATTTGTGAATCCGTTCGGTGGTTTGAGATTGAGGATTGGATTTTTAAATCCTTTGGTAATTCCCGTATGATACGACCTAAATGAGTACAATTACATATTAACCCTAAAAGGGTTCCAAATATCACTAAACGAGTTCAACTCGTGTTGATAACACTATCTATAATAATATTTCCTTAATTAAATCACGTGAATATTTTGTTTACGATAATAATATTGAGAAATAAACATCCGAGGTTATTGGAACTGTTGATAAACAACACTGATTTTGAATTCTAAGCTTCAAAATCTTAATTCATTTTATTGGGGCAACGCTAGAACGAAGCAATGTTTCTACGCCACTAGTTGTGCCCTTAGACACACCTTTTTATTAAGACCTCAAAATAGAAAGGTAACTTAAATATGTACGTTCGTGTGTCCTGGCACTGTCCGTTGATTATTTTCAAGATAACCCTCAACAGCCTTCGGTGCCTAGTCTTCTGAATGAGAACCGGCGTGGCCGATCGAACAAAACGCAACTCTAAAGTCAAATATATTAAGATGTGTATAGTCGAGTTATATTGACGTGTCTACACATATAAAGGTAATCTGCTACCTCAAATCGCACGACAGTTCTCTCTGCAGACTGTCTTCAAACAATATACGTATAAAATTCCAAAGATACCACGTCATATATAAAATAATTCCTAATAAAAAGGCATACAAAATTCGCTTTGTTTGAACAGTGATAAACAGTGTGAAAATTAATTTAGCACTCAACTACATGCACAACTCGGCACGATAACTATAATAATTACTGATTTGAATTTGTTAATTGCATTAAAGTTAAATAGTTCATCACGTATTCTGACGTAGCCATCGATGAAACTCCAAGACGCCCGACGGAGGAGGTTTAAAATTTCGACGCGTTTTCTTTTACTTATTGTTGGTAATTGTGGAGTCAACACGGGGAACGACTTGAAGCGAAGCGAAAAACGATACATAAAGCTAAAATACACATATGAAATCCTTGACGCACTTATTTCATTTGTTATTCACGATAAATTGGCAAGTTTAGTAATTCTTTCGAAACCAGGTGTTAACCTTATATGAAGTTCTTCCTGGATTCAATACCACTTATATATATCGGCGGTCTACTCGCTTCTTACCTCTTGTAGTCTCCTTTCGGACTTATCCAAGCGTTACAAATCAAGTTGGGCTTCTACTGATTCTTCCTCTCCCTCACAATTGTATGGGAATGTCAATCTCACCCATGCAATTCATGAGCAACTACTCTCTTCTTTAGACAAATCACTATACTTGTACTTTTATCGTACTCATTACCTTTCAGTCAAATTAAATTAACATTGTGATGTAAAGAGACAGCGCTTTTATTAGAATGGTGTAAAGTTTGTATACTATGACGTGATTAGATTGATTTTGCAAATATTTACATTGATAATACATCGTTGATAGCATTTTACAAAACGTAATATAAAATTTGCTATACGTAACATGCTTTCGTACTCAGAGTGGTGTATTAAATCCAACTATAGATTAAGATATTTTATGCCTATTAAGGATTATGTCCCATCAGACCTGTGGCTTATCTTTGCTACTGGGTGTGTTACTGGTAACTTCTATAACTTTTGATAAAATTCAGTTACATTCTTGTACATTACTCTGTGTAGGTGTTTCTTTTTTTTCCATACCAGGTTCGCTTGTTAGGGATAAGGCCGCCCATTGCTTAATAACTTATGTCAGGGAGCGTTCAAGTATTACGTAACGTATTTTGGGAGGGGGCGGTCCTTTTGTAAAACGTTACGATGCGGGGCGGGGATTAAATTACGCGTTATTGTTAATATTTTTTTCGACTTACACCACATAGTAGTAACTAAAGAGTCACCAGGTGGTCACGAAACGTTTTACTATACTGGGGTACAGTACTGTACTTGGGTAATGAATAACGTTACGGCGAGTTACATGGGGGTAGGGGGTCAATTATCTCCAAAAATTGCGTTACGTAATACTTGAACCGGCTTTTATATACATGTAAAGAGAATGATCTCTTTAATTTGAATATTCGCGCGCACTGCTAGTTCGTGAGTGAGCCGCGTCGTGTCACGTCAAGCTAGCTGACATTGTCAAAAATGTAAAGAGCAAATATGCTGAGATTGTTGAATTGCATTTTAATTTTATTTGTAAATTATTTTAATACTTAGTTATAGCTTAACATCGAGAGGTGATAACAATGAACTTTTATTGTCGTTTCTTTATTTACAGGTAAGATTGTGTTAGTCTTGTAAGGATTGTATCAGTGTGTAACCCACTCGATAAATAAAATTGCATTCTTTATTTACAGAGAAACAAATAGAAGTTTTATTTAGCCTCTTGTTTGCTATTGAAATACAGACTATTGTCTTATAAAACGACAATACTTGTTTATAATGGCACAAAAATTGCAGTTTGCATTTAAGCTTGAAGCATCACAAACTGACAATAAGACGAGTGTAATTGCCATAACCTCAATTACAACAGAAGATGACAAAAAGTATACACTGTCTGAGACTGATAAATACGCGAGTCGTCACATAGCATTAACAAAAACAGAAACCTACAAAAGAGTGAGAAAAAGTTTAAATCAAAGAGGTCAAGAAAGAACAATATGGATGACATGTACAGAAGAAATGATTCAAGCCTATTTTGATGAAGATAATAATTTAATGTTTAACGACCTATATTTAAAAGAAGAAAAAAAACAAACAGATATTGTAGAATCCACACAGAAGAAAAAGGGTCTACTAAATTTGAAAAATATATCAGAAAGATTCATGATTGAGAAATTTGTATGTAAATTCTCAAATGCGAAACAATGGATAGAAATATTCGAGAATGAATGTAAACGATTTGAGATTGAGGAAGATACAACAAAGATAGAAATATTAAGATTATTTTTGGACAAAACATGTGCAGATTGGCACTCGGCAACATTGAAGACTTTGAAAATCGAGGCTGGATGGTCCGAGTGGAAAAATAAATTTTTGGACACATTTGCCGATAAAGGATGGAGTTCGGGAATGTATGCCATATTTTACAAATATAAAGAAGGATCACCGATGGAATACGCCATTAGAAAAGAAAAGTTATTATTAGATATGGATGAAAATATTGGCGGGAAAAGTCTGGTCACACTTATAGCAGCCGGCTTACCTGAATTTATTAGAAACAGAATTGATCCTGAAAAGTGTGAAACCTCAACAAGATTGCTTCATGAAATAAGTAAATGTGAAAGTTTGGTAAATAATAAAAACTTCAAAATAAAAAAGGAAGAAAAAGATGACAATAAGAAATACAGTTTAGGAAAAAAACCATGCAAAACCTGTCAGTATTTAAATAAGGGTAATCGATACCACCCAGAACAGTCTTGTTGGTTTAAAAAAGAAGGGGCAGATAACAAAAGGATTGGAAGTAATTCGGTTATAGAAGTAAATCTAAGCGAAGAGACAAAAAACGAGTAATCACACCATTGATAAAAATAAATATGTTATTAGAAGACAAAATACAAATAAATGGAATATATGATTCAGGCTCACAAGTGTCTCTGATAAACAAAAGGTTAGTTAGAACACAGAATGATTCTGTGGATACAAATAGAATATTATTAAGAACTGTCAATGGTGTGACATACACAAAAGGTTTAATAAGAATAAAAGTAAAGATTTTTGATATAGAAGAATATGTTGATGTTTTTATTGTAGACAAACTGGATTTTGAAGATTTCATTATAGGACTAGATATGATAAAAAAATTTAAATTAGCTCAAAATGAAGATTTAAAAATTTTACAAAAGACAAAGAGGGAGATAAATACTATGAATGCATTTGAAGAGATAGAGGAAATTAAAGTCAATTTTAATGAGCATGTGAATAAAAATGACTTCATAACAAATCTACATCACTTGGACAATATCAAAAAGTCCCGAATACACAATTTAATAGAGAATTATAATACTATATTTGCCAAAGACAAATATGATGTAGGTACAGTAACAGATTATGAAGCCCGGATAGACTTAATGGTGGACAAGTACTGTAGCAAAAGACCATATCGTTGCACATTAGAAGACAAAATAGAAATAGAAAAACAGGTGGGTAATTTACTAAAAAATAACTTAATTGAGGAATCATACAGCCCATTCGCAGCACCAGTTACCTTGGCATTTAAAAGAGACGAAAATACAAAATCGAGACTCTGTATTGATTTTCGTGAACTAAACAAGATAGTCATACCACAAGCACAACCATTTCCATTGATAAGCGACTTGATTGTTAAAGCAAGAAATTGTAAATATTTTACCACACTGGACATAAATTCCGCGTTTTGGTCTATACCACTACGTATTGAGGACAGACAAAAGACAGGATTTGTCACACAGGATGGACATTATCAATGGACTTGCCTACCATTTGGATTGAAAACATCACCTGCCATTTTCCAGAGAATTTTATCAAATATATTAAGAAATAATAACTTGAAAGACTTCACAGAAAATTACATTGATGATATCTTAATATTTTCACAATCGTTTGAAGAACATATAGATCACATAGAAAAAGTACTCAAAGCAATAATAAAAGAAGGATTCAGATTAAAATTTAAAAAATGCACATTTGCAGCAACATCAGTGAAATACCTAGGACATATAATAGGAAATAATACGGTAAAACCGCTCAAAGATAACATTATTTCAATAAGAAATTTCCCAACACCCAAAACCCGAAAGAATATTAGACAGTTTCTGGGAAAGATTAACTTTTACCACGAATACATACCAAATAGTTCGATATTATTGGATCCACTACATAAATTATTGAGGAAAGATGCCCAGTTTATATGGTCAGAAGAATGTGAAGAAACTTTTTCTAATATAAAAAATATATTATGCTCACAACCGGTACTCGAAATATTTGATAAAGACCTGCCTATTACAATTTACACGGATGCCTCGTTGAATGGTATAGGTGCAATATTAAAACAGATTCAAAAAAATGGTAAAGAAAAACCAGTTGGTTATTTTTCAAAAAAACTCAATGATTCACAAAAAAGAAAGAAGGCAATATACCTTGAATGCTTGGCAATAAAAGAAGCTATCAAATACTGGCAATATTGGTTGATTGGAAGAAAGTTCACCGTTTTTTCGGATCACAAACCTCTAGAAAACCTCAACATAAAGGCTAGAACAGACGATGAACTTGGTGAATTAACTTTTTATTTGTCACAATATGACTTCAACATCAAATATATTCCGGGGAAGAATAATACGGAAGCAGACAGTCTCAGTAGAAACCCAGTATTGGAAGATAATGATAATGATGAAGAAATTTTAAAAATGGTGAATCTGATAACAATAGATGATATTAAGGCAG
Organism: Pieris napi; assembly: GCF_905475465.1. Lineage (NCBI taxonomy): Eukaryota > Metazoa > Arthropoda > Insecta > Lepidoptera > Pieridae > Pieris > Pieris napi. Next base: position 1,418,672 of record NC_062252.1, read on the forward strand.
ATCAGCAGAAAAACGAGAAAATAAAGGAAAAGAAAACCAAAATAATCGAAAGAAATGGGATACTATACAAAAAAGATCGAAACAGAGAAAAAGTTATATTATCTGAAGAAGCGAGTGTGAAATTAATAAAGGAAACACACACCGAATGGTGTCATTTAGGGATCAACCAAATGATAAATAAAATCAGTCCTTATTATACAGCAAAGAATTTAACGAGAAACATTAAAAGAATATGCAAAAATTGTGAAACCTGTATAAAAAATAAATCGAGAGGCCAGGATAAATACGGATTAATGTCACATCTGGGACCAGCCGAAAAACCATTTCAGATAATGTCGATAGATACCATTGGTGGTTTTGGAGGACAAAGATCAACAAAGAAATACCTACATTTGTTAGTTGATCATTTTACAAGATTTGCGTTCATTCTGACATCAAAAACGCAAAATGCTTCAGATTTCATCAAGTTAGTAAAAAAAGTTCTGGAGACGGAAAACATTGAGATATTACTAGCAGATCAGTATCCAGGATTAAATTCAAAAGAATTCAAAGAATTTTTGACAGATAATGATGTAAAACTAATATTTACTGCGGTAGATACACCATTTTCAAACGGACTCAACGAAAGATTGAACCAAACACTGGTTAACAAAATGAGGTGCAAAATAAATCAGAAGAATGAAAAGAAATCCTGGACGTCAATTGCAAGAGAATGTATAGATAAGTATAATGAAACCGAGCACACAGTGACAGGCTTTGCACCAGTATATCTATTAGAAGGAAAAGTCACCAGTATTTTGCCACAAGAACTACGACAACCATTAGATACAGAAACATGGGTTCAAAATAGACAACAAGCACTTGAAAGATCAATTAGATCACATGCATATAATAAGAAATTATTTGATAAAGGCAGAACACAATGGGAATTCAACATAGGAGAACTGGTATATGTTGAAAACGGAAACAAATTAAATAGGAAGAAAATGGACAATTTAAGAATCGGCCCATTTGAAATAACAGACAAAATATCGAATACAATATACAAAATAAACACAGGCAGAACAAAAACGAATACAAGCTTATACCATATAACAAAACTTATTCGAATGGACGGTGGAATAAATGATTGATAACGCTGAATAATATGTACGGCTACCATGAGAATTACTGGAGCAATTCTCATCCTGGAGGAGGGAGATGTAAAGAGAATGATCTCTTTAATTTGAATATTCGCGCGCACTGCTAGTTCGTGAGTGAGCCGCGTCGTGTCACGTCAAGCTAGCTGACATTGTCAAAAATGTAAAGAGCAAATATGCTGAGATTGTTGAATTGCATTTTAATTTTATTTGTAAATTATTTTAATACTTAGTTATAGCTTAACATCGAGAGGTGATAACAATGAACTTTTATTGTCGTTTCTTTATTTACAGGTAAGATTGTGTTAGTCTTGTAAGGATTGTATCAGTGTGTAACCCACTCGATAAATAAAATTGCATTCTTTATTTACAGAGAAACAAATAGAAGTTTTATTTAGCCTCTTGTTTGCTATTGAAATACAGACTATTGTCTTATATACATATATATGTATGTTGTTGTATAAGTTAACGAAGTGTAAATAAATTTTAATACAATAAATAAAAAGCCTTAATACTAAAAGTAAATGTGCCTAAAGTAGTCCATATCTATACACCTATATCCCTATGTGAACGATTATTAATAATTATTTATATATATATTAATAATTATTTATTTATTTACATCTTGTCCTTCGACAAAGGCCTCCCAATTTTTACAATACTGGCGTTCTCTAGCGGTTCGAAACCACATTGGACCCGCTACCTTTTTTATATCGTCCCATCTTCTTATGTGCCTCCCTTTCGCTTCCTATTTCAAAAACATTATCTGTCTACAAATTTGGTTATATCATTGGTGAAAAAAATTATTTAAAAACGCACTCTGCGCGCCAAAATGAAAAGCAATTAGACTATCAAAGTATTTTATCAGGAAATTCTTAATTAAAATAAACTATCAGTTCAAGACTTTAATTTCAATATTAATTATTCTACAGCCGAAAATATTCATTTATTAATCTCTAGTGTCTAGAATTCACTCACCAAAGTGCTTAAATAATTGTGACCGATCTCCTCCTCTGATGTGTCCCCAGACACGAGTTGTTGTTGTTTCCTCCATTTCACCATATTTTGTCACTTTTTCATATAATTAATGTTCACTTTAATATTTTCGAATGAATTCGTAAGTGTCGTTTTGAAATGAAATAAATTTTGCTACCGTTTGGAATTTATATTGTATTATTTTTTTAAATGAGGGAAATTAAATAATTCAGAAATTACTTTTTTTGTAACTAATTTTAATAATCAATGAATTCCTTTTTCAAAAACATTGTACTTAAAGACTCCGCAATAATTTTAATCGAACGAAAAAAATACCGGATTCTATTTTCAAAATTAATACAAAATTCGATTTTCAAATTACACTTCACCGACACTTGTTTTTATTTCATTTTACAATTTCGTTTTTCTCCTCTATTTCGCATATCCTATCGTCTAAGACCGCAGGTTCAGGTGAACTGATATAATAGTCCTACTTTACTCCCGCGCACTGAAATTCTGAAACTTAAGACGCGAGCTCACGATATGCTGAGCAAAGAAAAACCGTACGTAACTGTGACGTCATATATGTATTACCTACTCATACAATGTTAAAGGATATCCTTTCTTCAAATTATCATTACACTATAGTTAATTAAAAGGAAAATGCACTTGATTAGAAAAACAATTACACGATTTTGTAGAATTTTCTAAGGAAAATTCCAATTGAAAGCAATATAGGCTGCTAAATAAATAAATATATATATATATATATATACATATATAAATAAAATATTAATAAAACAGTTTTAAACTGTCTTTATTCATCATAGTATAAACACATTTGACAGAAAAAGACAAACGAGTATCTTACTTAAATTAATTAGATTACTTTATATTTTACAAAGGAATAGTGTGTAAACACCTTTCAATCTTACCGGTGATCATTGGAGCACATTACCACAGTTTACGTTACAATTTAGAGCGTCCTCGAGTGTCGATAATAATATCGATAATTCACATCACTAAACAATTATTATTCACGTGATTTTTGGCTAAAATGAATCATTAGGTAGTATTATAGTAGCAGGAAGTGAGCGATAAAGATTAAATATAAGACGCATACGCAGACGAAATTTTTATTGCACACGAAGGTCATTTGCAGTCCCAGGGCAGAACGAATTTGTGCCACCAGGGTGGAGATGTTGCGAGTGCTTAATACTGTCTCGAAACGATCGACCCACGATGCTAAATCGGGATTTACTCGAGCGTGATAAAGACCTATTGAGTTGCCAAGCTTACATAACAAACAGAAAAAATGTCATATAAGGGGTCCTTATTATATGTTGAACTCTGAGATTCTTGATAGTATAAGGTAAGCGATCTAGATGTTATAAAGCTGTAGTGAGTAGAAAAAAAAAACAATCCCTCAATGTCTAGTGAAAACTTTTTAATATAGGATAGGGGGCAAACGCCCAAAAAGGGCAGCCATCGCAGCCCATAGACACCCATTTTAGTATTTGAGGGAAGAGTATCCTCTTCTTTTAAACAATTGAAGGTGGTATCTTCCAGGGATGAAGGCAGTCGGTTCCACAGCTCGCTAATTCGCCATTAAGGTGATGCGGATTAAATTTTGAGTTAGTACGGTGATAAAACAAGGTAGGAGGGATCAATTCAAGCAATTCTTCACAAGAGCATCTGCCTAGAAATTTGAAGTTATTGTTTCAATAATCACTCTTCGTTATAGGCAACTTAATTATCCTTCTGTGATTTTAAGCCCGAATTTTTTCTGCCGGATATCCTGCCCAAAGGCCTCACAAGGCGACCAGACAGCCTTATTGAAGCCTTACGCTAAGCACAGCCCTTTTATCTATATTTATATTAAAAATAAAATAATTATTCACGGTATTAAATTTGTAAACGTAGTACGCATGGAATAGCCGTCTCATTGTATGTATGTATGATCTCAAATCGTGCGGAAGTTGGATGGCCGTGAGCTGGGGCGACACATATCCATTGTTGTCAACGGCACGTTTTACTTCTCTAAGTCTATTCAAAACCCTTTTTCATAGGCTGACCATATATTACCATATATACCTTAGTACCACGAAAAACATACTTTATTAACGCCCATTACTGTTTCGGTAATAACTCGGTAAATACTGACCAGCGGCAGTATGTTATTCTCATAGAACAGAGGCTAAACGGAGAGAATGTCACCTAGCGGTATAATCTGATGTGAAATGATTAGCATCTGAAAGTGCTTTCACAATGCCTGGCTTATGAACACACCTTACGCAGAGTTGGCGATGTTCCTGCGACCTAACACGTAGTTACATTTTACACTCATCATTCACTCACATGCACGCACGCGAGTCACGTAATGCCTTTTCTTAAAAAAAAAAGTGTGTGTACTTATGTACACGCGTTAGAAGTTATACTTCTTAGGCGTAACAAGATAAAAATCTTTTTAAAAATTTTATCTATCGCCGTAATATTCTACGTCTGTAGAAAAAACGACACTAACAATATAAAAAAGGTTTTTAATACATTGAAAGTTTTATTATAACGCATTATCTAGTTAAATAAAGTATATTTAAATATCACAAAAAAACTATTTCTACATAATTAAAGAAATTGACATTTTTTATTTTAAAATGTTGACTATGCTGTCGGTTTTTTGTGAAGGTGTGCACGCGCATCGTAAAAATTTACTCTCATGTTTAATTTCAAAAATTGGGATATGTTGTTAAAAGTTTAATAATAGAAAAAAAAAACAATTTGTTATTTAAAAAACAATAAAATTGTTATGATATTAACTATTAAGTTTGTTATAGAAGAGCTGGGAACCACAAGTAGTTTTTACTCAAAAGGGTTCCCAAATCCTACACAATATAATGCATTCTTTATAATGAATCAACACATTTTTATTTTATTTTTAATGCCAGAATGCTCTTTTATAATTTCATAAGCCAAATTGTTTCCGAAATACTTAGACGGTCCGTAACGTCCAATAACAACTTGGACATTATATCCAATCTCAATAGTTCTTTCATTATCCGTAGCGCTGATCGCAAACTGGGGGTGTGACACTGTTGCGGCGCAGTAAGACACGTGTATACAATATACTATGCTAAACAAGCTGCAATGCGGTGTTTTAAGATAAAACGTCACCTTAGGATGCGCTCCCACTGACAAATTTATAAGTAGTTTTTCCGTGTTAAATAAAATCCTTATTAAGATCACATATATGATATGCATGCAAATAAAGTAAATAAAACCTTTTTGGGACTGGGCCTCAGATTTCTGTATCTGTTTCATGATCAATCTAATAGGTAAGTAGGTGATCAGCCTCTTATGAATGACACACGCCGTAAACTTTATGGGTCTAAGGCAAGCCGGTTTCCTCACGCCGTTTTCCTTCACCGTTCAATTGGTACACAACCGGGGATCGAACCTACGACCTCAGGGATAACATTCGCACGCTGAAGCCACTAGGCCAACACTGCTCTTGGTATGCATACAAAGCTTATTATAATCTAAATAAATGTATATTTATTTGCATTGCTCCTAATCATATTTAACAAAAAAAAATTAAGTAATGGTTTTAAGTCATAAATGTGCCAGTACTTAAATTTTAAACTACGTGACGTATCTAACAATGGACACATATAACCCTTCCCCACTTCTACAGCCGAGACTCCAGACAAATGCCCACTTTGCTTCTTCTTAAGTGTCATTTAATATAACATGCGAAAATACAAGTATAAGTTCAGCGCATTTGTATTTTAATTGGCCCTGTACTGAGTATTGTTACATGAGTTTTAGTACAAACATTTTTTGTATGGAACAAAATATCAGCGCTATGGTTAAGATTCGGAAACGTGCTAATTCTAGACCTTCATTAATGATTGACAATCGGAAGTCATAGTTCGCGCTGTCAGACTGACAGTTTCGGTATCGCATATACAGTAATAACAGTTAACTTTAATTCTAATCTAAACTATAATATAATTACAACATATATTAATTAATAATGTATTTATTTTTGTCATTGTTTAGTTGTATAAGTTTAATATGTTTAGTAAAATAACTCCGCAACAAAATGGTCGCGTGTACGTTGGTAAGTGCGCTAAATTCCTAATTAACTTATAATTAATTGCTGGCTGAAGCATTTCTTCACTTATTACAAAAACTACTGGTTCGAATTGAAAAATTATTTTTGTTTGATAGTTAATTTATCAAGAAAAATTAGGAAACTGCGAGAAACAGCTTTATTATATACGTATATAAGTTAAATGTGTAAGAGCAATTGGTATCTATTAAACCGAATGTATAAATTCTGGACAATACTAACTTATAAAATATTCAATTTTCATGAGACAATTACTTGATAACAACTACTTATTTATATACACAGGAAAAATAAGCAAATTACTTGAAAATATTAAATAATTCATATAATTATGAATAATTATCTTAAATTAAAATGAAAAATGATTGTTATTTGCGGTTAAGGATAATATATCTCTATAATGTTCTCTACATTATAGATATATATTATCTGCTGCTGCTGTTATAATACGTACAGCATTGTACCTGGCTGACACTATCTATTACTTTCCGTTAAGTCAGCATCTCCCATCGAGAGATGAGAATATAATAAAACACTACAGTTGTTTGGTATCATGCTCCGGTAGTATGCACCAACGGACTTTCTGTCTATAGGTATGTGCGCATTTAGCACTTGCTCGTACAGTGAAAGGAAAACATCGTGAGGAAACCGGAATGCCCTAGACCCAAACAGTTGACAGCGTGTGTCAGGCACAGAAAGCTAATTATCTACTTGCCTATTAGAGAAAACAAATTCAGAGATCTGCTGCCAAGGGATACAGCGTCACCTATTTCTTTCATTACGAAATAATACAAATAATTTTTAGACGTTTAAAATAATAAAAATAAAATTAAAAATTGCGAAATACACTTCTGGAAATTTGGTCAAAGGTTTGATTTATACTCTATTGCTTTTCTCTATAAATGGTTCTTTTATTTCGAAGTACTTCCTGAGATCAGCATGAACAAACAAACATACTATAAGCCTTGATTAGAAAGATGATTTATTTCTTTTGGTAGTTACATAAAACCGATATAGCCAAAGGGTCTCAGTGTATTATCCCCTGGTTCCTATAAATTACTGGTCAAAGGAAACGGCCGTTTACAGGTAATCTTCCGTAGTTCCTTTGTCTGTTTAAAGATTATCTACGACAATTTGCTATTCACCGAACACTAAGCACAGATTCGTTCCTTCCATTACATTACGAAATATAATTTGTACTGTATTAAAATCTTCTTTTATTTTTTTATTATTTTTGTTTATTAATGTACTTATTTATGTTTGCTATTTCATATATATTGTTTATCAATGTAATCTGTTTTGGCTTTGTATATTGTCTAAGTGTTTTGTTTTATAATATGTATGTTAGCTGTAAGATTACTAATAAATAAATAAAAAATTAAAATTATGTTTTTAAATTTTTCTTTTAATTATCTACGTATATTGGTAATTTAATTCCTTATATTTAAGCTTTTTTAATAACTACTTTTAAACAATTAGATTGTTTAATGAAGACTAATGGACTGGAGTTGAAAAAAAAAGCGTATTTTCGATATTGGAGGATAAATATTGTAGAAACTAAAAAAACCCTATAATTTTACTTTTTCTTTATGTTTTATAAATATTTGAGCATTTTCTATATATTATGTATTCCATCTTTGGCTATTTCTTTTTTTTTTTTTTTTGCTGAAGGAGTACACAGTACAGTAAATAAATAAATATTGCCACATAGTATTCTCTTTTATTGACATAACTTTTATACATTTAAAGATAACACTTTTTACCGGATTAAAGTTATGTATTATTATAAATTTACAATAATTTTACATAATCACCGTGACCACGCACGCTGTAAAGCACGCGAAACGTCGGAAAATTTTAAAATTATGTAAAATAATTGTAAACAACTTCAATTCGGTAAAAAGTGTTCTCTTTAAATATTGTCACGACTAACACATCCCGAATCACGTCCGCGAAATTTCTTTTATAACCATCACTACGAAACCAGCTTATAAACATCCAATCCACGAACTCTCCTTTTTAAACTCATCTATTATCCCCCACACCACAGAATATTGATACCCCCGGGTATGTTTTCAACTCACACCAGGTAAAACTACTGCTGCTGGTATTGCTCACCCGGCTCCGAGTAGTTCTGTGGCCCACGGGTGTCTACCGCATATTCCGCATACTCCAAGTTCAGTCCCGAGGAACTGTCTATATCTAGAGCAGGGTATCACTTGACATCCGGCGAACTGTTTACCCAGTGTTAATTGTCTTTATAAAGGAGTAAACGATGTGTACAGTGAGTACGAAACGCGCGCTTAGTCAAATCAAAGACGGAGACTATTACACTATTTAAAATTACACATTGCATGTACATATTTAAAATATAATCTATATTGTAATAGTATACGAAGCAGTAATTATAGCTTATGATATAGTTAATAAAGAGGAATTTTGATGAAGAATGCATTGCTGCAATAATTATCACGTCATCATAATGAATATATATTATAATGACATTTATATGTTGTATTTGTAGCGTTTCTAATTCAAAAATAGATTACGATCAAAGCATATAGTCATATATTTTGATACGTTCTAATGAACGAAACAAAAAAATTCTGACAATTTGCATATTATGAATTCAAATAAGCGGCTAATAAATAGACTGCGTGGTCAGTTATTAAATAGTTTAATGTTAACCAACATATAATCAAATTGAATAATTATTTTTATATGCATTTGTCACTCTCCTGAATTATTTGTATTGTATATGTAAAAATAGCAATTACAAACCACTCACGGTGAGTTTCGAATTAATTATGATTTAGATTTTGTGTACTTAGGTACACGCGTTAGAATTATACTGCTTTGGCGTAACAAGATAAAAATTTATTCTACGTTAGTAGAAAAAACTACACTAACAATAGAAAACCAAACTATAGCTAACTTCAGGGTGTCGGTTTTTTATGACGGTGTGCGCGCATTTTTCCCTAACTCGCCAAAAGAAGTATAACTTCAAAAGATAAACTTTCTGACTACTACAAGCAAAGGTAGTTGTCAAAGGAACTAAAAAAAAGAAGATACCGTAGTAATATCGGATACCGCCGTTATTAAAATTGCACTGTAACATTAAAAAAATTGATCTTGCAAACCTAAACCAGGGCTAACACGTAATTCAAGGTGATGTTATTATCTTATCATTCTTACAGCACATACGTAAAATATAAGTGCAACTTTTTAACTTTTTTTATAGAACAGGGGGCAAAGCAAAGGAGCAGGACGCTTACCTGATGGTGATACCGGCGCCCATGGAAACTCTTACCTTTCGACTCGCGAGTGCGTTGTCGTTCTTTTAAGAATTGGTATGCTTTTCTTGAAGGGAGCCCTCTTAATAGAAGGTACATGGGATACACGAAATATACCTCCAAAACTTGGGAATAGTTTCTTACTCAAATTGGTAATATGTAAGACTCTCCTATTCATTTTCCTTGGACAGCTGCTCTTCCTTAACTATACTTAGTAGATGCGAAAAACAATACATTCTTAAATCAAATTTATACTCTTCAAACATTATGTAACAGACCCTTGCAAGGTATAAATTCTTATAAAATATGTATGTTATATGTAAGATTCAGAGTCGAGACTTGACTCTCAAACTCTCGTATGACAAAATCCACTACTTTCTTACTAACGAAAGTCATACTTAGTGCTGTCTCGAACCTCTTATAGAGTATGAAACATTTTTATCTTCTGGAACGGACTTGCTTGAATTTACTACATGATTCATAATATATATAAATATTTTTTTAAATAGCAATAACCGCATCTCAGTTAAAAGTCTTTGATTACGATATACTCTCTATGCAAAGTTGGTATTGTAACATAAGGTGGATCATGCCCGTTTGATCTTCTAAAAAATATTATAAAACAAAATAATAGAAAATTTTATCCAACTATCTCGACCACCTGAGTTAGTTGTACAACACGTAATCACGTCAGTACGTGATAAGAGCTGAGTGTGCGTAAACTGCTACTGATCTACGCATGAGATAATAAATTTAGGATTAAACCACTGCTTCCAACGAATCATAAAAAAATCTCATTCTAGTTCCAATGGTAAATATTTTTTTTTATCTGTAAACAGTTTCATCTCAAATCTATGATCTTTACCTTTCATTTGTTTTCTCTAATAGGCAAGTAGGTGATTAGCCTTCAGTGCCTAACACACGCTGTCGACCGTTTGGGTGTAAGGCATGCCGGTTTCCTCACGATGGTTTCCTTTCACAGTCCACAGCCGGGGTTGCTCATGACAAAAGGGGTGAAACTCAGTGACTCACTCACTCACTCACTCATGAAAGTCGCATCCTCAAGCTACTAGACCAACACTGCTCATGATATTTTATGATGATCTTTATTTACTATACTTAAAAAACTATATATGTAAGTCCTACAAATCATATAGTCCAGTCAAATTATGGCTAAAAACGGGTTAAATAAACATGAGCGAACACAGTTTGGGGATTTTGAGGATCGATAGGGGGGTGTATTCTGAGCATAAATTCCAATTTGAGGGGTTGTACTGAGGTCAGCTCAAGGTCATTTCGATGGAAACGCGTTTAATTCGATATCTCGAGAATGGTTAGTGTTAGGCGAAAAATTGTAGAGACCTTTTCTTTTCCCAACTAAATTTACTAACTTTTTTATCTGAAACTTTTTTTTATAACATTAATATTTTTCAAGTTATTACTCCCGCAAGGCAGAAATTTTACTTTTTTTTCAATTTTTCGTCGTTTTCTCCCCAACCATTCAATTTTATTAAATTTTACCGATCATTGAAGTGTAGATCTTTTAATTATGAACAATTTTGTTCTTAAACTTTTTTCCGTAATGCCAATACCTTCGGAGTTATAAATTACTTTACCGAGCAAAATCCGCGCCACTGTCGCAATATAAAAAGGTCAATCGATTAAACTACTTAAAAATTTGGTATTTAATATTCATGGGTTAATTTGGGTAAGAAGTAAATTAAAAATTAAAACTGTTTCACACATTTATTGATAGAAAAATAGGTTATAAAATTCGGAATATTAAGCACCCGAGGTCGATGGAAGTGATTCGTGAATATTCGTGGTCCTGACGGTATCGGGGCATACGTCGTCCTCGTCCATTGCGTCAAGATCATCATTCGAACAATAGTTCTCTTGGCAATTGGTGCAAATCACTGAGCAAAAGAGGCCGGCCTTTCTGCATCCGCACGCTTTGCCGCAGTTGGTTTTGCATTTGCACGCAATCGATCTCAGTAAATTATTAATCATAATATATGATTAATAAAGATAATTAATCAGTAATTATTAGCCGATAGCGATGTCATTGAAACCAGCTCCGGATAATTTACGTGCGGCAAAGCGTGCGGATGCAGAAAGGCCGGCCTCTTTTGCTCAGTGATTTGCACCAATTGCAAAGAGAACTATTGTTCGAATGTCGCTAACGTTATCGACGATGATGATCTTTAATTTACTTCTTACCCAAATTAACCCATGAATATTAAATACCAAATTTTTAAATAGTTTAATCGATTGACCTTTTTATATTGCGACAGTGGCGCGGATTTTGCTCGGTAAAGTAATTTATAACTCCGAAGGTATTGGCATTACGGAAAAAAGTTTAAGAACAAAATTGTTCATAATTAAAAGATCTACACTTCAATGATCGGTAAAATTTAATAAAATTGAATGGTTGGGGAGAAAACGACGAAAAATTGAAAAAAAAGTAAAATTTCTGCTTTGCGGGAGTAATAACTTGAAAAATATTAATGTTATAAAAAAAAGTTTCAAATAAAAAAGTTAGTAAATTTAGTTAGGAAAAGAAAAGGTTTCTACAATTTTTCGCCTAACACTAACCATTCTCGAGATATCGAATTAAACGCGTTTCCATCGAAATGACCTTGAGCTGACCTCAGTACAACCCCTCAAATTGGAATTTATGCTCAGAATACACCCCCCTTTCGATCCTCAAAATCCCCAAACTGTGTTCGCTCATGTTTATTTATTTCGTAATTTGACTGGAGTAATAGGTGTTTTATACAAAAAGCCCATTCAAATCTTCTTTTGCATTGATCATTATAATATAGTTAATACCTATAAAAGAGGAGTAACCAAGCCATTATATCTAATAAAATATACTTTATTATAATACATAATACTAGCTGACCCGGCAAACGTTGTTTTGCCATGTATATATATTATTTCTAGGAAACATTTTTTAGGTCAATAAAAATAACTATCTTCTAAAATAAAAATAGGGGTAATCGTAGAGGGGAGAAACTTAAGGGCTGTATGTATTTTTAATGCCACATAATAAAAAATAACAAATAAAAAAAAGTATTCAAAAAATATTTTTTATGCATAAAAAATTTCATAAGAATCGATCGAGCCCTTCGAAGGAATATGGGAACGAACATTGTGACACGAGAATTTTATATATTAGAGATAATACTTGTGATACAAGTCACAAGTCAATTGCACTATGCATTGTAGTACCATGAAAATTCTACTATAATTAAAAAAAAAAACAGTTGTTATGTAGGTTATTAAATCGATTGATTTAATAACTTTACTCTATCAGCGACTTAAAAAAAATAATATGATGTGACTGTACAATCGGTGATCTCTGTTACGTTCTGATACAAATTGCTAAATGGTCAAATACAGAACAGTAACCTCTTACAGGTCAATATCACTGTCGTTCCGTATTCATTCCCAAGAAATCAGCTGAATTTTCTAAATGCCGTCTGCAAAAACCAACCTAGGATTTTAGGCACCTCTTCTTCGAATTCTTCGCGTTTATAACAGATTAAACACTTATCCATTGCTGAATATATATATTCGGTAGTAGGCTTATCAATTAGAAAGCATTGTTAAGTGCCTATCTCATACCTAATTCGCTGTTTTGCTGGTAATTTTATTTTTAATTTATTTTTAATTATTTTATTTTAAAAAAATTATTTATTTTGCCGAACAATAAGCAAAGATGTCTAGTATGTTTATGTTTTTATAATTTTTTGTAACATTGATATTTACCAAAATTGACATATATTTCAGATAAGATAGCTTGGCACGTATACTGTAGATATAGTACTATGTAGGAAATGGTAAACTTCAATAAATAGATTGATTGCTTCATCAATTATATAAGAACAATAAAATATTTTTATATTATTTCTTTTCTCACCCCGTAACCTGATAATGAAATAGTGGTACAGTATAGCATCACAGTCCTTTATGACGTTAAATAAGATAGTATATAAAACTGTACATAACCAGGTAATAAAACATTATGTATAGCATCAACAACTTCCTAAGAAAGGAAATCCGGATTTGACATTGGCACTTCGTTATACCAGATCAAAGGCTTATCTAATCCATTTCGCTATCACTAATACCTGTGATAAGAAGTCATGTGGCATTTATCATTGCGATAGATAACTTTATTTGGTTATTTAATTGAATCTATTAAAGCGCTATGTGATTTTTTTTATAGAACAGGGGGCAAACGGGCAAGATGTTAATCTGATGTTAAGTGATATGGACACTCTTCATGCCAGAGGGCTCACGAATGCGTCGCCGGCCTTTTAAGAATTGGTACGCTCTTTTCTTGAGTGAAAGTCAAAATAATTTATTCATATAGGAACCACAATGTACACTTATGAACGTCAGATCACGTGGCCGTTCACCAACCAGATGGACCGATCAAGTGAAAGAGTCATCGTCCTCAGAACTGTACACTGTCATAAGAGAAGCGCTGGACATAAACCGGTGGAAAATGATAGTCCGCTCTAGATGCTTCGTTGCTGAACACGACGCTCAGACATGAGCTGCCGATTAAAGAGAGAGAGAGTCACACTATGAGTATGTAGTCGTAGGGTCATTGTACTGTATTAGAAGGATGCTAACAAAAATGATAAATAACAACTATGTAAATGTTTCGCCTGTAAATCCGGACTTCGATCGCCGCGCTAATAAAGCCTGAGCGAGCAAAAACGTACAGCATTGGCCCATACACTTTGTATTAATTATTGTAGCTGACTAATCTTTTTAATATGAAGTCTGTATTTATGAAATTTAAAATTTAATTGTGACAAATGAAAAGCGTCAGTGAAACGAGGTGATCATTATAAATTTTAATTACGCAGCTAATTAACGTCGTACATGATAATCCATGCGAAGATTATAGGTTTATAACTTTCCAATCATAAAACTCGCAAATATTGTCAATGGGTTATCGAATGACGTCGTTATAATTACCAACATTATAGTTGTATTATACGAGTACATTCAATTCTCTAGTATACATAAATTGGGTAATAAATAGGTTTAGTATAAATCAACAAATCACGCAGAACAATGTTTGCGTATCTCGTGCTAATCAAAACACACTAAGATCAAAATGGAATAGCAAATGCGTGGATGAAAAATCGGTCGCTAAAATGAATAATAAAAATAACAGAGACATAAGTATAGTCATTAATAAAATATATTACGACACCTGAATTCTTACGGTTTTGAAACACGGGAACTCACCAATCACCAAAAAAGTTAGAGGTTCATAAAAGAACAATAGAGAGAAGTTAGAGTTTAAGTTTACTAAAAATTAATAAAAGAGATAGGTTCTACAATATGTATTCGAAAGGACAAGTGGAAATTGACAGGACACACCTTGCGAGGAGCTGAGAAGTGGAGTAACACTATAATGAGTTGGTACTCAAAATTTTGAAAAAGATAAAAAGGGACCGTACAAGAGATGGTAAGATGAAATAAAACTGGTTGCAGGCATAGTTTGGTGGGGCGAGTAAGGGAAACTAGAAGGCTCTGGAGGAGGCCTTAGTTAAGAATATCTATCTCGCTCTTACAATCGATGTTGGTTACCAACATCGATGAAAATATTGTTGTGTCTTACAACATTTTTCCAACTTACCGTAACTTTGTTTATCATGCTCTTAATGAGGTTTAAGTTTTCATTATTATTGTTATTTTTTATCTTTCTAGTTTTAGTTATGTTGTGGTTCTTTAATTTTTTCCCTTTATAGATCGCATCTGTTCTAATGGTATGTATGTATATGTGAGTTAAATTTGTGACATCATATTTTCTTGTATTTTTAGGCATACTCATTATCTTAGAACGTATAAATAAATAAATGGATTTAAGTTTGTATTCATTGTTGTTAGAAAAAGAACTTATCCGAAATAAAGGCGATTTTATATTTTATAAAACCAAATTAAGACAGCTGGAACTTCTTTAGAGAGTCCGTAGAGTTCTCAGTTATTCTACGTAAAGAGCACAGGGGTTACATCTTTGGCCTAACAATAAAATTTCAACATTAAATTCAGACCTTCACAACTCACATACATAGATAACAAATTTAACTATTATTTGCGATAGTCTAACCCGATTCTTCAACCAATTAACCTTTTAACCATGAGGCCTTCGTACACCTATTGTATACGAACTTTGATTATATTGGGTTGTTAAAGCATAATAAAAAACTAGCAAAAAACCACTTGTTACTAAGGAGTTACGTTAGTTTCATTGTTATCTTCAATGCGTTTTTTATTTTTGTCTCTTTATAAAATGATTGCTTTCGAATTCGGAGTTAGGTTTTAGTCATACTTATTGGTCTAGATTTCTCATTACACGGCTCAATGACTAATTGATGGTCGCAATGTAATACATCACGTTGTACGGATACTGGGTTGTTTTAAATAATGTAAAAATACAATGTACACTATTAATATCAACTTGCGTTAAACAAAAGATAAAAAACAATTGAATGCTTTGCAATGAAAATGCTATGCTATTCTTATAATACTGCAGAGATTGCTTACGTCTGGTTAGACTAGGGGCGTAATTCCCACGATTTAGGTAATCGCCACGTTATAAGCGTGGAAACTAAGAAAGCATTAGTGGGCAAAAAAGCCATGGCCCGTTGGTGGCTCGTAGCTTAAGGGATATAAATTTACTTTATAAAGTATATTAGAAATTTTATTATATATATAGTATCAAAAAGGTACCACAACTCAATGAGGGTCCCGACCTCAGAATGCGTTAAAAGCGCACGTAGTAAATGTAATTGGTCAACCGCCGGGATTCGAACACACCGACTTAACTACACTAACACAGCTCCACCTATTATACATAATTGCCTAAATTGAATTTATATAGTTATTTCTTCTTACAATAAAGTTCACAAAAAAGAGAGCGACTACATGAATTACAACCTAGCTCATACAATAATTAGGGCTAATAAGTAATATTATGTTGACTTAATTTTCTATAATACTAATAAATAGCTTAAACTAAGGTAATATTCATTAACAGTCTGTGTTTTATAATGTTTTGACACTATGTTCGTGTGTCCGATATACCGCACTTGCACTTATCACTACACTAGGTAGGTATATTAACTCAAAAAGTTTAGTTCTCTCTATAAACTCAAAAGCTATTTCGGCATTACAATATGTTTTTAATAAACGAGGTGAAAATGCAGGTCCACTGATGTCGGACGTAAAGGCCGATTTACATTATCTTAGTGTTTAGGAGAGTGCTTTAGGATAGTGGTTTAGTTGAAACATGTAAACGCTACTTGCTTTAGTACGGTTCTACTTGACTTTCAAGTTGAATCAAAATATAATCGCTTTTTATTTTTGTTTCAAGTGATAACCCTGCCGCGCCGGCGCACCCCCCGAGATCTTCCCTCGTTGTGTGTAAACACGTAATTTAGTAAAATCTTTAGGATAGTGCATAAGTGCCGTGAAACGCGTGCGTGTTTTTTGATTTTTAAATATGGCTAAATGGTCGGAAGATACAACTATCAGATTTGTGTCTGAATATGTTGTTCACGAATGTTTGTAGAACGTTAAAAACAATTTATACAAAAACAAACAGGCTAGGCATTCGGCATACACTGCCCTTAAAGAAGCTATTTTATTTATTATTTATATTTAGTTTATTTATTTCGAATAAAATCTCGTCTTCTATTTTTTCCATAACTATAGTTAGTATTTTGCGTAGAATAGAACGTATTTGCCGACGTCGTTGCGCGTTCATTGTGGCGCTGTAATGATACTCTACTGGAAGAAATGTAAACGTTCACTCGCAACGCACTAAAGCACTAAAGAACTTGCCTTTCAACTTGTACTAAAATACTCTCCTAAACACTAAGATAATGTAAATCGGCCCTAATACAGGGTCTATGGGGGCATTGGAATGCTACATTATATGGAGTATAAGCAAAAGAGTAGAGCCGTACGAAGCCGGGACAGACCGCTATATGGTATCTCGTACTCATACATAAAATTTATGTTCCAACAGCGAGGCTTATTTATTGGTGCTACAATATAAAATTAAACAATAAATTGCGATCTAATATTAACACCTTTTTAATGTTAAACAATAATATCGTTCTGGAGTTGTCAAGGACTTCGAAACAATAGGGGTTCGAAGTTGGACGAAAAGTGGCACGAAATAGATTGCGATGGCGAAATATACTTGAGGAGATCCACAAGGGGCTTACTTGTATGATAATGAATTATAAAATTATTATTATTTAGTAATATTATAAAGGATTTTATAATTTGTTTGTTTTAATATGTAATACGTAATAAATTCCTCATTTAATTGTCCATTATATAAATTAAATCTAAAAGTCATGACTAATTAGGAAACTAGGATTTATCAACAAACTGATAACATTATAAACATATTTAATTTCTTAGATAAATATATTATAACATTGCAATCTGTCGAGTGCTTAATAAAGATTTAAAAATCTAGTTAAAGCAAGATTTGATTGGAATCTTTATTGCGTCTGTGTTGAATTTGGTAAGACAAGAATAAATAAGGATTTCTCTGATCTCCATAAACATTATTCAAATAGAAGGGAGCGTCTGTCAAACATTTTTATCTTCTTTTTACGTTAATGAAATCATTAACAGTTATTATTGACCAATGCAATGACGGTCTATTGCGTACACGTAAATTATATATGAAATTCTATATATATATATTATATAAGTAATCCATTCTTACCTTTCCCGCGTACCTAACTTATTATGTAAACAGTTTTCGTGCTAGGAATATATTTGAGCATTCCATGTCTATAATTTTTATAGAAGTAATAATAATAATCTAATAGTAATAATCAATCTGTGGCAAGGCCAAAAGCACTATTCGGATTTACAAAAAATCGGCTAATTTCCAAGGAAGGACCACTAGTAATATGAATTCATTTTAGAAATCTAAAAAATAACCTATTTCCCAATCAATAAGGATTCTTATATTGAGTATATCATAATTGACTTTGTTCATGTTTGACCGCTGCAGCACCATATACTTTCAATTATTATATCTAGTATTCTAGTACATAGTTGTATACATTATAGCTAAGGTACAATAATAGATATACATTATACAATTGTATTCCATGTTTGAAAGTCTCATTAAATCTAGGTTCATAGCCTCTTGGAGGGCTATATGGCCTTAATACAGAAATATCTAAACAGGGTGCATATAGTATGAGTACATCTAATTTTTATGAGATGTCTACTGCCTCACTACCAGATTCCTTAAAATACAATATATACATAATATTATTATTTATTGGAATAATAAATATCAATATCAAAATAATATTACCACTTAAACAGCTAATAAAAGCTGCATTTATTTATTTTAAAATTAATTTAATTACTTGTAGCATATTTATCAGTAATACTTGACACACCTCTTTCTTATATATATTAGTTTATAAGAAAAAAGCAAATAAAAAAAAAAAAAATCTAGAATGTTATTAAAACTACAAAATATATAGTCATGTCATGTGGCGATACATTATCATAATTGTGAATAATTGTATGTTTAATTCTTGATAGCTTATGTAACATATAATATCAACAAACAATATTGAAATATTATTAAATTATATCATTATTAAAGAATAGATAATTAGTAATTGGATGGAACAATGGTGTATAAAATTAGTTTCCCATGGTAAGTCCGGAATATAAAATGGACATCATAATTGTTTTAAACTTTGCAGTCATATTGACCTCTGCTAAACAGTAGAAATTATAATAATTAAACATTAACAATACATGAAGACACTTACTTACAACAAGATAATTCATAACAATTTAAGGAAAAACCTAAAACATTAAAACCAGTTCCAAGTGAACACTATATTCTTTGTTTTTCTTTAAACTCTATAGAATCTATTATTTAATATTACTAAGGTAATCATTTGCATTGCATATTGTAGTGATACCATCGCGGGGATCTATTGAAACAAGTAATTGTAGATGTAAATGTAGGTTGTAGACGCGTTTGCGCAGTGATAGTACGTTACACGAAGAAAACTTCTTAAAGGACTTTGCACCGATTTAATCAAAGATTTAATCACGATAATATTTTTTTTAATTTATCAAGATAATTTTGCTTAAGATAATTAATAAAATAGATTTATTATTAACGTACCTACTTATTGTAGAGCAACATTCGATTCTATGCATTGATATATAACAGAAATTCTCTAGAAAAGAACTTTACTTACCAAAGTGTTCTGATATCCAAGTCCGGATTCATCGTCTGACCCTTCCTCTTTATTTAGTTCCTTCATCATAATGAAAACAATTCACTAAACTAGTACACAACTTTTGTTTTGAAAACAGTTTACAACTTTTTGTAACCAGTTTAATAGTTTCTCCTAACTCATTCGAATGTCCAGCCACATACGCCCATCGCCCTATTCACTACACTCTGTTTGAATTATTTTGTAATTGAATAAATGCGAATACATGCAAATTGCCCTTGCGCGCCGGAAACACCAAACACGTTCAAATTACGTGCCGAGCGCTGACCAACTGACAACTTGACAAATAATATAAGACGCTTGACAAATATAATCAATGTCAGTATGACAGATAAGCTAACGGATCGCGAAATTCAAATAATTGCAAACAATTAGCATTATCGATTATTTATATAAGTAGGAGATATGACTTCCATCTATTCAAACGTAGAGTGTACTCCTCCCTCAAAGGCCGGCAACGCACCCATAAAAAATGGGTAGTTGCGATGACTGCCCTTTTTGGGCGTCCCGTATGCTCGAGGAGGGCACTCCTATTGTATAATAAAAAGTGCGTTAGTGCGTGCTTTTTATTTTATAATTTTTAAGTCTCGTTCACATTTATACAAATCTAAAACTTTAGATTTTCGAGACTTAGAGAGAGGGAAAAAGGAAGATATGTTAGGAATTTAATGAATTTAATTGTCATTAAAATATTAAAAGTGCCGAAAATGAATACCTAATAAATTTATTTTTTAAATTTATTTCTCCGATAATAAAAACACTTGGCATTTTAATTTACAATTCGTCATTTGAGATTTCAATAGGTAAATAATTTTGCATAAAATACAAAATACTAATATTTCATAAATTCTCTTTACAAAATTTTAATTTTAAAAATATATATTCTATAAGATAATTCGCCCTTTTCACTCTCTCTCAATCGGTCTCCATCGCTCCCTCCCTGTTCTTCGACAAAAACGCTGCACATCTTCATTGCGTTTCATCCGTAAAAATTATACCCTCATGCGCCTAAAGAAATTCTACACAACTCTTAATTTACATTTACTGTCAGTTCAACAGAGCGAACGGACAAAAATAACTAATACTTAATAACGAGAGAAACCCCTCTCAGTCGTCTACACAACATCGTAAGCAAAGTAAAACCAATAAACCATCGCTGTCTTTATCCGATCCGCAAAAATCATGTGACAATAATAATCCATTGTTCGGTTGTCTGCACTTTTTTCTACCATCATGGCGATTTATTATTGAGTCTTCAAGAAAGTCGAGGGCAGTTACCAATTAAATAAGTATTTTTTAGGGAGAGTTTAAAAATATTAATTTGCGCGCCATTGTGTGTGACAGAATAGGCGAATTTACGATTGTACCATCTTACACATTTTTGTACCATCTTATTATTATTATTATAAAAATCATCGTGATGAAACCAATATGTCTAAACCCAACAAAACTTGAACTCATTACCTCCTTGAAAGATTATGGAACTTTATATACTAGCCGTGGCGCTATACTTACAACGTACACACTAACAGGATTGTTCAACAAATGAAAACAATAGTTATTATTTCTGTAGAGCATAACAAAAAGTTTGCCTTACAACCATTGTTCTATCCATGACGAGTTCTATAATTGTTAGGGATTTATTATTACTGTAGGTACAGGTAAAAAGCAATTGATCACGGGTTGGTTATGGAATTCAAACAATACCGAAAGACGCCTAGTGGTTTTTTTTAAATCCTGTGCATTAAAAATCGCATTTTTTGTTGGCCTAGTGGCTTCAGCTTGTGACTCTCATCCCTGAGGTCGTAAGTTCGAACCATGGCTGTGCACAGATGGACTTTCTATGTGAGCATTTAACATTCGCTCGAACGGAAAACATCGCCAGGGAACTGGCTTGCCTTAAACCCAAAAAGTAGACGGCGTGTGTCAGGCACAGGAGGCACTGATCACCTACTTGCCTATTAGATTGACAAATGATCATGAAACAGATACGAAAATCTGAGGCCCGGGCCTAAAAAGCTTGTACAGCCATTGATTCAAATTACGTCGAGTCAACGTATTACGAATTGTGAATAAGAATTCTTGGCGTGTTTTAACAGCTTCGTAATCATACATTTATTTTTAAATTAAATTCAAATTAAATTTGTATATTTTGGTGTCCAGTAGATTATGAGTTACCGATTGGTAAAGCCTGCACTATCGAATCTTTGATACTATTAGGTTAATCTATAGGTCGTTGTAAAAGTAAAATTGTTATATGGCAAGGACAGGAATTCGCTAGTACTCTAGTGCCATAGCTTCAATGTGCCTGTTGGGTACAGAAGGCGACATCATCAGCCGTTATTTCTGTGCCCACAGCTAAGACTAAATTTCTGAAAAGGGCACATATTTGCTTTATTACATTAGTAAATGATAGGTCCTTTTTATTGACCGATGAGTGAACTGACAAAGTTCTTCCTTTTTGAAGTGCCTAATTGTTATATTTTATCGCAAGCCAAGTACCTAATCCATAAAATTCCATTAATTTAATGTTTTACATAACTAATTGTTATTGAGGGTCGGCGCGCCTCAGTGCTCCAACACTCCACTGCGCCCCGCAGTCCATCCTGAGACACTGCCACAGCAATTCGTGCTGGGATAGGGCCTTAAGCCGCGTAAAACGGTCATACATCTGCTTTTGTAATACGCCGGTGAAGACGGATTTTCATCCCATGCTCGTTTGAGGTTCATTAATTGCGTATTGTTCCCACGAGAAGAGGACAATTTTTTGGTTTTAATTTATTTTATTATTAATAATTAACTAATAATTAAGTACTTAAGATGTCATGTGGAACATGGTGTAATGGTTGCACCTCCTTACAAACATTGTGTAAAACAAAAAACTTGGCGATTAAAAAGAGTGGCAGAGAGTTTATTGCCAGTTCTTCTCTTCCGTTCTACGCCCTTGATTTGAGTACTGGCAGTAAATGTAAAATTAGAAGCATTTAATATGTATTTCTCTTTTGACGTTCATAAGTGTACATTGTGTTACCTATATGAATAAATGATTTTGGCTTTGGAAAATATAGATATCGCATTATCTGAGCACCACACGGTTCAGTTTAAAAGCCTTCAACTTCAGTTACACAGATGGTTTAAATAAAACAACGTTTAAAAACAAAATAAACTATAATATAACTTTAACATTATCTACGTTAGGTTATTTCATAACGATATCTAACTGTTACATAGGAAATAGAATTATCTGTTTAGATTATAATCTATTTCAATAAATCACAAGTGACATTTGACTATCTATACAGTTTTAAAATTACTGCCCACTAAGAAAAAAGAAACATTGTTATAGTATTTATAATCTATTACTCAAGATAAGGTAAAAATTTTAGAAGTTTAATTTTATTTGATCTAGAATCTGATGGAACAATAAAATTAGATACGTAAACTATGATTTAACAAAATTTTTGTGGCTATAGTAAAATAGGTGTAATTAAAAACAATTCCTTTGCATTCTATTTAATTTGAGACTTATAGTAAAGGTATATAGAATTGTATCTCTTATATACATGATATACGAGTAAATCGTCATTTTGTGTGACATACGTAACATACTTTAAATTTAGCTAACGAACGTAAAGATCGAACCGATTGCTAATAGGCCGGCCATGCAATCGCGAGCCTTTGGTTAAAGTGGACGGAGCCAGTAAGCCCCCTGTTTTTTTGGTTAAAATACTATTAAATTTGATTTATAATATATAACTATATTTATAATCTTTTAATTTATTCATTAATTCTTACATAATGTGATGTTGCAACAATTTAAGCATATTAGAATTTTAAAAAAATGTATAGAGAACTAGGCGCTACACGGTCTAGGATTTCTAGAAGTTTCTCCACTTTGTCACTTCAAAGATTTAACTAAGGTAAAATTATAAGGTACAGATTTCTAAGCAAGGCCTTATACTAATCAACTCATTGTAACATTATAGAATTTTCTACTTTTTAGATAGTATTTTAAAGGGGAACTACACTACACTATGCTTTAGTTACATAACACGTTCTAGAGAATCAAAATTTTATCAATCGGCACTACTGTACTTTTGTATTTTCGTAGTAACAAATTTTTATTGTAGTTATCGTTAAGTCACTCAACCTAACTTACTTATAAATAATAGTCACCATTTCATTCTGCATTCAGTAATTCATAAAAATAAAGCAATCTACGGTGGGTTTCAGAGATTAATATTAAACAATCAGAAAGACAGGGCCAGTTCACCAATTCCACCCAGTGCGGCATCCAAAAAGTAACCATGATCGCCAATCTTCGCAAGAAGATGCCACTATAAGAGATTTCATAAAGTACGAGAAGTGATTCGAGATCCTCTCTAATCTCAGTGTTTTTAGTAAGTGATAATTTTCTTTTAAAACTATACGGTAGTTACTTGTCGGGGTCTTGAATCAAAATCGAGCACTAAAGTTCTTATAAGGAAGAATATTTTCTAAGTAATGTGCAGTAAGAGTACCAATGCGATGCTGCAATTAGGAAAAAATCCCTCCACACTGTGAAAGATTCTCCTTACTATAAACGCCCCAATAGCAATGGCCCCAAAGTAAGATAAAACGTCTAAATTTCATAATTCTTACTGACTTGATAACGCCTGCTTTAATTCTGTCATTTGACCACTCGAATGTTAATAGAAATCTAATTAATCATATGTATTGGGCGAATTGGATCCAGTATGTTGCATTTAGTACAGAGAAAAGAAGAGGGAAGAAAACTCGGGAAAACCGATCAATGTTGATAGCACGCAGTTTCGCTTTGGCCGCTTCAGCTGGTTCCTGAAATATTATTAAAAAATTAATAAATTACAAAGTTCCATTTATTCTACCTAGTACCAAGTTTGTTTAAACGGACTTAATTAATGACCCAAAAACTAGTACTAACCCTTTTCTACTGGGCAATGTGGTGAAACAGAACAAAAGTGTAAAAAGAGAAGAAAATACGAGCAGAACTATTATATCATCGAAATAAGGGACTTCTATAAGTAAGAGAAGAGTCGTCCGCTAGCTATCAATGTATAAAAATCTCCTAATATTAAGTGTGAAACTTAACTTAACCGCTAAAGCACAGAGTATCTTTCCCTAAATAGAGACTGTAAGTAGTGTTATTGGACACTTCTTATTAATTCTAGATTGTATTTTTTTTATAAAATTGGAGACAAACGGGCAGGAGGCTAACCCTATGACACTCACATTGCCAGAACGCTCGGAAGTGCGTTGCCGGGCTTTTGAGAATTGGTACGCTCTTTTCTTGAAGGACCCTAAGTCGAATTGGTTCGGAAATACTTGTGATCAGCTGGTTCCACATAGTGTTAGTGCGCGGTAAAAACTGCCTTGATAAATACTCAGTAATTGTTAAGTAGTAACTAAATTTCTTGTGGTATTTAAGAGCGAGGTTCTTTTAATTTATTTGATAACAGAAGTGTTCAGCGGAGTTTTATTATCGGACGACGAGGCAGAAATCGAAATTTCACCCGTATCACCTAGACCGTCGTTTCAACTGAGCGTTTTTTGAGTTTTGGTGCGCACCACCACTATTTAGAACCAGCTACCCACCGATGTACTTCCTAAACAATTCAACTTAGAGTCCTTCAAGAAAAGAGCGTACCAATTGCTAATTTCCTGAGCGGCCGTATCACTTAACATCAGGTGAGCCCCCATAAAAAAAAACTAAAAAAAAACATTTGTCAACTGTATAATTGTCAATCGTTTAATAACCCTCTTATCGTGTAACTTAATTCATTCTCAAACAATTAACTAATATTACACTCGACTGTTAGAAAAACGGATATTATCAAAGTACTGTACATTCTCGATTCATGCATATCATAAAGACTTTGACCCGTTGCATAATTTGTTCGCAATCAAAGGCATAGTCGGAAGTATGACTTTAGAGCAAATTCAACCCTTCCACAGTTCTTTGTGACATTTGCATTGTTCTTTGCTAGACTTTGAGAAGCATTCCAGTGTTTAAAAAGTTAAGTGTGAGAAAAATATTGTTATAAGTTTTGTTCAGAAATTAAATATCAAAAGTAAGGTATAAACCGGCAGGCTGTAATTCAAATTAAAGTGTTTTGCATTGTCTAATAGTATACGTTACCTTTGGTTTTCTCCCGCCGTCATCAAGTATGATGTTGACCAGACAATACTCCATCAGTGCCATGAACACAAAACTGAAAAGAATGAACAATTATTAAAATAAATACCACAAATTCAGGTAATAATGTGGGAAAAAAGAAATAGTCGGTTTACGGAACATACGTATAGTTTAACGTGACACATTCATAACAAAACATTGATGAAATGATTGCATACTTTTATGATTAAAATGGAATCATATTTATTGAATTATCACTATTTTGTATGGATACAAAGAAGAAGTGAACCCTCGGACACATCGAGTGGAAGAGAGATAACGGGACAATGCTCTTGCTTTTTCGTGTGTGTAGCCAGCGTTCGTCGATTTATTAGACTTTGTCACGTCAAAAACGAATAAATGTTTAAGTGAGGGTATAGATATATTCTGGAGTAATTATAACTATTTTTTTGTTAATATGACGTCAGACTTGACAACAATCACTTAAATGTTCGCGATAAAAACAAGAGTGTGGGAAAAAATGCTCAAGATAGTGTGTATCTTTTGTTAAGATGGATGAATGTTTCAAGGAATAAATAAGGCTTAATTATTATTATTCTCGAATACGTTAGACTCTTAATAGAAAGATTATTATACAAATGTCCTTATTCGTAGAAAAAACCATAAATAATATTAAGACAAAGGGAATGGACTACTGTCGAAGTAGATATGGGGAGAAATTGGCTATGCAAAAAATTTATCTGGAAATGTATAGTAAAAACCAAAAACCCTTCCTGTATAGCAATCAAGGCTTATAATAATTAATTACATCATCAATATATTAATTTAATTAATGAATAAAATATGATGTAGTGATAAAATAATATTAGAATTGACTATTATGATATGATTCATATGTAACTACTAAAAAAAATGCTACCTTTTAAAGTTATTATTGCAATCTCTATTGAGACCCTAGAAATAAAAACTTTACGTGCCCATATACTTACACAGTACATACGGACATAAAAGCATCAACAGCTTTTAAATACGACACCGGCGGAAGCTGGGACTGAACTTTCCCGTGCTGAGTGGAAAGTGTTAGCAATGAGGTCACGCCGAGTGTCACACGCGCGGGCGCAGCGTCCGGCTTAATCCAGAAAGACACCCACTGGAAGAAGAAATTCATAATTAAAAAAATTTATTGCACCAACCAAAAGACGAGGTCAGACTCTCTTTTAGCATGGTAGCCATAATTCCGCCTGTTGCACTTAGCCTTAAAGTTGATTTCTATTTGTTGTAAAGTTGATTATTTATTTTTGAGCCTACGACAATTGCTTGAAACTACTTGAAACAAAAAAATAATGTATATATATTTATTTAATAGGAACTTAATTTTGTTTTGGATGATTGTAAAAATGAATGTATAAATTCGTATATTTAAACAAACTACTCCAATTTGATGTCCCTAATTTATTAAATAAACACGTTTTTATTTATATTCTTAGATTATAAAGTACATAATGGTGCAACATTCTGCCCAAGCAACAATTTAAATATTTTATATGCTACCTTGGCGACTTCTTTTGTTTTACATACTTAATATATTTCTAGTGGCTTGCTTCAACTTTGTAATAGAGCTTAAATATGAATTATATTATCTTATAAACACGATGTTATACAATTTTTTTTACAAATTTTGCTAACGCCCAGCTCACTGATACTTTGCTTCATCAAATAAAAAAATAAAATGATGGGTTTGAGGAAGAAATTGTTAACGAAACACAGGAAGTAAATTTGCGAAAACAATGAAAAACTGAATTAAAAATTTTATATTTTATAAATTGCGCGCTGTGGGACGTGAGCCGCACGTTGGAAACTATCTTGCTTAAAAGGGCATCAAAATATATATATATATATGTCACCGTAAAATTGTAAAAACCGTTAGATTGTAATCTATCTCGCGAGATTATAAACTGTCGAAAGATTGTGAACCTCAACGAACTGCTTACAAATACACGTATTATTATTCGGTAGTTATATGAAATTGTTGGGAAGTAAAATTAATCTGTAATTGACCAAAGAAGTTTGAATGATAACTAAGTTAGTGTAGTACAATCTGCCGAATAATGATACGTTAAATTGTAAGCAGTACGCTGAGGTTCACAATCTTTCGACAGTTTATAATCTCGCGAGATAGATTACAATCTAACGGTGTTTACAATTTTACGTTAACATATATATAAATTTTGTGGCAACACCTTTTAACTGAATACGGTTTTAAAGTAAGGAAGATATCGTTGCTATGTTAATATCAATTTAGCTAGTAATAAATAATGTTCATAATTATAGGTAGATTTTTTATAAATAGATAACTTACGGACATTATCACGATGAGACAAGTTGGTATATAGGTGTTGAAGAGGTGGTAACCCAGGCGACGTTTCAGTTTGAAGATCACTTCTAGGCATGTAAAGTTACCTATAAAATAAAATTTAGTTTAGAAGCTATTCGTGTGTATTGAGCTGGAGGCTAAGCAAGAGATTTCCAAAGGGGAAATGCATTTTTCTCCGGCTTTGCTTCGTACATTTTTTAAAGATTTTTCTCCTTCAGTTTAAAAAAAAAAACAAAATTTTCACTAACGATTCAGTAGTTAATATATTACTAACAATCTTTAACAACATCTTCTCAGACTGTCCTATGTTAAAACGGAATGTATTCATATTGTGCAACAATATTTAAATTATAAAATGTAATTGATATGTAGAAATTATTGTCAAGTACTGTTGTGTCTAACATGTCGAATGGAAGAGACTTGCCCACACAGGGAATCTAGGGGCTAGTGCACTTTCTTTTTAACTAAACATCTTAGTTTATTATGTTAAAGTTAATTAATTAAAATAAAAACCATAGTATTTTAAATATTAACAATCAATACGGTAGAGGAAAACATCGCAAGGATCTTGTCAATTGCTTGATCAAAAACATAGATTTATTGTTTCTGTCCATGAATTACGTGTATGTAATAAAATCTGTTTATTTAATAGTCATTGTTCTAGATATTCAACAATTAAAATCAATAATTTAATCTAATCTACGAAACAATCGTAAAATCAACATAATCTAGAACAAACATTTGTGGCCCATTTTTCGCGAAGTAATCTTAAGATAACGAAATTGCTTATCCACTTCGCTTAATTAATGTCAAATACTCTAATAACCCATAAAAGAGCAATTAGCTTAGTGTTTAAGACGCTGATTCTAAGCCGCGGTCGCGGATTCGATCCCTGTATACAATGGATGTTTTGTCCTACGTGTGGTAACTGGCAGTGAGGAAACCGTACACCTTTACCTCAAAATCGTGGACGTATAGGCACACAGTTACTTATTATTATTATTAAGCCTTTATTGCTGACACCCAGTATACAATATATGTAAATTTGTTTTAATACATCAGATGTGCCGGTTATCATTGTGTCTTGGACACATAGGCGTCTTCCAGCTGCTTTCATTCTTTTCTATTCTTCTTAGTTCGCTTAATCCTAGTATGTCCCAATTTAATTTGAAAGGGATAACTCTAGTTCGGTATGTTTTTCGTGACACTGAGTTGCGTGTAAAAAAAAACACGTTGTACTGTAAATCTCCTCGTTTCGGTTTAAAAAAATCCTCCTTAGGTCTGGGCCTCAGATTTCTGTAACTGATTCATGGTCATTTGTCAATCGAATAGGCATAAGTAGGTGATCAGCCTCCACACACACGCCGTCGACTTTTTGGGACTAAGGCAAGCGTTTCGATGTCAAGTCACGATGTTTTCACTCACCGTTCGAGCGAATGTTTAATGCGCACATAGGCAAAAAGACCAGTGATGCACAGGCGGGGATCGAACTTACGATCTCAAGGATGAGAGACGCACGCTGAAGCCACTAGGAGAACACTGCTCTTATACCTACCTATATATCGCCTGTAAAAATTCGCCTATTAGATTGACAAATAATCGTGAAACAAATACAGAAAACTGAGGCCCTGACCTAAAAAGGTTGTAGCGCCACTGATTTATTTATTTTCTATAGGTATGAGAGTCGTGCAATATTTATATGACAAACAATATTTTGACATCAGGTATGACAATTTTTTTACATCTACATCATATCCTACCAGTAGAGTAGACTTGCGTGCAATCAGCTGTCCTATTCTGCACCAGCTCTAGTTGGGGCAGTTCTATGTTCTCATCCACCACCAGCGGTACTTCGGGGTCCCATTGAAATATCATGTCGTCTGTTGTATGGGACACTGAAAAAAATTCAATTATATTTCTATTTTGATTGACAACTATATTGTATAAACGTATGCCCGATTTCACACAGGCACCATATTATAATGTCTGTATAGACATAAAGAAGCTTCAAAACTGCGTAGTCATTTTTGAGTTTATCGAGACAAGAAAGACAACCTTGTTTGATAACCTAGAATGTCTAAAACAACTTCGATACGTTCAGTATTGTAACAAAAGCAATATATTAATAGACCTCCATCCCCCTAAAGGGGAGTGGAACTTAGATTCAGGGCATACATGAATAATTAAAATGTACAAATTTAAATATTAATAACGTGGTAATTTATGCACGCGAATTAATCGGCAAATTTTCTAAGTAAGCAAAATTATAATGGCTGTTTGAGCGAATTCTTTAGTGATTTAATATTAGGTCAATTGGAAAAAAGTGCTGACTGTGAGATTAAAATATAAAATCGATATTCTCAGTCTAAAATTAAAACGCTAATTGTACTCAGAGTCGACTCCAATCTTGGACAAGATAAACTCTAAACTAGACACTAGGTATAGTACTGTAAGGTTGTAATACATATCAAGTGGTGTTATTTATGTTAACTATTTTGTATTACGTTATTTAACATAAGTAATTTAGAAATCAGTTTAAGTGGAAATCTTCACCTACATAATATATTTATCGATCATAACTCTCGACTCTCATCCCTGATGTCGTAGGTTCGAACCCCGGCTGTGCACCAATGGACTTTCTTTGTGCGCATTTAACATTAGCTCGAACCATTGATATATAAAAAACCCAAGATGCACAATCAACGTCTAAAAAACGTCCTCAAAAAATGAGCGCAACATTCTAAATTGTGCGCTAATTTCAAATAGTCTCGCGTCTAATAAGTGGAGTCGATGTTATTTATTTGTGTTTTTTTTTATAAATAAATTTATGTACTTTTGAACTTTTTTGTGTGTAGTTTTTGACAAATATATTTACGCTATATAAAGTGGTCAGGAGGTAGCCAATTTAACATTTTTTTTTAATTTAAAGAAAAAACTTTTTAACCGGATTAAAGTTATGTATTATTATAAATTTCCAACTATTTAACATCCAACACCTTTTGTCTTTAGTCACCGTGACCACGCACGCTGTAAAGCACCCGAAAAGTCGGATAAATTTAAAATTATGTTAAATAGTTGTAAATAAAAAAGTCATGTTCAACTCCACTCAATACCTTGTCCTTCAGACCACGGTCGGTCGTAAAATTTTATTGCTTTAAGTACGTATACACTGCGTTGTAATAACAACTTTAAGCAATTCGCGTAAGGTTGAGTTTGCAATAATATATGCTTGTAACATATACTGTTATAGACATACTGTTATAGAAAGGGACAGAAGTGTTTCGGGACACTTTCGAGCGTTACTTTTATTCGAGACTGTGCATCTTGGGTTTTTTGTATATCAATGGCTCGAACGCATATCGTAGTGAGGAAACCGGCTTGCCTTAGACCCAAAAAGTCCACGGCGTGTGTCAGGCACAGGCTGATCACCTAATTACATATTTATTATTATAAAACTTATTACGTAAGGCTGCAGTGTAAACACGATTTTTCTTTAAGTCGTGATTTCTTATGATTTTGACATACGGGATTCATATATTTCCTAGTTTCGTTCGTTCGAGTTGTATTTCTCAATGTTGACAATCGGCTCTTGTGTGCGATAAGTATTGCAATAAAGCGAGAAAATGTTGCCAGCATTAAAAGTACACTGCCACAGGAATAAAAAAAATAATTTAGTTATCGATTTATTTATTTTTAACTAATATTACTTTGTAGGCTAAGAATATTGTATCTAATCTTATATATTAAGATTATTTGAGTGTTTTAAGAGAAACAAATAGTTATTAATGACAATTCAAACAGACTATTGTCTTAGCAAGCTCAGAAATAATAGCGATTCTGACCGTAAAAACAGTTCAATCCCTGTTCTGTAAACACTCCGATTTCTCATCATTATTTGACCTAAATCAACGTTATTTTGCTTTTAAACGCAAATAAAGAAATGGAAACAGTAATCCCAGGTTACAATTGGTGTTTACACTAGAATCACTTTTCCGTTATTCAAACATAACCCTTTTTGGAACCGCTCACCGATGAGCAGCGTCAGAAAGCAGTCGAACTGGTCAAGTCGGTAGATAAGTTTTTTAAGGAAGTGAATAATCCTAATAGTTCCGTTTATCTTAATTTTTTTATTCCAAGGGGCTGTTCAAGTATTTCGTGAGCGCTATAGGGGCTCCCCCCTTAGGTTAGGGAGGGTCTTTGCTTTTCTTATTTGCTGTTTCATTCATTCGTCAACATTAATTATTTCCTTTTTTACACATATTACCCACACATTGTCTATGCTTGAAAACGAAATGCATTTTCGAGGATTCCTACAAAAAATTAATACGTTTATGTTCTATTATTTTTGGGAGCTTTGCTTACTTTTTCTGACAAGAGGAGGGGGTGATAAATTGCAGTAAATCTGGCCCATTATTACCAGCCTCGCTAACCCATTGAACACATAGTTAATAAAATCATAATTGTTCTAAAATAGATGTTGTCTATGAACCGTGTCGTATCTCTTTTAATCTATGGCATCTCCGATATTTATAGCGCAGACGTAGACTAGACTATTCTTTAGTCTGTGCCATTACAACGTGCTTTTTGTTTTCAAACGTCATACGTTGTTTGATAGGACCTATTTAGGTCAAAAGCATTTGACTGTAGATCTGAGGTCATACGATGAATCGTGTAGCTTTTTAAAACAGGCAAACGAGCAGGCAGGGCTTAAAATAAAGTGCTCGCCGTATTACGTAACGCAATTTTTGGACATTCCTGCCCCCCCCCCCCCTCATGTAACGCGCCGTAACGTTTTGCCGTACCAAATATTAAAACGTATCGTGACCGTGATCGTGTAAAATACTGGAAAGTAGAAAATAATATTAAAATGAACGCGTAATTCAAAACCCATCACCTGCAATCCTGGTGAATGTCATGAAAGTGGAAGAAGATGAGGACCATGGCCTCGGCCTACTCCTTGGGGAAAAAACCGTAAATAAAATAAATACGCTCTAGGCTTATTGCTTCGGAAATACTTCTATAGTCTATGGTTTACAAATTGCAGGTCAAATTCGAACTTATTAGGTTTTACAGTGACATCATTCACAGCTGAATGGTTATGTGATCGTTAATTGGCCTGCTTTTAAATAGTTCAAGATACGAATTATCAGGGCAATTCAACTATAGAATTTCATTATTCAGCTAAGATGTGGTAGCCCCGTATTTAAATTGAAGATATTTTGAATATTTATCTAAAAGCTTAAAATAGTGTCCTATAAAAGCCATTTGAATAGATGTGAAAAGGTACGTCCGAAAACCGTGTTTTTTATAACCTCGAATAAAGCAGACTTCAAAAATTTCATAATTATACAAAATTAAAGAAAAAAGTTAAATAAAAGAACTAGGGTCATCATTAGTCAAACATCGGCATCTAATTAAAAAATTCTAATTAAAAAAACCAAACCAAAATAACTGAAGCACCTCACCTATTTATGGAGTTCTTTCAACACGACATTAAGCTTCAATCACGGCTCTTGACTGATCTTCACGATAAAAATGAGCTGACATCAGAGGCTGAACGGCATTGAGGACCCTTGCCCTACATACCGAATACTCAAGGAATCAATTTTGTATCGCCGACAAAATTTACCTACATTTCCACCACTTGTGCGTATAAGCACCTATTGTATCCTGGGGTTGCTGTTTCCATTTGTCTATTTTCGTTTTAAATAACGTTGAAATAGGTCAAATCATGAGGAGTATTTCGAAAATGTAAGCAGAAATCGGATTGCTTACAGGTTTTTTAATGCGTTTAGCTAAGACAGGGACGACGTTCAGATGCGAGGTTACGTAACTTCAAGAACTGAGTTATTATCTAGCAAAGAGTCCTTTAAGGGAAAAAAAAAATCAGTGCCACTACAACCTCTTTTTAGGTCTTGGCCTCAGATTTCTGAATCTGTTTCATGATAATTTTTAAATCTAATAGGCAAGTAAGTCCAGGTCTCCAGTGCCTGACACACGCCGTCGATTTTTTTGGGTCTAAGACATGTCGGTTTCCTCACGATGTTTTCCTTCACCGAGCGAATGTTAAATGCGCACATAGAAAAAAGTCCATTGGTGCACAGCCGGGGATCCTATCTACGACCTCAAGTATGAGAGTCGCACGCTGAAGCCACTAGGCCAACACTGCCTTTAAGAAATATTTATGATAATTACATGATAGGAAATTTAAATCATAGAAATCAGAATCGCTATTACTTAGTTGTGTTCAAACAATAGTCTGTTTGCATAGTCATTGATGAAACTATTGGTTAATAAAAACTCCAATAATCATAATATCAAAGTTAAGTTACTACTATAGTAATAATATTTGTTTTATGCCAAGGTTTTTTTTTATTGATAAAAAGCTTGCCAACGCTCGGCACACTGATAAATTTGGTAAAAAAAAACACAAAATACAATTTTTAATGTGACAAGCACTTAAAGGCAAGACATGACACACATGTAGAGATCATACAAATATCAATCAAAAGACTTATTAAACAAAACAAACATAACAAAAAAAAATTACAAAAAACTAAACAAAAATCGATTTTATAGTGTTTGGAGAGCAACTATGGATATCCAGACCTAGCTCGTTTATCAGAATGCTTAATCTGGACATCGGTGAGCTTTGAACAAAACGCGTTCTACGGAAAGGAGGGACAAATGGAATAATGGGAAGCCTGAGGTATCGAGAGGGTACACGAAACTTAAATTTAGATAGAAGGTTCGGGCAATCAATCTGATTATTAAATATCTTAACTGCAAAGAAGAAATGGTTACGACAAATATCATGGGGTCAGAAGCGTCTTTTTCCCGTGGGTAGTAGCGGATGCTTATAAGGATCTGGGTTACAGAGATATGCTACAGAAATAATACTTGTTCATGAAGCATACCTTCCATTGTTGTATGAAATCGCAGTCACATTTTTTTAAAAGCAGTATAAATGTCACTACAAGGTCTTTTTGACCCGATCTTTGACCTAATTATTTTTCCGTCGAATTGAGATTCATTAGCAGTGTTCATTACTGCGGCATATTTTTATAGTGCATTTCAAATAATTCACATTAAAGTAAGTTCTTTAAAATACATATTCATTTTCAATTAGATCATTAAACCGCTTTCTGGGTTGATTCTGATGAAAATTCGTTTTCACATTTTTCCAAACAATATTTACTGCTATTAATAATAATTATTGACTATTTTTTTTTATAAAAAATGTCGGACAATAAAGAATTTGCAATAGTCTAGTCTAATGATATTACATCTAGGCACTTATCTTCATGCGCTTTTACTTCGCGCCACGCGCCGCCATATATTTTCCATCATGTTTATGAATAGGTAAAATTTTAAAGTTTATACCAAAACAATACAACAACAATATTTTTATTATTACTTTAAACTTTTGCATATTATCTTGGCTCTTTATGTAAGGACAGTATCGCTGACGAATACATTCACAGGCTAACGTAATCAAAACTACATCTGTTTTCCATAAAAAAGTGTTTCGTGTATGTTTTTAAATTTACTTGAATTTAATAGAGAAAAGACGATGGCAAGCGGCCGGATGGGATATCGTTGATCTTTGGAAGTTGGGACGGGCTTCGGTATGGGATGCTCCTTGTGGGGACACGTCTGCCCGGTCTCATCTCCCTCGGACAAGCAAAAAAGCTAGGACGGCCGCAGAGCATGCGGAAAATAATAAACGGCTCAAATAAGAGTATTTCCTCCGACTTCGATTTTTGTTCCCTTTGGAGTAGAGACTCTTGGGCCATGGGGTTCAACTGCATAGGCGCTAATTAAAGATTTAACTTGGCGCCTGGTAGATAGTACCGGCGAGCCAAGAGCTGGTGCTTTCCTAGCTCAAAGAATAAGTATAGCAATTTAGTGAGGAAATGCTGCCAGCGTTAAAGGCCTTTGTTTAAGAAAATTGTAAATACTGTATATTTGATTGTTATGATCGTTGGCCGTATTGCTAAGAAAGAACCGAATAGTATGGACAAGCTGGTAGGGAGCAGTGAGGGCAGGCGGGAAGGGTCGATCACCTACCCGTTGGACCAAATTAAGACAATTATGGTTCTCATCATCCCCAATGCCGAGACATGTCGACCTTTAGTAATGAAGATTGAAGACTGCGAAGAAGAAGAGTTTGTTTATGTAAGAGAATTCTTTTATTTTTGATACGTATACAAAAAAGTAGGAGTAATAAAATTGTTCTTTAATAGAAGGTAAAGTCCACGACTGTGTTGCATACAAATTACAGTATTCAATCAATTTGTTTAAGCAAAATCTCAAGGCTAGCGGTGAATGCAGAAAAAAATCATAATTAGTTCCTCATTAGTATATGCTGAGTCGCCGTTATTCAGGGTTGCCGCTTGAATAATGCAAGAGTTGTTGACCTAAGCTCAGGGCTGCCTCTAATTATTAAAATACGAGCTGATGCGCACGATTTCCGCATAATTGGGGTAAAATTGTGACCGATGCAACCCTTCTACCCTATATTGGGCACGTGGCACACTCATTTCTGCCTCTGTTTTGTTGTTGACCTGTGCCTGACAGATGACATGTCGGTTTATGATTACTAAGGATACAACGAGACTTAACAAATTCGTATCTAGGAAGAGGATTTATACTTCTATAAATAGCGCTTATATCATTACTCTGGATTTTAAACCTCTCCCGGCCGCTCTGGCTAAACACTTTCCCGAAAAGTTGTTAATTAGCACACATATCGATTGCCAAGACGGGGTTCCAACGCTCGGCTTTACCTACGATTGTACACTTATGAACTTATAAACACAATGTACACTTATGAACGTCTATAAAGAAATACATAATAAATGCTTTTAATTTTAGATTTACTGCCAGTTCTCAAATCAAGGGCGTTGAACGGAGGAGAAGAACTGGCAATAAACTCTCCTCCACTCTTTTTAATCGCCAAGTTTTTTTGTTTTACACAAACGTTGTGTAAAACAAAAAAACTTGGCGGAGGAAAAGGAGCTGCAACCATTACACCATGTTCCACATGACATATTAAGTAATTAATAGTTAATTACTAATAATAAAATAAATGAAAAACAAAGATTTGTCCTCTATCAGCAGTAATATTGAGGTATCTAGATTTAAATCTCGTAGTAGTTTTGTTCAAGGATTAAAGACCTACCGCCATATGCATTACCTACTGAGGGAATGCCAGTAGGAGTAACAAATAATACATCTTAAAATTATTTTCGCAAAAAATATTTAACTTGTTTAAAAGGTATTCCAGCATTGTGCAAAACACTTAAAAATAACAAGATACAAACACTTGGTCGTGTAATGGCGCGTCTAAACGGGCCATGTTTTGCTGCAATTGATGGCTGCACTGTTGGCCACTAATTGCCCGGCCATTACAAAAATATTTTAATGCAGCTGATGGCCGAACAATCTATGGCTGGGCAATGTGTTGCAATATGTCTGCAATAGTATGGCCCATGATGCAGACTCCTAAACGGGCCACACAAACCGGCAACAATGGCTGACGAAATCACACTTGTCGCAGCAGCTTATATTGTTTTAAAAAAGAAACAGAAAAAGAAGAGATTGTGGATTCGACCTTACTTAAATAGGCGTGAAACTGTAGACAATTTGAGTCTAGAAATAAGTCTTGATAATAAATTATTCAAGAACTAGAATGTCAAAGAATAAAGCACAAAACACTTCACTCAAAGCAAACGTCATGTCGCCTAGAAAAGGATACACTATGCCATAACAAAGGGAGTGACTGAAACAACAAGAGAACTGGCTGTGCAATATTGCAGTTGAATTCGATAGCCTAGCGATCGTCCGGCCACCCATCGGGGCAACATCGGCCATATGTGGCTATACAAAACATGTTTGGCTATATGGCCGGGACATTACTGCAATATTGCATAGTGTGGCTGCTATTGTTTGCAATGTTGCCGGCCACAGTGTTGCAGCCATCAATTGCAGCAAAACATGGCCCGTTTAGACGCGCCATAAAAATGGTTGTCTAGCAACAATATTTTTAACCTTATTCAAAGTGAAATAATCGGCTCAATATACTTTCATGGAAAATTTACAAAATATATATGTATATGTATAATATATATACGAAGTTAGTGTACGAATTACGAATTAGATTTTCGGACGTTAAAACGCTTTTAAGAGGCGCGCCAGTTTTATTCTTTGCAAATTTCACAAATTTTGGAATATCCATACCTTTCATTACAAAGATGTGACGGTGTATTAAAATATTCGCGTGAAAAATCACAAATGAAAAATAATATTTATTTGACTATATATACCGACTAAAAGGATACTTTCAAATTTATAATATACAACTTTAAAACAGTGATAAATGTGTTTAATTGCGGTACAGTGTTTTATTATTTTGTTACCTCTGAATTAATAAAACATTATTTTAGACCACACTATGAAATCAATAGTTTAAAATTTTGTGTCATTTTATCATAATGTGTGTTTGTTTTCCATTGAAATTATATTTATACTAATAAAAAATTGAGGCAAGGACTCTTTTTCAAACAATTTAAAAAAAGTAAGGCTCGAAAAACAAAAACAATTTTTTGTGTAAAACCCGTGTAAAATTGTAAACCCAACTCCACATTGTCTATTCCTAAACCTTACGTTACTATAGTCTATATCAAGTTCTATACTCTACATTCCGCATCAATAGACAACAGCTTTGCAGAGTATTTCAAAAACTCTACACACGAGATTTCTATTAATGTTTTAAATTTAAATTCACTTTTTTAAGAGATACTTGACATAGTGATCTAACGTTAGATTTTAAAATGAATTCCATAGATTTAATTCTAAGCAATGCAAGCGTATTAATTTGATTTGAAAAATATATAAACAGATTTTTCTTTTAAGCTATCATTCTCCTGTGTCAACTTTTGACATTAGTTTAGACCAGAGTTCCCCAAACTTTTTTATGTCGTAGACCCCTTGCCATGTTTTTCCGTGTTGGGTAGACCCCCTACTTACTGATATTGATTTCCTGTAAATTTCAAAATGTATTGCGACCACACAGCGAATACCAACATCCTACAACTTACACAATTTTATAAACATACCTATATAATATTTTTTTTACTTCATAGGTACTTTTATAAATAATGTGTATGTTTTGATATTATAAAATAGTATGATGTAAGCAAAAAAGGTATGTGTCATATGTCATATGTCAAAGGTATGTATACACTATCAGTGTATGTGTTGAGATCCACTATCGTGGACCTTTTCATTTCATGGATCCCCAAATTTTTTTTCGCTGACGTAGACCCCTTGCAGGTTGTCATAGACCCCTAGGGGTCGATATAGACCACTTTGGGAATCACTGGTTTAGACGAATACATATGAATATTATAAATATTGTGTGGCTACCAGCCAGTCCTCTAGCGAGTTTCCGTAACAGGAGAAAACTAGATAAGAATCCATTTACATATAAGGACCCGCACCAAGACTGTTTATATAGCTTAGTTGGAACCTGTAAAGCCGGTTCAAATCCTGGCGGAGAGAGTTGTTCGGATTAATACCTGCAGCTGAGTTTCATCATCGGACATCGACGCAGAATACGAAATTCCACCCGTATCAAGTCGACGTCCGTTTCACTGAGTGTTTTTAAGGCAGTTTTGCCGGACACCACTACTATCTACCAGCTATCCTCTAAAGTATTTCCGAACCAATTTGAGTTCCTTCAAGAAAATAATAGATCCAATTCCTTAAAGGCCGGCAACGTACTCGCGACCCTCTGGCGTTTGTCCATGCTCACTTAACACTAGATGAGCCACCTTTCCGTTTTCCCCTGTTCTATAAAAAGGAATCCCGGCGGAAAATAGTAAAAGTGAATATGTGGAACTTCGTTATTAACGAAATATTAAGTTTTTGGTTTATATTGCCTTTCAACCAGTACATTACTCGGATTACGCGTGTACAGTGTACTAATTTAGTCGTATTGTACTATATCTACTAACCGTAAAGAAAAATACTTTTACAAGCCGATGAATTCTCTGGTTACCTTTATGCAACGATTGTTCTTACAAACAAATCTGCAGGATTCAATATCGGTAAATATTAGTTAGAAAAAGCTTATTTCTTTTCATGCAACTACTGTCAAACCATACTTACAGCTCTCCATTTGCAGTTTACATTCTTGAGTATCGTGAGGGTAGATGAGGAAGTTCATAGCACAGGACAATTTCAGCGTCAGCTTCACCATGTACAAAATGCTTTTATCCTTATAAAGCCAGACATAGTGGTTTGGTATGGTCATGGTCTGGAAGGTAACAGACTTCGCGTTCTTAAAGAAGGAGTCTGGCCGCCACATGTGCTTCAGCCAGTCCACTTCTAACAGCCTGTAGAATATTTAAACATGAGTTTGTACAGAAAGAATATTTGTGAATAAACGTTAAGTAGTTTATGTTAGAAGCAGGGCCGATTTAGATGTCTGGAGGCCCTGGAGGCAACAAAAGAGTGATATCCCCCTGGTTCCAAATTAATTTTGAAACCAAGTAGATTCTTTTAGTATTTAGAAAACATATAAAAATATATCAAAAGAAAACTTGTCTACTAGTGTTTACTGGTTGGAATTTAAAACATTTTATTCCGGAGGCCCCTGTAGCTCCGGTTGCCCTCCCCTAAATCCAGGTATGTTGAGAAGCTTTCGTTCGTTCGTTTAGACAGTTTTAAGGTACCAAAAGCACATGATAAAAACCTGATTTCGTCCTATATAAACTTTCCTGATTCAAAGTTCAAACTCAATTTTTTCTCTGATAAGGACAAAAGAGTCAGCTTTTAATATATTTTTTATTTATTTGAAAATCACTAGCATATTTAGTTTATATAAGATAAGAAGAGACGAGAAGAGTGGCTTGAGCATGGGCCTCTCAACCCTGAGGAAGGAAAAACATCAGGAAGAAATCAGCGTTAGACCCAAAGATCGACAGTGTTGTCATCACCTTGCCAATTACAAAATCAAATGATCATGTAACAGATACATCTAAGGTAGGGCTAGGCTAGGTTTTAGCGCCATTGGTCTTCTAGATAAAAAAATATAACTAAAAATAACCTCTTAAGGTTAAGGCCTCAGATTTCTGTATCTGTTTCATGATCATTTGTCAATCTAATAGGCAAGTAGATGATCAGCCTGCTGTTTGGTCAATACAGTTACCTCAGAATACATAGAAAGAAAGTGCATTGGTGCACAGACATCGAACCTACGACCTCAGGGATGAAAGTCACACGCTTGAGCCACTATCTATCACTGCTCTTCTTCGTATATTAAGTATTAGCTTTACACAACTTACCTATATTCTGTTGTCATGTTTTCAGGTAGTCTTAGACGAAAGTCTTTCCATGTTTGGGCAAAAAATATATCAGCAGCGTATGTCTGAAACACAATATTTACAAATAGTATTACCAATCTAGGATACTGAGGGCTTTGGTTAGAATATTATAGACAACTAGCTGATCCGGCAAACGTCGTTTTGCCATGTATATAAATAGGGGTTGATCGTATAGGGGTAAAAATTAGGGGTTGTATATGTTTTTATGCTGTATCATAAAAAAATAAAATTAATCTAAAAATAAAAAAATAATAATTTAGGGGTGAACTTATACTGGACTACTGGATTAAAAATAAATGTCAGATTCTCAGACATACCCAAATATGCACACAAAATTTCATGAGAATCGGTCAAGCCGTTTCGGAGGAGTTTAACTACAAACACCGCGACACGATAATTTTATATATTAGATAAAGATATAGGAAATAAATATAACCTAAGAAACTCAATAATACAAATGTTCATTGTGTAACAATATTTAAAATCTATCTAGAAGTAAGTTTATTTGTTGCCAACATTTATTATTATTATATTTATTATACCGCCGGAGGAGACATCCAGGAAAAAAATGTGGGAACAAAAGCGATTGTCTGACGACATAGTTAAGGTTCCAGGGGGATATAGTTGGAAGAAGCTAAGAGCAGATCCAAATGGAAAGTTCTGGAGCCTTTAACCAAAAGGGATCTATACTGCAGAACACAAAGAAAAAGAAATA
Organism: Pieris napi; assembly: GCF_905475465.1. Classification (NCBI taxonomy): domain Eukaryota; kingdom Metazoa; phylum Arthropoda; class Insecta; order Lepidoptera; family Pieridae; genus Pieris; species Pieris napi. The sequence continues at coordinate 1,461,182 of NC_062252.1, forward strand.
ACAATAACTAACGTAGATTAAAAGTATAATAAAAAAACTAACTATAAATCTAGAAGGTATTTTTTTTAAATTGAAATAAATGATTTGACTTTGTCTTTTTGACTTAGAACGTCCATTTTATATGTAATTTTTAACAGTATGGAATTAAAGTGGATTTATTTTTATTCTATCACTATAAAGCTATTACTGATACGATAGCTATACACAATAATACCTACACATATAATTCTACAATTAAAAAATAATTGAAAATATAGATGAATAATACCTAGTTCTTATTACTAGCTTAAAAGGAAAATTAAGAATATGCATAGCGCTAAATTACCTGTATTATAAGCACACCCCACATACACACCCTCACCTACCTACCCTCACTTTCACACCATCACACAACACAGCCAAATTAGGTTATTACGTATTTAATATTTTTAATGGTTTTTTGCTTTCTTAAATTTTTTAAACTTTTTGTATTAGTATTCCATTTTTGAATACATGTTTAGTTTAATTGTTTTTATAGTAATCTAATGAACACGCATTTGAATTGAAGAGAGAGATTTATCGGAAACTCAATTTAGGTAGAATAGTAATCTAAATATATAATACGTATGATTTATAATTTAAATTAATAAATAAAAATATAAACAAGTGTCTATAGTTTGGTTTCTGCGGCAGTGTACCTTAAATGCTAGCATTTCCTCGCTGTATTGCGATACTTATTCGTTGAGCGAGTAAAGCACCAGCTCTGGGGTCACCGGTACTATCTACCAGGCGCCAACTTAAATCTTTAATTAGCGCCTGTGCACTTGAGCCCCAATTGTCTCTCTGATTGGACTTACTCTTGTTTTTTTTTTATAGAACGGGGGGCAAACGGGCAGGAGGCTCACCCGATGTTAAGTGATACCGCCGCCCATGGACACTCTCAATGCCAGAGGGCTCGCGAGTGCGTTGCCGGCCTTTTAAGAATTGGTACGCTCTTTTCTTGAAGGACCCTAAGTCGAATTGGTTCGGAAAAACTTCAGTGGGCAGCTGGTAGGTACCACATAGTGGTGGTGCGCGGCAAAAACTGCCTTAAAAACGCTCAGTTTTTTTTGTTCTAAATGATTTATGTGAGCTGTATGATAACGAATTAAATAACTACAAATAAACAATTTTTTCGTAAACATACAAAAGAATTTGTAATATTTTATTATGTTGCTTCATTATGTTTGTCTGGAAACGATGCTTGTCAACGATTTGACCGCTCGTTGGGATCAGCTGTCCGTACTTACCAATCCGAAACAATGTTTTGTCGTGACTCAAACCCAAGGCCTCCGACTTACCCGTACTGCCAATATACTTTATTTTTGTTAACCTAATCCTGAATTGAAATGTATTCCATAAACTCCGAATTATTTGTTATAATTATATTTATAATTGTTATTGAAAACACTGGCAAAAAATATCATATCCAATTATTAATATTTTCACAAAATTTCTCACTAAATTTGCACTCGGCATACGCCTTGAAAAACATTTAAATACATTTTGCAACTAAATAGGTTTATAGGTTAACTGGGTACTTTTAAAAAAAGCCACTCAAAAGCGCTTTAGTAAAAACCTGTATTTACACTAAATATTTGGTTGAATGCTTCATTTCGTGGTATTTAATGCTTCATTCATTGAAATCTATGGTGTTAGCTGATTGACGTTAAATAGTCTTAGTTCTATAAAAATATTTCTGTCCATCTTGTTTTATATTATTAATCAACACGGTGGCTTTCGGTCAGACAAATAGTTAAACGTTTTCGACGCTGCTTTACTTAAATCAAAACGCTAGCGAGTTGATTGAATATCGATGTTTAATTAAATGTCCAGAGATTCAATTAACTCTCTGATTTAATTACTTTACTGCGACATATATAAGACAATATAGACAGATGCCACTGCAACGGACATTCTTTTAGTTGTCTTTGAAATCTCGGGCAGCGAAGGCCCTAATTATTAAAGCTGGCAGAAAGTACCAGAGATATAAGAGCTGCTATTCTCACAACTGTTTTTGAGTATACTTTGATATTAGGGATTTTCTAACGACACCTATAATCTTCAGCTGCAGCAGAACGATGACATACCTAAATTCCGTTAACCAAGGTTTTTCCGACCGCTAAGAATATTTATATAACCTCTTGACTTTTTCTAATGGGGTCTTAGGTCAGTCAGCTGTTCGATTGGTCGAGGTTCCATTTTTTAAGTTGTGAGGAAGACATCCTTATTCCACAAATTACTAGTAGCGTTGTACCAATTTTTTAAAAAGAAGGTTGTAGGTTTTTGAAGTGAAACTTCTTTAGGTGCATGAGGGTAAAAATTTTACGGAGCGTCACGAAGATGTCCAGCGTTTTTGCCGAAGAAATGGGAGAGAGCGATTGAGCCCGATTGAGAGAGAATAAGAAGGGATACCTTATAGAAATTCTTTATTATTAATAAGTAGTTTATGCAAAATAATTTATTGAAATCTCGAATTGTAGATTAAAATGCCACGTGTTTTTATTATCGAAGAATTTTAATGACAATTAAATTCATTACGTTCCTAACATATCTTCCTTTTTTCCTCCCTCTATGACTCGGAAATCTAAAGTTTTAGATTTGTATAAATATGAACAAGACTTAAAAATTAGTTTGCCAAAGAAGTTTCACTTCTGACATGTGTACTTTGTACGCATGCGCTTTTTTTATAGTAGGGTCTCGTAGCCTTGCTGTCTTATTAGGCGACTGCATTGCTGGAATCGGGTTCGAGACCCGGTCGGAACGCAATTTTATTTATTTGGCCTTTAACGTGCGCCTCTCATCCCTAAATTCGTGGGTTCGAACCAGCTTTGCACCACTTTCTCTCTATGGTTTTCTTTACTTACTTAACTGCTATAGTGTCCGTCTATTATCTATTCTATTTCCTACTTGGGTATACGTAACAGAATATTATTTATTAATTAAAAGTGTAATAATGATTAGCAGTTAAATTCCCTAAGCACATAGCTCTATTTAGTTTGCCTTGAGCTGCCCTAGTTTTACTGTTATTTTTCAGCGCCATTTTATAATCAAGATAATAAAACATAGGTATAATCTAAATGTAAAACGTTACTGCATCAATTCTATATGTAGTGCTTATAGATCTAATCAATTCATGGATGACCTGATTTTATTTATAAATAACGAAAACATCTTAAAATTTGTCTTTCAAAAGCATAAAATTTAGATAATTTAGGTCGTAATTAGACGAATATAATAAGACAAAAATGTTGGCTTTTGTCATAGAAGACCGATTGAAAATCTTTCAAAATTTATGGTTTTAATTTTTTTTATGCATCATTAAAATGTATATGTTTATCGTCGTTTATCAATCGAGTGCCATCTTGCGGGACTATGTGAACGTACAAAAACCAAATCTGATCGCGCGGTATTTTTGAATAAATTAAAAAAAAAACTAAAAACTAAATAAATGTAATAAAATTATAACTCTCAGAAAGGCAAAGTTTATACAAATTTATACTTCCTTTTCGTTTTTGTGCATAACTAAAATAAAATAATGAAATTAACTTTGGGACAAGGAAAGAATTTTTGTATTTTTTATTATTAAAAAATTGAAAATGTGATAGTTGATAAATTGACAGCAAGCTTAAAACTTAAACCAGAAATGATTTGGCATTCTGATAAACAATAAACTACAAGCTCCCTCCTTATCAGAATGCCAAATCGTAAAATGACTGCTTGACGACTGATTTGAGCGCGACCACCGCTGCGAAAACCGCTCTGAGAGTTCGAAAAGTGAGTTACAGAATCGCAAGGCAGGTCATTAAGGACCAAAAGTTGACTGTTCGAAACTTTTTTGTATTAGTAAGCAACTATGATCTGTAGTTTATTTGTATAGGAAATAATAATAAGTTAATAATACAGTATTGCAAAGATTGCTCTAGGATTTAACATGTCAGGCTGCAAATCTGTCTTGATACCCGTAACGAAGGGGAAAAAATTAACAATACAACAAAATGTTCGAACTCCCTTGTGCCTCGGATACATTAAGCTGTCAGTCGAGGTTCTGCGCCTGCTCTCGTGTCTTTGCGGATGTTCGTATTTTCTATATTTTCACGAAAGAAAAAATCTAAGCAGCAGATCTTTTCGAAAATTGTACTAACCATGGAATTCTCGTCGATCGAGTCAAGTCCCATGACAGTGACGTGGAAGTTCACGATGGTTGGCTGGTCATCCTTCTTTGGGGGTCTCATCTTGTCATACAGTCTAGGGTCATCAGGCAGCAGGTCTTGGAAGGAGAGCAGCGTGGACCTGATAATGAAAGATAATTTAATTTTCAAAAAAGCCCTGTAAAATTATTAGCTCAGTGTATTAAATTATTGTTTTTTTTTCAATAAACGAAGACAGCAAGGCGTGGCGGTACTTCACTCCAGGCCACCTCTTGCTATAAAGGGGAAATTCGGCCCCACAGGGGGAACTGTTTACGCTTCCAGGTCGAGACCAGTACCAGCTCCTTCCTCTTTACTGTAATCACCGTAGAGCAATTTGAATCATTGGCAGTCACTCACTTTACGAGCAGCTTGATCCCTTGAGAGATGTGGGATCTCTCCGTATGTACAATGGAGAGTGTTCAGAAGAGTTGTTCAGGTTAATACCTGCAGCTGAATTTCATCATCGGTCGTCGACGCAGAATATGAAATTCCACCCTTATAGCCTCGACGTCCAATGTTCCACAGAGAACTTTTAAGGCATTTTTTGCCATGTACCATCACTATGTAATTAGATACCCACTGAAGAGCTCACTCACGCTCTTCAGTGCGATTCCTAAAAGGCCGGCAATGCGCTTGCACTTGCACTTAACATCAGGTGACTATAAGAATACATGATGGTGACTACTAAAAAACTTGTGGAGTCAGTGGTGAAAAGCCAGAGAAGTGGCTAGATCGTGTGCACTAGAAGAGAAGATGCACCAACACTCAATTGAATATCTCAAGACATTCGATTCATTTTTTTTTTTTTAAGACAATTCACACCAATTGACCGAGTCCTATGCTAAGCTGGTGAAGCTTGTGTTATGGGTACTAGGCAACGGATATACATACATATTATAGATAGATAGACATATAAATACATATTTAAACACCCAAGACCTAAGCACAACACCAAATGCTCATCAAATCGATGTTCGTCTCAGCCGGGGATCGAACCCGGGACCCATGGATTCGCAGTCAGGGGTACTAACCACTAGACCAATGAGTCGTCAATTGGCAAGAGTGTTTCAATAAGCACATATGTACCTGTTTATATAATATAAAAACATAAATGCATATTACCTTGTTTATTTAGTTAATTAAGGACATATTTAATTACAATACTTTATTACTTTAAAAGGTTGTATGCAATTACGTTCCCATATGAAACTAGAGAAAATTTTTATTTAACATTTGAATCGTTTAGAATTTCATTTTACACAGTTGGAAAAGCCCTCAAAGAAAACAGCATGACGACTAATTGGTCTAGTGGTTAGTACCCCTGACTGCGAATCCATGGGTCCCAGGTTCGATCCCCGGCTGAGACGAACATCGATGTGATGAGCATTTGGTGTTGTGCTTAGGTCTTGGGTGTTTAAATATGTATTTATATGTCTATCTATCTATAATATGTATGTATATCCGTTGCCTAGTACCCATAACACTAGCTTAGCACTTACCACGGGACTAGGTCAATTGGTGTGAATTGTCTTAAAAAAAAAGCCAATACTACAGACAAATATTATTTAAAGACACGGAAAACATATTAAGTGGAGCATATAACATTTTTGCCGCGCACAACCACTATGTGGAACCAGCTGCCCACTGAAGTATTTCCGAACCAATTCGACTTAGGGTCCTTCAAGAAAAGAGCGTACCTATTCTTAAAAAGCCGGCAACGCACTCGCGAGCCCTCTGGCATTGAGAGTGTCTATGGGCGGCGGTATCACTTAACATCATGTGAGCCTCCTGCCCGTTTGCCCCCCGTTCTATAAAAAAAAAAAAATTAAACTTATAACATTTCAAAATACACTTATATTTATTAAATTAAGTCTTGCTAAGCTGTGTAAAAATACATAATTCGTGTTTTTTTATAGCAAACCAGCCTATGGGGCGCCCAAAAACGGCAGTCATGGAGCCCATGGGCACCCATTGTAGTGGGTTGGGCCCCTTAAAGGGTTTCAAGCATTCGTGTATGTTATGATATGTATATCGGGAGACTTTAAATTTCTTTCCGGTATTCGAACTTTTGTAACAGTTAAGCCGTAACGTATCTGTCGAAAGGTTTTAATTAAATTTTAAACTCTATTGTTAACTTTTAACAACAGTTAAGTACATTTAACTAGTATCAAACCGAGTTTTATAAGCTTATATTAGCGGATAAAACAAGTTACATTTTACGTTATAAAAAGACTTGATATACTCATGTGCTGATGTTCATATTGAGGGCATTGTTAGTGTGGTCCAGCATTCGAACCCCGGCAGAATAATCCTGACAAGGAGGTTATCAGGTTATGTATTTAGGCTTCCATGGATGTGTTAAAGATGTCGTAATTGTTTGGCCATACATTTCTCGAAAACTAAAAATCGTATCGGCACCGTCTTTCATCGAAATCGGTTTTATACGCGAAATTACTCTTATTATGTATTTATATATTCTTTAATTCTTTAAATCTTTATTCGTTATCTCAAAGATTTTACAATAGCTGATAAGTGATTGGGACCTCCTTTTAAGCGCATAAGCACTTGTGTTAGGAGAACCCGCTCTTCCATTACATAGGTGTACTAACTAATTATAATTTAATTTAACACGTATAGCTAAGCTAAGTATTACAATTTACTAAACATAATCTAAGGTTAAAATGTGAATAATGATATATGTGTGTATGTGTATGTGTGTGTGTGTGTTTGTGTGTTTATGAGAATGAATTTTCATGACTGATTGTAGAAGTTGACTATTTACTAGTGTATTATAATTCATGATTACCTACAAAGGCTTCAGTGTCTTCATAGCTAAATGTTTCTAGGATGTTAAGTAGCGACGTTTTACATTCATGTTTATTCAATGTGTATATATTTAATATTTTATTTAATTTATTATAAAGTTTAGCAGCTTGGCATTGAAATTGTCTCATAGCAAAAACTGATTTAGATCTCTCAACAGGAGCAACAGTATATTTGCGTCTTTTGCTCAGTTTGCGACCATCATATTTAAGAGACTTGTGCAATCTTAAGGTAGTGCAAAAAATGTACAGTTGCCTGACCGATAAGACACCACAAGAGGCATAAAGATCAGAGGTGGAAAATCTATAAGGCTTAAACATCATTACTTTTAGTAAAATTCTTTGTGCCCTCTCCAGTTCCAGGAACTTCATCTTTGTAGCACCCCCCCAAACTGGGATACAGTACACTAAAATTGACTGAGCCAGCGATGTGTATATCTGTATTAGTAGATGTTTGTCAGCGATGTGCCTTAGAGTTTTAAATGTCCAAATAAGCTTTCGAATCCTACTTATAACTTGTTCTAGGTGCTCATGCCATGACATTCTTTGATCAACTACCACTCCTAGATATTTAGTGTGATGAACTTTATTTATAGTTTTACATGTACAGTTTACTCTGGTGCTACAGTTATGTATTTTTATTTCTAGATCTGTTTGAGGTTGGGCGCTATTGTATTTAGTGAAGAAAATGTATATATCTAAATTACTTTTATTATGTATGCGCAACATACACATACCAATCTATAAAAACCGTGAGGAACTATAAAAATATTCCGGATATTACCCTTAACTCGTGCAAAGCATTGTCTACACTTGATTTTTATAATAGGGGGCAAACGGGAAGGACCGTCGCCTGATATTGAGTGATACTGCCAGATCGCAAGTGTGTTGCCGACTTTTAAATTTTTACTTCTTGCTAATAAAAACTATGCATGAGATAGAACCTGAAATCTGAGTGTAAAAATCAGAGGATGTCAAATAGATATGACTGACAAACGGGGTATGTTGCGTCAACTCTCACTCAATCTACGCCAAGATCTAAATTTGACCTTCGATCTGATTTGCTTAAATATAAACCAAAACTCCTTTTTTTTTTAATTCTAAGAAAAATATTAATGTGACAGGCTCTACAGGCAAACATAAAAATCATGAAGGAGATAAAATTTAATTTATAATAATTTTACTGTTATAATTAGATTACTAGTTTGTTCGTTCCACTAAAATATTTTATGGTTAAATTCGTGTTCATTTATTTAATTTATCATTATAGAGACACATATTTGGAACCCGTAGTACACGTATTGCGTTAAAGCCGCACCCGGGATATATATATAATCGTAGTCACGACTTGTATATATATATATACCCACCAGTCGTGACTTTTACGATACATTAATGTTCTACTGCATTAAAGTTTAAATATTAACGTCATGCGATAAGGAAACGTCTCAACATTTTGTTCCAATAATACAAGAAGAAAATCACAATTAGGCGAATTTGCATGGTCACGTGAAGCATAAGCTAATGTCTATGGAATTATATGTTGCGTTATTACCACGATTTGAAATAGCTACATCGAAATGTAAAGAATATTGTATGTGAAAATAATACATTCAGCTACATAGAGTAGCTGTTTTATATTTTATGCAAGGGCCGGATTTAGAGGTTTGGAAGCCTAGGGGCAACAAAGGAGTGGAGGCCCCCTGGCCCCAGATAATTTTCCCCAAAATGAACAATTTGTTTAGTCGAGTTTTTCGAGAGATTCTTTAGTATTTAACAAACATATAAAAATATATCACACGAAATGTTGTTTACTAGTCGGAATTTCTATTGTGGAGGACCCAGGGCTGTAGCCCCCCCCTAAATCCGGTCCTGTTTTATGATTTGTTTAAACAATAGCAGTAATCACAGTCGCCCAATATTTTATATATAAACAAATTTAAACAACGAAACGCTTAATTATTAAAAATCTCTAGGAGATTATAGATATAGATATAGAATATAATAAGATAGGACTTTTTTGTAAACAGCGCTAAGAAACCCCGTATTTCAATTTGAATACGTTTTAGTCATACTGAAATCTAACCAATAGGACCTTCTAAATATATAAATAAAAAAATATCGCTTGATAAATTTAATAATTTTAATAGAGGGAAAATAACTTGCAAATGAATATATTATATCACTGCATACTAAACTTATGCGCCTGAAATAAATTAAAAGCAATTCTAGATTCTGAACACGCACATTAAAATTCATTTAGGAGTAAAAATTTTGCATCCAATAGATTGTAGGAATTTTATTGCGTCTTCTTTTTTTTTATAGAACCGAGGCAAACGGTCAGGAGGCTCATCTGATGGTTACTGATAGTGCCCATAGATATTATCAATGCCAGAGGGCTCGCAAGTGCGTTGCCGGCCTTTTAAGAATTTTTACGCTCTTTTCCCGAAGGACCCTAAGCTGCATTGGTTTGGAAATACGTCAATGGGCAGCTGGTTCCACATAGTGGTGCGCGGCAAAAACTGCCTTAAAAAACGCTCATTTGTGGAACCACGGACGTCCGATGATGAAACCCAACTGCAGGTATTAATCCGAACAACTCCTCTGAACACTCTCCATGGTAGAAAGGCTTCACACAACCGGGAAGTCCTGGTTTCGATTATTGGCGAAAAGTTAGCCGTTTAGTTAGTTAGGCAGTACTCGCGCTGAAACCTGACATTTAAAAAATACACTGTACATAAAAATAAATACATTGGTTTAGGATATTCGTGAAATTTATCGAGGTTTAGTCTAGTAATAGTGGTGTTATCAAACCCTAACTTTTGTGAGTCAAAGATCTTTGTCTTAATATTGGGTCTTAATCTAAGTGAATAGTATAACTTACTGAGCGTAACATAAATCGCCAGCCCCCAGCCACAGCCGAAGCAGAGCAGTAGCTAACCACAGATACCTTTCGGCCGCCATTTTTATTATTAACTATAAGTACATTTTAATTCATAAAAAAATAGTCTTCCTAATAATTTTTAACTTCACTTATTTCATTAGTTAGGAATATATTTATCGTTCATTTTAAATTTTTAAATTCCTTTACATGAATATTACGATAAACGCGTTCAAAAGTTCGTAACTTTTTTGAGTTCTGATTGACGGCGTGCGGACGAGCGAACTAAAGGCGGTAAAAATTCAGTTTTGTATGAATATTCCGCGCATGCGTTTTTTAATAAGCAGGTATTTTTATCTGTATTTATACTGATACTCTTGTGGATTATATCGCGTGAAGGAAGTCCTGGGTTTGATTATATTTTTGTGTTTGTTTTATAGGTTTTACAATATTTGTATACATTAGTTAAATACTTATCTTTATATATATAATTCTTCTGTGAGTGTGTATGTCACTGAACTTCTCTCAAACGACTGGACCGATTTTGATGAAATTTTTTGTGTGTGTTCAAGGGGATCTGGGAATAATTTAGATTCACAAACCAGCCCGCCAGATGGCGCTGCAGTCGGTACTTTCATACTTTGCTTTACTAATTGCTTGAAATATCATGCAGGACAACGTCTGTCGGGTCCACTAGTATATGTATATATTATATCGAGCTCTACTTACTATACTCAGAATTATTTATTATAATTTTTTATAATACATGACATCATGGAACTATACGATCTAGCCTAATTTACTAAAAAGGATATTTAACATAAGACAGTGTCCAATACCACAATACAGTCTCTATTAAGTTGAAGATACTCTGTTCTTGTGTTCAATTTTTTTCACTTACCATAGTGTAGCACTTAAGACCAACGTGCACTAATTCCAATGGTTTCACCTTTTCAGTCTTCTCATTAGGCCCGTGGTGTCAAGGAGTTGAATAGCCTCGACATTCACGTAATGGTGGAGCCTATGTTTGTGGGCTCCAGCGGTCTTTTTATTATTGTGGCGACGTCAAACAAAAACTTGCGCTTAATTTTTGAAGGTCAATGTTAAAAGTTATTAATAAAAGTCGGTGCTAATTATAAAAATACTTATTGCGTCGCGTTGCGGCTAGCTTGCAGTCACTTGAGGCGACTATTGCTTGTCACTCAAGCACGTTTCAAACCACTTTTGTATTGATTCTCAACCAATTTGGCTTTCATCTCAACTTCTTAGACCAAGCGTACCTTTGTTTTGACTGATTCGAAATAAAGAGTGTTATTTTGGTATAGTAGTCGAATCTCGATAATTTAAATCTCCCTTGAGTTATTCAAATAATTGTGAGTAAAAAAAACAAGCGTTTATATAACCACGAGGGGGAGGGGGAATCAAGTAAGTTTGAAATTCGTGATTTATTAGTTCTACATTATTATTATGTATTAACATTTAAATACAATACACAATTCACAAATTTTTATTCAGAAAAGAAGGCTACGTATTTGCGTGTTGTTCCCACGAGAATGTAAGTGCGTCTATTTCACCATGCCTCCTGCTGATAGAGGACAAATCTTTGTTTTTAATTTATTTTATTATTATTTATTACTTAAGATGTCATGTGGAACATGGTGTAATGGTTGCAGCTCCTTACAAACGTTGTGTTAAACAAAAAACTATACGATTAAAAAGAGTGGCTTCTGTCCTACGTCCTTAATTTGAGAACTGCAGTAAATGTAAAATTAGAAGCATTTAATGTGTATTTATTTTTTGACGTTCATAAGTGTACATTGTCTTACCTATATAAATACATGATTTTTGACTTTGCTATATTCTTAGTTTCCAGTTTATCATTGTCAAAAAAATAAATAAAAATAATTGTCAGATCTGTCCACGATAAACACTTCAAATTATAGAGAGTAAGGAGGTCCGGACTTCTAATTATAGCATGTTGGCCAACAAGAAAATATTTCTTTAACTTCAAGTTACCGAGGGGATTAATTGTAACTGATTGTATTCAATTTATCGAGCATTTATCAAGGGACCGAAAAATATTCAAATTTTCTAAAGATTCAATTTAACGAGAATTCATTAATTAAGAGTCGACTGTATAGTCAAATACGTCATCTGTAAGTCGTACGCTAAATATATGTCACCGTAAAATTGTAAAAACCGTTAGATTGTAATCTATTTCGCGAGATTGTAAACTGTCGAAAGATTGTCAACTTAACATACTGCTTGCAATTTAACGTATTATTATTCGGTAGTTATATGAAATTGTTGGGAAGTAAAATTAATCTGTAATTGACAGTGTGGTACAATCTACCGAATACCGATAACCGATAACCGATAGATTACAATCTAACGGTTTTTAGAATTTTACGTTAACATATATAAACTAAAAGAAACAATGTTTATCTAAATTAGGCTTTGGTCTTTCCGTCAAGTTTTTATTATGATAAAAAGAGATAGAAAATCAAATTATATTACAAATTAAATTGAATTACAAAAATGTAAAAAAATCAAATGAACGTTGGACATATTTTTAGTAGAAATTTTCCCATTCTTAAGAAATTTTTCTCCCTATGTTGGGATACAATAGAAAAGATAAATTTGGTTTTCGTAAGCATCCTCAAAGTTAAGTGCGAGCAACGACATCCTCTAGAGTTACTCGTTAGCCCATATAGTCTCGACAATATAAAATAAAATCCTAAATAAATTCACCAATATTCATGAGAATGTAGAAACACAATGTATGATATTAATTGCACGTTAGCAGATATTCATATCACCCGCATAGTTTTATATAGACATAGATATAACATTTATAACCTAACAAAAACACACACACATAAATACACAAAATAACAATAATCAAAGAAAAAAAAATTAGAGATATAATTTTTTTTTCATTTGGTTCGTTTCAAGTGTGTAATGCGTGTGTGTTGTATTGAAAATAATTTTCCATAGCGTTGGTCTTTCTGCCAGAGACCACGGCAGCTAGTAATATAGATTTTAGTTTTTATATTTGTATAATATTGAAATTTAATTTAAAGGCAATTCATATTTATTTAGTTTTTTGCATTTTAAAATATCATATATTTTGCTTGCTTGCATTACAAAACTATCCAACTCAAAATATCTTAATTCATATAGGTAATCAAGTACAGTTATGAACGTCAACAGAAAATATGTTAAATTGATTCTAAATTTACCTACCAGTTCGCAAGTCAAGGGCGTAGAGCGGGCAAGAAGAACTGGCAAGAAACTCTATGCCACTCTTTTTGATCGCCAAGTTTTGAGTCATACAAATTATTTGTAAGGTAGAGATACAACAATTCATAGTTATTAATTATATTTTAAACAAGTTTAAATAAATGTATAGGACTGGACTGGAATATTAAAGACATTTTTATAATATCTTACATTATATTAGACATAAGTTTTAACATAGTAGGTATACAGGAAATGCCTGTATGGTTCATAAAACAGGTTTTTACGTTATCAATTCATTTGTTGCAACAAAACATCACAATCAAATATATTATCGTATAAATACATGAAATTAGCTTGTGCTTACTTAAATGATATTACACCATTCTTTAATCACGTAAGAAAAGTTTATAATAGTAGAAAATAGTATCTCAGATCCTGTGAAATATTATTGGTTTAATTTTAATTCCTTCCATCAGTTTTTAAATAGGCTCTGGACTAGTTCGAGATAGTCGAGCATGGCTACCATATTAATTATTTTGTCGTCATAATAATGTTTTATTATTATGACGACAAAATAATTATAATCTCTACGTGGCACTAATTAAACACTCATTCATCCTTTTAACGCCTTTGATTTCATCCTCTATATCTTGTAGCGTTCTATCTTTGGTCTCTATTAGAGTGAAATATAATCCTATAACACATACAAGTAAACACGTTGCAAAAATCGCGAACATCCCTTCAACGCCCAATTCATCTATAATTGTTGGTATAAATTTAACAGTTATCGCATATAGGCCAGTAAACAATACACCGGCAGCAAATGAACCTGTACCTTTGTGCTCCAATGGATATATTTCTCCAATCACAGTAAACGCTGTTGGAATTACCCCTACAAAGCCCATAAACGAATTGAAAACAATTAATGAAGGTGTCAGCCAAAGCAGGTCCGCGCCGATCTTATGATTCGATTGCAAGTAAATAATAAGACTTAAAATATATGTGAGGACTGTACTGGTAACTCCAAAGTAGAGAAGGATTTTTCGCCGTGAGATTCGTTTTATAACAAAGCCCTGGAAGATCAAAGCAATCATGGTAAATATATCGGCAGCTATCGAACAGTATACTGCTGTTGATGTATCACCAGTTATTTCTACAACAATTTGTATTATGTACAGTATCATATAATATCGACCTGAAGCATCAACCATCAAAGTTAGTAACGCGACTATTAATGTTGGCTTCATAAAGTCTTTCCGAGCGAATTTGCCCAAAATCCTTTTAACCATCTCCATCGGAGTCTTTGGCCTTTTATTACGTCTCTCCATTTGAGCTGTTAGCAGTTCATCTAGATCTTTTATACTCTTCTGGGAATTTCCAAAGAGCCAAATGTGAGACTTCTCACATTCCTTGTATTTGCCCTTCATAGCCAAGTAGGCTGGGCTTTCTGGCCAAAAGAGTATCATGACTGTTGATATTGTGTAAGGGACCACAGCTATAAGTGCGATTTGTCTCCAAGTCCACGAGAAATATAAAGAATGACAGAGTAAAGAACCTACTGATACACTTGCTTTCTTTATAGTCATAAAGTAACCACGTCGTTTGGGATGTGAATACTCGGCAATGATAAAAATGGTAATAGTTACGCCACCCATATCAATACCTTGAATAAATTTTCCAATAAACAATCCTGTAATGCTATTTGAAAAGAAGAAACAAAGGAATCCAATTGATAGTAGGCAGTTAAGAGCGATGTGAATAGTCTTTCTTCCGAAATGTTGGAAAAATGGTGGGAGAACTAGAAGACCCACCAATCCCGCAAAACCAAGACTTGCAGCTGAAACAAGGGGGCTTCGTCAGTGTCTGAGATAGTAAAGTCGGAGTCATACATTCCTCTTCAAGCGTACTATAAGTCTCAAATACCATAGTAGTCTTTCAGTGACCAAAAGTAATCGAAACTTCTAGTTATATGTTGATTAATCGCGTAAAGCAAAAAACTTAAAAAGTTATTAGTTCTTTATTTAAAGTTATAATATAGTTTACTGAATATTCTGCATAGTATATAATATTATGCAGAATATTCAGTAAATTCTTTCAAAATTCTAGCATACTTACAAATCCATGATACTTCCTCTGGTGTAGCTCGTATGTCAGTAGAGTTAGATAGAAGAGCTGGGTTTAGGACAGAAGAGAAACTAAGCATGAGACCAGTTCCGGCTGAGTGTACGCTGTCTCCTATAAGTATTAGACTCTGTAAAATAAAACGTAATTTCATAGTACAAATAAGTCTCGACCAAGGTCCTATGTTAGAACCAAATTCTTTAACAGCCTTTATAAATGCATACCTATAGATACTTATTTTCTCCACATGTTGTTGGATTGGTGGGGACGAGATTTGAATCATGGGCAAACAATTTGGTTTAAACTTTATTTGATTATTTAATTTAAACTTCAAAACATACCTGTCTCCAAAAATATACGTCTTTAAAGCAGCTCATGTTTGTGACAATTCTTTATTTTTTGGTTAATCAATCGTCCGGACTATCGAAACATAAAATACAGGTAATATTGGTTTTTTAATAAAATTCATGGAGTAACAATTTGTTGTACGACTTTGTATGGTTATAAAATAAGTTGATTTATTTAGTATTTAGTAGACACATTTTTGGATCGTGAAAAATTTATTCACTCTTTGGATTATTATTATTATTATTAAAGCTTTATTAATCTATACAACAATTGGTTAGTTTACATTCCTTAGACTTTAGTATTAGTTAAGTTAGTATGAGTTTTTAACAAAATTTAAGTTAGATTTATTTTTAATTTTTTAGTGGTCTAGTTTTTGTATGGCCCCTTTTAGGGTAAAGGCCTCCTCCATATTTTTCCATTTCTCTTTGTTTTGAGCAACATTCATCCAGTTTTCCCCGGCTAGTTCTACAATGTCATCTGTCCATATTTTCCTTTGTCGTCCTATACATCCCTTTCCAGTAGGTCCAGTCCATTTCGTTATTTCTAGTGTCAGTGTCCATCTTTTATCCCGCGCTCTAGCAATGGTAGGGGAGCCCACGATGCTAAATGGGGATTTACTCGAGCGTCGTAGAGACCTATTGGGATGCAAAGCTTAGATAAAAAGAAGAAAAAAATGTTATATGATAAATTCCTTTTCATCGGTGGGGGAAGCGGCTATAGATAGTTAAATATGTAAAAAAAAACTGTTGCATGGACATCCTCGAGCGCGTCAGATATTGATAGCATCTATGCCCTACGTATTTTTAATAATGTACGTATGTTAATCTGATCGTTTGCATGATGCGGGTGGTTGTATTTAAGGGTTGAAAATTAAAAAAAAAAATTTTTTATCGAGCGCGTCAGATTTTCTAAGGGAGTGTTAAGTGCACCAAAAAAAAGCTCTCATTCACTAATCTGACGATTTCGATGGGACGCAAACCCACAGCCATTTTCTTAATTTGCAAAAAAAAATCGCAATTTTGAAATACTCAAGCGCGTCAGATTAAGATATATGTGGTTCATCTTTATGTTCTAAACGTACTGTCTCATAATCTGATGATTATCTAGAGGGATTCGCCTGATCTGCCAAAAAAAAAATAGAAAAACGGTTCACCTAAAGGGCCATGCCTGCAACTTCCCGCTAATTCCATTCCTGGGCGCTTAAAATTGATATTTTGAGCTCGCTGAGTTCAAAGAAATAACATTTCTATGCATTTGAGCTCTCCCAGCTCGAAAGTCTGATAGAAGTTTCATAGAACACTATTTTTGGAATTTTCAAACCGCAATAACTTTTGAATGGATCAAGCAATTTTCACGCGGTTGGCGGCATTCGACGCAGTTTTATCATCCTCATAAATAATTTGCAATTTTAATTGATCGAACCACAAATTTCGGAGTAATCCGGTTATTTCGGTTTCTTTCGTGTACGATATCTCTCGAACGAATCAACCGCTTTTGACCAGCTTGGTGGCGATCGACGTGGTTTTTTAAGCTCAAAGGCGGATTAGTTTTTGAAATTGATCGATAAAGAAACCACTTTAAAAAAAAATATTTCTTATTTTTTTTAAGATTTTTCAAAATTTCTCAAAATCTATCGGTCCGAATCGGTTCAAATTCACAGGAAATGTAATTTTGAGGGAAATATTTAGAACGCCGTTTAGTAGATTCCGATCGGTTTAAGGAAATGTAGGCATCACGCAGCTGCACGCATTTAACTTTATCGACGAATTTTTGTTATTTCGGCTTGCGGAAATCGTCAGATTATATATTTTTCATTATTCTTGAATTATTTCCTTCAAAATAAAAAAAAAATTAGCTACGCTCGAGAATGTCGAGATGACGTTTTTTTTTTACAACTTTGTTGCCCTCCCCTTTTTTTCCGTCACTCTCAAATTGTCAGATTAGTGGAATATACACTTTTTAGGATGTAATTAACTCACCCTACCTTAATCTGACGCGCTCGGGAATTTCTGATGGTCAATTTTTTTTTACTAAACTGATTCTGTCTCCTTCACGTGCGGCTTTATATATGGGCCTCATATTTTGTGGAGGTACTTAACCGGGTACAAGGTATCCCCCTATATATTAATCTGCCGCGCTTGAGTAAATCCCGAAATCCCCTCTTGGGCTCCCCTACCACAATGCTCTTTGGATTACGCAAGTACAAACATTTAAATAGAAACAGTCTGATTGCTTAAAAATTTAGTTTGCATTAGTTTTTTTATTGTATACATATTTAGAACATAAGAATTTCACAAGAATGTGATGGAAACATAGACACAGTCACAGTTCTTGGAATACATAAAAATACAAATCTAAAATAAAAACAATATACTAACAAGTGCTTATATCATACATTCTTCAATTCTCCATCTCAGTTATCAATCAGTTTATTTAAAACGTTTTATATCGGGTTCGTATACTTATAAATCATTTATATGATGATGTAACAACGAACAAACATATATTTAAATACTGTCAAATAAAACATTATTTACTCATAAACGTGTTTATTATCAAAAAGCGTATGAATGAGGGCTGAAGATTGAAAGGACTAAATAACATCCACTTGGGGTATGATTTACAATAAATATTTGACTGCTTGGCCTGCATCCGGAATTGCTCAGACTTTAAAACTGTGCCTGTAAAGTATATCAGATCGGCATACTCTGCTGTCTGGGAGTTGCTCACGAACTGGCCTCCGTCACCAATTCCGCTTATAATCTATACTTATTATATATTATATAAGTATAGACTTTATTTTATATATCTAAATATATAAAATAAATTCGTGTTAGTTACACCACTTATAACTCAAGATCGGCTGGACCGATGTTAGTTATCTCTTTTTGGTGAATTCTTCTCCGCTCCGAATAGCAGAATAAGTAATAAAATATCGGATAAGTTATCGAATAACAATTAATTAATTAATTTTACGAATGCATAAAGGATGTGGTGCCTTCTGTTGAGAAAACTACGCATAATTTTACATCGAATTCGTGTCAGTTCAAGAAATTCCGATCTTGAGGTGAATGAGGAGATGCATAACCAGGCTTTGATCTTGATCGAAGACGTTTGTTACCTCATCAAAAAATGTTGTATATCAGAAAGTGCTTTAACATGCAGTATCGCAAAATTGGCGCTAGAGAGAAGAGGCCTAATGTGTAAAACTGCCATTCTTCTTTCGCAATGGCAAGCAATAAAACATTTCTGTATTTGCAAAAAAAATTGTATTAATGTTAATCTTAATGAAATCCTAAAATAAGTTTAACTAAAGTTAACACGACATTATTAGACTGTAAGGTGGAACGAAGTTCTCCGGGTCAGCTAGTTAAATAGAAATGTAAGTTGTTTTATTGTTGAAGTAGAATTAAAATTTGTGTAAGCTAGTATGTTTGTCTTTATACTATAATTGTTTGGATTATGTAAATAAATAAATAAGTAACGAATCATGGGAGTGCCGCAGATGAATCGGCAGGGTTCAAAAGAAATCAATTTTAGTTTCGCCTTCTGTAAATTTTAAAGCAGTTATACGAGGCAATTTATTTAAAACACAGTCTGCATAAACCAGGCGACGAATTTTCTATACAATCGAAATTGCATAATTTCTTTGCTCTCCAATATATATTTTTTAACCTAACAGTATCTTTTCCTTTTGTGCTTAAACTACCCTATAATTTTTACTATATCCGCTAAGAGTTCTCAGTCCTGAGGATCTCTCAATCTATAGTTGGGGAGCCCACGATGCTATATGGGATGGCTTGTGGAAATCGTCAGATTATATATTTTTGGTCATCCTTGAATTAATTCCTTCAAAATAAAAATAAATCAGCTACGCTGTAGTAAATCCCGAAATCCCCTCTTGGGCTCTCCTACTAGGTACTACCTCTAGTCGTCGATTCTACAAAACATTTTATTCTCATAGACTCAGAAACTAGTTTACATAACTTGTTAATAGAGTTTTGTTTGGAAGTTTGGTGAACAGTTGGGTCCTCGACCAGTCTAGTTTGAGCAGTTGTAAATATCCTTAGCCGGAATAATTTCGATAATAAATCTAAAGTAATTAACTGTTATATTTATTATAATAGAGGAAGGTCGTTTGATCCCACGGGCTGTGCACCAATGGACTTTCTTTCTATGTGCGAATTTAAACGGTGAAGGAATAGGTGAAAACACAGTGACGAATCCAGTATCGTACTTTAGTTGGTAAAGTCCAAACTATGATGATTTTGACTATTATATATAAACAGTCAAATATATAGAACATTATGTCGTTTTATGATTTAATATGTAAGGTTACTATTAAACAGCATGTTAGCCTAGTGGCTTCAGCCTGCAACTCTTATCTTTGAGGTCGTAGGTTCGGTCCCTGGCTGTGCACCAATTTACTTTTTCTATGTGCGCATTTAACATTCACTCGAACGGTGAAGGAAAACATTGTGAGGGAACCGGGTTGCCTTAGACCCAGAAAGTCGATGGCATGACAAATGTTCATGAAACAGATACAGAAAGCGGAGACCCAGACTTAAAATGGTTGTAGAGCCAATGATTTATTTTTTATACACAGATACTTTTCTCTCTGACTCTAAACCAGTGATTCCCAACCTTTTCTGTGCCATAAATTAGGTAACATAGATAAATTTTAATATTAAAAATTAAGTTGTTGTGATTATTAATTCCGTAGAATTCTGACAGCTATAATTTAATGTCAAAACATGTCTAAAATTATTGTTAGGTTACTGCGAGTAATAATTGCGTCCCTTTCAACACAAACAGTAAAAAACGCACAAGTAAAGATAACTCTTTTTGAAAGGTTTACTAAACCTGGAATTAGTAGTGCCAGCTAAAGAATAAAATTAAGTAACTAAAGTTAATTCGACATATTGTTGGTGATATTGAAATATTTGTTATTTTTGTATTACATCACTTAAGTAAGAAAATATTTAGATTTAACTTTATGTAGGTAAAACATAAAAATCCAGAGCATTTTATTTTTTATTGTCCTGAAATGGGTCAAGTTTGTCTCTTTTTCGGTGGAGAACTTTGTTAGTAGCAACACTTATGAAATGTCAGAATTCTACGGATTGAAAAATCAGACTATAATTTACTAGAAATCATTAGAAAATTGTAAACAAAACAAAGTAAGTAAATTTTCAAAGATTGAAAAGCGTCTAGCCATTTTCGAATTGACCTTCTTAATAATCTAATTGCCCCCTGTGGGGCGTGGGCGCCTCATTGGGAAACAACGTTCTAGAATATATAGGATTTACGCAGACTATCATCATTCAGGCAGTTGGGTAAATAAAACAATTAAATATTATTTAAAA
Organism: Pieris napi; assembly: GCF_905475465.1. NCBI lineage: Eukaryota > Metazoa > Arthropoda > Insecta > Lepidoptera > Pieridae > Pieris > Pieris napi. Next base: position 1,482,174 of record NC_062252.1, read on the forward strand.
TCATTTAGTATTGAAATGTCATGATACAAAATAATATGAGATACCGATGATATAAATAAAATATACAACTACTAACACACTTTGATACTTTAAATTAGCTAAAACTATATACGCAATCTAAAATCACATAGATCCGCTTTTTTGAAATCACATTTTTACATTAAATGCAATAAAACAAAATTGTCTACTTAAAACTATATTACTACTAAATATACTAATAATACTCTCAGTTAATACCTAAAAATAAGAGTAATTAATAGCAATCACAATAACTTTGTTGATAAATATTGTATAATTTTTACTAACCATCCAAAGCATTTTCAATGTCCTTGTTAAGTAACGATTTCTATTTAAAAATTATTAGATCAAATAAATAGAAATGGTAATATGTAAAAAATGTGATTTCAAATCGCTAGTATACTAAAATGTATACAAATATAGTGGTACCTTGATATACGAGTGCCCTAATGTGTTTTGAGATATGGGCAGCCGAGCGAGCGATATTTTGCTTTGAGATAAGATACGAGGAATCGCACTATACTAACAGTTTCTTCCACCTCAGACTAGACCTTAGTTAGCTTATTTCCCTCCTTTTTGAAGCATTTTTGATTAGTTGGGTTCGCGTTTCTTGCTTTTTGTACGATACATTATCACATTTCTTTTTATAACCATGGGTCCGAAGATGATGCCGATGATGATGATGATGATGAAGCGTGAAAATATTTTAATGATCAAAAACAACTGAGGTGGTGTTTTGGGTGCTGGACGAATGAAGGGCATTTCAATTCATTTAAATGGGGAAAATATCTTGAGATACGAAGGGTTACGGAGCGAATTTAATTCGTATGTCGAGGTACCACTATATTCCTTTGATCAAAAACTATGAAAGCTTTGATCCACATAAATAAACCCGCGTTACAATATAATGAGCCTAATTGATCCCAAAAAGCCCGTCAAAAGCCTAATTTCAATTTAAAAAGCTAGAATACAATCTATTTTGATCAAATAGCAAATATCATTACTTTTTGGTCGCGCTACACTGTACAAAAAGTTATATACATGAGTTTTCACAGCACGATGAAGACTTGTATAATACAAACTCCTATTTAATGGCGTTGCCCTTATTAGACTTCCAGTTACCATGGTTACGACATAAACAAATGGTAGCCATGGTAACAGGAGCCTAACAAAGGCTGTCGACGTTTTACAATGAGGCCGTGCATTTGGTTCGGTGTGCTTTGGAGAGAGACATCTATTTTTGTTTTCGTATACTTATTGAGCATAGTCTGAGCTTTCTACATCTGAATTGAATAGACAATCAACAAATAGATGGTTTTATAAGAGAGCTACTAGGCAGGTTGTACATGGTACTTCTGCACTATAGCACGAGTTTTATGATAAGTCTGTCAAATGTGTTTGACATTTTCCATACTTACTACTTGAACTGCGTGCTTCCGTTTACTACGGAGCGCTGTGTGAGTCCCTACAAGAAATTATTGTTTCTTTATTGATATTAACTATTTGGCGCTGAGGTACAGTGATTATGGTGGCCATACTTAGAACATGTATTGAAAACATATTCAATTTGTCCAACGTATGCCAGAAGAATTTCAAGAACAACGATAGACTACTTCCATTTAAGTTTCAATAAATCGACGAAACGTTTGTGTATTTCTAAACAACGGTTCGTATATGTCACCATAAAATTGTAAACACCGTTAGATTGTAATATATCTCGCGAGATTGTAAACTGTCGAAAGATTGTGAACCTCAACGAACTGCTTACAATTTAAGGTATTATTATTCGGTAGTTATATGAAATTGTTGGGAAGTAAAATTAATCTGTAATTGACCAAAGAAGTTTGAATGATAACTAAGTAAGTGTAGTACAATCTACCGAATAATAATACGTTAAATTGTAAGCAGTACGCTGAGGTTCACAATCTTTCGACAGTTTATAATCTCGCGAGATAGATTACAATCTAACGGTTTTTACATTTTTACGTTAACATATACATATACTTGTGATTTTAAATTTTGTTTCACTCTGTATTTACCATTTTGTAATGAAACTCGCACGCGTACATGGTAAAGTTCACCGTTGCCTGGGGTCTGAAGTTCCATTGAGACTCCGTAATTCTGTGTAAGGTCTACGTGAGAGCAGCTTCACATCTTCCCCATTTGAAAGTGGCGTGTATCCACTTCGCTTTCTATACACCATCAAACTGTAAGTATAAATAAATATTATTAGACTTTGACAATTCGTTAATTTAATTTGGTTCTATGTTTGATATATGATAACGATGCATGATGCAAAAGTAGTTTAAGTGGCGGTTACTTTTAAAATATATTAATAAACGAGGCACAATTAAAGTAACAAAAAACTTGAGAGGTGTCAAGGGACACCCGGATAACTTTGGTGATCGGACGAGAACCGGTGTATTACAATAGCAAATAGCAAAAAAGTGTCGTGACAACTTTTCGTAAGAATTTTTTCCGTCTAGCCCCCTTTCACAACGCGCGATAAGGAACTTCGTTCCAAAAAATATATTAATATGGTACGAGTAGAATAAATAAGTGTCTCTAACAATATTTTAAGTTTTCATATAGTATATAGTCTACAATTACATAAAATTCAAAACATGACAACGTGTGCCCTTTTTTCCTAAGTCTTAGGATGGGGCTGCTGACGCTACACCGGCAGTACGTCGCGGCGTGCAGGTTTTAATCAACCTCTTTAAAAAAAAGTGTGTGTACTTATGAATACGCGTTGGAAGTTATACTTCTTTGGCGTAACAAGAAAAAAATATTTTCAAAATTTTTATCTTTCGCCTTATTCTACGTTTGTAGAAAAAACGACACTAACAATAGAAAAAAAAATATTCTATTTTCCCCAACGCGCCAAAAGAAGTATAACTTCAAAAAAACTAAAATGTTGGCTATAGTTAACTTCAGAGTGTCGATTTGTGACGATGTGCGCGCACATCGTAACAATTTACTCTCATCATTTTTCCCTAACGCGCGAAAAGAAGTGAACAATCAAGATTTTATCGGCTAACTACTGAACTATATTTAAAAAAACTTTCGCTTTCATCTAAGTCAAATGATACGCAATATCACTACATAGTATAACAATATGTATATGTTTATCTCTTAAGACAGCTGTCTTCCATATGATTTTGTTGACATTGACACACAAACAGTCACGAATTGTTTGTAAAAGGTTTTGGAAAATTTTATTGCAACATAGTGTTCAATCTTTCAAGCCGTCTTTTAGCACACATATAGTAAAGCTATATAATGTTAATTAGTTCAACATAGATAAATAATGGGTGAGAACAGCGGTTTTCGCAATGTTAATGATGAGCGATGAATCCTATGAACAGAAGACGAGGAAAATAGAAGAAGAATTATCCATCTCCTACCGATTTTGGGAGTTATGTTAGGATTTACCCGAGGTGGTTTAAGTGGGTATTGCTTACCCTAAATAGCAGAGATTATGTATGTGGGTTCATCCTCCTTCTTTTAAAATGGGCAAATGCGCATGCATTTCCATCTCGAACATAAAAAAGGATGCTAATTTGAATATTATGTTATTATATTTAAAAGCGCAGTAATATATTTACATCCCGTACTCTCAAGTTTTTTTTAAATAGTTGTTTCGAATTTGTTCTTAGGACGTTACCTTTTAAAACATGATTTAAAACCTTTACCAGAACGAAATACATTTATCTTGAGTGACCTTAAATTCCAGTACCCGTATTAGGTAATCATATAATATATGTAAATGAAGATGTAATTAGATTGACATTCTTTCAGTACCTCGATTTTTTTCATATACATCTTATCAATTTCAAAGAACCCGAAATAAAAGTTACATTATTTTAGATAGAACTTCAAAATAGCATTTTTATGATACTGCCTATAAGGCTTTCATGCCGACACAAAAATGATGTACCTAGTTATTATCGAATATCAATTCCCCATTAGATATAGTATCTATATGTTATGTTATTATTATGTGCAATAATGTGTTAATAATATTGTTATAAATATGTACAGAAGAAAACTACGACGAATTATTATATACTGAAAATAGAACTTTAGTTGATTTCATAAATCAAATAGAACAACCTGTATAGAATTAAATCAGAGCGGAGTCTGCGCGTGCGCAAATTGCATGATGCACCTCATTCAGTTTACGACCATTGTTACGTTCACTTGTTTAAATTATTGTAGTAATTTATTTTAAATTTTAAATGTACAGTCTAACATAAGTTCTTTATTTTGATTTCAGTGAGATAGGTTTAAATTGTAGCGTTTTTTAATTAAATTTAGACAATGTGCAGGTATGTATTATTTATAAACAAGTTTATAGATCATTTAATTACGTAAGTTCATAAGGTTTATTATTGTTTTTTAAAGGTTTATTATTTTTTAGGATCGGATTGTTACCGTACTTCAAAATTTGTTGAGAATATAGAAAATTTTATCTATAGATGACCAAGAAATATCAGTAAAATTATTTTTACTAGATATATAACATACAAACATTTATGGACGTAATTTTAAAGACACCATTTTGAAAATATCTCGCTTTTACTCTTATGGGTATAACAATACTATTTTCTAGCAAATCTATTTGGTACAAGGACATTAGATTTTCTGTTACATAATTTTAATAGCCGTACTGAAAGCCATCGTTTATGTCTAGTTGGTAAATAGCTATATACCTAAACGGCACATCTAAAATTTCTGACAAGAAAAACTGATTTAAGACAGCAAGTGGTGAAAGATTTTCACCAATTAGATCAGGGAACTTAAATTATAAGCCGTTTATTAAGACCTAAACATAACAAAATACAGTATTTACAATCCTAACCTGCAAGTAATAATAAAAATAATTAAAAATTAATAAAAAGAAAATGAAAACAAATTTAAAAAGTTTGGTCCCTGTGGCGTACCTTTAATACCTTTAATTTTTTATACCATAATATAAAATTGCTTAAGAAAAGGCTTTTAGACTAATCACTTGGTGGGATCGCTCTATTATAGCTTGAAAAAGTATTAAAAAGTCTAATGATGGAAATTAATAGGTATACATTACAATAAATAAATCAGTGGCTAAAATTTTTTTCTAGTTCTGGACCTTATTTCTGAATCTGTTTTATAATTATTTGTCAATCTAATAGGCAAGTATGATCAGCCTTCAGTGCCACACGCTACCGAGTTTTTGGCGAGCCGGTTTCTTCACGATTTTCCTTCACCGTTAGAGCGAATGTTAAGTGCGCACATCGAAAGAAAGTCCATTGTGCCGGGGAACGATCCTACGACCTTAGGGATGAGAGTCGCACGCTGAAGCCACTAGAGCAATACAGCTCACATATATTATAATGTATTTGTTAAATAATATTAATTTATAAATCGATATATTTATCTGTCAAACGATACAGTCCATTATTAATTAAGATGTTAGTAACACTAATCTTAGCTATCATTTAGATAATGTTGGAGCTAGCACACCCGTCGCACCAGGGATTCACATCGCGAAAAAGCAATTTTCCGTCCCATTAATTTTCGTATTAAAAAAACCAACAAAGTTAAATAAATACTTTTTTACGTGTCGTGTTTTATTATCCATTTAATCATTAATACATTTTACTCTAAGCAAAACAAATGTGTAATACCATTTTTATATTTCAGAATATGTCCCAGTCCCACAATTTAAATTGTAATAAAATGCAATTTAAATTGAGGAAGTACTGAAGTATATGAATTAATATATTTAAATTGCAGGAAGTTGTTTTTTTAAATACGTTTTAAAATTGAGTATATTTAGCTTTTAAAAAACGATATAAATGTTCTAGAACTTTGTATACTTCGATTACGTCATTGTAAACAATGTTATCCGTAAATCTGTGTTCAAATATACAATAGGATGTTCACAATCACACGGCCTTCATGAGATAAGTATAATTAGTTGAAAGGCACGTGTCACAAGCTAGGTAAGTACTTTAAAAGGTAAGGTAACGGAAAATTATATTCACCCATCCGCCGAACATTTTAGGTCAATATTCGGCCGGTGAGTGCCGCTTTTTAGCTAGTGTTTTGATATCTATAAGTTATGTTTCCTTAAAAATTACTGGTTGATGTTAGTTTTCGAATGTTAACGGGTTCGACTCCTGGTAGCGTTTTTGAAATACATATAATGCAACTCTTATCCTTGAGGTCGTAGGTTCGATCCCGGCTGTGCACCAATGGACTTTCTGTCTATGTGTGCATTCGCTCAAACGGTGAAGAACATCGTGAGGAATACGGCTTGCCTTAGGCCCAAATACACGACCCCGTGTATCAGGCACAGGAGGCTGATCACCTACTTGCCTAATAGATTGGCAAATGATCGTGAAACAGATACGTCTGAGGCCCAGACCTGAAAAGGTTGTAGCGCCACATTTTTTTTAAATTTTTGTAAAAGAAAACATCGCGAGGCACTTACAGAACGAAGGAGCCGACATAGCGCTAAGTATTACACGTATATGTGAACAGCAAAAACAAATTAGATTCTAACTGGTTACTCTGAGACCTTCAAACATAGATGCCTGTGTCAATAAACAAATAAATCAATGGCGCTACAACCTTTTTAGGTCTGGGCCTCAGACTTCTGTTTCATGATCATTTGTTAATCTAATAGGCAAGTAGGTGTTCAGCCTCCTGTGCCTGACGCACGCCCTCCGGCAGGCAAGCCGGTTTCCTCACGATGTTTTCCTTCACCGTTTGTGGTGTCAATAAACAGATGCAGAAATATGCAACCGATTAGGGTGTTATTGGATACACATGTCCATTAACAATGTCAGTAATTTCGAAAGTGCATTGAAATAATTTTAGACTATGTTACAAAACTCGTTAAAATCAAGGCCAGTGATTGGTTAAATGTTGAAACGCAAACAACAATTGAACATTTTTAAATATAATATGTTGTAAGATCTGATATATATATGTAATTATTTAATTCATAACAGACATATATAAAGTATTTACACCATTCTTAAGCTACATAGTAATACAAAAACGAATAAATATAAAACTGAAATTAATTTAAAAATTTTGGTCCCTTTCTCTAAAGGTACCAACTTTAATGATAACGATACTTATTCGTTGAGAGAGGAAAACAGCTCACGGGTAATACCTACCAGGCCAGTTTAAATCTTTAATTAGCGCCTGTGAGACGTTCCAAGAGTATCTACTCCAAAGTAGTAAGTGTAAACATTATGCGGGTATATTATAAACTCTTTTGCTTGATTTATAATTTGATACATTTTAGTCTATAGTTATTTTGGGCTGGCGATCTGAGTGAGTTGTTGCCCCACATATTTTTATGGTGCCACTGGCGGTATTGTTGTGTACCGGGTTGTGCAGCTCCCTTAAAAATGGTTGAGCTGCATGAGCTATTCGGGGCATGCTAGCCGTCTGCTGGCACAGGCTTGCTCAGATCGATCTGGTTCTTTCTTCCAAAGACCAGTCCAGTAAATACTCTGCATTTGTTTACACCAATTTATTAATTTATTATTGTATTATCTGGACTATAAAAGAGACTAAGACCCCCGAGTTTGTTTCGACATTTCTTCTCAGGGCAGTCAGTTAGGAAATGTCGACTTCATCTAGTTTAGGATGACATTGTAAAAGTGATTTATATAGTCCTACTTGCAAGAATAAACTATTTCATTTCATTTCATTTCATTTCATTTCATTTCATTTCATTTCAAAGGGAACAAAATCTAAGTTGGAGGAATGATCTTTTATATTAATTAAAAAAAATTGTACCTAAAGACCTGTCATACAGCTTATCTATCCATATTTCGAAATCTGGACTATCAAATTGACCATAAAGCGGTATTGTATTGGTATGCCAGTTCGATGTAGTACTCATCCGTAGCGCTGATGTCCCTACCTTGGGTGGAAAAACGCATTAGGATCGGAGTAGTACATATAGAAAAGCACACGTGCGAAGCCTGAATATCACATAATAACCGAAGTAGTAACCTAATTTTTATAGTCGGTTTTAAATAACTTCAATAGAAGAAACAATAGAAAAGTTCAGCCAAAACAGTTGTAGTACTAGGTATACAATTAAGCTGCATTATTTAGCACATCAAACAGTTATGAGTTTTTGATCAAATTCATCTAGATATGCTGCCGTGTTTCGAAATTTATATTAAAGATTTAGACGGTGATATAAGTCAAGTATGGCGGCAATTTTTCGGGTTTTTGGATTAAAACTTCTAATTCTTTATTCACCACTACCCACCTTACCCCCTCGAAATTAGAAGCCATAAATTAGTTAAACGTGGTAAAGCCAGCTTCTTATATTATAATTTATATAACATTACACCATTAAAACATTTGTTGACTGTTCAGCACAGATTCATAGAAGTTAGGAAATTTGTCATAATGGGTACATTTTATTCTTCCATATTAACTATATTTTGTATGTTTTTTATTATCATCCGAAGGAAAATATGTAATATATTTAACTAAACGACATTTATACTTGTATTGCATCATCTACGTTATTTTAATAAAGAATTTTGATTGTACAATTTTATTTACTTTGTTTAATATCCTTTATGTATTTACTAGATACAGCTTGATCAACTTATCCACACTGTTACATTAATCAGAGGCTTAAAGCTAAATCTGATCTTACGTCAAAAACGTAATAAATTTTGACATATCGTATCTTAAAATTGCAAATGCCACTTTAAATAAGAAACGGCTCAAATATAAGAGTCTTTCCTCCAACTTTGATTTTGTTCCTTTTGTAGTAGAGACTGTTGGGCCATGGGGTTTAAGTGCACAGGCGCTAATAAAAGATTTAAGTTGGCCCTGGTAGGTAGTACCGGTGACCCCAGAGCTGGTGCTTTCCTCGCTCAACGAATAAGTATCGCAATACAGTGAGGAAATCCTAGCATAAAGGTAAACTGCCACAGGGACTAAACTTTTCCAATTTGTTTTAATTTTCTATTTATTCATTTTAATTATAATTATTACTACGTAATAAGAATATTGTGAATACATTTAAACTAGATTTAAATACGATTTCAAATTTAGAACAGGCCGAAGTATAACGCCTAGATCTATTAGTATCCATAAGCAAATTGTTGACAATTAACCACAGATTACAACTGCGGAACAATAACAAGGTTAAGAGCACAGGTTAAAAATATCAGCGGATGTATAAGATCTACTGTTTCCTGGTCGTTTATAATGTCCGGTACTAAATTGAATATTTCTTGTTGCAGTTGATTTTTAAACGAGTCATGACACTTATGCAATCGTTCTGGAATTGCGGAACAAAATTAACGATGTGTATAATAAAGTCATGTTATCCAGAGGGTGCGCGGTCCATTTTTGGGTAAAGGCAACATGGAGGAAGAAAGCCATGGAGGATGGATATTTGGTAAAAGCTGGCTTTACTCGTGAAGGGGTTCTAAACAATGGTACTGAAGGAAGCTAGGATATTAGGATTACAAGAAATAGTAAATAAATATATAAAAAATCTAAGTACTACTTTTGTAATGATTGGAAATTCAACGGGCTTTTATTATTATAATTTATAGTTTTAGTTAAAAACCATTACGAATTTTTATGTTACTTCGTATATTTCTTATTATTTATATTTAAAATATATTTTTTTACTTGTTTCACCAAAATTCACTTGAAATATTGGAAATTTTCCTAAAATTTATATTTTCTAGCGCTTCCATATAACTAAATCAGTGTTATTGTAGTTTTAACTGTGCTCTGTTTCTCTCCACCACAGCGTAAACACAGTTAGTCGGAAAGAGACGAAAGAGTACTTTAGTTCCTATGCACAATGGGGACATTGATATCATAAGTCTTTGATATTTTTACAGTTACATTTGCCTGCTTGTATCGATTTCATACAAATTTTTGTTAAATAGTTTTAAATAAAGTTAAATAAATACAATAATTTATTCATACATATATTTAAGTACAAGTGATACAATATATCACTTTTTTAATACGATTAATCTATAGTTTGATAGCGGTATTGCGATATATAATACCGCTTTTTAATATAAAGACAAAAAATACATACGAAATAGATAAATTTGGATGGTTTTTGACGTGACAACGTCTAATAAATCGATGAATGCCGGCTGCACGCACGATAAAGCATGACTTATTGGCCCGTTACGCGGATTGTCCCGTTACGCTCATTGTACGCTCGCGCCGCATCTATCTCTCTTCCACTTGAAGACTTAAGTATGCAATTATTTCATTAATGTTTTGTTATGACGTTGTCATTTTTTTTATAGAACAAGGGACAAAGGGCAGGAGGCTTGATGTTAAGTTATACCGCTCACTGAGGATGCCAGAGTGCTCTCGAGTGCGTTGCCGGCCTTTAAAGATTTAGTACGCTCTTTTATTTTTGTTAATATATATTTTCACATATATATGTTTACTCTTCTATCCTTATTTATCTATTCCGTACAATTACTATCTTACTATTACGTATGGTACTAACATAATATAGGAATATTTGTACTTACAATATATTTGACTACTATTAAGTTTTTCTACTAGTATTAGTAATTATAATATAATACACTTTATCGGATTAAAACGCGTGAAAAAGAAATGAATATGACATTTGCATGCCTATTTTTATATGGTTGATAGTGCGGTTTTTTTTATATTTAATCAATCTGAATGTACTCCATCCTTTGCGAATAAGATTTATTTTTATTATAAAAAAGTGCCTTTTCTTCAATTGCCTTCCCTTTCTTTTTTTTAATTTCTGTATCACAAAGCACACTTTGTAAGCAAGTAAGTAGAGTCCCTTGCCGATAATATCTAACGTCAATTTAATAATTTAATCAGGTGAGCCTCCTCATCTGATGTTAAATGATACCACCCCGCCGCCCATGGATACTAAAATGCCAGGGGGCTCGCGGGTGCGTTGCCGAGTTTTTAGGAATGAGAAACGAGAGTACTATCTCGTTTCTTGAAGTTTAATTAGTTCGGAAATACTTCAGTGGGCAGCTGGTTCCACATAGTGGTGGTGCGCGGCAGAAACTACCTTAATTCCAGTTATGGAACAACGGACATCGTGATACGGGTGGAATTTCGTATTCTGCGACTTCCGATGATGAAACTCAGCTGCAGGTATTTATCCGAACAACTCTGAACACTCTCCATGGTAAAGTGTATTAGTGTATTAATAACTCTATAGTAAGGAGTACGTACTATAGACTTTAAGACCTAAGCCCGTGCGTAATAAGCCTCTGCATCTCTACGCAGCGCCATCAAGCTTCCAATAGCCATACAAAAACGTCCGGATCGTTATTGAGAGTTACAGAGTATTGCTGTATATGAGACGGTTCAAATGTATTCGAATCGGCAATTAATTACATCAAGTGGGATTCGAACGCGCGACCTTAAGAACCTACTCAAGCTAACATAGCTCTCATCATAGATTTTCACGTGTTATTAAGTCCCATAAAGTGTATTTTAATTATTTTTAGTATTTAATAACTATACCTATCTGACATTACGTAAATATATAATAAAACGTTCTTACTTTAATGTGCCTCGTTTGGAAATAAACTGCATATCTGAAACAAAGAAAAATAAGTTTAGTCATTTATTAAAAGAGACACTTTAATAAAAAGGAGAAATAAAATATTTATTGGACCTATCCTAAAACAGTTTCACAGATAAAAAATCTTCATAGGTATATGGAACAAAGTCGGCAAGAGAACGGCTGGACCGATTTGTATGGTTTAGTTTGTTTAGTTGATTTGTTTTATTTCTCTAGGAGTATAGTAATAAGAGATTAACTATTTAAAAAATTTCGAAAAAATTATTAAATACAAAATTTCCAAATCGTTTGCCTAGCTGTCGATTGCTGGCTGAATATCTTTCAGGCCTCTTGTTAATCGGCGGTGTTTAGTTAAGAGGCTAGGCTGTTGATTGAACGGCTGATTAAGCTAGTTGTCTGCGACATTAGCATCAAGTACAGATACTGCAAAGAGGCGCGCGGCACCTAATATAATGGCTAAAGAAATATTAACGAAACTGTGTACTCTTTGAATTAAACAATTTTTGGAACGAAGTTCCTTATCGCGCGTTGTGAAAGGGGGCTAGACGGAAAAAATTCTTACGAAAAGTTGTCACGACACTTTTTTGCTATTTGCTATTGTAATACACCGGTTCTCGTCCAATCACCGAAGTTAAGCAACGTCGGGCGAGGTCAGTAGGTACTTGGATGGGTGACCGCCTGGGAACACCTCGTGATGTTTACTTTTTTTTTTCGTCCTAAGACTGGTGTCGAGAAAATCTATCATACTGTTATGATACCAATTAACATATAAATTAATCGAAAGGAATTTCGTTCCATCCGGGTGTCCCTTGACACCTCTAAAGTTTTTTTTTATCTACAATTATTAATAGTGATTTATGAATTCAGACTCTAAGCAAACTTGCTTTTAACTTCCATTAGGTACGAATTTTTCTATTCGGTCTACCCTCACATTCTTTCCATGCAATTTTGCAACTATTTGTATCAAAAAAATTCTATAGAATGTGTAATTTTATTACAATACTTAATATTTTGATAAATAAATTAGCATTTCACGAATTGTTATTTTCATCAATCATTTGTCGCGAATGTATCGCTTTAAGCAAACAGTCACTTGCAATAGACACAAAATTTTAATATAATTATTATAAATAAATGTCCTGAAAAATAAATAATTAGTTTCTCAAATGATACATACCTCACCCTAAAGCTCCAGCTGCGATGGATGCCATAACAATGAGTAGCGCAGTGGCCACGCCCCCAGCGCCTACGTGCGCGCCGACGACCGCACTCGACTCGCTCGTTCCGAACGCGTCAGCTACCGAAATAGTATCTGTCAAAGTGCACCAAACGTCACGATACGCGACGGGTGCTGAGCTTATGGGCTTCGGAAATTAGACACATGGTTGTACTAGATAACTAAATATGTATAATAAAAAAAAAGCTTTTGGGTCCATTTCAATATTAAAGTCTAACTCTCCCTTCGTCTGTTTTATATACTTTCTAAAAGAAAATAAAATAGGCATCCAGTTTAGCCTGATCCACCTTTTGGCAGTTCAGCTAACACGTAACTATTTAAAGACACTACCTCAAATACCAGAAGGTTGATTCTGTCAAAAAAACATTAGACAATTCGTACAAATGATTCAATTTAAATAAAAAGGAATTGATCATAACCAATGTTTTTTTAATTTTAAGTATTTTTAAAATTTGTGTAACGTTTTAAAAAATATGTCAAAGAAGATGTAGTTATTTTAAAAATTCTATATCTACCAATTATTTTAGTAGACCAATATATTAATAGGTTGTAGATTTACCCTTAAGATTATAATATATAGGAATTCATTACATTTTCCAAAGCTTGCAGTTTTTCAGCAATAAAAACCGTTCGAAGGGTTATAAACCTTTTATACCTCGAAAGCGATTTATCTAACAGGCAAATACCTCATACCAAACAGATAAAACCCATAAGTTCAGCTGAACGCATGCAGAGAAAGAAATTAAGAAAATTAAATATTAATATATACCATAGCCAGAAGAAATTATATTAAACATTTCCTATAAATAATTTAAATTAAGGATTAGTATTAACCATAAAAATATTACATATTTTGTTGTGATATAATATTCTGAATATAGTTTATTATATCTAAAAATTAAGTAGATTCACAAATTCAAATATGAATTGAAATCAAAGGCCATTGAAAAGAATTGTATTATTGCAGTGTTTAAATTTATCTCTCTCTCTTTCTGACTAATTATGTTTACACTGTGTTGAAATAAAACAAAGAGTACATTACCCCTTATTTAAAAAAAATAAATGAAACAAATTGTACAATATTAAAAGTGCAACTCTGTCTCTTTCATGACAGTCTAAACACAATATGACAGAAAGAGACGAAAGTAGTTTGGTTAGACGATTTCATTGATACAATTTTGAGTAGTTTTTTAAGCTTGCTTTAAGCTCATGATAGAACGGAAGGAACAAGAATGGATTGATAAACCCCAAGCGAACCGCAAGTATAAAGCGTGGTGTTTAAATAACATTTACACCTAATGTCTGCATACAAAAGAAATTGTACAATTCAATTACATTACTATAGCATGCATTACATTCACCAGTACTTATAACATACCCAATTCACCAACTTCCATGAGTGATGAAAGAAAAAGAAAAATGAATGTTAGTCAATTTGCCGCGATTTAGTATAGGTGATGAATGAAACAGACCCAGGGTATTTTGGTATAATTGGGTTATAGGATTTCACCATACGAGTATAACTAAAGTTGATGTTTTCAAGTGACATGATAATTTTTGAAGCGTTAAAGCGAAATAAATTGCTACGTAAATAAAAGTATTAGTCGGAAATTTATAGACACTGTTTTTTACGTTAGCTTTGTAAGAAGTTTTTTTTTCGAGCTCCTTATAAATCGTTGGAAAGTTGTCCTAATTAAAAATTGTTACATTCTAAACATACATATAGTGTCACAATAATATCTATATATAAGATATCGAATCTTAATTAGTAAAAATTACCTCCATATCGATTTAGCAGAGCCATAACCACTCCATTGGTCCATCCAAAACCTGTCTGCAGTACATATTCACCGCCTCCACCAAATCCGCCGAAAATCGTCGCGTCATACTAGAAAAAGATTTTAGTTTATAGAGCAGGGGTCGGCAAGTAGTTTTAGATGTGGTCTGGAAAATGAAAGAAAATTTTAAGAAGGTCCGTAAAAACCACTGACCATAATTAAGTGGTATCTATGTATTGTATACAAAAAAAATCAATGGCACTACAACCTGTTTTAGGTCATGGCCTCAGATTTCTGAATCTGTTTCATGATCATTTTTAAATCTAATAGGCAAGTAGGTGATCAGCTACTCAACTACTTTTTGGGTCTAAGACATGTCGGTTACCTCACGATGTTTTCCTTTACCGTCCGAGCAATTTTTAAATGCGCACATAGAAAGAAAGTCCATTGGTGCACAGGCGAAGATCGAACCTACGACCTCAGGTATGAGAGTCGCACGCTCAAGCCACTAGGCCAACATTGCTATGTATTGTATGGTTTCAAATAAAAGCTTAAAGCTCGGTCCGAGCTTCGACCTTTCTTAGTCCGCCTGTTGCTGACTGACATAGTCATCTCATGATAGACATATTTATATAAAAAACTTTAAAGGTGTCAAGGGACACCCGGATGGAACGAAATTCCTTTCGATTAATTTATATGTTAATTGGTATCATAACGGTATGATAGATTTTCTCGACACCAATCTTACGACGAAAAAAAAAAGCCAACATCACGAGGTGTTCCCAGACGGTCACCCATCCAAGTACTGACCTCGCCCGAAGATGCTTAACTTCGGTGATCGGACGAGAACCGGTGTATTACAATAGCAAATAGCAAAAAAGTGTCGTGACAACTTTTCGTAAGAATTTATTCCGTCTAGCCCCCTTTCACAACGCGAGATAAGGAACTTCCTTCCAAAAACTAACCTTAAATATAATAACTACAATATAATATTATTAAAAGGAGTCCCTTTAGGCAAGGTTCCGAAGATACTGGCAGCGTTCCCTATTTGAATAGCTAGACTACTTCTTTGTCCGAGGTAGCCAGTTCTTCGGTCTCCTGTGATGTCAACATACTTTGATGTATGTTCAAAAACTCACCTTTTCCAACATAGCAGTCTTCACTTTCCACACCTCGAAATTCGACCGAACCCACTTCGTAGCCAATTCATTGGCCAATCGTTTAGCCTCTGGTAAGCCGGTGTTGTCCAATCCCACCACGAAAATGTATTGCAGAGGAGGCCAGGCATTGGGATAGTCCCACTGTTCTCCGGAATGCTCAAACGTCGTTGGTATACCGCCTTCGAAGATGTCCACCTAGGTACATAAAATACTTTTTGTTTATTTTTGAATCAGAAGAGATAAACCAGTATTCCTTTGTTTTGTCCATTGCACCCCCTTTGCCCCGCACAGCAAAACCCTTATGACGCAACAGCATTATAAAATGAATCGGACAACAGACATCAGCTTTGGTCGGATACCTCATATCGGACTGGTCAAATCCTCAAAATACTAACCATATATTATAAAAAAAAATACTATATGTGAAGATTTTTAATATTGGCCCACAATCTTATTATTATTTTATATATATAAAAAGAAAATGGTGTTCGTTTGAGGCTCTTTCACGCCTAAACCACCATTCGATGCGAAATTTTTCCTAGATGGTTTATGGCTATTTATTTATTAAATTCCAACGTTCCTTCATTTTTTTATTGCTGTTTTACTTTTATGAAAATTTATCCATACGGACTTCACCGCGGAAACATTCTGGGAGGCTTCCTAGAACCTCTAAACGTCAACATCTGTTAAAAACTCGATTTTCGAAATATTTCAATTTTCTTAGCGGGAAGTTAAAAAGAAGAATAATAAAAATATGAAAAAATATAAAATAATGAAACATAAAATTTATTTTAATTCGTCCAGCAAAGCGGGCGCGAAACGGCTAGTGTTATATATTTATACATCTATTTCTGTATTGTGCTGTAATTCTTCTGAATAAATAAATAGTCTAAAATATAGATTATCCATCGCGCTCTATCGGGCGGATTCAATTGTCATATTAATTAAGTTCTTAATAGTTTAATTAAAGTAATTTAAATATATTTTGGTTTTTTTTGGGATTCACCGATGGCACTCACTTAATTCCTTTAATTATGTTAACTAAGGCACAAAAATGAATAAATATTACATACATTTTCACGTATTATAATAATAATGTACAAAATCTTATATGCGATTCCTTCTACAAGTACTATATGATACATTGGAAATTTTAACTAGCGTTTCCACGGGGCCCACAAAAAATCCATTACTCTACTTTATTCTGAACTAAAACACTTATGTGACATAACTATAATGGATATATATATATGCTGTCGCGACACTTTTTGTAGATAATGATGAGTTCTGCAAAGGTGTCGTGCATTTTGTTCTATCATCAATAGTATTCAATCAAACGCGTTAAATGAATTGTTTAGTTAATTTCTTTAACTTCTGGTTACATTATTGGAGTTTTAGTAAGGATGCCTAATATTTTTAAAAATATAATACAGCCCATGTCATTTGGGGATAGTGTAGCTTCCCAACGGTGAAATAATTTTTGAAATCGGTCCAGTAGTTTCGGAGACTCTGTTAACGTATATATTAAGACGTAGTACGAGTATTTCAAGTCAGCGAATGGTCCAATGACAGTCGTTGAATTTTGGTGGGCGTAGAATACGGACACAAAGATATTCGTTCGTTTTACGCGCTTATGGTAATTAATACATTTTATTAGTAAAGCTATTTCTTGGTTCAACATTGTGAATATCTTGATAATATTTTATTAGATAGGTTATTATGTGAACTTAGTACGTATACGTAACGAAGTATACATCGACGTACGTGTCGACGAGAAAAAAGGTTAGGTAAGCCGCACACGGAAGTTTTCGTGTGTGATTAAAAGCTCAGGAGGCAAACCTAGAACCTATAAAACGAATTGAATCATATTAATAAGCTTATCATGAAAGAAAATACCTTGACTTTATCCAAATAATTAATGACTCGATTGACATAGTATTCCTTTCTCGCCCTATCATAGCACCCAGTCCATAAAGGAGCGATGTTTGAAGGATAGAAATAGTCTCTTCGACGTCTAGACTCTAAGTTAAAGTCTAACCAGGCACCGACGTCCTCATGCCATAGGACCTGAAATTACACATACAAATACAATAAAAAAATACATTGAAAAGTAATCGGCCATATAAAACGTGGACTATAGATACCGTGTTTACTTTAATTCTACCGTAGCCTATTTAAGCAAATAAACGGTTATAGTCTAACATAGAATACTGTTTTTTTAAATTAAACAGAAACAGCAGTTACAGTGACCAAAGCGACACTAAAACCTGACCAATAAAATAAAAATCATATTGCGTAAAATTATTAGAAGTAATTTCTTCAAGTGGCAACAATCTGTGTGTGTCATTGTTGTTATCTGTCAGTGTGGTAGTGTCGATTCGATTGTGATTCTTGGATACTGAGGGTTATAACTGCGTTAAAATTCCGAAAACTATTGAAAGCAAGTTAAGAAAAGTTCAATGTAACGAAGTATTCTTCGAAAAGGGAGTCTGAAGGAATGGATGAATGTAAGGTGCCACACACACACACATGCAAAATGTTAACCAATAAACCAATTTGCATGTGTGTGTAATTTGAATGTTTGCATCAGTTAATCTAATGTAGGATTTTTAACACATAAAAAATCGTCAGAATTTTTTTCAATATTTTTGAAGTTAAATAAACCATAACATAATTTAGATGAAATCGCGTGGAACAGCTAGTCGATATATAATTATAGATAAAAGCTTTGTGTCATCTGTACAGCTTAAAATAATATTTTTTAATTAAAAGCAAATATCTTGACCCAAGTATTATACCCTGTAAGACGTCTTACATTTTCAATAGCTTGCAACAATGAAGCGTGAACATCTTTGTAGTAATCTGCCTTCGCCGTGTTCCCAAGTCTTGAATGGAAGTCAGCCATTAATTCAGCGTTCCAAGACATTATTGCATTCAAGTCAACGGGGATGATCGACCGAGTCTTAAGGTTTGTTAGATTCCCTGTAAAAATATAATTTTGATAAATTTAAAGTTTACAGATGCAAGACATCGGAGCACCGTATATAAATAAATTAAATAAAGTTCAAACTAGTATAACGTGAATCTTGTATATATTTTGTAAAAAACGACCAACTCTGAACGAACCAACAACTTTGTGCTTTCCGTGCCTCAGGATCATTAGACTATTTTTTGGGAACGCAATAGATGAATATTGAACTTTGTTTGTAAAATATTTTTATTTTCCTTTATACGAAATATATTGTTAAAGTGACTATAGACAAATTAGCACAATTGAAAAAAAACAAGCAATTTAGGGAACTGTTTTGAAAGGAAAGGAGTTTATAAAACTTGTTAATTTCTTTTCCAGAAGATAAAACCTAGAATCAGCTACACCAAGAGAGTTTAAAACAGTTCATAAAGATATCGTTTAGAGAAAGTATTATCTTTCATTAGACTTAAAGATGATATATTATGAATACCCTTATTTGTTCCATTGAGTATGAACCATCTAGACGAGAAGTCCCATCCTGATTCCGCCGCTGCTTTTAGTTCCGCGTACAATTCCTCTTTCTTATCGGGCGAGTCAAAGTGCCTGGAAATTTAAGCGTTTATTTTAATTAAGGGAGCGTTCAAGTATTACGTAACGAATTTTGGGAGGTGGGGGGGTCCTTTTGTAAAACGTTACGATGCGGGGCTTAAATTACGCGTTATTGTTAATATTTTTTTCGACTTACACCACATTATAGTAACTAAAGAGTCACTAGGTGGTCACGAAACGTTTTACTATACTTGGGTACAGTACTGTACTTGGGTACATGAGTTACATGGGGGGGGGGGTCAATTATCTACAAAAATCGCGTTACGTAATACTTGAACGCGGTTTTAGGTTATGGCTCTAAAGAGTAGATTTAGCAAAAGAAATTACGCTAACTAATCACAGCTTCTACAAAGATATTTGACTTTTGAGGACTACGTTCTCTATGTTTTTTTATTCAGTGGCTTTGTGCTATGGATAAGGTTAAAAGCTAAACAATTATGTTACATGGAAGGATTAGAACACAAGAAAAAACGTTCGCTTAGTTTAAAGATAATGTTGTCTGATTGAGAGCATTTCTTACACGGAAGTAAATTGTGAGTGACGTCATTTGTCACGTGATGTAGTGTGCGTTAAGTTTGGAAGTTACGAGTTAAGTAGGATATAACTTACTTAGCACAGTCAATGTCTTCTTTGTAACTTTCGGGTCTGGGTCCTTGCGACATATCTGTATACCTCATAAGTTGGTAACTGCAAGTTAAATTATTTAAATTAGAAAATAAAAAGAGTTGTATTTATATATTTCAACTAGTAGACTCGGCCAAGCGTTGCTGTGGCTAAGATTTTTGCTATATTACATAGTAGTAAACTATTCAAGAGAAACGGCAGGAGAACACCAATCCACCAAGCTTTTCTGGTGATTATGCCATTAAATAGTAGCTTATGTGAAACGTTGGTACTTTCAACACAGCGCAATCTGTTAGAATTGTGACTATCAAATAATAAACAAATATTTTGCAATAAAATAATATAACGGGTATAAATTGAGATGTAAGCTATCCTATCTTTTAAGTTGGATTAAACTACACACGGTGTGCAAATTTGATTGATATCGGTTCGGTAGTTAAGGAGTCCATAGCGGACAAACAACGTGACACGTAATTTATATACATTAAGATTTATTTGATTTTGGAACCCATTTTCATGGGTTTAAAAAATTGAGCAAATAAAAAAACATAACACTTACTTTTGTCCATCATACTCAAAATCGACTGTGTGATTTGTGACCCAATAGTCAAACTCGCGGTCTAGAGTATGTATGTGCTGCCTCAAGTATTCCATGTCTCCGGAATCGTCAAAAATTAACTTTACCATTGGAATTAGAAGTGGTGGCTGAGATCTGAAAATTATAAAATTTATGAAACGGAAAGCTGCAAAAGACAGACAAAAAAATAAAGAAAAAAGTATAATTTTACAGCCAACTTTTAAAGAAATATAACCTATTTAGGGAGAAATTAATGTATCTGGGAAAAATTAAAACTTCCTTGAAATATATTTATTATTTCCAACACACACATTCATTATTCAGAATATTCTTAACCTACATACTAAGTAATTATTAAAAATGGATAAATATTTTGTTCCCTGTGGCAGTGTACCTTTAATGCTTTCCTCGCTGTATTGCGATACCTTTTTGAGCCAGGAGAGCACCAGCTCTGGGGTCACCGGTACTATCTACCAGGCGCTAACTTTAATCTTTAGCGCCTAAGCAATTGCAATTTTATTAATTTCTCTTTAATTATTTCTATTAAGTTTTTTTCATATATACATAGTATAAATAATATAAATAGTTTTAAAAATATTTTACCTCATCTTATAATAAATTCTCCCGCCATTGGGTATGAAGCCAATCCGGTCCACTACATCCAAGAAATTGGTGACCATCCCACGAGCAGTTGAATGCATCTCGGAAAGAAGTAGACCCTTGATGATCCAATAGGAATCCCAGTAGTAGAACTCACGGAATCGTCCACCTGAAACACAAACATTTGGATTTTAATTTCTTCAGATTGATGCGAGGATTATGTACGGCTGTTTCTGTATCCAAAATACGAGAAGTTATTGCTACGAGTGTGAGCAGTGTAGGCCGAGTGGTTTTAACGACTTTCCTTAGGAAATAACTGCGATTGCAGGTTATGGAGTTTCTAAGTGTGCAATTAACACTCTCATTTGGTGAAGGAAAGTGGTGAGGAAGTCGGTATGCTTCAGGCCCAGAGTTGATGGGGTGTATCACAGTATTCTATTATAAAACTTAAGATGCCATGCGGAACATGGTGTAATGGTTGCAGGTCCTTATAAACGTTGTGTAAAAAAAAATGGCGATTAAAACGAGTGGCGGAGAGTTTATTGCCAGTTCTTCTCTTCCGTTCTACGCCCTTGATTTGAGAACTGGCACTAAATGTAAAATTAGATGCATTAACATGTATTTCTGTACTGACAAGTCATAAGTGTACAATGTGTTACCTATATGATTTATAATATTTAGATTAATAAAACTAATCACGAAATAGATACAGAAAATCAGAAATCTGACTTCCACAAAATATAAAAAGTGCAGACAGCCTGGCAATATTTAAATTAAGACTTAAAGACCATCCCTTGAGTGATCCCAGTTATCTACGTAAATGAAAGTCCACCCAAGTTCTTCTTCGTAATACATCCTTAAAGCTCTTCAATGAACCACGACGTGATAAATTGTATCTTTAGTGTATAAGTTCTCATGTGAATATTGTCTGTTATGAGAATAAATGTCTTTAAACCTAATCAGCCCAGACCCAAAAGCGGGTGGTTGCTTTTAGTGGTTGATTTTTAACATATTTTTTTTTAGTTTTCTGTCCAGTGCCATTGCCTTTTTTTTCATAAAAAACGACCAGTCGTTCGCCTTTTTTGTAGATTACCAACGGCGCGTAATCGACCAACACTTGCACTGAAAGTGAGTACATATATTTGTCAATCAAATTTACAGAATATGGATATTCAATATTGGGGTTTAGTTTGCTACGCATATTAAGTACATCGACATTTGGTTACGTTTTGATGGGTCTTACAGAGTGGCCATGTATGTGACATTTTATAAAGTACTTACCAGGGACAATAAACGGGTTATCAACATAAATGATAGAGTAGAGATCCTGATTATGCTTGACCTCATCCTTCATCTTTCTGCCCAGCTCTAACCATAACTTATTCAGATCAGAAGCCCATTGGTGAAGGAGGGGATCCTTAATTTTTTCTAGGAACGCTGGAAATATAAATATCAATTAACAATACATATTCAAAACTGTTTCAGTGTGTTTGGAAACTTAAAAGAAGTAATTTAGAATAAAAACGTGTGTGTACTTATGTACACGCGTTAGAAGTTATACTTCTTTGGCGTAACAAGATAAAAATATTTTCAAAAATTTTATTCTACGTTTGTAGAAAAAATTACACTAGCAATAGGAAAAAGGTATTTAATACATTGAAAGTTTTATTATAACGCATTATCTAGTTAAATAAAGTTTATATAAATATCACAAAAAAAATATTTCTACATTTTTATTTCAGCATGCAACTCGACATATTTATATAATTACTATTTAATTCGCGTCCATTGGTTGGAGTTCAGTAGACATGTGAGTTACAAGAGCCTTATGATAGCTAAGGTATGATACAAATATTCTTGTAAAAACATTGTCTGAATATCGTACAAATACAGCATCAATAGTAGTAGTTAGTACTATAAAAAAAAAACGAAAATGTTGACTATAGCTAACTTCAGGGTGTCGGTTTTTTGTTGTTGTCAGCCGTTAAGAATTGGTACGCTCTTTTCTTTTCGACCCAAATAGGTATGGAAATCCTTCAGTGGGCAGCTGGTTCCACATAGTGCTGCTCGGCAAAAACTGGCTTAAAAAACGCTCCGTTGTGGAACGACTACTTTAGTTTTATTTATCATAAACGATTCGTTAGTTTTATTTTTCATTTACCATGGAGTGTTCAGAGGTTTAAACTATATACGAGGTTCATGGAGATTTTACGAGAAATTTATAGACAAACGTGATTTAGCGCACGTGCTTATAAAGTCTAAATATACATACAGGTCAAACTAATAGCCATGAAGTCAGTTAAAACAGGTTTTAAATGCAAAATAAATAAAGAAATACAAAGTTAAATCGTGATGATGAAATATTGTTTACCTAATGATAATTATATACATATATATGTAGTAAACAAATCCCGTTACTTTCGAATTAGCGGACCCGACAGACGTTATTCTATACACACGTTTTAAATACAAAATTTCTAATTTAAAAAAAAATCTAATTGTTAAACTTACCAGGATTATTTTTCCAGTCTGTCGGTGTCCATTCTTCGAACTCCGAACCCTCAGGGTCAAAATTAGCTCTAACAAACTCAGAAATATCAGCCTTTGTCGGTCGGGAACCTGTCCTGGAAATTATGTATTATACAATAAATGTACGCACACTTGTAAAATATTAAAAGAACAGATATTTTGTATAGCAATAACAAAGCTTTCGTGTAAAGTATTTTAAATAGTTTTTTATTAGAGCGAGTATTGAGTTTAGCATTAACATATTCATTCAATATCTCATTGTATGTTTGTTATAAAAACAAGTCTAAAATCTGCTGATTGAAATAAAACTTCGTAAATACATTTAGGGAGCGTTCAAGTATTACGTAACGAATTTGGGGGGGGGGGGGGGTAAAACGTTACGATGCGGGGCGCGGATGGAATTTGTTAATATTATTGTCGACTTTCCAGTACTTTACACCACATAATGGTAACTTTTAGGTATAAAGAGTCACTAGGTGGTCATGAAACGTTTTACTATACTTGGGTACAGTACTGTACTTGGGCACAGAAAAACGTTACGGCGGGTTACATGGGGGGGAATCAATATTCTCAAAAAATTGGGTGACGTAATACTTGAACGCTCCCTTACCTACTGTCAAACTGTAAGTTACCTGTTCATCATTTCATGAAAGCGGTCCATGGTGATCTTTGGAGACGACTTTATCTTCATATCCACGAAGGTTTTGGAGTCATTGTACAGGCCTGCCATTTGTACAGTTTCCAGTAATGGCCCATGGCAATAGATGTTACTGAAATGAATATAAAAAAATTCTATGTATTGGATATTATGACAGCTTAGATTACAGCGCCTAAAAAAGGCAGTCATCACAGCCCAAGGATACCCATTTTAGTGGGAAGGTTCTTCCCAGACCCCTACCGGCAGTAATAAAGAAAATGACTTGTAAAGCTGACCGTGGAAGACTTCCAGCCATAAGGGAAGACTGCTTCATTCGAAGGTTTTTATTTATTATCTTAATTTTTAAGCTTTAAGCTTTGACAAGCGTTGTGCTGAGAAGTCGTGTGTTCAAATACGACTGAGCAATAAATTTTCACGTGATCACCTATTTGTCTATTATTACTATAGACAAGACACATCGACACTATCGCCTTGGTAATTAATCTTATGTCATTGCAATTTCGGTAATAAAGCAAATGTTTGATAAAGTTTCACTTAAATCTAATCTATATATATAAAAATGAAACCCGTTTTCCGTTGTCACGACATCACATGAAAACGGCTCGACCGATTTGTCTGATTTTTTTTTTGTTGTGTTTGTAATTGTCAGGAGAAGGTTCTTATAAAAGAAAAAAAGAAAAAAATTGCGCGGAAAATTAGAAAATTCAAGAATACTTAACCACCATACAATTCGAACTTTTTGGTGTAACCTTATGGCGTTTGACATAACACAACATTGACAGATTGTAAGAAAAATTTATATCGTTCAAAATAAATGCTTCGATCGGAGTTATTATATTGATTGATAATATAATAATATGCGAGCCAGAAAAACAAACAAAGAATGTTGTATAACATAAAGCATTAGAATTATAAACACTTTGTTTCTGAAATATTTTTTAATTCATTATACCAATTTGAAATCAATATTCACAGGACAACGTCTGTCGGGTCCGCTAGTAGGTATATACAATTCTCGTGTCACTATGTTCGTTCCCATACTCCTCCGAAACTGCTCGACCGATTCTTACGAAATTTGTTATGAATATTCAGTAAGTCTGAGAATCGGCTACTATCTATCTTTCAAACCCCTAAGTGATAAGGGGTGTCCACTCCAAACAAATTTTTGTATATTTTTTAGAAAAAAAAAATTGTTTTTTTTTATGATACAGCATACAAAAATAGGTACAACCCCTAATTTTCACCCCTCCAAAATCAACCCCTATTTTTATTATTGTAGATAGTTATTTTTATTCATCTAACAAAATGTTTCCTTGCCGGGTCAGCAAGCATTAATATGTACATGAGGCATAAGTCATTGTTTTCTCGATACCAGCTATCAGTACATTCTAGTGATAGTATTTTCCCGTTACTACCGGTTTTAGTTCACACATAAGATCATGATCTTGGTTGATAGCAAATATTTTAGTTGCACAATAATTTATAGGTAAGCATTATCGGTATGTTAGTAAAGGATAATACAACAGAACTAAATAAAACAAAAATTATTGGTACACTATACCATTGCAATGTCACGTTGCCAAGCAACACTTCGGCTGGAATCCTTAAGGCGAAAGAAAGCCGCCCAAAGGACCTGGCGACGAAGCGGCGGCAGAGGAGAATGGAAGGAGAATGGAAGGCGAAAGGAAGGTGGAATGGAGTGAAATTAAGAGAGCCATCCAGGACCGATCCGGCTACCCTCTGCCCCACTTGGGGGACATAGGGCTTTAAGTCGAGTAAGTCTTGCCATTGCAAAAACTAAAGGGCCACACCGCTCGCATGAACAATGGAAGATGGAGCAACGGGGTAACAAGATGGAAAGGCCCACCAGGGAAAAGAAAGAGGGGAAGATTGGAAGGAAAAATACACGAGATAGAGTGCGATGGAGACCGTTTAAGGAGGCTTTATAAGAATTGAAAAAAAAACATAGCTATTTTCGTATACAGGTACGTGTGTATCCTTTGTGAATAATATTATCGACATAACTTTCACACATTTAATAATAAAACAATTTTTTACCGGATTGAAGTTATATTTACAATTATTTTTCATAATTATAAATTTAACCGACGTTTCGCGTGCTTTACAGCGTGTGTGGTCACGGTGACTGAAGACAAAAGGTGTTGAATGTCAAAAATTATCACAGCTGTAGAAAAAGTTGTATTATCTGTATTTATTTCCCCGGAGTTGGTATCGACTAAAAGATGGAGGGTTTTGGCGGAAATGGCTCACGGTGTCCTCTATTTTCGCGGATTGTTTATCTTGAGATTTTAATTTGGATATTATTGGATCCCAGAAAAATAATTGTAAATACATAACTTCAATCCGGTAAAAAATTGTTTTATTATTAATATTATCGAGTTGAACAATAACAATCACCGGAGCACAGCCCTGCGATTCTGTAACTCACTTCACGAACTCACACAGCGGTTTTCGCATCGGCGGTCGCTCTCAAATCAGTCGTGAAGCAGTCATTTTATGATTTGGCATTCTGATAAACAATAAACTACAAGCTCCCACCTTTTCATTTGAGAGCGACCGCCGATGCGAAAACCGCTGTGTGAGTTCGTAAAGTGAGTTACAGAATCGCAGGGCTGTAACATTATGCATACAAAATTGTCAGACTGCGGGATTTGTATTTTTACAGCGCGATCCTATCCACTTTTCATATAATTTTTATAGTCTTTGCTGCTTTGGCCTTAGGTATGTACTCGTTTGGAGGCTGTTTGGTTTAAGGACATGTAAAGTTATAACACTTATACACTTTACTATTGAGAATGTTCAGAGGAGTTGTTCGGACTAATACCCACAGCTGAGTTTCATTATCGGACGTCATCATCATTAGACAGTATGTGAGTCGACTAAAACGTCACCATGTTCTAGAGCTAGAAGACCGGCAGTAGCTCTAGACAGAAGATGAGTAGATGCTTCCAATGGGAAGTCACTCGACATGACATCACCACAGAAAAAATTTGCTCATAGCCTTGGGGCTGATTGCAAATAAACGCAGAAGAAAAAAAAAAAAATTATCGGACGTCAAGGCAGAAAACTACCATTCGTATCACCTCGACGTCAGTCGTTCCACAATTGAGCGTTTTTTAAGGCAATTTTGCACCACCACTATGCGGGAACCAGCTGCCCACTGAAGTATTTCCGAACCAATTCGACTTAGAGTCCTTCAAGAAAAGAGAGAAAAGAAAGAGAGCCTTCTGGAAATGTGATTGTCCATGGCCGTCGGTATCACTTAACATCAGGTGAGCCTCCTGCCCGTTTTCCTTCTATTACATTAAAAAAACCTGTCTTCGACTTTATATAAGAGTGTTGCTAGTATCGGGAAGTGAATCGTGTAATAAACGACCTTCTCTCGAAAAGAATTTGCGTTATGCAAATTAATTTCAATTAGTACTGTTAAGATTTTATAAGAAAATATTCCACATCATTTATCATAATAGATTCAAACCTTGGTCTTGAGTTATGTATGTTTTACCGCCGCCCATAGACAAATTGCAAGAGAGCTCGCAAGTTTGTTGCCTTTCAAAAACCGTTGTACTTTAAGTTATAGAAAATCTATTCATATACTAACACTCTCTCATTTATTCATAAAAATATATTAATTTTATTGCACCGTAACTTAAGTAATTCTATTCATCACGGCGTAAATTGACAGGACTGATTACTGTATTGCTAAGTATGACTCCCGGATATCAAAAACCTATTAGGATTTGACATAGCTAAGTCTAACTACGACTCTTAACCACGAATCACATTTGCATCGGATTTTTCGTTCGTAAAAAACATCGTAAAGATCAAGAACGGCTATAATGTTAAGGCACTGATGTAATTTATATTGAAATTGCGATATCAACAATTAAACCGCCTAATTAAAACGCATCTACTGAGCTGTAAGGCAGAAATACGAGTAAGTCCAAGGTCAACAACCATTTACCAAATTTAAAACAACACGAATGCCGTGAACACTTTTTTATTTACAAAATTTTTCATTAGCGACCCGCCCGAATGTGATCCGAAAGCCTTGAAAAGCCGGTGAACTTATATAAGTTTTAGTTTTAATCAGAAAGATAAATAGCTTGTTTTTATATAATAACTCAAACTCAAAATAAATTATACATATAGGTAATCTTATGAACGTCAACAGAAAAGATGTTAAATTGATTCTAAATTTAAATTTACTATCAGTTCGCAAGTCAAGGGCGGGCAATAAGAACTGGCAAGAAACTTTCCGCCATTATTTTTAATCGCCAAGTTTTGAGTCATACAAATTGTTTGAACTGGAAAAAATTATTCCCAAGGATTAGGATCCTTTGAATAATCCTCAAATTTATAAAAAGCTTTATTGAGTTACGTTTTACGAGAGCTTTGAATTAATTTAGTGATAATTCTCTAATTTCGCTTGGGAGTTTGTTGTAAAAATGAATACAATTTCTATATAAGAGCCTAGTTGGTCGCATTATAAAAGTTAGACATGCTAGCACTATAAAGCTGTGCAACTTTATATTTTTAAGGTCCTTAAAGGTAGATGTATAATGCGGAAATTTTGGAGATATAGCACACTCGGCGTGGTAAGCGCAAGTCGCAATTGCTTGCAGTGCCTCGGGTGCGTACAAATTTGCTCAGGGAAGCACCATTCAAGCATGTACACCCCAAATATTATTGTTTTTGAGACGGATATATTTATTTGCACACTGGCTGAATTCACAAGAATTGCATTATTAATAATTAGTGATAAAAAGGTTTAGGTTTTTGGTTTCATTGTGTTGTTTATATTATGTTTTTAGTTTAATTTTTATATTAATAAGTTTTATATTGTATTAGTAGGTATTACTGTAAAAATAGGAAATAAGGAAAAAAATAAATAAAATCTGTTATCTAGAACCCAATCATATACCTCTTATAGTTAAGACCTGACTGAAAACAAATTAAAAAAAAAATTAAATTAAATTATATGCTATATTTATTAGATTATTGCTTTAAGGTAAAAAAATTACAGTTCTACCCTCTAATTAATGTTCAATGGTTCTAATAATATAAATAAGTTTGAACAGGTTTTTGCATATATATAGTATATACATTTTCATCTGGCTCGGAGATTAGTAGATAACGGATGCTCTCAAACTGCCAGTGGGCTCGCGAGTGCATTGCCGGCCTTTAGGAATCGATACGCACTTATTGCGCTAATCAAATCATTACGCTAAGTCGTAATGATTTCAATTCTACGTATGTGATCGGTTAAAAATAGACTAAGCAGATAATTTACTTATAAACGAGATAATAATTGAACCACTTAATTACTGTAGACAGTAATTAACATTATACATGTCAAAGATCAAGTAAACAATGTATTAATAAGTAGACATTTCTTATTTATGTCTGCTTCGCACATACCAAATAGAAGCGAAGTTAAGAGAAGAAAAGAATACAATTAGTCTTAAAAAATTACTATGAGAGTCGTTAATTCCAAGTTAACGTTTACATAAGCTATTACAACCAATATATGGCTTCCAAATAATAATGAAGCCATTTTCGTATATTTTCCTGTTTACATAAGTTTCAATAATTATTTTCCTAATATATTTTAACAATGATGACTATTGCTTGAATTACTATTGAATTATTGAATTTTAACCGTTACGATGATATTGGTATTATATATCGCGAATTATATTTATTTAAATTTCACGCAGTTTTTTTTTCTTTCGTAATTTCGGCAGAAAGCAATTTCTGTTGAAATCTTGATGCAAATACTTAAAAATTTACAAATTTTTTCTTTGCTTTTGTATTTATTTTAAATATTTATTGATTAATATTAACACAAATATTGAGTATTTACTTAACACAATATAATTAATTAAAAACACATAATATTATTACGTCCAATGTTATACATTAAGGTTTATTTTATTTACATATATATTATATGAAATAACACTCAGTATCAAATTCGTCAAAATCAACTTTTCCTATAAAACGTCTTGTGTCAATAAAATACGTAAAACGAGTAATATAATTTCAAATTTAGAATGGTATTAGGCCATTTTAAATATCATAAAGTATATTTTTAAATTGGTATAAGGTAATTAATAATATAAGGTATTAATAAAACTCACCTATCACAAGTTGGAGGTAGATTACTCCTATCAGCTCCCACAACAGCCACAAATAGCAATACACTTAACAACATTGTTATATTTAACTAATCAATGGCACTTATACACTAATATCACTCAAAAAGGAACACTAAATACTTTTAGTTAGTTAACAATTTGTCCTATGTGTTTAGGTACGTGTTTAACACTTTAAACGGTTTTCTTCTAATTGGTTGTATGGTCATCTTTGACGGCTGTATGATGTATGTTTGTAGAGGGCACGGCGTGTGCCCTAGGTCTGAAACAATAAAATATGGTTATGCTACTGTTAATAATAAAATAATAAATAAATAATAAAAACTCTATGACAAAAGGGTTTGTGACAGAATTCATATATCGCTAGCCCACACTAGGGAGGCCCTGTGTTGTGGGTAACTAGAAAACAATTATTATGTGGTACATGTTTGAAGTTGAAGTTATATGTAAAGTCGGTGAAGTGAATTATAGTGAATCAAGTCATTATTGGAGTGTTCAATTTCCTACCCTAAGAAGTAGATCAACTAGTTCTTACAATATAGTAGCTGTGTAAATTAACAACACAATTTTTTTTAATTATTGAGATGTTAAGTAACATAAATTAATTTCAGCAATAATCTAAGAATTTAGAAAATTGGTCCAGGCTGCTGCATATGATCGAAGAACATACAAAAATAATAAGCGCCTAAGAAGTTCACGGGTAGAATAAACTCGACTAAATTAAAACTCGAATAAACGACTTTGAATTCTTTTCATGAAAATGATAGAAAGAACCAAAAGGTTTAGCCCGACTAATAATAAAATAAATTATTAAAAAATTATGTTTATTCATATGCATTTTTTCTTTCACTGTTTATATACATTAATTGGTTTGTTTTGTTCCATTCGTTTTGTCTATATTATGTCTTATGTATTTTTGCACTGCCTGCTTGCCTGGAATAGATCGCTCGAAAGCGATAAGGCCGCCAGTTACCTTCCTTTTCATAGAAACATGTAAACTGTATTATATTTTTGTATGCAACGAAATGTTAATAGATAAATCAAATAAATGGCTTTTATTTCAGATACTTTACATTTAAATATACATAATTACAACATACAATTTCTATCATCTCATTAATTCCTAGATATCTGCCCTTCTTTGGCCTCCTCCAAATCCCATCATTTCTGTCTGCACTGTCCCAACATTAGCCCGAATAAGACTCTAAAAGCTTTCAATTATCGATCTATAGAGTATAATAGCTAGCAATTGCCATCCTTTTTATTGATTAGTCTTTGTACCGCGTTCCCAAGATAGCGCGATCAGGACGGATATTGAGAGAATTACATGGAGATTGCATACAAAATAGCTATTGGAAGTTTCACAGTACCCGAACAGTAATTCACATTAAGGAAACTAATCAGATACAAACAACTTCATGACAAGTCGAGAGCGTAATCACTGTGGTAGGTTGCAATGATAGTTAAATAATGATTAAATAGGCTACTGCTTGTAGTGCCACCTCTTTTAAAAGCTTGGCGATCCTCATGGCTACTTTGATTTTGGATACCGCACTACTAAACAATGACATGGGGTATGTTCCGATATACACTGCGAGTACTGTATAGTGCTCCCACTGTTCAAAAATTTGTTCCGCTATGGACTGCAGTATACAGCCGCAGCGTCCTAGGAAATATATGACGTCACAAATCCCCGCTATACTTCTACTGCGAGCACTGGCGTTTTCGAGGTAAGGTACTCGCAGTGCTTTGATCACGTGATCAATCAAAACCACTTGAATGCCTAACGGCTGATATAACTTACAGTTTAATAACAAACATTTAAAATTCTAACTTACTTTCTTTGTAGTATTAATTCAATTGACAGTTAATATTAATATAGATTTTTTTAATGCGATAATACTCCAATAATAGTTTTTCTTGTTGAATTGAAAAACTTTGATGCACTCATTTGAAAACTGTGTCGAAAAACGAAGCTGACTAGTGACTAGTATACTGGACTGCGTTCCGTTTTAAATTGTAACCAGTATAGCTGGCTATAGAGAAACGGTTTCACAGTATACTAAATTGACGGTACTCTGTACAGTGGTCGCAGTGTATATCGGAACATACCCATGGTGCTTTGACAAACGATTATTATTATTATTATGTATATAAACACACTAGCAGATTAATAAACTGATGCGCGCCAATCTATTTTTAAAGGAGTTCAGAGATAGTGCACTGATTACACTTTCCAGAAGCCTATTCCAGTGGCCACTACTCGGTTTGGGAGAAAGTTCTTTAGGGAATTTGTGTTATGGTGAGTGGTCTTAAGTTTTAAAGAACTACCCCTCAAATGTGTATTTCACTTAAAATAAAGAGCTTCCCAATTCCTGGAACATTATAGTGGCCAGTGAGGATTTTATAGATTTCAATAAGATTTCCTCTTAATCTCCTACTTCCTAAATCAGTAAGGTCAAGTGCTTTCAGACGCTCATTATAAGATTTCTTTCTGAGTGACCTGATCACTTTCATGTCTTTTCTTTGAACCCTTTCATTGCCAAAGATTCTTCAACCAAGAAGTGCGCATGCGGCCAGGTCTTCTACCTGTCACTTTGGCCCTCTAGGCTAGGCTTGTAAGTAGAACGATAGATTGACTTAGTTATCAAAATAATAGTTTTATGATTTTTAAGCATTTGAAAAATGCTACCCGTAACTTAGAATTCTTTCGACATGCGGGCTTACACTCGTGGCCTTTCGTGTCTGACCTCTTTTAAGCATATTACTTCAACATTTATTAACGATGAATGTTTATTTCTTTCTTCATATGTAATTATTTAAAAACTTTAAAAAAAAAAGTTCAATCGATTTGTTTATCACGGCTTTTGCTTTCTAAAAAAAATTGTGAGGGGTAGCTATGTAACCTAACATTAGTTTTGTTACATATGTATATTTTAGTTAATAATTAGAAGCAAAACAAAATGTATACAGATATTTAACAAGATTCGGGACCGTGTAACCAAACTTCCGATACATGAGTTTAAGCTTTGCAACAAGAAAACCCTAATAAAGGGAGGATATTACACTGTTCGGGAATTCATAGACGATGACAATGTGTGTGGGCACTAATGCCGCTATAAGATGGGGAGATGGCGTGGGTTGACTTGCATAAGTGTACAAATTGTACCTAAATGATTAAATGACTTTTTGTTTGTTTGTTTGCAAGCAATCAGCGCAAACTTGAAGCCAATATGAGGCCTTTTTGGTTTTTCACACCCATAAATTGTATAACATTCTCGTTTCCGATAAAGTCCAAAAAAGTCGACTATACGTGTATTGAAGTATCATTTAGATTTATGAACCCTTAGATAAGCCAAGTTAGGTTTTGTTAGAGTTGCAACCCCACTACTCCTAATTTTATGTTAGTTAGCTCATATTTTAAACCAATAAAGTCAGTTGTTACCCAGCTTCAAACAGTGTTTTATTTGAATATATCCATACAACCACTGAACTTAATTGGGTCTACTTTTTTTTTTAAATAAAACAGTCGGCAAAGGCTGGGAAGGAGGCTGACCTGATGTTAATTAATACAGACGTGGACACTTTTCAATAGTGGGCTCGTGAGTGCCAGCCTTTTAATAATTGGTACGCTCTTTTCTTGAAGGAAGTCAAATTGGTTCGGAAATACTTGCTGCAAGTGGTTATCGGCTATTCGAACCGCTCTTCGTTGGATACGGTCAAGTTGAAGGAGCTGGTACTGGGGAGCTCTCGCCCAGAGGAGTGAACGGTTCTCCATGTGGAGGCGAATTTGCGGTTTATATGGTTGCTAGCGATGGGCCGGAGTGAAGTATTGTCTCCCCTTGCTGAGCAAGGCAATTCTTATGCTGATAGTGATTTTATAAGAAACACAAAGCACAATTATTTTATAAAATAAGCGTAGTACTAATTAACATATAGTCGAAGTCGATCAATTCAACGAAGACTGAAATTTAGCTAATCACATCTAGTCCAGGAATACTCGACAAACAAACGAATTACGTCACATCCGGTTATGAGGTAAAGATATTATCGTATTGTTCATTTTAATTATGCGATTTATATTATTTAAAGAAAGGGCGTTAATTGTGAAGCAATGTGTGTGAAACACTAGAAATTTCGAGTTATGAAATTTGCATTTATATTTTCACGGTTTTTTTTATAGAACAAACGGACAGGAGGTGAGTGCGTTGCCTTTTAATAATTGGTAAGCTCTTTTTTTGAAGGACCATATGTCGAATTGGTTCGAAAACACTTCAGTGAGTAGCTGGTTCTACGTCTAAACTCTAAATGAATGTAAGTGTAATATAATTCATATTATTTGTCCAACCTTTGCAATATTAGTACCAGTGTTGACAATTTTTTTATTGCTTACTTGCGTAATGCAATACTTCGTTACTAAGTAGATATTAATATGCAATACCTGATTTTGTGTCACTGGGTTTAATCAGCTATAGTTAATTTACAAAGATATTTCTACTAGTAACCTATCTAATAAGATACTAAAGAAAACTAAACTGTTCTGTTCTGGGGTGAAGTTCAGTAATCACCCCTATAACGCGGTAAACCCGGACTGCGTTAAAGGAAATCGCGTTATAGGAGTATTCTCATAAATTTGTATAATTCAAAAACTAGGAACACAAATTTAATAAAGTTATTTAGTTTAATCTTATAACAACACAATTGAGGTGCAAAACTAGTTAAGGGCTTGACAAATCTTTATACATATACACTACAGAAATATAACTTGAAAAATCTCCGCGTTATAGATGGGATATATGTACCTCGTTAGATGGAAATCGCGATATACAAAAACGCGCTATAGGGGTACCGCGTTAAGTCTGTATCTTTATTTTATAGAACAGGGAACAAACGGGCAGGAGGCTCACCTGATGTTAAGTGATACCGCCGCCCATGGACACTTTCAAGGCCAGTGGACTCGTGAGTGCGTTGCCTTTTAAGAATTGGTACGCTCTTTTCTTGAAGGACCCTAAGTAGAATTGGTTCTTACTCTAAGACATGCCAAATGCCTGTTTCCTTATAACTTATGTAATAGAAGATATATAAGGAAAATGGTTGGTGGACACCATAGCCAAGACTTTAACGCCAGATTTCCTCAATACACACTTTAATGACATTTGAATTTTTATTTTCATACATAAAAATCTAATTTTAAATAAGCAATCGCCAAGGTATGTGTAGCGTGGGAAATTTATTGCTATTGTAAAGAATGATTTGCATTATTATACATTAAACGTAAAAAACTACCTTGTTATATTTATACTTGAAACATTCATTTTATACATAACAGGAGGCAACGGCAGTCTCACTGTGAACCGCAAGTACGTTGCCACCCTTTTAAGACGGTAAGATTATTTTGGGATATGGAATATTTGACAAGATTTTAAAACCATTTCAGACTATTTATTTGTGACTAAAACCCCTAAACAAATCGTTATTTTTATTTTTTATTAAATTATTGGTATTAAAAAAATTCAAGATCCCGTCAAAACGCTACTGGCGCAAGATGGCGTCGACGCTCCAGAGGATAAACCACTCCAAGGATATTGTATTCGATTTTACAGCAAACTCCCAAGCGAAATTAGACAATAAGAACAAATTCAAAACTCTCGTTAAACCTTAATTATTCAATAAGGCTTTTTATTCATTTCACGATGATTTAAATGATCCTTAACCTTGGGATTGATTTGCTCCCGTTCAAATGTTTGTGCATGCTCTGCCTTACAAACAATTTGTATGACTCAAAACTTGGCGAAAGAGTGGCGGAGACTTTCTTGCCAGTTCTTCTCGCCCGCTCTTCGCCCTTGACTTGCGGACTAAATGTAGTATATTTAAATTTAGAATCAGTTATTTTGAGTTCGAGTTTGAAATATACAACTAATACTGTCAGAAAATTACTAGTCTATTTAAACTTTCTACTATTTTTGGTTAATATTAATAGCATTTAGATTTTGTACAATTAAAAAAATGCAATATGTTGACTAAGGACTTGGGATTGGTATCTCATAAAGAAAATTGTTCGAAAGAGGCGTTCATGTAAATAATATACTAAGTTTCGTTCTTAAAAAACCTAACCTACAAAGTTATTATGTATGTTCAATTTTGACCAAAATTTGCCGGAACAATATTAACGGATTATAAACGTAAGATTATATTACTAAAAGATATAAAAGGATATAAGAAAAACTAAGATAATATATAAAATAGGTAGAACATTATGTAAAATAGATATTTGTTTAAAAATCTTGTTAGCATGTACACAAATCTTATTGGTAAATTTTTTACAATGATCAAAATTTTAATCAAAAAAAAAAAACATCTTATTAAAACCTTGTATCTTCTTTAGAAACTGCTAGAAGAAGCAAGGTTGGCCTAAGGTAACCTGTAATCTTCCAATTGGTACTCAGCTCAATTGGTTCGTAAATCGAGCGGCGGAAGAGCACAGTTTAGAGTTCCGTGTTGCGTCTGCGCAGCGTTTTGCGCACTATTCGTGAGGGCAATGTTATGGAATTTGTTATGTAAAAACTGACAAAGCGTAGAAGCACAAGCCGCCGAAGTATAACAAAATAGTCACAAAATAAATTGCATAATTAAATTTTATTCATAGAACTTTGACGTCAAACGAAAAGCGTAACATACCTTCACTGATAATAATCTTCCAAGTGGCTGATAATTTATACCAAAATGACACTTCACCCTTACCGAGAAACAGTATAAAGAGCCACTTGAAAATGATTCAGGCCCAATAGATAAAACATTCGAATTTAAACAAAGGACACACTATCGCATAACACCCAATTTCAAACAACATCTGAAGCACAATGATCCATCAATGAGCATTACTGTCTAGGCAATAATAAAGTGTCACGTGAGGACCCACCCACAAAATTCCTTTGATTACGACAATATTCACATGCTCAATGTCACACCCCCACTGACGTCAATGATAATAATGCCAAAAGCAATTACATTAGTCGATTATTTTTATACTCGGACTCGTTCGTCATTTCCCATCAGGCGAGCCTCTTAATGTAGAATGTGTCAAATACTCAGATAAATATGTAGCATTGCGCATTTAACTGGAAGCTGACGATGCATTAAAAGATAATAAATGAAGATTAAACCATAGAAGTACTAGATAATACGAACAACACTGCATACAAATTAGAAAACGAGCGTTTATTAATATTAATAGATTGGTAAAACAGACTATCGGTATCTGGATTTTTGTGAAAATAGCTTTCATGTTTTCACAGATAATACTAAGCAATTGGTTTAAGGAAATTCACCTTATTTGTCAACATTAATTGGAAACTGAAAACATTTCCAACATTGCCTGGCACATTTTTTTAAGAATTTTAATATCATTCTCAAAATTCTATCATTTTTACTTCGCCACGTTGTGTAAACAAATATCAAGAACCACAGATAAAAGGTGGACTTTAAACAAAACTATATATATATATGACCAAGGCGAAGAAGGTAAAGAGCGCGCTCTAAAAAAAGGTGGATAGATATAGAAGCAAG
This sequence comes from Pieris napi, assembly GCF_905475465.1. NCBI lineage: Eukaryota > Metazoa > Arthropoda > Insecta > Lepidoptera > Pieridae > Pieris > Pieris napi. Next base: position 1,520,288 of record NC_062252.1, read on the forward strand.
AGCGGATGGAGAGAGAAAGCCATGTAGATATTTGGAAAAAGCCTTTACTAGTGAAGGGGTTCCGATCAATGCTTTTGAAAGAAGTCCAGATATCGAGTAACAAGAAAAAAAACAAATCTTAACTGTATATTCATTTGTAAAAATAAACGGGCTTTATTATTATTATTACGTTCTATAAACAACTTAATTATCATTTCTACATTTCATTTCATTTTAACAGCGTTGGTGTTACAATACATTAAATACACGAGTAAGTTAATAATTTTGGCAATGACACTTGGCACATAAATTAATGTTTGTCTGCCGATTGCTACTAAATTTAGTTTGACACCTACCTTGAATCATGATCTGAGCCTAAGGCCTACCAAGGCTAAACTACTTCTAATAGTTTGGTGAAACAAAAGGCAAAACACATCAGTCAATTTACTTATAGAATTTAGGTCGCATTTTTAGTTCATATAATATCAATTAGTTTAAAGCGATTCTCAAATCTGAGGTGTCAACATATGTCAATGTCATAGGAATGGATTTTTAAGACATGATAATACGGATTGAAAACATCGTGACTAAGTGGCATGACTTAGACCCAAAATTTGATGACAAGCGTGAGACGCAAAAACAAAAGCTAAAAACTTACAAAATTTTGTTGACAAGCGTGAGATGCAAAAACAAAAACTAAAAACTGTTAAAAACATCAAAAATGAAAGAGATTCAGAAATCTAAGGCCTGTTAGTCTTATAAAGGACAGCGCTACTAGATGATTTCATACTTTAAGAAATTAGTAGTTCTTTTCTTTTGACGTTCATATGTGTACTTGGTTACCTATATGAATACAGCTATTTTTCAGGTTGAGTTTGAGTATTGCGACTAACAATTACACAGATTGGTGTAAAATTAAACTTAACAATAGTCTATTTTAAGACAATAGTTGATGAAGAGCCTGCGTGGGCGTCGTTAACAGGAAAATTAGAGCAAATTACTGTCTGATGTAGAGATTCATGTCTTATTCGTTTCTTTTACTTAAAACATCCACTGTAATTATTTCTATATTACGTAACTTAATTTAAAGACATTAAAATGTTCCACGCTTTACCAATTTAACTAAATTTATTTCTTAAGCAATATTTCCTGGAAGAGAGTGTTTTCTGGGGACACTGTGCTTATTAGGAAATTGACCTCTATATTATATGTTGTTTTTTTTTTCAAATAAAAATGATATTTATTTCCGACACAAATATAATAATAATTAAAGAGTTTAGTCCCTGTGGCAGTGTACCTTTAACGCTGGCAGCATTTCCTCGCTGTATTACGATACTTATTCGTTGAGCGAGGAAATCAGCTGTTGCTTAAAAATGTTACGTTACTTCTGAGTGGAGGATGAATCTTATTAAAAAGCCGCCTCGTTATAAGCCTTTCTTATCTTGCCAACTAATACAATTACCTGACCAAGTTGATTTTAGGTTGTAAGGTTTCCAAAAAGTTTGTATATTTAATGGCAAAAAAATATTGATTAAAAATAAATTTGAATGATTATGTGAAATACATCCTCAAGATAGTTTGAGCTATAAACTAACATTTATATCTTAGATTGCCTGCTTATATATCTTTGAACCTATCAAAACGTATATACAAAATATGAGGTGGGAGTTCCTGTACCTCACAGGGCAGAAAGACACAGATACTTTATATACATGCGAGCCATCTGACAATGCGAGTTTCCATGGGCTTGACTTATCATCAGATGAGCCTGCCCGTTTGCCTGCTATTACATAAAAAAACAAATACCTGCTGACAACAATATAACCTTGGCTACTGAAACTCAGGTATAACTCATCAACAATGGAATTTTAAATTATTCTATTTTTAACGCGATTAAGTAGTCAACAAGGATGATATCCATCATATTATTAGATCATATCAGATAAGTCGTACTGGAAAAAACCGCAAATTACAAGTCGTTTTATATAACATATAAGGAGAGACCAGTGTTGGCCTGTTGAGTCTCTTTCCTGAGGTCGTAGGTTCTACCCCGGCTGTGCACCAATAGACTTTCTTTCTATGTGTGCATTTGACATTCACGCTTTAGGGAAAACGTCGAAGGAAACCAGCTTGCCTTAAACCCAGAAAGTCGACGGCGTGTGTCAGGCACAGGAGGACACCTACTTGCCTATTACTCGTACAAATGATCATGAAACAAATACAGAAATCTGAGGCCCAGACCTAAAAAGGTTGTAGCGCCACTGACTCATTTATATTTCGTATACATAATACATATCTATATTCTTATACTAATACTCTGAAGATTTGTATTGTTTATGTTGGAACGAATTTAAGAATGGGACCGATTACAAAAAAAAAATTATCTATTGGAATGTTACATAATTACCGATATTTATTTATTTACAAAATATTTCAAAAAATTCTCTGCTAGTATTGTAGTTTTTATGACCCCATTTAACACCAAAACTTTAAACTTACAAAATAAAGAAACATACAAAATGAATACCTAATTAAAATATGTAAATTTTCACCTTAATTATGGACACCTTAATTTGTATGTATTAAACTACAATAATTATAAACCACAAAACCATTTGTGTAAGTTAACAAAATTATTTTCAACCTAAATAAGTCCTGTGTGGAAAAATCTATTGATAATAAATAAACCTGCCACACCTGGTAAAACAAAACACGATATCGTCTGCCATACATTTTGGACGTACGGGAATTCGATTTAGCACTAAGTATCGTAATTATTACCCTTAAAATATTATCTTTTGTACACTTCTATGAAAGATAGACATTCATTTAAGAGCTGGAAGCCTACTGCCGTGCAGCTGTACCTTGGTATGTAAATTTAAAAATCGAATGTGTTAGGAAAATGATTTCATTTGTTTTAATTATATTAAAATAACAATAATTAAAAATATAGCCAAAAATGAAACACAATTGATTAATGGTACACATAAAAACATTTCAATCAAAATACATTATGTACCTAATACACATAAAGTGTAAACCATATTATCTTATTTTTTTTTAAATATAGGTACATACTTTTAAACTTAATTAAACAAGTGCAAGAATCTTTACCCTTTCGCCGTGTTTAAAATTTTCCATAGCAAAGGATTCTTTATAAAAACTAGTATAGTATAAACAAGATTAAAATTGTATCATTTAATAGTCAATTTATACAAAGACCCGGCAAGCGTTGGTTTTAATAATCATGCATTGGGCCACGTTTATCATTAAACCTTTTCTCAGAACTACCGAATCAAAAAAATCATGAAAATGGATCTAACCGTTTCGTGTTAGTAATTAACTTAGATACACGAGAATGTTATATATGTAGTATACGCTTGCTTGCTTTTTAAGGTGTTTTAACATATGTTTAATTAATTTATATGTTAAATGTTATAAAAAGTTATTGCCTTCTAAACTCAGTCTTTAGAGTTCATAATTACATGTAGTGTTGCCCAAATGCAAGACCAAGACGAGACTTAGGCCAGTCTTGGTATTGTCTTGCGTCAATACACCTGGTCTCGGTCTTGGTATTGGTATTGCGCTCTCAGTCTTGGTCTTGGTCTTGATCTTGCTGCAAGAGTCTTGCAAGTCTCGCAAGACTTGCAAATACCTATTAGCCTATTGCTATTTGTGGGGGCTTGCGGGCTATCCTGGAGCATTCACCAATGTACAATGTTCATCAACCAATAATAGCAGGCAGGCTACAGGCATTGTGTTGAGATTAGCAGATTTCATTACAGTGTGCGTAGGTACATTTTTTAGGCAACTTGTCGTACTCGTGACTGGCGCGCTTTGCTACGTAGGTACTGTCGTTAAAGTATGTGTAAGTAAGAAACGATGTAGGTACCTACTACAACAAAATTGTATTCCTTAGAAAAATAATCGTCGTACCTACACGACGATTATTTTTATTTATTTAGTAAATCATCGCTGAAGACAATAGTCGCTACTAGAGTAGGTACGATAGAAGTTGATAAACCGACACTGCAATTCTCAATATGACGTCGCTCATATTTGGAGCTTTTCCACGTTTCAAGTTTGTTAAAATCACCCACTTCCAATTTTGCAGTGCAATGTCCTTTAAAAAGGTATAATAGGTAATCTATATATATAAAAATGAAACCCGTTTTCCGTTGTCACGACATAACATGAAAACGGTTTGACCGATTTGTCTGATTTTTTTTAATAATATACCTTGAAGTACGAAGATGGTTCTTACGGAGAAAAATTAAAATAAAATTGAGTGAATCAGTCTAAAAACAACACTTTTCTATATTCCCATACAAAATATTCGTAATAATACTTAAAAGTGAATTTGAACTTTAATACCATAGCATAAAGTTCAAGTGTTAGTGGAGGGGTTCCGGGAAGGTAAATTTTTAATTTTTTGACATAATGTATTTGTTGTCTTATCAATTTTCTTTTTTTATCTTACTAGCTAGACCGGTGTCCCGAATAGCAGAATAAGTATTTTAAACAAATAAAGAATCGACTGTTAGGCGGTACGATGTTCGCCAGGCCAGCTAGTAATAATATAAACTAGGTATATTTTTATTACTTACTACAATTTTTATAAAATCTACCTATCCTTACGACTACATTCTTCCTTGCGAGGACAACATAATCTATTTGCGTCCGTTCTGAGCACCCGGAAACTTATTTTTTTCTGTAGAACATGGGCAGTGGCGGCGACCTTTGACATGAAAGCGACGGCGGCAACACAAAGTCTAGAAGCGGACTAAATTTTTACCTATTTTGGTGGGGTTGTCAATGTTGGCATTAGCACAGAAAAATAAAATTAAGTAAACACAACGTTTATCCACTTTTTAATAACTAGGTATCCACGATAGAATATTTTTTCTACTAATTTCCTAAGGGTCGATTCGACCTAACTTCAATTTATACACGAGTAACTATACCAAGAATAATCTATTCCATGATTTTAATCTCGAGTAAATCCATAGTCGTTTGTCCACGTAATCAATAGTATAATTGCGCTAGGAATAACAATACGCGAATAGCAAGAAAATGGTGAACGAAAATAAAACTCGGCAAATAAATGTTGTTCTACAACGGGACAGTGTAAGAGCATACATCATGTCAACTCGATTTTGCCGTATTATAGTGTGAAAAAGTAGCTTTTAACAGGTGTCAAACGACGACAAAAAGTTTTTATTTCTTGTTAGTTTGAGGCTTTCGTCTAAAAAGGAACTTCTGTTGAGCCTAGTTGAATTTCATTCTAATATTATAGAAAATAAAAAAATCTAAAAATAATTAATAAATAAATAAATACTAAATTGTTTAAACGTTTCATTATACAATGCCAGACTATTAATTTAGTGCGTTGCGTTGACTTGAAATTAAAACACAGAATACATATTTGTGAAATGACAGAAATCAGCTGATTGGACTGACTGACGCCATTAAATTATTCTAGGAATAGCTGTTATTCCGTGCGAAACGGCGGTATAGTTGCAATTCCCGAATAAGCCCACTATTCTTAGAATTTGTAGTTGGTAAAACGTAAAATTTATTTACTCTCGATTAACTGACGATTTATTCTAAGATTAAGATTTACTCTTGTTTGGTCGAATCGACCCTAAGTACTCAGTCTAAATATCTTTTTCATAATTTTTGTTTTTCAATAATATGTTGTGTGTAATTGAATGGTAAACTCTAAATCTTACTAGAGAGCTTTTTTAAAATGAACTTATTGAAAGCACTGACATGGCATATACACTTTTCAATCTTGCTGCTCACATTTTAGTACCTAGGTATCACTCACTATCTATCATTTACCGATATTAACAATGATTATTTCGAAATCAAAATATTCGCAATTCAATAGATGCAATACCTACTTAGTTATTAATTATCATCTCGCCCGACAGCTTTTAACGCTGTAGTGTTCGAATTCAAGCCAGTGTGAGAATGTATTTAAATAAAAAAAACTCAAAGCATTCAATTTATACCTACCTACTGCTAGGACATCTTCAAGGTCATTTAATTTTATACTCCTATACCAACCCTACCAAAATAGGTAAAAATTTGTGTGCCTCTGTCCGTAATCTTTGTCGGCGAATGCGGCGCTCAGTGTCAAATGCTGTGTTACACTTGTTGCAAACCGCGGCGTCTTTGTCGGTAAATTATCAAATAAGTAGGTATTTAATACACCGACCGACCAACAGTTTATTCGCAGAACGTCACATTTCCCCAATCAACTTTGAACCTTAATTCTTTAGCGATAAACTTGAAAATCTGTTGAAGAAATTTGATAGATTGTAGTAGCTTGATGTGCTGGCGTCTGTACCATAGTATTGGCTGCCGTAGAAACAGTTACTAGACCTACTCGACTCGCTGTTAGTTTTAAATTTTGCTAAATAGAAGAATAATATAAACTTTGAAACATAAGTTTCACACCTACATGATGTTTATATAATTTTAAGCACATACCAACCTACGAGTACTAACGTTAGATCTGCACATTAGACATAAACAAGCATAACATATTATTATAGGTAGATACCTACAAGGTATGAACTTTGCTAGAAAGTTATTAGGGAACAGATTTGTGAGTATTAACACGCTACCTACTTAATAAATTGTTGAAATATAATAAGTACTTACCTACCTAATCAATACAATACGTTTCAGGGTGCTTTCAGACGAGCGGCACGTTGCCAATTACAAATACAACTGCAGCCCTTAGTTTAGTGTTATGATTTGTGATACCTACGGTTTTGATACTGGGGAACGTTTCTCAAAATCGGGATTGAAACCAAATACCTACTTAATAACGCCCAAATCTCAGTTTGTCTTAACTGCAAGACGCAAGAGTCTTGCAGGCTTAAGTATTGTCTTGCTCAAGTCTTGCAGGGTTCAGTCTTGGTATTGGTCTTGCTATAATAAGGCGGTCTTGGTATTGGTCTTGGTCTTGCAAAAACGCAAGAACAAGACCAAGACTGCAAGACCAAGACCGATTTTGGGCAACACTAATTACATGTAGACGGCAATTACTTTGGTAGAAGTTTTATATTACTTTCTTATCACGAATAAGCAATAAAAATATTTAAAGATTAACATAAAAATAATATTAAATACACGTAAAATGAATATTTAACTTAAATACCAGATATGTAAAAGTCAAATTAATTTCACTTATTTAAAAAGTAATTAATTTTAAAAGTAAGTAATATAGAATTAATTAATATTATTTATTCATGAGTATAGGTTAGCTGACTTTAGCAATTACTTCAGAATATAGTCACCGGGTTACCGCAGCCCATAGACACTGTATTATCGGGTGCGTTGCCGGCCTTTAAAGTATGTTACATTAAGGACTTAATAAATTACAGAAACATTTAAAGCAAAGCTATTCTAAGCTCCAAATCATGGCTATCGGTTCGGGAGTTTAGTTGCAATCCATCTCAAATAGTTGAAAACTATTTGTATAAATCAGCTAAACTGTATAAATGTAAACCCTTAAAAGATAACTACTAAATAGCCTGCAGACAACGTTGCAGGAAAACCTAGTTAACTGAATAGCAATCCACGTTATCAAACCGAGGAACATCGACATTCTTCCGCTGATTTAATTAAAGCCAACAATACAATAATGCCGATAGACTTCAATAAGACAAAACAGAAAAGATTCAAATCCGCAGATCACGTTCAAGGGTAGAGCGGTTGGATGTGCCAAAATTATTTCTGGATCCAAGATCAATGTTAACAACTCACCCAGTAGAAATAATTGTAATCCCAACACGACACTACACAGTAAATATCGAACACAGGCACGACTATCACCTTCGACGTGCTAATATCAACTGACTGAAATTGTTTCGATTTGCGTAGCGTAGTTGGTGGCACACAAGCGCGAATGATTGGACGAAAGGCGTGTAGATACACGGATGTTTTTGTGTGGGTGTCATGTGACGTATAGGCGATTGCGTTCGTAGTTAAACGGCTTTTGAAACTTGGGACAAGGACACGTCTTTGCAAAAACTACTATCGGATTTTGCAATTTAATTAGTTGCTAGCCGGAATCTGTATTCTTCTTTTTCTCTAATGCATATGTTTTTGTGTATTGTTAACATTTTTGACTGTCGCATTATCAAACAAGAAAGTTTTATTATGCAATTATGAACATTTATAATCTCATTTAGATTATGCGTTATCTGCATCTTTGAAATGATTATGAAATGTGTTGGATAAGTCACGTGCGGAGAATTATTCTTGGCAACGTGTCATCTCCGTCCATCTAGATTCCTCTGGACTTATAAGTCTAGTGTCCTGAGCAGTGACATTTTTTGTGCCTCACTATAATGTGTGCTTCTATTTTGCCCGCTCATACTAACCTTGTTACTTTATTATTGTTACATTTTGTTTCAATACGTCCAATATAGCCTCCTTGTCAACCAACAAGTTGGAGATTCAGTAGTGACGGAAATTCTTGCCAGTTCTTATCGCCTCATAATTGATTTTTAGTACGTGATATGAAATTTGGTAGAACTATTACATCTTAAATCTTCGCAGCCTACAAGTACCAATCAACTAGTAGTACCTACACCTGTATTGCTTGATTGTTTGGTATCCATTGGATATATTTTATATATTCTTACTAGCTCTGCTCCGTTATTCAGTTCGTTAAGTATATAGCCTATAGTCTCCTGACTCTCAAACCTCTTCAGTTTTATATTTAAATAAGGTGACCAACTATACTCATTTACTGAGTTATTTACTCTTTTTTCGCAAACCGTACTTTTTTTAAATCCTGTACTCTGAAAGTTCTCATTTGTATAATTTAGTTTTAATAGAAATTTCGTTATATTGTCCAGGCACTAATGCTGCTGTTATAAGTGAATTTTCACTAGGGAATGATTATTATTGGAGCAGTGAGAAGTCGCAACTTTCTGTAAAAACATCATCAACAGTCAAATTTAATATGCAAAATGAAAGTTGTTCGGATGTCTACATTATTAGACGAACATCCTCATTTAGCAAAAAAAAATCCACTCCGAAGAAAAATATATTTTTAAAATAAATATTATCGTTTTTTCTTCTTTTTTTTCACCTATGAAATACTTGCAAAGTGTACTCTCTTTGAACAAAAAATAGTTGGTCACCTTAAATTTTAAATGAATTAGAAAATAATTTCTTAAGAACTCCCTAGTACATATCTGAACAATTTCACTCAGTTGAATTACGACGAGTCATTATACCTGTTATATGCATGATCGTCATTTACAGGGGAACGTGTATCACATGTCTAGTGCAAACATTGATTGCGGCACAAAAGCGCTTTTAGACTTAGATTAGATACGCATTTTCGCTACATTGTTTGGATTATAACGGTAGATTGATGAATTGTTTTCGAAGGTTGAAAACGGGGTTGGTATAGAAATAGATGATGAAGAATTAAACAAAATGTTGTGTAGTTTTTCATATACATCGGAGATGAAGGGATTTTGGAAGTCCGTGGTAACAACGACGATGATAACAAGACAATAATTAGGTATCAAAAAAGCACTTTTTTTGCTTAACAATAATTAGGTATCAAAAAAGCACTTTTTTGCTTAACAATAATTAGGTATTAAAAAAGCACTTAACAAAGCTTTTTTTTAATTGATCAGCCCACTACCGAACATATCAAACTGGATATAGACACCGGCAAACATCTTAAACATTAAACAAGGGAGTGGGAGAAAGTTTGCGCAGCGCGGGACACAAACGTCAACACCAACCGATTCTGTATCTGTAAGTGTTGTTTATTCTGTTATATTCGCGAAGAATTCGAATGAGATATGAAAATGTGTAACGCGGTGCGTCAAGATCAGCAATAAAGTTCTGTAGTTTTGGAAATAAGAATTTAACAGATCTGGCACCCCATAGCTACTTCCGTACATTCATTACATTACAAAGATTATTTTTATAGTAATACAATACACTTTTTGCAGCGCTTAATCGCTCAATGGTTCGAATAAACGGTAGGTGCGGTTGCGCACTGTAATCTGATTGGTTGCAGGCTCTCGTACGATACTTGGAGACCTATTTTCACGTAATAAAGTAAAGAAAGTTAACCTTGAATTTATGCAATAACTATCTTTACTTCCTTATACGTTGTTACTTCGTGGCGCTAAATTTAATAAAATGAATGAAATGCTTAAGAAATCTTCATAGAATATAGTTTATTTTTTAAGTTTTTGCCGCGCATCACCACTATGTGTAACCAATTGCCCACTGCAGTAGTTTCGAACCAATTCGACTTATGGTTCTTCAAGAAAAGAGCGTACCAATTCTTAACTTACCACAAAACACATTACACACTTAAAATGTAACTTATTCCTTTTTTTCTCTTTCCATAATTTTTTGTTATTTTTCTTTTCTGATTATTATTTTGCTTTTCTGTTTGTCTGTTCTGTTAGTAATAAATTTTATATTAAAAGGCCGGCAACGCACTCGTGAGCCCTTTGGCATTATTCACTCAACATCAGATGAGCCTCCTGCCCGTTTGCCACCTGTTCTATAAACAAAATAATCTCACTTTATCGTATAGCATAATACCAATTTTTTATAATATACTATTAAAACTAATCTGGTAATCCGTCAACTTTTTACAAACAGTTTTATTTGTTTAATATTTTAACTAATTTTAGGTACACAATGTGAAGTTAGATAACGTTCATGATATCGTAAAATGACTTCGTTTACTTTAACTGATTGATAGACATGATAAACAGTGATCTTAGTAAGAATAATATTTAGAAGATGACAACAACGGTTAAGCAGAATTAAATTCCTTAATTCTTTATTTAATGTTTGACACGGGTTAAGTTCGGTGGCGGTTGTTGGAGGTTTAAATTTATGTTAAATTAAACTCTTTGTTTAAAGCTGGGTGTCAACTGTCTTTGTTTTTTTTTTTTTTTATAGATCGGGGGGCAAACGGGCAGGAGGCTCACCTGATGTTAAGTGATACCGCCGCCCATGGACACTCTCAATGCCAGAGGGCTCGCGAGTGCGTTGCCGGCCTTTCAAGAATAGGTACGCTCTTTTCTTGAAGGACCCTAAGTCGAATTGGTTCGGAAATACTTCAGTGGGCAGCTGGTTCCACATAGTGGTTGTGCGCGGCAAGAACTGCCTTGAAAAACGCTCAGTTGTGGAATGGCGGACGTCGAGGTGATACGGGTGGAATTTCGTATTCTGTCTCGACGTCCGATGATGAAATTCAGCTGCAGGTATTAATCCGAACAACTCCTCTGAACACTCTCCATGGTAAATGCGGTAGAAGATGCAGAGTGACCCCACATCTCTACGCAACGCCAAAGGATCAAGCCGCTCGGAGAGGGATTGGTCGTCGACGATTCGAACCGCTCTGCGTTGTATACGTTCAAGTGGAAGGAGCTGGTACTGGGGAGCCCCCGCCCAGAGGTGAGAGCAGTACTCCATGTGGGGCCGAATTTGCGCTTTATATAGTTGCATGCGGTGGCCCGGAGTGAAGTACCGCCTCGCCTTGCTGAGCACACCAAGCTTTTTATTAAATTATAAAGTCATATTTTGATTGTTTAAAATATGACTTTATAACTAACATAATTAGAGGTAGGGTTGCGACAACAAAAAAAACTAACTTGATTTATTTATGGGTTCTTAAATCTAAGTGATTCCAGAGTTCGTTAGTTCGGAAAAAAAAGTGCCTTGTAAAACGGACTGCGGAGAATTCCAGCCATCAACCAGTCAGTGTTGATGGAATTTTGAATTGATACGAGCCGTACGGTGTTATCGGAAACGAGAATGTTATATAACAATTTATGAGGGTATGAAAAACTAAAGGGCACATTTATTACTAAACTGGCGTTTTATTGGCTACAAGTGTAAGATGATTGCTAACATTTGGTTTGCGCTTCTAATCAATAATCAAGATATATGTAACTTAACTAATGTTAGGTTACATAACTCACGGCAAAGTAAAATATATACTTTTGTATCAGTATATGATTGCGAATATTACTATCTAACGGGTAGACAATTTTGACGATTTTTTGTATGTCTATTCAAATTGATTAAATTCCTTCCCTAAATACTTGGAATATTCCCGAGAGAATTACTAATCAGCTATGGGAGCCAAGCAATGTGGTGCCAATAGACAGGACTATAATACGTCGAAAGTGGAAAATGGGTGGGCTATACGCTCCGGAGGGGTTCAAGTAATATTGCCAAGCAAGCCCTCGACTGGAAACCTCAAAGCAAAAGAAAACATGGCCGCTCAAAACCGACCTGGCAAAGCATAATTGCAGAGACTAAAATTACCAATTCCTAAAAGGCCGGCAACGCAGTCGCGAGCCATCTGACACGAGAGTGTCAATGGGCGGCGGTAACATCAGATGAGCCTCCTGCCCGTTTGATAAATATATTACTATTGTATAAAATTCGATATAATCCAATTACAATATGTATGAAAGGGATTTTTTGTTTCAAAACCGATTGATATCTGGAGAGTTCCAAATTTTGTACCTAAGCCATGTTTGATTAACTGCACCCTATGTTGGGTAAAACTATCCCACGTGATAGTTATGAAATAAACTGATTGAGAACGTGCGAGGCCACACGTTGCGTACGCCAATTCGAACGACCTAAAATTCGCACCCAACAGTTTAATATGTCCAATGACATTATATTTAGATTCATCAATGTTGTTTTTATGGGACAGGAGGCAAACGGGCAGGCGTGTCACATTGAATAAAGTGATAACAGGACACCTGGGGGCTAGCGGATGTGTTGCCGGCCTTGGAATGGTACGCACTTTTCTTGTACGTTCCTCAGTCTGGCTGGTACCGCAAAAAGGTGTTGCGGAAGATGGAATGGATCGAGTCTCCGTCATTATGAACCATTTATTTGGTTTATTTAACAAGTGTGTTATTCATCGAAAGTAAATGTATAGAGAGAACCTTTTTGATTTCTTTGCTAAAGATTTAAGGTTTTTAGTTTGGCGGTGTTAAATCTTGAATATCATTTATATGAGATATCCTATGCAGATGTCAGATACACTTTCCTTATTAAGGAAGTTTTTGTTTTTTCTAAATGTTATGATTATTTATTTTATACATAATCAGAAAAAGAGATTACAATAGTGTGGTGGAAAGATAAATTGGACACAGTTTTTCTGTCCACCAGAACGTCGAGGTTAAGACTAATTTACTGAGACCAATGATATACAATACTTATAAAATAAAATTATAATAATTTATGTGTCAAAATGTATTCGATTTACATACATCTTACAACTGTTTACTTTTTAAAAACATTTTTACTTGAGTAAAACTTTTTTACAAGTTCGGTGGCAGTTGTTGGAGGAATGTTCAAATAAATGAAACACATTGTTCGAAGCTAAGTGTCAAGTGTATGTAATCGTTTGAAACATTAACTAACCTTGGGGGTGGCGAATGGCGATGCTAGACTAACAAAAACTACGTTTTTAAGGAGTTCTTAAAAGTAAGTAACACTTCTATTACCTATAAAGAATAGTAGTCGACCTATTGGACATTATCTGAAACGGGAATTTTATACAACAAATTATGAGTTTATGAAAAACTATACACACATTTATTACTAAACAGACGTTTTACGCATCCAATTATTAATTAATATATTATATGTACGCATCTAATTATTAATTAACAACTTAACTATTGTTAGATTACATTTTAGCCTGTATTTGTTAGACTGTCAACTTATGGATATTCCCATTTATTATTTATATTTTAAGCTAAAAATGAATTAATAAAACTGCTTTTAATGTATAGAAGTGTCACGTAGCAAAAAAGCGAATAGAAGTTATCTAACAACGCAGAAAGAGCAAGGTCGAAAAATAAATTAATTATGTAATCAAAGTAGGAAATTAATCTTATCAATGCTTATCTAGACGTGTATTCCTGTTCCGACATCAACACCTCTAGTAATCTAGTTCCGAGTTCGACTCCTGGAGTGTGCTGCAATCTCCCGTACAACGCATGGCTTTTATGGTTGCAGGTTCGATTAGCGTCAAAACACTTATCTATAGGCTACACATAAACCACCTTGCTGGTTTAATTAAAGTTTATTTATGCTTTATAAAATTAAGAATATCCATAGCGCTAAATCACCTGCATCATGAGCACACACCACATGTACACTCTCACGTACATACTGTGACGTACATACCACACACAGCACAGCCGAATTAGGTATTAATACGTATTTAATATTTTTTATTGATTCCTTTCCTTTCGTAAATGTTCGAACCTTTTTGTATTTATGTATTCCATCTTTGGCTATATGTTTAGTTTAATTGTTGTTTGTTGTATATAATTTATGTTAGCTGTAGCATTACGAAATAAATAAATAGTTTTAATGATTGTGGCAATTGTGTATGAGAAAAGACAGTTACATTTTAAATAACTAATATTATAGATAGGTAAAGTTTGTATGTGGAATCTCTGGATCTACTGAACCGATTTTGAAAATTATTTAACCAATAGAAAGCCACGATGTTTATGAATGCTGTGTAATAACCCGAAAATTGAAATCACGTGGTAGTCAGATTTAAAAAATCGAACGAAAACGTTTTTTACGAACGCTACCTTAATTTTGTTTTATTTATTTTATATTATTTTTGCTCTCAAACATCACACATAATACAATTAAGATAATCAGATACTTATATGTTATAGAAAGGATATACATGTGTGAAAATAACATAAGAACTTAAAGCCCAGCGCTAACCAGATCCATGCAACTTCACAATCGAGTAGCCAGCAATACTCTTTGTATCATGTCTGTTTGTGTCATGTTTGTCGCATGGGTCTGCTAAGCATCCGCGAATATACACTGTAAGTACATAATGTAGGATATAGAAAAAAAATTGCAAGCAAGGTTTCTAAAACGACTCGGTGAGGTCTCCATGGTCTGAAAATGTCGAGTCATTTTGCTCCACAGTTTCAATGATGAGAGGTAGGTATACGATTGAGTTCCAGAGAAAAGTTGCTTGATAATGCCTACAACATGGTCCATGCGAAGCATACTATTCTAACTTTTAATATTATATAAAACAATTTTCAATTAATTTTAACTAACGATTTTTTTTTATATCTGCAATTATAAGGATGATGTTCAGAGTCGAGACTTAGTCCGAACTAAGACTCCTGTATGTATGATTCGTTTGATAAAAACTAATAATCCCGGATACTCGTGCAAAACTAAAATACAGAAAATACAATTTTTGTATTTATTCAAATGTCACAATGACCTTGACAGCTCCTCCGGACTTTAACATAAATTACAGAAATTCAAATTCACATTTTTGTAAAATTTATTCAAATGTCACGTCAACGACCTTGAAAACAGGCGCACCTCCAAACCATCGAAAGCTTATTGGTCGAATTGACAACTGCTCACGCGCATGAGGAAAAACATACGCGACAGAATATTTTAAATATTGATTTCCCTCATAATTATTATATCTTAGCAGTTACTAATACGTTAGAAGTAGGTACTCAATAATACCTATACCGATATTTCTGCATTGCTCATTTTTATTGGTAGGCTTTTATGGATGCTTAGCGCAAAGAAACTCTAAGCCATACTCTAAGTGTGAATTTCGTATGTCAAAAGCGCTAAGTCCAAGGATGACCTACATATATCCTTCCCAGAAATAAAAATCCAGCTTCGAACAACACATTATTCAAATATATATATAAATTTATAAACCCTAATGCAGTATTGTCCTATTGGCTTCAGCGTGCGACTTTCATATCTGCGATGAGTAGGTTGGATTTAACAATCGCTCTTTCGGTTAAGGAAAACATCGGTAACGGCAAAAAAACGACGACGTGTGTGAGGCACAGAAGGATGAAATTACAAATATTTAAGGAACAGAAATCTGAGGCCGAGACCTAAAAGGTTGTAGCGCCACTATATGTATGTATTCACCCAAAAACTCGCCGCTTACATGAAACGTCGATTCATGTAAACAATTAAATTCGCATTTATATTAAAGTTTCTTTAAACATAGTACTCGCGTAAACCAAAGACAATATAGATCAATTAAGTTTATTAGCAGTTCCATCAGTGTATGGAAACTGCCATTACTCGATCGACATGTGTTGGTTTTCCATTGTTGACTTGTCACAGACATCTTTATAGGTATATTTAAGAAATGCCTTCAAGTTTCAACCAAAACAAAGGATATATTCATTAAGAACTCAATTTGTTCCTTTTTTTATATTAGATTCCATATCCCCAAGCAGCTTGGAACCCGCAAAGCGGTGGCGTGGTCGTCCCAAGCAAACCTAGAAGTACAGTTGCAGATGAGGCAAAGAGAGCCGGAAAGACTTGGAGCGAATTGAAATACGAGTTTCAAGATCGAACGCGATGAGAGGTCACAGTTAATTAAAAATAGGAATCCCTTCAGTTATATTTTTGCCATGAAAACAACATTACACATGAATTAAACATTAACTAATTTTAATAAAGCACCTAGAGTTCTTATACCCCCGACATAATTTTTAATATTAAATTTTAGAAATAAATCTTTAGGGAATTTTAATTTTATTAAAGATTGTTCTACATTAATTAATTATTTTAATTTAGTAAGTTTCTTGCGCTTTATGCTGAAAGAGATTTTATTTTAGTTTCCAATTTGGTTACCTTCGTTTTCAAGTCTTCACGTTGCAGCCGAATCAATTACCAAAAAATTGCCCCCCCTGTGGGGAGTTGGCCTCACGTTGGGAAACAGACTTACATACACATATTTCCTCTTTATTGACATAAAGAGTTATATAAATAACTGATAAGTACATCGAGTAAAATTCGAATATAATTAATTACACGGAATATATTATGTATGTATTTCCAACACAATACAGTATTTCCAATATTATTAACCCACATTGTAAAATTAAAAATTGATAAATAGAAAATAAAACAAATTTAAAAACTTTGGTCCCTGTGGCAGTGTACCTTTAATGGTGGCATGTCCTCGCTGTATTGCGATACTTATTCGTTGAGGGAAGAAAGCACCAGCCAGGTCACCGGTACTACCAGGCGCCAACTTAAATCTTTAATTAACATTGCAACCCACGGCCCAAGAGAACAAAATCAAATTCATTAGACGCAGATACTACTAACCTTGAATTTACCGCGTCAATTGAGATTTGCGGTTTCATTCCCAATGCGAATGTTGACTTTAATTCTAACACACTAAGGTTGATTTTTGATAGCATGACACATGATTGATGATGACGCCAAATAAAGTTAATTTGAAGGGGTTATATGACGCGAAATGATTGCTGTAGTAATGTTGAGTAATCTTGTTTATTATGATAGAGAATTTTATCTTCTATATTTTGTAAGTCTAGAAGATTTTATAAGTGTTCTACGTCTCACGAGTCACGAAGGTAGTTATGGCCAGTTGAACAACTAAGTAATAAAATCTTTAAAACTTAGAAGTACAATCATTTGCACCAGGGCCGCGCCGACTCCCGGCAGCGCCTGTGTGCGAAACCCACGAAGCGCCTCCTTTTTTTTATAGGGGGCAAACGAGCCTGAGGGACGGACAAAAATGGCAGTCATCGCAGCCCATAGGTAGACATTTTTAGCGGGTGTGTTGCAGGCCTTTGAGGGAACTATTTATATTTTTCGGCCTATTTTTTACGAATCTTCAAGTTTCAATGTATTTTTTATAATTTTTTAATTTCGACCGAAAGAAAAATTTTCTTTAGTTTAATATACTTACTTAAATAATATTTTCTTAAATAGGTAAAACGTCCGCTTGGCAATTGCCGTGAAAAATAAACCGCGAATTAAATTGTTACATAGTTTATTTATGATGCTATATCTAACCGTTTTTAAGGTCAGATTTATGACATATCTTTGTAATAAATCCCATCTTTTAGTAGAGGACGAAAAATATTTATATACATAATTCTTGCACAATATTAAAAAACCCAGTCGTGTATGAGGTTGGCAGTGTCGTTTACTATTAAATTTAAACTATGGCTAGCGCACGGTACATAAAAAGCGCGGAGATTTACATCCCGCAATATTCTTACCGCGGATATTTGAGCCATTATCATAGCCTTGTCCCCTTAAGTAATTGTTTATGTCCAAATTAATTTCGGTTAGTTTTTCTATTATAAATGACGTTACTCCAGGGCCAGTTGTATCTATGATTGGACAGAAAGCTAGGAAATCCTCTCTTACTTCCAATAAAATCTTATTATCATACTAATTTGCTCTTCGTGTGAAACGTAAGGAGTACAATCCAGTATTATTGAAAAATATTTATTAATTTGACATAAATTAAAAATAAAATGTTGAATTTGGTTACCGAATATAAAAATTAGTTCATTATGGATTTTATCAAGGTATGTCGGCATATTATTGAAATCATTAGACATAAACACACTCTAACAACTCACGGCGCAGCGGCCTTTCTTTTGATTTGCTAAGCTCTGAGTAATTAATGTAAACTTAAACCCAAAGCGTAAAATGAAACTTAAAGCGTACGTAAGAATATTGTAGTGTAGTTAGTATAAATAATTTCGGTGGCGGCGCCCTTATTGTCTTAGCGCCTGTGTGCACCGCACACTTCGCACATATGGGCGGCGCGGCCCTGATTTGCACCGACGGTATTGCCTAAATTTGACCTATTGAATTATTGAAAGAACGATGAACGATAGAATATTGTCTGTGGTTATTATAAAACGAGTTTTACTAAGCATTGGCAATTCAAAATACGGCTATATGAGACAATATTTTTTCTAACTTTTACGAAGTGTGGTATGTAAAAAGAAAAGTTATTAAAACGTGAATTTTCCGTCAAGAGTCGTTCATAAATAGTTGACGCTCAAAACATAAAGCAGATGCTTGAAAATTGAAATACTTAAACTACTAGTTCATAATCGGATATAAATGTCGCAGCGCAGAAGACCCTTCTTTAGAAGCATAATTATAATTTATATATTATGTAGTTTCATCATCTGACGTCAAGGCAGAATACGAAAATACACCCGCATCACCTCGACGTCCACAACTGAGCACATTTTTTAAGGCAGTACTTGCCACACACCACTACAATGTGGAACCAGCTGCCCACCGATGAACCAATTCGACATAGAAAGACAAGAAAAGAGCGTACCAATTCTTCTCTGGCAGTATGAGTATCCATAGCCACGGTATCACTTAAAATCCAGTAAGCCTCTTGTTCGTTTGCCGTTTCATTGTTTATTATTTGAGCATAAGATAAAATGTCACAAGGCCGGCCTTTATATACCTACATAGTTTTTTTAGGAATTATTTTTTTCAATACAAGTTAAACAATATAAGTGATATAACTTAATATTAAAGAAAAAAAATGGTGTAGCAAACAGCACGAGAGATTTAAATTGACTGTTCCATTTGATCCTGGTAAAAAGGTCAAAATGCCTGTATAAGATTTTTTCGTGTTAAGATCAATTACTATAAATATTTATCACCGTAATTTTCTCGTTACTGTACCGAATAGTTGGTTATTACGTAACTTTTCAGAAACCTCAACTCCTACCAACCGAAGCCACTATACCTATGACGGCTTTAGGGTTGTAAAAAACCTTTGTGACAGACGACTTCGTTCAGATAGAAAACAATATTAATTAACCATATATTCAATTTGCAAAGTTAAAATTATTTTTTTAATGTTGTGAAATAATTTATTTATATTTTTTCAAGCCGACGGTAAGTAAGGATTTAATTAACTAAAAAGTGTCTTAGTACTAAACTATATAATTCAGTAAAAATATCTTAAAAAGGGAAATTCATTAAATACCTTACACATTTGTATCTGAAATTGTGATTACATGTGTAAAGAAAGCTATCACTTTAAATTTTAATAACAATATCTATGTACAAAATAAACACATGCTGCCTGCCATGACATTAGGAAATATATGATTAGTATTTTTGAAATGAACTTTAGACAAACCGCTTAATTCATACAGAATAGGAATTATTTGAACGAAGATCAGAAATAATTTTACACTGAATATTCATTTTCCTTAACATGTTATTGTTTTAATTAGGGATTGATTTAAACAAGTTTTTAGAATTGTAAAAAACATTTTTTTTTTAAAGAGATTGTATCAAAACCAAACCTACAAACGCAGATGAATTGGAATTAAAAACTGTAGATAAAAAAGTACTCTTGTACAATTTTTTTCCAATTTTTAAAATCCAATTTAAAGATTGTATACACACACTCCAGTTCAGTCAGTGCAATACAATCAGTACATTGGAAGTAAACCCTACCTGACCAGTAGTTATTTGTAACCACAGCCTTAACCATCAAACGGGAAATAGAATGCATACGTGACGAAGGTCGCGTACGACCAATGAACGAACGGTGCTGGGAGGCGCGGCGCTGACGCACACATGACGCAATAATAAAATACTTGAAGTCAGAAAGGGTGTGTGCGAGGCCTAAATAGTTATCATTTAAAAGAATTCAATCTTCATATTATCCAGATTAATTATGGAATATTGTTACCCAGTTGATTACATTGAATAGCACTTCTCATAATAATCATCAACGAACTACAACAAATTCATGAAACGCAAATCATTTCACAAACTAGTTTAGACAGTTGAACGGACAGAAAACCTCTACCGGAAATTAATTTATTGAATCATTATTTCGCTTTCTGCCTCAATGTTGTCACCGAATACATATACTTACCATTAATTCAATCCAATAATCTAATAATAAATTCATAAATATGATTTATGTATTTTTATATAGATACATGTTACTGCCGTGGTAAATTAAACACTTTTCCTGTATAATAATAATCTAGTTATCCGTAACACAGGAGAGCCTCTCCCTAGTGTGGGAACAAGCGTTAGAATCAGTTTTGTCACAACCACATAGATGTCATGAATAAAGTTTTTATTATTATGTGTGATATTTTGCAACTTATTTACTTAAATGTATTTTACTCATGTCATGAAAACAAAAAGATAATTTGTTACCAGCTTAAATCCATCCCAGGTAATTCTGCGTTTTCATTCATATAATTTTTCCTCTTAATGTTTTCAGCTATTAAGCTTCAAACTATATTCAGACAAATTAAAGAGAGAAGTAACAAAAACATATTGTTTCAGGTACAATTTATTCAGAATATACATATTGTATCCCAAATGTCAAAGTGAATAAATAATAGTTAAAGCATGAGTCTAGGATTTAGTTTAGTGGCAAAACACAAACAATGAAATAGGTAGATCAGTTAAGAACAGGTCCTTACAAGTCTTTTTTTTAGTCTCGATTAATACTGAAAATAATTGGAACTTTGAACTATTGACATCAAGCTTTTGTTGAGATTTAAATATTAAGCAGCTTGAGCCTGATGATGTTATAAATAAAACTTCTAAACATCGCATTCTAAAATTGTTTTTAATGACATTAGTGGTATTTCAAATATTAATTATATTAAGTATTTAGTTTTATACATATATGTATATAAAGAATTCAACTACATAAACTTATTGAAATTTCAATTATTTGAATAGAAAATACCATAAAAATTTTAACATTTTAAAATAAGAATTAAAGATATTTTTTTTATACTTTGTATTATCAGTATTGAATTTTATGGTTATTCTTTTGAATGACCTTTTTACAGAATCGAATTCGTTTTTATTCGTTGACATAGAGAATGAAAAAAACTAAATCTTATACTCACCGATTGGAACTCCATAGTTTAAAACTTTAAAATTGCTGTAAAATCACTTTACACTGTGTGTTACAATATTCAATTAAGTTTTAGAGTTTCAGGTCTATCGTTTCAGGCTTTTACTATCTACTATTGGACTACTGTCATTTTTTAATAATCTTTGTTAATGTATTCAAAGATAAAAGCCGCATAAATTGCAAGCCACAAAATTAATCCGGCAAGACACAAAGCTTGATGAACATATTAATTATTATGAATTAGAGAATAGAGCTGTTGAGAACTTGAGAGCTGACTACTTAATGACTACAGACAAACAGCTGATTCTTTTACTTGAGACTTGTCAGATTTAACATTACAAAGCATGAATGTTTGCAAAGTTATAGGTACGTAAAAATATAACTATTGTACGTGTACTATTGGAGATTTTTGTATTTGGTTCCGTTTAAACACCACTTTATTGTTTAATGTTTTTATAGAACCAATAAAAATGAAAGACATATCATATATATATATATGACAACTAACATGCACGGCACTAAGTTATAGTTTAACTGCCACCTAGTAGATACTTTGATAAATACGAGTGCTCTATTCTTATTGATTGATGTTGGCGGTAAAATTAAGTTTTTCTAAATAGAAAAAACAACGTAATGCTTTTTTTTGTCTTTTTTATTAATGCTTCATATATAACATACGCTAATATATAATAATACTATAGTGATATAAAAAAATAGATAAATACATACATATTTTTACATTCTATATAAGAAATTTATACATACATAAAATATTTTCAAAGATTATAAACATACTATATAAAAATATCTACATTTGTAATGTATCATAGTCCATTGCGTGCCATTTTAATCCAAATATCATCCAGGGGAGAATTATGCTTTGCAGGAAGCGGGAACTCGGTATTGCCTAGACTCAGGTGCACCAGACACTTTAGGATTAAGACCCTGTCGTATTTGGTTCCTGTAAGTAATGAACTGTGGGTCCATTTTGGGATGACAGACTACCTGAGCCGCCTGAACCTTGTAATCTTCAACATTGCAGTAGGGCTGGCAAACTGGTAAAGGCTTGGTCGTTATGCAAATCTCTCCGTAGTTTTCGTAGTATTGCACCTGCTTCTGCATTTTACATGGTACCTTCTTCTTAGAATAGCTCCTGGCGTTGTACACACCGCTATCATCCCACTTCATGTTTTCTGACTGCGAGTTCTGCCAGTTCTCATCTGAGCGGAGTATTGCTGTATACTTGTTCTGGCGTTGGTAGGCCATTTGTTTTGCCTCCGCTTGTAGTTGCCGGGTCCTTGGTTCAGGATTTTCATCGTTCAAGGCGAAGGATGCCGCGTAGTGGTCAGGGTTGTCTACAAGGCCGTAAGGAGTCATGTAATCGTCTCGCCTTTTACCACTCATCTGTCCACAGATTCCTCTGTTCTGTCCCCGACCTTGCGCTGATAGTACCACGAGTCTCTGGCCATCATACATGATCCTAAGACGGTTATCCTTTATCTTCAGAACTAGAACATTATCAGGCTGCACGTAGTATTCGAGGATGGGAGATTCCTCACTTTCGTCGAAATAGGTGGTAAGCTCTCCCTCAGATATCTTTTTGGTGTTGGTGAAGACCTTGACATTATAGTTGGAGCTGTCTGCTCCTGGGCCGACCTCGATTTCTAGATGTTTACCGTTCTGAGATCTGAAATGGGTAATAAGATTTTAGATTAGCCTTCGCGAGCATATAAACTGTTTTTTAGAATCGATTTTGGGTCGAATGAAATCGACGATAGATTTATTGTTGGTAGTAGATAGATTGACTGTTATGAATCTACATTATGCTGCCAAGTTTTCGTACATACCTGTACGAAATGTAAACTTCTTGGGTATCTTCACTGGGTCTCCTTGCAAGAACTGTGTAGTCATCGTTGTGTGGTACCTTGTTCACCATAACAACATGCCAGTTCCGAGAGAGGGTGTAATTGTATCTGCGGTCGCTGAATGTTCTCACTCGTGTGCTTTCAACGGAACAATATGCTGAAAAAGATTTAAGGAATAGTTATTTTGGTCTCGTCTACATATAATTGCAGAAATAGCATTTTATTATTTGTATCTACCATTTATTTATGTAGTATTAAGTATTTCTTTCTCACCATCCAATCAACAATGTTGGTATAACAGCAAATTTCATACCCAATCTTATTTTTAAATGGAAAAATTACTTTAAATGAAAAGATGGAAAACTTACGTTGGTATTGATGTTTTGTGTAATAGTTAAGAACTCGTTCTGTTGGTGACATGGGTCGGTATGCTGATAAAACCCCGGGAGTCACAGCAGGCATAGGTATATTTTTAATTCGTAGTTCACCATAGCGGGAGTTCGAGCTCATATTCATTGTCTGCGTCAAATAGGCTAAATCAAACGCTAATTCCAGCTGGCCATCAGGTGTAACCTTTTGTGGATTATCTTCAACTTGGGTAAGTGCTAAGCTCTTAGCGATTCTGTATGCTTGGTAAGCAGCATTCCTGATTCCAGAATTGACGTTGTAAGTCACTGAGAATTTGTATGAATCAGGTGCGTGAGCCAAATTAAGCATTTTGTGGCAGGCATGCTGGTAGTTGTTGTTACTAGCCATTTCTTCAAGACATTGCCGAGAAAGAGGGTGATTTTGTAAGTCTTCGACATATTTTGATGAACGTTGACCCGATCCTTGAATAGAAATTCTTTCTTTTTGGCCATAGCGAATATCAGCTTCGAAGGGCATTTTCAATTCGTCTTTTAATGCTTTGACGTAGTTAAGAGTGGAGGCCGAGTTTGGTTTCGTCAGTCTTGCAACAGCATTTACTTGAGAGTTGCCATTTTGTTCAGAATTTCGGGCTCCGAAAACTGCAACTTGTATCTTTGGGTCTATGTCACTACTACCAATAGCAGAGGTAAAAACGTATTCTAATTTTTGAGGCGATTCAAAGCTAGCACTTAAGTCTAGAACGTGAGCGCGAGCTGTGTTTACTCCCGAGACTACTTTTTTTACGAGAGCCTCACGTCTCTGGGCGCTGTTCGGTGAAGTATCAGTAGTTTCCGCTGCCTCAACTGACATTTGTCCTTGATGCTTTTGATTATACAGTGTATCTGAAAATATAATAATACAGTGAATTGCAGCTATGAAACTCCAGCATGTCGCATCTATGAAACGTTAGGTAACTGGTAGATAACTTACCATATTTCGCTGTAATAGTCATGCCTTTAGATTTAGACTGCTTTCCAAGATACTTCAGGTTAAAGTGGGTCTGTCCAATATCCTTCTGGTTGAATGGTGCAACCATGTGAGATAGAGGACTGCGAGACAAGAGCATGTTAATCACGTTGTTGTAGTCGTTCGAGTATGAGTATCCGTTAAATTGGTATTGGGTACCAAACATTTGCCCAAACTTGTAATCTACTGCAATAGTTTTAGTGTTGCGGTTAGTTAGTTTAGTAGTGGGGTCTTGGGAGATTGTTACAAGAGTATCCTTCTTCTGGTTCGCACTGTACGGCCAGACGCTGTAATGGAATATGTTAATGTCTTGCTCTGGTTGAATGGGTGCAAATGTAATTTTTACTTCTCCTGATTTCTTTTCAGCTTGTATTCTTATAGGTGCATGTAACTGCATTTTTCCAACCACACCAACGCTAGCATATTGGTTTGAAATAGTGTCCAAGAAACCTACGCTTCCATCATGATTTTCTGCATAAGTTATAACATATTCCATATTCAGGTTTGTGTTAGAGTTTTCATTTCCTGCCAAATTTACCTGTCCTCTTCTTTCTGTTCTTGTATGAATTACAGTAGGTTCTTTGTATTTGTAAACAAAAGGCATACCAGACGCAACAGGGAACATAATTGATAACTTATTTTTGTTTACTACTTTAGTATAATGTTTTTTGCTTTCTCCGTTTAGGACATCGGCCAATTGTTGTGGGAGTTGCTTCAAATCCTCTTCACCGAGTGCAAAGAATCTCTGTTGATTCATGAGGTCAACAAACATTGAAAATGCTGCAGCTTGTCTTTCCTTTTTAGCATTAAACTTATCATAGATTTTATCAGCCGAGTATTTATGTTCGGTTTTCGATTTTGATTGTTGGGAATCTTTTTGGTTAAATTCATTGAAGAAGTTAATTAAATCCTGCCAGTTGGAAACTGCTATGGATGCCTGAAAATTATTAGTTCAAAATTGAATTTCTCAGTTAGCGCTAAAATACCGTAACCCATGATTTTTAATACTTACTGCTGTTTCTTCTTTCCATCCTGATACTGTGTTTTGCAGATAGTATCTTATTGATTTAGGAATTAAACTGTCTTCTGCACCGATTGCTGACCATACACCGAATATGCCGACATCATCATCATCTCTTCCGTAGGATCTTATCGCTTTTAATGAGTGTTGATTACCGAAATTCTCTTCAGTTAGCATATCGCGCACACCTTGTGCTGACCTTGCTCTAAAATGCATAATATATTTTATAATATTACAGAATTATAAATAGACTTATGAATTAGATCATATGATTAAATAGGCACTTACAGCTCAAAGTAGCGAGGGTGTTCTAGGTTTGCTGCAGATAGAATTCCAGACTTAATAGCAGCACGTACTTCCTGACTAGGATCTCTCTTTGTCATTTCAGCCATTTCTTGCCACATTGCTTCAGTTGGGAGTGTCATAAATATGTTCATAATAGCGGCTACTCTGACTTCGTACGGTTCAGCTGTATTCCGGAGAATACTGTATAAAGCGGATCTGACATACCGATCCTTTTGTCTTGCTAAAGTTTTTAAAGCGTCAATCACTTGAGTTCGAAGGTAAGTGGAAACTGGTACCTTGCCCTCCAAATATGGTGAAAATACTCTTAATATTTCTCGGTGTCCTAAAGTTCCAATGGCCTTTATATAGACTTGAGCTTTGTGACTATCATTTTGCTCAATTGCCAACTGTAGTTGTGCTTCAAGTCGGGGAAGAATGTCGTCTAAGACAAAGCGATCATGTTGATTTGAAAGACGTCCATACATATGTGTTGGGTAGTAACGGTGCACAGTTCTGTTATCAACTTGGCCCATATGAATAAATTTAGTTGCAGCTATTAAAGCGGAAGTATTAAGGTTCTTTTCTTCTCTAACTTCGGGGCTCATAGCTAACTCAAAGAATTGGATCATAGCTTCTTTTGTGGGGTAACGGAGTGATCTAGGTAAAACTGCAACAACTTCTGCAGCCTCCTCTCCTCGAATTTTTTTTTCTTGTATCCAAGATCTGATGAGTTGGAAGGCTGGCAGTGTACCAGCTTGTGTCACTGCATCGCGGTATATCCTCCACATATCTGCTTTCATTTCATCTTCGTGGTCTTTCGCAGCTTCAATGTTGCGACTCACCTGCGCTAGTTGACCATAGCTCATGGAAGCAATAACTCGGACCAGTATATTGAATTTAGACAAGAAGTCAGCCCTAGGCATATTATTAGCATTTTGTAATTGTTGTGCCATTTCTTGAACAAGTTTCTGTGCGTTTGACGGATTCTGTTTCTTATCACCACGGGGTTGAGAGTTCATATACAGAGCAGCATAAGCAGGCTCATTGAATTTGGGAACGTCATCATTAACAAACGTGGAACGTGAGTCGTCTGAACTGGATGAACTTTTAGAATCTGAGCTTTCCCCACTGTGCTTTTGAATTATAACTTTGTTTATAGATATTGATTTGGATTTAGCTGACCGTCGTACACGCGATTCTAGTTGCTCATTATCGGGTGATTCGGATGATGTAGACGAACCATCAATTGATACTTGTTTGGGGGTTAATGAGTATAACAGGTTTTCGATTCCACGTCCGCCTTCAGGTTTTTCCCATTCTGGTTCATTGTCGTCTTCGAAATTAGCTAACTGAATAGTGATCTTGCTGTGTACTTCGGCTTTTTGCTTGCTGAACATAAGTGGGCTAACATGAACAATACTCGTTGTTTCTGCTTTGTAAATTGGCCCATTCTTACCCACGAGATAGCGAGAAACCGTTGATCTCTTTATTAGTTGTTCTTTTTTGGTGGAGTGTGTAGTACCAGTCCATTCAACACCCTCGGGAACTCCGAAATGGTAGTCAACTCTGTGATGGCAATTGTCATAGCTTTTGCTCTTTGTAACTGCAATAGGATCTTCAGCGTTGGCAAACTTGGGAAGTTCACGTCGCCATTCCGATGCTGATGGTGATACTGAATATAATGTTTCGCAGTCACCAGTGACATCAGTTTCCATTTTACGGAACAGGCCCTGTTTAGCGTCATTGTCGTAATTGTCACCAGGTGAGTTGATGTTACGGTATGTGGACAAATCGATTTGAAGGGATCCAATGAGACCTTTCAGCAGATTTTCGTAAGCGAGGGGTAACCCTAGTGGCAAATTGAGGGAGACAATCCGTCCACCGTTGACGTTGATTTCAAAAGGTTTCTCCAGATTCGATAACGGCTGGTAGTCGTTTTCTTCTTCATCAGATATTTGGTTCTGTTGTCGTAGTTTTTTGTGCACTAAAGCATGAACTGCGTTTTCCAGTCTTGCATCAAGCTTTCCAGATTCTCTTGCACGTATAACGAATCTCGCTCGGTAAGAGCTTCCAGTGCTAGCACTATCGGGAAGAGAAGCCAGAGTATGAGATTCCACATCATACTTATACACTTTACCACTCTGCCATGGCCACTGCTGATCTGCAGAGTTGGATTCACTCCCTAGACGGCCCGATGACACGGCCACTGGAATGATAACATGCTATATTACTTGCGGAATCATAAACTTAAAAAATACTCTCTATCACGGCCTAAAAGGGGTTTTGATACTTTTAAAATTATTAAAATGCAACATTTAAAATCTGTCCTGACGTCTTGCGGATTTTGTAACCAATGGAATCATAAATTAACGTATTTTAATCAAACGAATTTATACATTTGCGTGAATTTAAAAAGATTTTATCTTATAATATATTATATATTTTTAATGTTAATTTAATATTTTTAATCCGCTATAATAAATATTTGTAAAATTATTAATATCCCGATTACGTATTAAAAACTGCCAAATGTTTAAATATTATATTAATTTACGACGATTTCTTTGATATAATATACAAAAATTATTATTGCACGAATATTTTCTTCTTCTGAAGCGTGCAGTAAATAAAATATGTTTCTAATTATATTATTCTTGTCTCAGATACCAACAGTTTCTTTCTTACAGGAGTCGACAAGAAGCGCATGGTCCGTGCAAAGGATGCATGAGATTACAATACTTAAGAAAAGACTTTCGCCGTACTCTATATAAATAATAATAAGAATAATATTAAACGTAGTAAGCGCTTTTACAATTATAATATTTCCTAAATACTTCTGAATAAAACTTCTATCCAGCTCACCTTTAAGCCAAAACCCGTTTAACCAAATGTCAAGTATATACATCGGAATGTTATTAAAACAACCTTAAAATATATCAGGTTCAAGTAATACACGTTTATTGAATTAAACGCATTGATTTGGTCACGGGATAGCTCGCGAATCGGTACAGTTAAATTCAAAAATAATAATAATACAGTTCCTATTACATAACATAGAAATTCTTCAGGTATAGGCGATGAAAAAGCCAATTGTAACAGTAAAATGTGTATACCTTATATATGTCACCGTAAAATTGTAAAAACCGTTTGATTGTAATCTATCTCGCGAGATTGTAAACTGTCGAAAGATTGTGAACCTCAACGAACTGCTTACAAATTAACGTATTATTATTCGGTAGTTATATGAAATTGTTGGGAAGTAAAATTAATCTGTAATTGACCAAAGAAGTTTGAATGATAACTAAGTTAGTGTAGTACAATCTACCGAATAATAATACGTTAAATTGTAAGCAGTACGCTGAGGTTCACAATCTTTCGACAGTTTATAATCTCGCGAGATAGATTACAATCTAACGGTGTTTACAATTTTACGTTAACATATACATACAAATCAAAAAATACTTCATCTTTATATTCGCCTGATAAAAAAATTATAGCAATATGCCCAAAGCTTACTGGGAGAACAAAGTTGAGCTATTGTATTCTCAATATGATTATTTAATAGGTAAATGTATTATAACCGGATACCAACTATTTAAAAATATATTTTAAATTTATGATACTGGCGAAAATATTATTTTTTGTTATTTTAAACTAGCCGTGGCCCGCGATTTTACCCTCCTTCATTATGTAAGCAGTTTAAAAGTTAATCCCATTTATTAAAATACAATAATTCAATCCAAAATTCCTGAGATTAGCGCAAACTTTTCTGCTGGATATAAAAAAAAACTTACCAACAAAGGCCGCGAGGACCAGAAGCTTCATGATGCTTAGTCCTAGTCTTAGCTGTTCAGACTGATGAGTTGATGCTAGGAAGTGCCTATCTCCAACTAGCCCTCGGTTTATATATACAGTTGCACACGTGTAATTTTGACCCCTAGATTAGGTCCATATGATAACAACTTTGTAAGGAGAAAAACGATTTCAATGCAATGCAAATGTAATTGCTTAGCAAAAAGTTTTAACCGTGGTCAAAATAAATGATTCGTGTGCTAATATACGGCTTAGTATAAAACCATGGCGCTACAACACCTGGTATTGTCCCCAGATTTCTGTATCCCTCGTGACAGTTTTCTACTAGGCAAGTAGGTGATCAGCCTGACTTTTTGGCTGCAGTAATATAGAAATACAGAACAATTTAAATATTTAAATAAAAAAGAGGACAACTGGCGGCCAGCTTTCCAGCGATCTATTCCATGCAACCACTGTGAGAAAAAAAATTAGAAAAGGTGAGTGCAAGAAGTGTAAGACATCAAATTACTTACACAAATCTTATGAATGGAACAAAGCAAAGCAATCAAAACATATGTAAAAAGTGAAAGGGATTGTTAATAAAAAGACTTGTATCGTTTTAGTTTAAAGTGTTAACATAAAAAATAGCTTTTCTCTGACATCAAAAATTGCCTAAAACTTCATATCATCGCATAATTACGTTTTAGTTTTAAGTGTTAACAAAAACATAGCTTTTCTCTGACACCAAAAAATGCCTATGTTCATATCAAAACATAAAATCGCATAATTTAATTATGCGTGTGTTTAAGTGTGTTATACTTCAGGCAAAAAGACGATCAGTTGATTGTGTGGCAATTGACAAAGCCCGCTTAGCCTAATGGTGTTAGATGAAAAAAAAACATTAATTCCAACCAAATTTATCCTGGCCAAAATGGCAACCAAATTGCAATAATGCTTAACCCTTAATTTTTTTTCCGAGGTGGAAATGCATTTGTGCATTCCCTACCCCGGAAAGTTAGGGCAGGGGTATATGGGACTTGATCCACACCAGAATTTTTGCTATTTAGAGACTGGGTCAATTCCCACTAATAGCACCTCGAGTAATTCCTACAAAGCCCCGTGATAGAGGCTCAGGAGTCGCTCTCGCATTCTACCAGGACCTCAAAGGCACTTTACGCTCAAAAACCTCCAATGCAGTACACTAAATAGGATGTAGGAGATGGGCATATCTTCTCTTATTTACTCCGCGTCTTCTAACCCTAAAATTCATCCTATAGAGCCCTCCTTCTCTAATTCCGCTGTCTTCTGCTGCAATTTTGAAAATGCCTAGCCTATTCGAGTAAGATAAAAATTAAAAACATAACTTTGAGTGACAATAATTGCAGCCAGATTTATTCTCGTCAAAATGGCCACCAAATTGCAATAATAATAGCCACAATTTGGTTCGAGATGTAACTTTCTTCATACTCGGCCAACTCTTTTCAACCAAACTTAGAAGGACTTCATGCTGTCCATGCAATTCTCTATACTTTATTTAAAAGCTGGGAAAATGTATTCATCGGTTTATTTCTATCATTATTAATTTAAAATTTTATGTAGCCAAATATAACCAGCGCTACAACCTTAGTTCTAGGCCTTATATTAGTGTATCTGATTCTTGATCATTTGTTTTTTCTAATATTTATTTGGGAAACAAAAATATACATCACTATACAATAAAAAAAATTAAAAATAAACACATTGGATGTATCCACAAAAAGTTTCACTGATATGATACAGAACAAAGCACAACAAAACATGACAGCACAAAATATAAATCCGGAGAACGACAAACATACTGACATACTGGTAGCTATAATAAAGAAGAAAGAATCAAGGATTAGGACATTAATAGTTGTTTTAAATTATTATTAAATGAAGCAGTAGAGAACTGCGAATAAGGGTCGATGTTAGTGGCAGAATCCAAAGCAGAACATCCTGTGAAGAGGCTCGCGGAACAATGTTGGTTCTGGGAGTCGGAAGGTTAAAAGTTCTGTGCGAGCGTTAATAGGCAAGTATCAGCCTTCTGTGCCTGACATACGCTGTCGACTTTTTAGATCTAAGGCATGCCGATGTCCTCACTTTTTCTTTACAATATGAGTGAATGTTTATTGCGAATATAGACCAAAAGTCCATCGTTGCACAGCCGGGGTTGAACCTACGACATTAGGGATGAGACTCGCACGCTGAAGCCACTAGGCCAACAAAGCTGTGTTTAATTACCTTCTAGCTGGATCCCTCAGATATATATAAATATGTTGTCATATTTGGTCGTAAAAACCGATAGACATAACAGCCGATGGCGTTGTTGTTATGAACCTAATACAATAGAATTCAGCCGGGACCTTTGATATTGGTCAATAGAACCGGTATGTTATTCTAAACGATGTCGTCGTAAACGGTTTTGACTGTAAATACATTTGTGTTTATACATATTATTATTTCCTTTAGATTTTACTTTATTTTACTTATAGGTAATGTTACATGTTATTTTGTGTTGTTAATTATTTATGCACTTCTTGTACTTTATCCTCTGTAGGTGTTTTTTTTTATTGTTCCATATTAGGGTTTCCTGGAAGAAATCGCTTGTTAGCGATAAGGCCGCCCGTTGCCTAACTTATGTACCCTGCTTTTTCCTATGTATGTTTTTGTATAAGGTAACTAAGTGTGAATAAATAAATAAATGTGTTTGGAAATAACCAAGGACTTTTAACTTCCCACTGAACTTCCCAAATTCCTAAAATTAACGCCAAAGTCCAGTGCTAACCCGTCTAGCCTCTAACTTAATCTCATCTATTACAAAAAAAACAACATAAAATAAAAATAATTTATTTACAATGACAGTTTCTGCCTCTTAAAACTAAACGGTGAGCAGTTTAGAGATCTTAATGGAAGATTTCTTATATAAACGAGATTCTTTGGAAAGCATTATTTATCGTCCTACAATTAATCCACTCCCTGGTTTACCATAGCCTTCCATACATCTAACCTTAAATATACTATAATATACATTATACATTGTATTTATTATATACTAATATTTTGGTAAATTATATGAGACTTAATTAACGCAAGCAAGTGAAGTTTTGACAGGTGTATTTTATGTAAACAAAGGATAATGATTATTTCCATATAGCGGAAAATGAGTAGTTTTCTATTATAATTAGTTTTAGGTACTATATATAATATATATGTTATATACATTAAAATATTTCGTGGCTCTCAACAGTCAGCACATCAGTTTTGCTTAATTAGTCACCATTAACTCATTGAAGTAAATTAACATAGGTTTAATTACAATTTAAAAAAATACAAAATTTTACTGTTAAAAATATTCAAAATAAAATATAATTTTCTTAAGTATTTTTATAATATTTACTAATTGAGCAAACGAAGGTGCAAATGGAAAGTTATATTAAACTAAAGCGAGATCGCGTTTCTATAAATCTATACAATTATGGAATAATCCTAAAAATCCTATTTATACGTAAAATTAAAAATAATTGTATCTAATAAATATTTGGATCTTAAACTAGGTCTTGTTTACTCTACTTAATGTATGGAAAATTCCGCAATGAACTTCACAAAACGTACCCGATATATAGTCTGCGCATGCGCATATAGCGCAGGACTCGATTTCTTCTTATACACAAAATCTTTGTGTTTACATCAAGCCAAGCGCTGTTACCAATTAAATCGGACCATAGCTCGCTATTATTTTACAATTAAAAAGACTTCTTAAAAGAATTTACTATATATAAACCTGTGTTTATAACACTAATTGTGACAAATACCTAATCTTTTAGATGATTCCTAAATTCTAATTGAGCGTTTAGTATCTACAGTCTTTAATTGAGCAAGACGTTTATAGTTAAAAAAATCAGTGGTGCAACCTTTTTAGGTCTGGGCCTCACATTTCTGAATCAGTTTCATGATCATTGGTCAATCTAATAGACAAGTAGGTGATCAGCCTCCTGTGCCTGACACACGCCGTCGACTTTTTGGGTCTAAGGCAAGCAGGTTCCCTCACAATATTTCCTTCACCATTCGAATGTTAAATGCGCACACAGAAAGAAACTCCATTGGTGCACAGCCGGGGATCGAACCTACGATCTCAAGGAACCGAACGCTATTTAATAGTA
The DNA here is from genome assembly GCF_905475465.1 of Pieris napi. Classification (NCBI taxonomy): domain Eukaryota; kingdom Metazoa; phylum Arthropoda; class Insecta; order Lepidoptera; family Pieridae; genus Pieris; species Pieris napi. Next base: position 1,554,581 of record NC_062252.1, read on the forward strand.
AACTTACATATTAAATGATTGAACGATATAATGTTCTATATATGTAACTGTTTATATATAATCAAAATCATCATAGTTTGGTCTTGACCAACTAAACAACGATGCATGGCTACCATGTTTCGGATAATCGCACAGATTGAAACCTTGCAGAAATGTCTGCTATACCACTTAAAAACAAGCTAAATTTATAATCACTACATTTTCTGCAACCTTGGTACTGTCAGCTTATCCCTGATACATCGCAGAGTTGTCAGCTTAGCAGGAGAGCTAGGCACCAACTGTTCCTCAGTTCGCCTAACGGGCTTTGAGGCTGGGATGCAAGTCCTCGGAGCCGGGATATGAGGGTGAGTTTTCACGTGTTTCCTTAGAGAGGAAGGATCCGTGTACCGTTTACCACAGCCAACTGCACCACAGGCATAGGGGCGCTGTAACAATTGTGTAACATATAATTTTTGATTTAATTACGCATTTTTTACTATACGCAATCAATGAAAAGATATTAAAATTGAACAGTAGTAAAGTGTAAAAAATATTGTATATATAATTTTTAATTATTTACTTTAGCATCATTTTTCATATTTTCCAATAATTTGATAACACAATGTACCTACACGACTAACCTACCTTTCATTAATATTTTCTCACTAAGTGATTATTCGTTAATTCTTTGGGCAATAAAAGATCTTTAAACCGAACAGTATGTATGGAATGTTATTAAAAATACTAAAAATGTGCTTTTGTCCGTCAATTTTATGGTTAAAATGTGAATGGTCAAAGCATGTACATGGAGTACATGGAGTTAAACTACTAAATTGGTGTTCAATTAAAATTGTATGAAAAGTCAATATTGCGAAAATCAAAGGAATAAAATTGTAAAATGTAAATTGGTGTTCAATAATTTTTGTATGAAAAGTCAATATTGCAAAAATCTAAAAAATTTAATTGTGTAATAAGGAGTTAAACTACTAAATTGGTGTTCAATAAAAATTGTATGAAATGTCAACATTGCGAATTTCAAAGAAATAAAATTATAAAAATGTAAATTGCTGTTCAATAAAAATTGTATGAAAAGTCAATATTGCGAATTTCAAAGAAATAAAATTGTAAAATAAGGAGTAAAACTACTAAATTGGTGTTCAATCAAAATTGTATGAAAAGTCAATATTGCTAAAATCAAAGAAATAAAATTGTAAAAATGTAAATTGCTGTTCAATAAAATTTGTATGAAAAGTCAATATTCGAAAATCAATGTATAAAACTTACTGCATTGAAATGGGTTCTCTGGTGCTTAGCCCGATCTGAAGAGTTGGAGAAAGCTTTAATGCAGTGAGGTGCTGGACAGGCATACGGCCTTTCACCAGTGTGCGATCTTACGTGTATCTTGAGGTTTTCCAGCCGGGAAAAAGCTTTGCCGCAGCCGGGATGCTGTAATTCAATTTATGATTAAATCTCTGTTGAAGTAATTGTACCTTGGACCCAGAAACACCTAAATGTCATAATTCAAGACTTTTTTAGTTTAAGAAGATTCGTTCGTTATTCTTATTACCCTGGAAACTATATGAAAGGTTTCAGTATAAAGTAATTTGAAATCAATTTCGAGATTTGTGTCCTGTGAAGTTCCAAAACTGTAGGAATGCACCTGATATTAATTATAGTTTACTTTCTGATATGTATTTTGTATGTTAAACCTGCACAAGGTTCTTCTTCAAGGATCAAGGACTCTTTATTGCTTTTCCAATCTTTAATAAATAAGTAAATAACTATGATTTTGTTCCCTTTGGAGAACTCTTAAGAGAGACTCTTGGGCAATGGGGTTCAATTGTACAGGCGCTAATTAAAGATTATAAGTTGGCGCCTGATAGAGGGTAGATAGTACCGGTGACTCCAAAGCAGGTGCAGTATCGCAATACAGCGAGGAAAAGCTAGCATTAAAGGTACACTGCCACAGGGACCAAACCTTTTTAAATTTGTTTCAATTTATCAATTTTTATTACTATGTAGGTTAAGAATATTGTAAATACTGTATATTGTGTATTTGAAGTAAATAACTTCGTTATTTTACTTTGGTTAAATTACGTTTATAAACACATAGAAACATACATATAAATACTAAAAAACTATACATACATGACATCTATTAGGTTTATGTCCAGAATGTACTCTCATATGTATTAGAAGTTTGTATCTCGCATTGAATGGCCGACGCGCGCGCGCGCAGTCCTTCCAGAGGCAGCTGAATTCGTCTCCTAATAAACATACAAATTATTAATGTTTAACGTTCAATTTATTAATCATATATAAAAAAAATATAAAATATTGAAAAACCGAAACGTTAATCAAATTCAAGTGTATGTATATATGTAAAATATATGTTTCTGAATAACTAATTACCTTTATAAGTGTTCACGTGCACCCGCTCAATGTGTTCGACTAACATATTCTGGTTTGGATACCTCTCAAAGCAGTCCTGCCACAAACATATCCTTTCACCTAAAATAAACAAAAATGATTTATTAATCTCTTGTCTTTGATAAGTATACCGACAAATGTAAATATTTATGTTGAATGTTAACTTTTTCTGTGGCTTCTTGAACGTACGTTACGTACGAGATGAATTCAGATATTATAAATTAAAAAGCTAGAAATGTAAGGGATGGTTTTAAACAGCTTTCGCAATAATAATTGTTAATATCTAGGATGTTTATCTAAGTTTGTGCCTCACCTTGAATTTCTTCTTGGTCAATCCTTCTGTCATTAGTAACTGATTCAGCGCACTCGTCATCTTTCTCAAAATTCAATCCAAAATCATCTAAATTAATAAACAGCTCATCTTCATCAAAATTCTCAGAATTTCCATCGTAGTAACTTCCCTCAACCGACTCGGACACAGATATTTTTCGTTCATTCCTATCGAAATTAAATTCTGTGCAACTTGTTGGTGTATCGGGAAGTATGTAACGGCCTTCTGTTTCAAGATTGTGCAGTATGTTATTCGGATAGCTAAAATGTTCAATACTGCTAACTTCTGTACTCTGCATTGGCGCGTTATAAGCATTTCCTGGTACATTTAATTCATCAAAATTACAATATCGCTTCGAAAAAGCTGTCTCCATAGAAGGTAACTGGGTTTCGTTTATAACCATATTGATGTCTTCATAAGCATCTGGTGTTTGTTCGTTTTCTTCACGACATAGTTCATCTATCAGCGATTCGTCGTCTATATATTCGTTATTAGCTTCAAACGTTTTCTGTTTATCTGTGTTAGAATTAAAACTATCATCGAATTCTATACTATCTAAATCTAATAGAACTTCTTTAATATTTTGGTCATTAATGTTACTCTCGATAACTTCATCTATTATTTCAAAATCAGTCTTTTCTGGCGCAGTCCAATTGTCTAAGACTTCAAAGTCGAAGCTCTCTTCTGTTCCATATTTGAAATTGTCGTTCTTTTTTGTTTTTCCGTTTTCTAATTCTAAATTAAATTGTGACATATAATACGCGTGTAGATCAGTGACTTCGTTTTTTTCTTGGAACAATTGTTCGTCATCGTAAGGTATGATATCATAGTCGGCCATAGTTAAGTTCATTTACCTACAGAGTTCAGTAATCTTTACTAGAGGTATTATAGGCATATGTTTAAGTCGGTTTTGCGCATATGGTTTTGCTATTATTATAAAAATAAACTTTCTCCGAGTCTCATTTCGCGTGGCTCGCGCATCTGCGAATTATAAAATTAATTACTAGAGTTATAGCATTTGGTAACACGTGTTCAATAACGATACCTATGTTAAGTACTTAGCGAATATACTTTCCTGAGTTATTATTACAATAGGAACTTACAAACTGAGTATAGCTTTTAATTTTTCTTATTTATGTTACTAAATATAAAGCACTGACAAAATAGTTAAATAAATTAACAACGATATTAATAATCCCAATTGAACCACATTTTAAATTGGTAAAGTTAAAAAGTAAAGTAAAGTAAAGTTTTCATCAATTTGGTACTTTATTTCAAAATAAATTTATTCCTTCCTAATAGTTATCAAAAACTAAAAATATATTTATGCAATGTTTAAATTAAGAATCTACATATAATTATAACAAAAAGGTAAAACATACCAAAACTTCTTGCTGATAACGTATCGTAAAAAAAACTAAAAAGGCGCGCTGTCAAATTGACACTTCGAGTGCCGCGAAGGGGTAAAACGTCCGCACTGATTAAGACTTCGACCGGGAATAACAGGAGCTTTCAGGATAGCGAAAAAACTACACACATGTGCTCTTAAGTTGGTAATTATCTTCACATGAATAACTCTTATTATAACCCCATAAGAACTTATTTGTAAATTCCGTTTTGTGATATAAATTTGTCGCCTTTTGGCGCCATTTACATGTTCATTCATTTGAAACGTCATGAAAAGCTGTTGATTGATGCATCTTAGCAAATTGAATTAGGAAATACAGTTAAATTAAAAGATGTGAATTGTAACACGCAGAGATCATAATACTCAATGGCAGACACATCCGACACTTATTTATTGTTCTTCTTCTTTAAGATCAATTGCGTGACGCATTAAAATGTTTTTTATTGGCTTCTTAGCTGTATCAAGAGATTGTGGTACGTTCGTGGCGCGTGGAGTAGCGAAGCCAGTGAGGTTTTTTACTCTGAATGTCACCTAAAAAGTTTTTCAGTAATTTTTTTTTTTGTATTTATAAAAAAAAATAAAAACAAGTTTATAGGAAATTTTAGATGCAACTACAATTATAATTTATTACGTGCATTTTTAATATTTTACACTTTTCTTATTAATTGGTGACCCTTAAACGATATCACTTCTTACCAACCTGTAATATGTAATTATTATTTCACTAAGAATCGAATGTATGATATTAAGTTAAGGAAGCGTTATACTGATAATAATAATAATAATATATAATAATAATTTTCATTTTAACTTCACTTCGATCATGAAGGAAAACATTGTGAGGAAACCTAAATTTGATATTCGACAGGTGTGAAGCATTTACTTGTCAATTCAGAACAATAAATGATCACTAAACAGTTATTTCCAGGGGTACACGATTGTACCACTGGTTGTGTACTCTTGGAGACAAGGCGACGTAGTATGTGCATCCTCAAAAAGCTTGAAAGATCAGTAAGATTTCGGTAGGTAATCAAACTAAAGGCCGGCAACGCACTTGCGAGCCTTCTGTCAAAGTGAGTGTCCATGGGCGGCGGTATCACTTAACATCAGCTTCAACCTCCAGCCCGTATGCCGTATTACATAAAAAACAAAAAACTAACATTTAACAAAACATTATCCATGTAAAGTCCTCATACTTTACGATAGTAATAAATTGAATTATAACAAATCCAAAGGATCCCAAGTTTTTTGCGACAAAATCAGGAGACACTAAAATTCTCACATAAATATGAAATACACGTGTCATCAATGTCTTTAATTTTTTGCGTTTTTTTACACGTTTACGTCCTTACTGTCAAAGTTTGTTTTTGTGTATTCGTCGCTTTAAGTTTTATTTATTCTAATTGGCTAATTATGATAATAATAAACGGAATTTGTAACGATTTACACTAATTTACTTTTGTATTCTTCTAACGTCGTATCGTAGTGAAAGTTAAAAAAAACATTGTTAAATGCTTATGCACTTAATCCGCAGCAAGAAATTACTAGTGAAATCTATATTTTTTTATAAAATTTATGTTTACCATAATTGTCATATATTTAAGAAAAGATAGTTTGTAACATATACTGTAGATGTGCATTATATATGGTGTGGTCAACTTTAATAAATAAATAAACATCATAGAAATTATTCCATCAAGATATTAGGCGAGCTTTAAAGTTTTGAATGAGAATTTACGATTATTTCGCCAAATTGTTTGTTTTTTTCATATGAAATGTATATTGAGTTCCTACTCAGAGTCATTAAATTATCTCTAACGGTAAATTATCTAAACTAATTATTTAAAAAGGAAAATAAGTTTTTTTTTAAGCACCTAATGATACAGGCAAAAAAGACTAGTGTCACTACAACCTAGTAGGTCTGAACATTAGTGTTTATTGATAATTTTTCTTGATAGTCAAGTAATCAGTCTTATGTGCCTGACACATGCTGTCGATTTTTGGGTCTTAAGCATGCCGGTTTTCTTGATTATTTCCGTCACCGTAGAGGGAATGTTAAATGCGTACTTGGAAATAAAATTCCAATAGTGCAAAGCCATGATTGCAACCCACGACCTCTTCTGCAGCAGTTGAAAAAACGGGGTAAATTCCGGGTACGGTTAATCTTGCGTTGTGTTTTGCCAAGTAATTTTTACGCCTCTTCTAGTTAAATTAAATCTATTTGCTAATAAATGGCAGAATTCAATATCTTAAAGGTTAATAATAGATAACGCCGAAATGTGTCATGATTGCGCAGGCGCAATTCGCATGAGATTTTAGTAATGTTATTTACTAAAACAACAATTATACAGAAAACTACAGACTGAGAAAAAGCATAATTTAAACAATTGTAAATATAATTACTAATTTAAACCTTCAGAAAGAGCTTTTTTTCATAGAACAATAGGGACAAACGGTATATAGCCCATGCACACTCTCAATGCCAGTGGGCTCGCGAGTGCGTTGCCGGTCTTTTAGGAATCGGTACGCTCTTTCTTCTTCCTAAGTCAAATAGGTTTGGTAATACTTCAGCACCTGGTTCCACATAGTGGTGGTGCGTTATGCCTTAAATAATGATCAGTTCCACAACGACGGACGTCGAGGTGATACCTATGGAATTTAGTATTCTGCCCCGACGTCCTATGATGAAACGCTGCAGTTATTAATAAGAACAACGTCTGAAATTGAAGGATAAATTATTTTCCAACAGAGACCTTAATCTAATTAAACGCAATTAATCTAATGCATTTGTCATGTATGAACTTGAGTTAATTATTTTATGTAATAGATAATAATACAGTGTTGCAATCAGGGTGAATAAACTGTTTATGTAAACAGGTTAGAAACACGTGTAAAATTAATAAATGAAGATGAAGAATACAGAGAATAAGATTTGGTAGCAATATATTCCAAATTGTCTGCTAGTATAAAAAATCGCAACTGCGTATGCGTATTTTAAAGGGTTTGGTACATTTGTGAGAACAAATAATCTCCAACACAGTCTATATTTTAATATAAATACAGTAGAACCTCGTTAAGTCGAACCTCGATAAGTCAAAAACCTCCAAATCTCGAAAAATTTTTTTGTTCCCTTCCCTTAAAACACCAAAACCTCCATTACTTGAAATCTTGACCCTCTGTTAATCGAAATAATCACCGAGTCCCTCCAAGCCATTTTGGTACATATTTTCACTCTATAACTCGAAAAATTAAATTTGACCTCTGTATCTCGAACATAGGAACGTTTTATTTTACAACCTTTACAACTTGATCATTTGGAATTTATTATCTCTATTGTTCGAACAAAAATAAGTTACCGACTTTAATAACTTGCCGACAATGTGAGTACACTATTGTTTCTTAGAAAACATTTTAGGAGTATACAATAATAAATTTATGACTCATGGAAACACGTGTTTGCTTGCTTTGTGTCAGGTGTTCAATTTTGATTCCCTTTGAAATTTAGCTAAGCCAGTCATTTGTTTCAAAACCTCAAACTCTTTATGTCGATTCAAAATCCACCTAAGTCGAAATCCTCCATAAGTTGAAAACTCTATAACTCGAATTTTTTGGCGTCTCCCTTGATGTTCGACTTATAGAGGTTCTACTGTATATTCCTAATAATTCATTAAATAACAATGGGCAAGATTCTTCTGATATCATTCTATCAAGTACTAGATAAAAAACCGAACCTATAAAAATATGTATTTGTAATAACTTTTACACGTAAGTAAGTGCATACATATTTTATCTAATGAGGCATGATTAATTACCTTTTAAACTATGCAATTTAAATGAACTTCATAGGGTTTAAATATATACGAAATCATATTATATATGTCCGTTTATATAATAATCCGTTGAACTGACAGAACGTTTGCTTTCAGTTGCCTATCTACATATACTAATATTATAAAGAGGAAAGATTGATTTTTTGATTGTTTGAAATGAATAGGACTACTGGACTACTGGACCGATTTCAAAAATTCACCGTTGGCAAGCTTCACTATTCCCGAGTGACATAGTTTCATTTTCAAAAAAATTAGGGATGCTTACTAAAACTTGAATAATCTAACCCAAGCTGTAAAAAAATAAACAAGAAACTTCCTTCAATCGCGTGCGCTGCGAAAACTATTAATAACAGAACAAAATGATGTATCACAATTTTTCAGGACACATCACTATCTATATAAAAATGTCACGACAGCATGTCTCTCTTTTATAGTTACGTCACAATAAGCGTCCTTTTATTATTATTTTTTTATTAAAATACCACCGCTAGAAAAGGCTCTTTATTCGTACCTAGATATCCTATCCTATCCTATCCTTATCAAAAAAAATACCAACGTTAGATAAGCTAAGCTACGATTTAATGGCATAACCACCAAAAAAGCATGGTGGATTGGTGTTGTCCTGCCGTTTCTCTTGAATAGTTTACTACTATGTAATATAACAAAAATCTTAGCCACAGCAACGCTTGGCCGAGTCTACTAGTAAAAAATAAATCAGTGGCGCTACAACCTTATTGTCTCAGATTTCTGTATCTGTTTCATGATCATTTGTCAATCTTATAGGCAAGTAACTTCATGTGCCTGAAACACGCCGTCGATTTTTGGGTCTAAGACAAGCTGGTTTCCGATGTTTTCCGTTCACCGTTCGAGCAAATGTTAAATGCGCCGGGGATCGAACCTACGATCTCAGGGATGAAAAAGTCCAGTTTCCTATATTAGTAGAAATAGGTATTTTGTATATATTTGTTTATTTAAATATAAATAATTAAACAGAGAATATTTAAGAAAATAATAATAATGTCTCATTTTTATATTTTTACATCACAAAACAGGAGAAAATTAAAATAACAGGTAAAAAATGTCTTACTGCTAAAAGCAGTTTCTTGCAGACAACCCAAATATAAATAACAAAAATAAAATACTATCCAGTACTTAAAACTATACACTAAACTACTCAATATTAAAATACATACAGACGACTCGTAATTCGAACGAAAAAATCATTGCCATAAAACAAAACGACGCGTTAATTCAAACTCATCGTCGTCCAACACTTGACAATCAAAGTTGCAGAGAGAAAGAGGCGGAAAGATTATAAGTACATTTTGCGACAAGTTCAAACTTTAATTACCGTAGGTACACGAGCCTTTGATTTTGCTATTATTTAGATGAGAACGATACATCAGAACCTATGGCAGAGGTGTCAGTTAAGGAAGCCAGATCCTCATTCTATACCTTACAAAGCTTCTGTCTACAAAACGAATGATGAAAAAGCATTTCAGGCACTTTTTCTCTTAAAAAAAGTTATTGAGTAGGTCGAGCAGCAAAGTTTGCTTTGAAGCAAACCAGTGTTCTTTCGAAAGATTAATTATTTTATTTTTTATTTATTTACACTTTGTTGCTTTTAATTAATTAAAATTATGAATACATGTATGTATACGAATGTACCTCTACACTTTTGACATTGTTATAGAATAGCATTAACCAAATAATAATTGATCAACACTTAATAATTCAAAGTTTTATTTATTTTCATTCACAAATTTCAAACCTTTTGATAATTCAATAAAATATTATGAATTATCGAGAGTCGACTGTATATAAGAAGTTGGATATTTTCAATTGAAAGTTAAAAAAAGAGACGTCGTGCGCCAATCGAACCGAATTTATTTTCGCTTCGCAAGATGTTCATAATATCAATAACATTGCCGTTATTAAAATAAAACCAATAAGAGCTACACGCGTAGGAACCGTTGGGCATGTTTCATATACGATGCTTGTGGGACGCTCAATCGTTATAAAAATTTACGCGGTGCTGAATTTATTAGTAATCTTACAACTAACACATAAACATATATGTAAAAAAGAAAAAATGTAGACAAAGCCAAAACAGATTACATTGTTAAACAAAATATATGAAACGGAAAACATAAGTACATTAATAAAACTGAAATTAAACTAATTTATAAATTTCTCTAATTTTGCCTAGAACCGAGTTAAAACAATTTGGTTAACGATAAATGGTGAACTTTTAAAGTGTTTACTACATGGCGTTAACTATTCATAACAAATCATTCTGCATGTGTACACTGGTATTGTAATCGGACAGCCGTCCAAGACCACTAAATCATTCAATTAAAGTTTCGACATTTCTCGTGATTTTAGGATATATTTCTGTAAACAACTTATAACTGTTAGAACTGTTTGTGTATGTCCAAATATTTCGAAAACCAACTTATTGAGGAATTAGGAAGGTAGAACTTAGAGAAAAGTTTAAGGTTCGTCAAAAATGGTTTACTTTTAAATATACAAGCATTTCCCGAGGGACTTGTTGTATTATACTCACGCTTTAAATGTTTGCAGGTATTTGAAGTCAGTTTTATTTTTCTAAGTTATTTTTTAATCATCTTTTCATGTAATGTGAAATGTCCCTAACGTTCGGTTGATTTTATTATGTTGCACTTATGCAAGACACGTGTGCTACATAGATGATTTCAACGAGTTAATGGTTGTTACATTCACATTCTATTTTACGTAATTTTATTGAGGATTAACGTTTGTCTTTTTTATCGATTAACTCTGAAGATACCATTCGAAAGAATAACGTAGAGTCACAACTGACTGACAGTAAAACATTGTAAAATTAGGACAAATTCAATATATATTTGTAGAAAATTATGTGACATTAACTCCAAGGTGATGAAATACTTGTCAATACAACAATCGGTGAACTGGACGCATTAATTTCTTAAATGCTTTACTATTTTGTTGAGAGAAGATTCCAAATCATCTTATACCTAATACTTTTAATACTCAAATTTTTCGGCAACGAAAAGCGGTACAAAAACGCATGTACATTTTGGTTTATTGTATTTGAAAAACTGCACATGAGTAATCGATTACTTCGTTGCTTGATATCGAATTAGGATCAAAAATAATATAGTTGTGTATACGTTTAATAAAAATTAATAAATCCAATATAACATACATCAAAAATGTATATAATTTTGACATACGAATTTACAATTTAATTAAGCAAGAAATTATGAGAATATTATATTTACAAAGTCTTGTTGGCTTAACGTTTTTACAAACGTTGCTAAACTGTTGTCAAAAATATACAAAAATAATAATATTAGATTAACATAACTAACTACATTATCAATCTCTTTTCATCACAGCGTAAATACATTATAGCAGAAAGAGACGAACAGTACTTTATTTAAGTGCAATTAGACATTTAAACACGTATTTAACGCTAACAATGTTCGTGTTCTTTTCACACTTTGAAAAAAAAACAAAACTTCAATACATTGAAACGTTTTTAAAATATAAACATTATTGTTTCGGTAATAAGTCCTTCATTATTAAGAATTACCAAATGACTACAAGCTTTCCTCAGACTTCTGTATTTTTATTGTTAATAGTTATTTATTAATTAGTAGGTGATTCTTTAAATAAAAAAATATTATTAATTCTCGGTGACTTTCATACCCATAGATAACACATCTATATATCTATTTGTATATCTATCTATAGAATATAAATCATTACATTAATCTCTTCCACATGAAAAACACTGAAAGCGCGTACAAAATTCAAGGCTGGCCGAAATTAATTCAAAGAATATTAATCATTAAATTAACTATTGTTTCAACTCGTTTTATCTGGGACGAACGTGAAATGCTTACACTTGTTCTAGGACAATGATTCTCAAATATGTAATCTAACTAAACACGTGTCTAGCTTAATATTATTATAACGTATTATTATAACGTATTTTATCCTGTATCATTAAAACAGCTTTGCAAGGCTGGATATGTATTTTTGAACATATGTATAAATATATATATGTTTTTTCTTTTTTAAAAGACTAGTTATATAAATGTCATCGCTCTATTCGAGTTGTTATTTGATTATCAGAGATAATATGTTAAATATAATCAATATTTTTCTAATGAGGTTGGCCTAAGGCAGTTCAAATCCTGATATTTTACTAGGCTCGTATAATGTTAGGAAGAAATTATAAAATTATTTTTTGCGTGTTCTTCAAACTTAAAAAAAAATTTTTTTTATGTATTATTTCGTGTTTATAGTTTGTATTAGGTGAAAGCAAGTTTGAGAATGACTGAACATCGCGGTGGTATACCAAATTAACATCTCTCTGGACGTTCTTTGCATCTTCGGCCCGCTTTATATGAAATAACTATTACGCCTGTAATTGTTTACTTTTGAATATTTTTGATTACATTTCCATAAATTATGAACCTGTATAAAAAAAATATATGTTGTCTAAAAAGCAGTTCTCTATCGGTATTTTATTATGTAGGAAATGTAACACAAGATTAAGTTTTTTTTAAAATACTAAATAATAATAATAATTTATTTGCAAGAATATGGTACAAAAATGTTATGGTGGTACGATCTAAAGTATATTCTGCTAGATATAATGGCGTGCAAATTTGTTTCAAAAGGAATTTTACATAGAAGTTATATACGTATTTTTATGCTATGTTATTTAAAAATAATATTTATAGTAAAAAAATAAACCACCTTCAAATATCTGTCAACTGAAGTGAAATAGATTTACGATTCCCCAATTTGGGACATTTTATTGAAGTCTTTATATCACTTTTCGATAAATTTATGGGCAAACATACATACTGCTAAATTTAACATTGCTAAGAAGCCTAAATAGATACACAAATAGTATTCGATTCCAATAATACAAACTAAGCCTTTTCTAGTCGGTTAAAAAGCGGGCCGCGCTAGTAAAAAGTGATGCGCACGCGCATATGTGGTAAAGATATAAATACAATAACACTCAGAAATTGTGCCACACGCTTCACAATGTGGACGAAACCTTCGATTATAAATAAACTTTCTTTGAAAACTATATATTAATTTTTTAATGTATGTTTTGTTTATTTTTATATGAACACGTTCTAAAGAATGATTCCATAAAGTTTTTCAACTCTGTAATAATATTTTAAAAATTAATGTACATAGCAAACTGTTGTAACGAGTGTGTTGGCCTAGTGGCTTCAGCGTGCGACTCTCTGAAGTCGAAGGTTCGATCCCCGGCTATGCACCAATGGACTTTCTTTCTAAGTGCGCATTTAACATTCGCTCAAACGTTGAAGGAAAACATCGTGAGGAAACCGACATGTCTTAGACCCAAAAAGTCGACGACGTGTGTCTGGCAGAGGACGCTGATCACCTACTTGCCGTTTAGATTGAAAAATCATCATGAAACAGATTCAGAAGTCTGAGGCCCTGACCTAAAGCCTAACGGTTGCAGCACCAGTGATTTTTTTTATGGATAGCAATCGGTTTTCTGTTAATTTTATAAAATAACTTAATTGTAAGACCCCTAGTTGGGGCGTCCACAGTGAGCTTCCATTTCGTTCGGCCTTGAACCTCATATTTCACCTCGGTCCAAGACTTTCCGGCTCTCTTTGCCTCATCTGCAACTGTACTGCCAGGTTTGCTTGGGACGGCCACGCATCCGCTTTGCGGGTTTCAATCAAGCACCTGCTGGGATATAATTGGAACTACGGAGTGTATGGCCTATCCATTTCCACTTGCTTCGCTTACTACTGGCTAACACTTATTGAAGAATAGATGAAATTTTGCCATTAATAAATTTTGTTGGAATAACTACCTAATGGGACACATTCCTTCACCTTCACCTTCTTTACTGATACTTTAACTAAAGTGTTTCTGTGTTCGCTGGCAATCGAACCTAGTATCACGTGTCCGTGTCATGAAATGTGGTTTGTATAAATGTAACCATAGCAGTTTTGTTAGTCGACGAATGCATATAAAAATTGTTTTTCAACTTTTTTTTTATGTTGCTTAACTTTAGGCAATCTATTAACTGACCGGGTACTCCATTTAAAGCTGCGGTAGCAAATACCTCAACGTTCTCTCGGCATATATGTTCTTTGCTCTCAAAGTACTTATAGACCTACATACGTTACAGCTCGGGTCTGTAATCATTTTTATGGCATCTTGAAAAAAGATTACATCTAAATACAGTTCGTACTTATATACGTGTAAGATTTGGGAGTCCTTTTAAATAAAAAATACTTGTGTCAGGGATCTCTTCATAACAAATTTAATCCTTAATTCAATAAAAATATTTATATAATTATCTGAGAAGTTGTAATACGATTCAAAACTGTAATGTCACTACACTTATGGCATCAGATTCCTGACTTCGCGCTAAGTGTGGCTTCCGTATGTCAGAAGAATTTTACTTTTGAGTAGATTATCACATCAAAAATCAAAATATAATTGATTCATCACGGTAAATAATAACCGGCTCAAATATAAGAGTCTTTCCTCTAACTTCGATTTAAATCCCTTTGGAGTAGAGACTCTTCAGCACAGGCTCAATTGTCGTTGTTGCACAATCAAATTTAATTAAAGATTTGGCGGCTCTTGGTAGATAGTACCGGTGACCCCAGAGCTGGTGCTTTCCTCGCTCAAGAAAAAAGTATAGCAATACAGCGTGGAAATGCTGTCAGATTAAAGGTACACTGCCACAAGGACCAAACTTTTTAAAAAGAATTGTAATTATTACTAATATGATTTATTGATTCTAAATGTATACACATTTTAGTAATAAAAGAAAACTAATCATTAAGTAACTAAAACTTATTCCGTAAATAGTATAATCTGATAAGCAATAAAAAACATTTCTCACGTGTGTCGCATGACAAAATTCTAATAATTACCATATGTCCTATTACTCATCCCATTCTATCGAAAAAACGAAAATAACGCACCCAATACTAAATTAACCCCTAACTTTCCATTTCGAATCGAAACGACACTTTTTTACAAAAAATCTTAACCCATTCGTAGACATGTGCGTGAAAAAAAAGAGTTTTTATCACGAAGAGTTCAGTAACCAGATCGGTATTAACGTACAGTTATTTTAGATTTTTTTGTAGATTCACTGCTTTTGTAGTTGCGTACGCGCAGGGTTATAATTAAGAGCCACATGTCAGGTTAGTGATGTGACGGTTATGTCGATATGATTAACTCCAAGTATATTTTAGATTAATGATTAAGTATTGGGATTTATAGTATTTATTGGCCCCGTGGCTTTTTATATTCCCCTACCGTCTACTTAACACGAACAGTGTTAGATCATTATTTTATATATTCCTTACAGTTTTACTAGACGATTGGTTAACTTTATCCTCCAATACACAAATATATAGTATTTTCAATATTCTTAACATACATAGTATTAATAATAATTTATAAATAGAAAACTAAAATGATTTTAAAAAGTTTGGTCCTTGTGGCAGTGTTTCTTTAATTCTAGCAACATTTCCTCACTGTATTGAGATTTTTATGTTGAGCGAGAAAAGCTCAGAGGCCACCGATACTATCTACCAGGCGCCAACTTAAATCTTTAATTAGCACCTCTGCGCTTGAACCTCACGAGTCACGGCCCAAGAGTTTCTACTCCAAATTTGTACTTTTTATTAAACAAGATTAAGATTTTAATAATAATTTAATTTTCGTTAATTTTAATATCACCCAAGGCTGTCCATTTCTGCTCGGGTAGCTTTATGTTTAATAAGCACCACGATTGTCAAAATCGTTTTCGATAGTATAAGCTACACTCTTTGACTATATTACATTAACATAAATTAATTAAGTAGATTATTAATTTTAGAACTTAGTTTTTTTGTTAATTATTAATTTATTAGCAGATAATTATTTTCTTAAATCCGTGGATAACATACACTGAAAATAACATTACCAAGAATCATCAAATTATATTATTTGCATGTGTTTCGCTGTTTCATGTTTTATAGTGTTCGATAGACTTTACCTATTGTAGGTCTGTTAATGTAAAATATTATCAAAAACTTAAAAACTCACTTGCGAGCTTTGACAATATGAGTGAAAAAAAAAAAATTCGATAGTTTGACTCATCTCAAACAAAAATTTCGTCTTAGTTTTATCGATGTTCGTCCTTATCAGGTACAACACTAATGCACTTGTTCTTGTCATAAATCATGCGAGACAGGGCGGTATATTGATGAAATTACTTTTTCATATCTTCGTTTAACTATGATAAGCTGAAATTAAATGAAAATATTTGATTTTTTACATTGAAGATGTTGTTTTTATTGCGTAATAGTGATCTTAATCCACCTGCGTCGTTTAGTTGTTACCACTTTTTGCATTGTGGTTCTTTAGGATTTAAGTTAGGTTAGGTTATCTATTTTCTGTAATATACCATTGAGGCCGTGCGTTTTAACTATAGGTCTATAGTGGCGATACAATTGATTACCTATGTGCGTATATAATTCGAATGTACGCTCGGACGGAGAAAAAAAAACATCGCCAGGAAACCAACTTGATGCTACTGCTAATCTGAAGTAGAGACCCATAAAAGGGCAGCCCATAGAATAGGTTGTATTGCCACGAGATTTTAATAAAAATTCTTTAATAGAAAAAATATTTACATAGCTCGATGTTTCGTGTCTTTCAGTGGTTAGCTTTTGCAGCTTATTTATATTATCCATTTGATATTATTATTTAAACCTTTTTACATAAACTAAATCAGTTTAATTGCATTCTGTCATACTGAGCGAACGTTTATAGCTTACAAGCAATGTATGTATGTATCTTTCGTAAGGTGTGAAATTAAACTGATTTGGTTTTTATACCTATTTATATAACATTCTAATTATAATATATTAAGTGCGCGGATTTATAATTAAACTTATCCTGAACGGGAGCAACTTTAATTTTTGTGGAAAGTGGATTCGAGAATGGTTTAGAATTACAATTAAATTATATATTTTTAAAGATGTGTCAAGTCCGCTAGTAAAATAATAATAAAGGAAAATATATGTTGAAATATATATCCTCAATTCGACTCTCAGTAACACACAAATATTAGTTAAAAATTATTAAAATTTAAAAACAAAAACGTAGTCCCCTAAGGTTATTATTTTTTTTAAAGTTTAGTTTAGCTTAGTTATAGTTAGTACGTACATTTATACTTTATGATTTTATGTTAATTATTTATGCACTTCTTGTATTTTACCCTCAGCTATTTTTGTTAGTTTTCCATACTATACCTGGAAGAATCACATATAAACTTTTTATATGTATGTTTAAGGTAACGAAGTGTAAATAAATAAATAGTCTACAGACGTATAAAGTAATATATTATGAGGGCGTTATTAACAATTTAAATTGAAATTGTCGAATATCGCCAAACGGCCAAGTAGGGGATTATTAACATTATTATAAGATGAAGGAGGATAATAAAAATACATTACATATGAAAAGCGAAGAACAGGAAAATAATAAAAATGAAAAAGGCGCTCCACGTCACAATAATTGAAATTATGCACTGCACATAAGACATATACATCTGAACAATGCATTGAGAGAAATCAGAAAAAAAAGAAAGAGAAATGGAAAAATATGGAGGAGGCTTTTACCCTAAAAGGGACTATACAATACTAGACCGCTTAAAAACTAACTTAAATGTTTACAACGTATAGTAATACAACTATAACTCATATTAAGAAATGTTAACTAATCAATTTTTGCATGGATTTATTAATAAAAAGACAATATTATTTGTAATAATTTGGTTTAATACAACACTAATTAAGTATAATTTACAATGATCAATGAACGAACAATATCGATCGAGACTCGAGACTAAACGATGTTTAAAACTACATAAAATGCCTACTTGGTACGAAACTCCAATGCATGTCTTTTAACACTGTTAACTTAAAATGCTTAGATTTTTTAATACAATAAAATATATATATATATTAAATGCGTGATATCAAGACTTAGCTGTCACAAACGTACTGGATTTAAAAAACTTTTTTTTTAATTTCTTAATTTAGATCAACTTGTTGTGGTTTAAACGGTGAAAGTCAAATAAATAAACAACTTGGATAATGTATTAAAAAATCTAAGCATTAGTCATATAATTAACAATATATAACAAAAGCGGTTACTGTACACTACTTAAATTAAAATTTGTACATAATAAATCAATTCCATATTAAAAACTTTTTGTACTGTAATAACAAAAATTTCGTGCCTGTTTTGTGTTAACAATTACAGAACATTAATCTGGCATTTAAAATCTTAATTTATATAAATGTAAAATCGGATATTATAAAAGTTGAGTCAACTTGTCAATCGTTAAACAACGTCAATAAAGCCATGAGTTTGATGAATGTATAAAGGTAATGAGTAATTTACGGCGACCTGCGCCCGTACTCTGTAACTTCCATTTGCGATTCCGATCCGAATAAGTTTTTGTACCGCGCGATCCCACGGTAACGAAAGCGACGGCTAAGAGATCGTTCAAGTATTACGTAACGCAATTTTTGGAGATTATTGACACCCCCCCCCCCCCATGTAACTCGCCGTAACGTTTTTCAGTACCCAAGTACAGTACTGTACTCGAGTATAGTAAGACGTTTCGTGACCACCTAGTGACTCTTTAGTTACTATTATGTGGTGTAAGTCGAAAATAATATCAACAATAACGCGTAATTCAATCCCCGCCCCGCATCGTAACGTTTTACAAAAGGACCCCCCCCCTTCCCAAAACGCGTTACGTAATACTTGAACGCTCCCTAAGACAGAAAACGTTGGAATCGGTATCTCGGTATTGGAAGTTATAAAATAAGGGCGCTGTATATGTGCTCTTTCGTGCATTACTAAGATATGTTATACAAACATATTACAAAACCGTTTAGTACTTAGTCAAACTCGTGGCTCGGTGAAACCAAAAAGTTTAAATACATTAATTCTAAGTGAAGTGTGCTAAACTACTGTAAATGCGTACATTTCAACTGCCTATTAGTTAACTATACACTGTGATATGATTTACACCCTTTAATATTCGGAATAAATGCACTTCAAAACAAAATGCACAAAGAAATCAGAGAGATTAATTTTCTAAATTACTAAATTCTCTACAACATGAACAATTTAATATGCAAAGTGACAACTTTGAATTAACACAAGTATTTAATATAGTGCCAAAAACGACCAATGGTGTAAAAAGCAATCTTGTTGACACAAACCGATCTTTCGTCCCACATTGCGCAACTACCCTCATAACTGTACTGTATATAATAACTGGACTTTTGAAACACAATGCTAGCCAATAAGCTAGGTTAAACAAGGCTTGAATAAAACCTTTCACAAGCCTATTTTATTAAATTATTTAAGTATTTATTTTTAAAAATCTGTACGAATAAAATTTAAAATTAATATTTTTGTTGAGTCGGAAGACTTGTACTGGGAATATCTTATGTTAATTCAAAGTTATTCGAATTAAACGCGATCTTAACTATTCTTAATTTATATCATGATAATCACGATAAATATTTACAGCCTATAAAACAAAAAAATAAATCACAAAATAGTACCTCATTATGGCACTTAACACAGAAATAATTCAGATCAATTCCGTATACATTGAATATAAAAAATAAAAGTGTTGCTATTGCAAAATTTTGAGATCTTAATTCCTTGTTAGAAAATTATTAGTAAAAAAAATCGGAACTGCCAATCTATGGAAACTTTTAGAAGTTATACTTCTTTAGGCGCGTTATGAAAAATTGATGAGAGAGAAATTTTACGATGCGCGCGCACCGTGACACAAAATTAACAGAATGAAGTTGCCCACGGAAGATGCGGCATTGGACATAATTTAAAAACAACATTCGAATAATAATAGAATTTATGTTACACTTAATGTAAGAGAATAATAATAAATATTTATTTATTTAATTTTTCAAATGTAAACTGAACTTTACTGACTATAATGACTCCTTTTCCTGTCTTTGATTATTTAATTGTAATTAATTATTTGCATGCAATCAAAAACTATTTTTAATAATGCCAAAGAAGTATAACTTCTTACGCGCGTACATAAGTACACGCACCCTTTTTTACGTTTTAGATCATACAATTTTGACCGATTTCAATTTAATTGAGACTTAAATGTAAATCAAAACTTTAAGCAAACAGATTCAAACTAACAAGGAATGAACGCGAACCAAAACGCTTTGCGCAAATGTACTATACTTACCGATACAGCTACTTATTGTTCTTATTTATTACAAATAATGATTAAATACTTTTAAATATTTCAATATTGATATGAACCTTTATTAAGGCATTACTAACAATGCCGCTAACAATTCAAAATAGCTAGAACTAAAAATAATACTTCCCGTTAAAACCGGGTGAAATTAACGTTTTTGGTAAACTATACTCCAGTGAACACTTCACAAAATACAACTACCCGTAAATATTGTGATAATGCTAGTGCAAAATTCGTAATCACTTTGTATTGCTTAGTTCAATCACTTCGATGATTTTCGATGGAATTCCAAATTTAAAAATCTACTTGTCAGACCTTTGCTCGTTGAGGGACAAGTTTTCTGCCTCGTCTTTGATGTGGGAGAGGGCGCGGTATCTGTCCTCGGGACGCGCGTACTCGCTGTATGGGCTTGTCTCGCTGGAGCGGTTGCTTGAGGACTCCTTGGTTGAATTTGAGTAATCACCTAAACAGGAAGTTTCTAGAATTTTATCTTCTACTTCTGTCTCTAAATAAATGATGGTGAAGTGGCGGAGAGACAAAAATCTTCTCGATTCTTTAATTATACAATCAGAGTTTTCATAGTTTAGATGTTGGGTAATATTCAAAAGAAGAGAAATGGATGGAGGAAGCTAAGAAGAGATCCAAATACTACAGAACACAAAGAAACGGAAACAACAATAACTAAAGTTAACCAAGAGTATAATAACAAAGCTACCTTTGATATGTAATTTTATGTATGAAATTAAAGTGGCTTTATTATTACTAATTATATAATTAAAAATACCTTTACTGGTATAATCAGAAGCCTGCATTTCGTTCTTCAGAGCATAAATATTTGGCTTAATATCTTGTGCATCGTTAGCACTCAGATCTTCGGCTTTGACGTCGTGTGAGGAACTGCTGTTGCCGTAACCGTTCATCATTTGTGGTCGGCTGGAAACAAGTCTGATTTAGTTTACATTTTTAATAATAATAATTTATTTATTACAAGAATATGGTACAAAATGTTAAGGTGATACAATCGTAAATCGTTCGCATATTCTGCCACACACAATGGCGCGCAAAATTGTCTTAAGGAATTTTACATTATTAGTCAAAGTCAATTCTTATATTATCTAGTCTATCTATATATACGTATATATAATGAAAATGGTCTTCGTTTGAGGCTCAATCACGCCTAAACCACTGATCGTATCGACATGAAACTAAAATTGAAATTGAATTGAAAAACATGAAGCGAAATTTTTCCTAGATGGTTTATGGCTATTTATTTATTAAATTCCAACGTTCCTTCATTTTTTTATTGCTGTTTTACTTTTATGAAAATTTATCCATACGGACTTCACCGCGGAAACATTCGGGGAGGCTTCCTAGAACCTCTAAACGTCAACATCTGTTAAAAACTCGATTTTCGAAATATTTCAATTTTCTTAGCGGGAAGTTAAAAAGAAGAATAATAAAAATATGAAAAAAAATAAAATAATGAAACTTAAAATTTATTTTAATTCGTCCAGCAAAGCGGGCGCGAAACGGCTAGTTATACTATATATACGTTACTTCATTAAATTTATATCAATTACGGTGTTTCACGTAAATAATCATTTATTAAATTGTAATTTTTTTCTAAAAGTAATACACTAAGTCGCTTTTTAAAGACTCTAGAGTATAGACGGAAGATCTTTTAATTCTTTTTAAAAACATTGGCTCTTCAATCTTTATCGTGGAACATTAAGATCTAATAACTTAAAATTGAAATAAATAAATCAGTGACGCAACAACCTTGTTAGGTCTGGGCCTCATATTTCTGTATCTGTTTCATGATAATAATCATTCTAATAGGCAAGTGAATCATCCTGTGCCATATACGCCGTCGACTTGGGGTCTAAGGCAAGCCGGTTTCCTCACAATGTTTTCCTTCACCGTTCGAGCGAATGGTTAATGCACACGACTGAAATTCCATTGGTTCACAGCCGGGGATCGAACCTACTACCTCAGGGATGAGAGTTGTAGCCACTATGCCACCACTGCTCACTAATAAGACTATTTAACATAAGAAAGTATACAATAACAGTACTTTACATAAATAAATCTTTAAGGCATTCCGTATATTGTAATAGCCGAGAAGGCTTTCAATTCACATTTCCTTGGGTAACGAACGAAAGACGTAGAATGTTTAGTTCTACTCCTAGCTAAGGGTTGATAAAAATTTTAGATGTAAAAGTTTTGTATATATATAGACATCTATCTATATACATATAGCAATAGAAATACCTGTAATCCTCATGGGATGATTGGTAATCATCATTTTGCATCATATGATCATCCGTTGACATGTACGCTAGATTGCAATCTTCCATCATACCCTAAAAACAGTGTCAATATTTAGTTAAAGTAAAGTAAAAATCATTTAATCATGTGCTTCTATTTTTACATTTACTGCCAGTTCTCAAATCAAGGGCGTAGAACGGAAGAGAAGAACTGGCAATAAACTCTCCACCACTCTTTTAAATCGCCATTTTTTTTACACAATGTTTGCAAGCTGCAACCATTACACCATGTTTGATGTAATGGTTGTTGGGTTGCAATTTAAAACAAATTGTGTGTCGTGGTTAATAAATGAAGAGTCAGTGCTGTTCAGTCATCTGAGCCGTCTAATTAAATAAGTATATATAATATATATATATCTGCGGCTAGGCCTACGAAAGTTATAAGCGACTAATTAAAAAAAAACATATATCGCTTGCACCGGGGATTAGTTGTAAAAGGATTTTTTTTCAGGGAATATAAAAAAAGGTAATGCTATTATTACTAGTATACTATTCGTTAGTACATTACATATACAAATATGTATATCAAAGGAAAGCTATTCCTATTTGACGATTTTAACATTGTTGTAATGTATTTAGTGTAAGTAGTTAATAAATAACTAAAATATGTACATTACAGTAATTTATCTAATTAGACTGAAGAGCAGAAGCGTTTTATGATTCTTTTACTGTTTACGAACGTTACGACGGCATATTTTGACGAATGTCTAGAACGTAATAATTTATTACCACTCTTTTCGCGGAAATATTATCACCTTGGTTAATCAGCGATATATTATTATCATTCTTTATTTGTTTTTGAACTGGCGTCTACCTTAAACAATGTTTATACTATATAGGCCTACCCACAGACATATATATATATATATGTCTTCGAAGATTATAAGCTCGAAACGAAGAGGCACTTAAGTCACTATGTCATTACCACGATTAATACAATTAACTATCTATTAAAGACGGTAAAAATTAGACTTTAATATTATCAAAACCTTACCTGAAGGTTTCGCTTCAAAGCTTCGCTGTATCCATGAGGACTAGTCATCATTGGTGGGCTTTGAGCTCCCAAAAACCTGTAAAATTAATCACAGTTATAGCCTATATAAGAAGACTATTATAGAAAATTTAATAATTTAACAAAGAAAAATGAAACTAATAATTATATCGTAATGTGCAAATTCTAATGATTTTAATATTTCAACTAAAATTCAAATAAAATATAAAAATCAGCATACCCCTGGCCTTATCAAACCATTTGATGATTAACACTAAAAAGTGTCGTATGTAAGTGTAAAATGTGAAGTGTATAATTTTGAAAATAAAGTCCAATTATCATGTTTCAGTGTTAGCGGTGAATGTCATGTTGATAAAATAGAAAAAATAGAAATAGAAAAAAAGCAAGCGTATTGAGAAATAGAATAAAATTTGATAAAAACATGCGACAAAAATGCACTAAAGCTGAAGAAAGCGATAATTCACCTCCATGAGGAAATAGCATGCAAGATTAAATGGGAATAAAAATCGTAGAAAAGTCTTACTTGTTTATCCAACGACGATCTTATAATATAAATGCAAGCATGCATAACATACGTCAACTTAATCATAACTCTCGCTATCCTTGTAGAAGGCATGCAATTTTATTCTTCGGACAACGATGACAAGTAGAAATATAGCTATTTTTGAAGGTACATTTGCAAAATATGATAAAGCTTATGACTAATTATTTGGTATAGAGTCAAACTATTCGCAAAACAATTTTCTATAGCTTGGCATTCTAATCACTAATGCTGCCTGTAGAGAACTTACATCTATAAAACCTAAATGTAAGTACCCACAGATTTTAAATATTTGAATGAAGGTAGTGCTGCAAACTAATTTGAAACTGTTAAATTTGAGGTTTATTATATAGATTTGTAGCACTATACAGGCTTATATGACAATATGTTGGATGTATCTATGCTTACACATTAATTACACACCTTACATAACGGTGAAACATCAACTATTCGTGAACAATCAATCTGTTGATTCGATAGTTCGCATATATTCGGACGCGATCGTCCAACGATTCTATTTTACTCAACAAACCTTTTTAAATTTAAACAATTCTTCATCTAACTTGAAAACGAGTGTCTAATGCTCGGTATGCCAAAACATGAGGTAATTATTTCCGATAGAATAATCTTTAAAATTAAGGATTTTTTGTAAATATAAATCAATGCTTTATATTCCATTGATAATCATAGGCTCTTCATTCATAGGCTTGTACCGAGCTTGGCCTATAATATTCGCAACTCGCAAAAGATTCGTTGGACGATCGCTACGTCAGATGCAACAGCGCCCTTACTGTTGAGCGTTGGGTCCCGGTGGGGCTGGCTCATACTTTCTGGGTCGACCTCGGCTGAGATGCCTTCTCTTCACGAATTCCGCATCATCCACCATCCAAAACGAACCGAAGTCATCCTCGTAGCGCACGAAACATTTGTGTAGAGACAGGTTCGTCCGGATTGCATTCTATAATTCATTTTTCTTTAGCAAATGTAAACAATTTTGCTAGACCTTACTTTGTGAAATGTGCTTCAATCGATTAATTTATAATAAACATTGAAGTACATTTAGATCGTCGTGGAAAGAGGGGCTTAAAATATCATGCAGGAGAACCCGAAACCCGAGGAGAGGATGATATGTGGGACATTGGTTAGGCAAGCGCGAAAACTGTTAGTCACCGTAGCGCTCAACTCCACGAACACACACAAATAACAAATCCTAATACGGGTCACGTTATAATCAATAAGCGATCGATTATATCGTAACTTACAAATTTCATCCAAAATTAGCTACACAAATTATAATTAAATCTGAAACGAGATAAAACATTTATTTACATGACAGAAATCGAATTATATCTATAGATAGAAAATAAGAGAAGATTAATAAATATGTTCGGTGATCTTTTGTTAAGTGTATATTAGTTTTGGTATTGCCATGTGAAAGGATAAACTTATTGGGTGATTTTTAGACGTAAAAGTGTTCAATATCAAAGCGATATAAGGAAGCGTGCAAAATTGTAAAGTGACTATTATTTTGTTTGTTTGTTGGTGGTAAAATGGAGTAGAAATAGTTTTAAATGTGTATATTTTTGAATTTACCAAGTAAAGAACTGCAGTATAGTCAATTTGATAGAACTGGTATGGTAGTATAGTGTGGTTTGTATGAATCAAATATCTTGATGCAATCAAGATATATGTGTAAATTGTAAGTTTTCTTCAGTGGGTAGAAATGTTTAAGAGTAAAGTGTTTTATCATAGTAATCCAACGCATTGTGTATGCGTTTAGTGTATATGTTGATGTATAATGTATATATGTGCTTAGTGTAGCACGTGTTACGTGTAATTTAGAAGTTATTTGTATAGTGTTACATGTTTTGTGTACAGGTAATCTTTATTCTTAAGAAGTCTCTGAGTATAAGATCAGTCAGGTGTTCATCGATGTTATCCAAGGTAAAATTTAAGTGTAAATTGGCAAGTGTCAAAATGTGAAGTGTCGGTCTGCGGCCAGGCGACGCTGTAGCGTACCCGGCGTGATGCATCGGCGGCGGCGGCGCGTGAGTTGCTCTCTGCGGTCGCCTTTTGTAAAACTCCACTTCGTCTACCGTCCACACTGCTCCTTTCACGTTCTCGACGCGCATGAAGCATTTGTGCAGCGACAGGTTGTGTCGCACTGCGTTCTGTTTGTACTTAGCTTCTTAATATACGCTTTGACAATTCTTATACTTACAGAGAAACAATTTAACTAAATTATTTATATAAAATATACGTTCACTATTGTCTTAAAACGGTGATTTAGTAGATTAATGTTTACCTTTATACAGCTATCCTCGGATACTTAAGAACACATAGTTAAAGTTAACCATCAAATCAAGGTATCGAAAATGAAGTCTTACCTTCCAAGTGGCTGCGTTTCGTCTGAAGTAACAGAAAGTACTCTGGAACCAGTTGTAAATCTCGTTCAATGTGAGCTGTTTGTCTGGAGACTCTATAATGGCCTGGAAATTTTTGCGGGGCATTAAGATAAATACGACAAGAATACGCGAAAAATTCTTCTAATATATAAAATTCTCATGTCACAATGTACGATCCCATACTCCTCCGGTTCGACCGATTCTTATGAATTTTTTAATCGGAAATCAACCAACGACCAAATTTCATCAAATTTGGTTCAGTGGTGCATACGCATTTCTGGATTTTTCACTAACACATGTATACTTAAGTATAACTTGACTGGTATTTGAAGGTCTTTTAAACTTTTCACTATCGATATATTTATATAAGTGAATTCACAGTGGCAATATTTGTGTATATTATATGTTTAATATTGTATACTTTATTATATTTTATTTTATTTTTCTCGACATCTCGTATTGGCATAGTTTGTAAGGATAATGTATGTATTTCTGTAATAAATTAATCAGTTTCTTTTTTGTTTGTTACCCTCAAATTACCTAAGTATTTTTTTAAATTAAAAAGCCACACAAAGTTTTATAACTATGGTCATATTATTTTTATATTTCTTACTAGCTGTGCCCTCGGTCGTGCAGCGATATTATATCCCTCATAAATAAATTAACAACACAAAAATAATATTTCTATTCAAATCATTAGTTCGTGTTAGCTCGTTCAAACATTACCTTTAGCTATTATAAGCAAGATTTTATTTACCTGTCTTATAAGTGATGCGTAAGTAAAGGGCGGCCGCACATCCGCGCTCTTATAAAATTCCCGATTCCTTTGTATTTCTGAAAATTGTAAATCGACTTCAAAAACATATTGTCATAACAATATTCGCGTTATAATTAATTTATTAATCATACAATATTTTACCTTGTTGTACGTCTAATCCAGCTCTTTCGAGCATGTATGGAAGACCTTTGAAAAACGCGATATATAAATTATATATGTTTTACATATCCACATAATAAATAAATAAGCATGGACGGCATCGTAAGATGGGTTTTAATACATTTTGGAATTAATACCTAAGACATATCAAGCAAGCATTACTAGTATTTTACTAATAAATAAACTGATTATCCAAATAATATTAACATACATATTAAAATGTATAATACAAAAATAAATATATATAAAATTTTATTACTCTAAGTTGCGGGCAACTTTTTCCACCCTATTTTACTTTTGGCCAAATGTTTAGGAATAAAATATGTCCTCTATCAAAGCAGAGCAATACAAAATATTCATATAGGGAAAATTAAAATGCTGCTATATACTTCCAGTTATCAAATCAAGTAGAACAAGCACCAGTTGTTTTAAAGCCTCTGTCACTCTTTTAGCAACTATTTTGTTTGACAAAAGAGATCTGATAACTAATTTTGAGCAATTTATTGTTATTTCAACAGTTATCGATAGACTTAAGAAGGCTTTTTGAAAGTTATTTTCTAAAACTTAGAGACGTTTACCAAGCTGAAATGTGATTTATAATCGTTTGAAGCGAGCTTCTAATACTTTGTTTTAAGGTATATTTTTTATTTAGTTTTTTTTTATAATTAATTAGGCTTACCTCCAGCTATAGCCACCCCAGATTTATCGGAGACCCGACGCCTCACGGGACCTGGAGATGCCCCTTCACTGGCAGGTCCTGAAAGTTTGATTATTTATTATCGTTAAGTATTGATCGTAATCATAATTCTACGCAATTATTTTCACAATTATGTTGATTGTTTTGCTAATTTATAAAGAAAGATTTATTCAAATAATTTTCATTTGAAACCTATTTGTAATTATAAAACTAGTAGCCATAGGCTCGGACTGTGGACAATATTTTAGCACAATTTACAAAATACTAGACAAAAATTTCCAACATATTCCAAACTTTGAGCTTTAGAAACTAAATTCGTTAGTACCTATAACTTTAAGTCTTGTTTCTTACCATGTGGCATTTTATGATGATGAGCGGTATCCCTTGCAGCATGGAGATGACGCATCATGGCAGCCAGACGGTCCCTCTCGCGGCGTAGCTGCAGCTCCAACTGGGCTACCACCTGCATCTGGACACGCGCCTGCGCAGCTGAACGATCGTCTAATGTGTGTGCTGCTTCTAAGTGCCTGGAAATTATTATTGGGCTCTAGCTGTGTATGAAGTGTTGGATTCGAATCACAACAATGTACCAATTTTTTCGAGATTTGAGGAAAGTTTTCACGGCTGTTTATTACAAGGAGATAATTACATACTAAGAACTGAATATAGGATAATACTGGTTCATAATACCAGATCCGATGCGCAGAGGCGATGAGAACTTGGAGAAATTGATTGTGGTAACACAGGAGGCAAAAGGTCACGTGGGCACAAACCAAATGTACCGATTAAGTGAAAGACTCATCGTTCTCAAAACTAATAAGATACACTTATAAGAGAGTCGCTGCACAGAAACCGATGGTGTGTCCACTCCAGATATTTCCTTGCTGACTACGACGCTCATACATGAGCTACAGACTGAAGAGAGAGAGATTACCAGATCCAAAGACTAAATGATAGATATAAAGGAATTTATTGAAATAAATGACAGTGTCGCAAAAATCTGTAATGCTATTGTTATTGGACGTCACCACAATAATGAAAGAGACTGCTGGAGCCCACGAACAAAGGCTGCACAAATACGTGAATATCCAAGCTATTCAACAAAGCTGACATCACGGGCCTAGGATTGAAAAGGACAACATCATTTGAATTAGTGTGACTGCACATTACTCTTAAGTGCTTAACATAAGTGAAAAACATAGTTCACAAGAACAGAGTGTCTTCCCCTTAAAAGATACTGTAAGTGGTGTTATTGGACACTTTTTATGTTAAATATCCTTATAAGTACATTAGGTTAGACTTAAATTACTTATTACTTAAGTTAGGCTTAATGTTGAATGATCTCAGTGTAGATACAGTTTTTTAAAAGAAACTAATGTTTTGTTAAACTTGGAAAGATTTAATGATTGTTCTACAGTTGTATCTTCTATATATTAAATCACTCACTTGAGGAAAGCCTGGAAATCTTCAGCGAGGGCATCGCATCCCGGCCACTTACAGACACCTCGTCCATACAAGGGGTGTTCCTCTATTTCACTACCCCATAACATTAGACCTAGTAAAAGAAAAATTACTTGATTTATAATTTATCTCCATAGTTACACAGCTTGGTCTTCAATAGGTCTTCGGTCATCGGGAAATAATATATAACATTCCAAACGATATTGATAAGAAAGGCTTACATTATAATTTTGAAAATAGTTATTTGTTATACATAATAACCCTACAGAGAGCTCTAGAAAGAGTTGAATTGGAGGGCTCTAGAGAGAGAGATATACCAAAACATATATTTTTTGGACTATTACCTGGCGGTGCATTTGGTGGAACGGAAAGTGGTGCGTGCATCAGATATTGCCTCTGGACCGCCTGCAATTGCTGTACCAGCTGTTGCTGTTGCGCACCAAGCTGTTGCTGGAGGGAACCTATGAGAATTTGAGAATTTGAGAATCGGTGGCACTACAACTTTTTTAGGTTTGGGCCTCAGATTGCTGTAAATGTTCCACGATAATTTGTCAATTAAGTAGGCAAGTAGGTGATGAGCCTCCAGACACACGCTGTCAACTTTTTGAGCCTACGGCAAGCCGGTTTCCTCACGATGTTTTCCTTCGCCGTTCGAGCGAATGTTAAATGCGCACATAAAGTTAAACTCCATTAATGCACAGCCGGGGATCGAACTTACGACCGCAGGGATGAGAGTCGCACGCTTCAGAGTACCTCTGTAAATTATGTACAAATTTAAGTTTAAAATACCTGGCGAACTGTCTGGTGCTTGAAGATGGGACTGTGAGAGCAGATTGAGGCTTATTTGGTCTTGCAATCGTGACTGCTCCAGTCTTTTTGCTGCCTCTGAAGACATGTGCTGAAAGTAATTCCAAATGTTGATTACAATAGTTAGCAACCACTTCTATAAAGTACCAAAAAAATATTTATAATTAAATTTACGCGAGTAATATAAATTTAAATAAAATCGCATTAACGGGTATAAACGTATTTTTTTACATAGCTCGACTCGTCTCTGACCACAATAACTATATTTTTTTCAGTATTTCCGTATTTTCATAAATATCGCACTTGTTGAAGTGGCACCAGATTGATAAAAACAAGACATATAATAAGTATTCAAGGTTTACATTATGAATAGAGATGGGGTAGGAAAATAATTTCAAAACAAGTGATTATATTGAAAAAGAAGTAAATGCTAGTGATAAAATTCTACCAAGCTGAAACAATAAATTTTTACCGGGAATAGAACCCAAGAGGTAACTTATTTGTTAAGTAATCTCATAGCTACACATATACATTATACATATTATAAAAGAAAACATATGGACAAAATACAAAGCCAAAACACATTACATTGATAAACAAAATACACGAAACAGAAAACATAATTAAGAACATTAATAGATAATAGAAAACTGAAATTAAACATTAAACAAACTACAATTTAATACTTAACTTAAACTTAAAGAAAAAAGTTACTTATTTTTACTACTGCTAAATATAGTAAAATTCTTCGAGCTTCCTAAAAATATTTCCTCACTCTTTGGTACGGTGGTACTGCAGTTAGCTCAAACCCGATACTTTGGCGATTTACGCAGATAATTTCTTCCTGTCATATATCACAAGAATGAATAAATAGTGTACCTGTTTCTGCATATGATGCTGATGAAACAGGCGTTGCTTCATCAGCGCTTGAAGCTGGCTATGCTGGTCCAGCAGTTGCATAGCTAGCAGATCTGGCGCAACTAATGGCAATGGAGACCTGGCACCTGCGTTGGTGCTGCCTGATGGCGAGGCTGGTGCTGGGCTGGATTGAGTAGATCCAGCTGTTGGCGATGTTGGAGCTGATGCCTAAAAATATAAGTAATATTATTTACAATTTTTTTAACCTACATAGTATTAATAAAAAAAAATAAAAAACATTTATATAATACAAATTTAAAAGGTTTGGTCCCTGTGGCAGTGTACCTTTAACGCTGGCAGCATTTCCTCACTGTATTAAGATACTTATTCGTTGAGGAAAGCACCAGCTGGGGTCACCGGTACTATCTTAAATCTTTAATTAGCGCCTGTGCACTTGAACCCCAATTAAATGGAGTAATATTATTTGTATTTTTTTTGTGCCAGGATATGAAATTACCATTGTTGAAAAGTGTCAATACGTTGAAAGAACTTTGAAGAGCTGTGGCATATAAAAGAGACAGAACAGAGATTCATTTACTTTAATGAATTAGGGTTAAATATATGTATTTATTTATTTATTCACACTTTGTTGCTTAATAATATAAAGTTTTAACATAATTACATGTAAAGGAAAGGCAACTGGCGGCCTTATCGCTTTCGAGCGATCTCTTCCAGGCAACCACTGTGAGAAAAGAAAAAAAAATGTATTAATTTACAAAGATGTGCAAAAAAAAAATACATGTATTACATATAGTTGTTAAGAAAAAGAAACTAAACAGGAACAAAAAAAATCAAACTAAACTAATAAAAGGATACAAAAAATATTAATAATACTGAAAAGTGCACATGTAATCAATTATAATGATTTAATTTAATTTAAGATCAGTCTCACGTCAGTTAGTAGGTATTATTAAACTTGGGGATACGATGTACAGGTAATGTTTGTACAGAAGAAATTTAAAGGAAGATAGAGAAGGAGCTAAGCGAATAGAGACTGGAAGTGAATTCCAAAGCTTAACAGCATAGACCTTATATTTAATAGTTACCCTAGCAAGAGATAGTGGTTCATTTTCAGCTGTCGGCGAGCGACGCGGAGGGCTGCGTCTACGACGCCGTGCTGCCTCACCTCCCCACCGCCCGGCCTCCTCTCTGAAACAAGTGGGTTACCATGAGCGTTCAAAGGACGTTTTAAACTTTATTAACATTCCAATGGGGCATGGGACGGACAGCCGCATACGTTAACCACAGTATCATACAACAATTATGTTATTTATATATATAATTCTACTGTACGTGTGTATGTCACTGAACTCCTCTTAAACGGCTTGACTGATTTGAATTATTTTTTGTATACGTTTGGGTGGCGCCATAGATGGTTTAGATTCACAAATCATCCCGGCAGATGGCGCTGCAGTTGGTACTTTCATACCTTGTTCAATATCCTAATCGCTTGAAATATCATCACAACGTCTTTCGGGTCCGCTAGTATGCAATAAAATCTAAACCAGATTGAATATATAGAATAGATAATAAATAGAATAATTTGCTAGCGTCATATATTTAACGATAAGCATATACATTCTACATTTCAAAGTTATTGCATATAACAGTTTGTTTATAACTGTATTATCGTGACCAAGTTGACTCACAAGTGCCAACTAACACGCCTATTTGCTCATAGTTAAGCCTTGATTTCACCAGAACAAATAATAACTAGGAAACTCTAAACTAAACAAATTGTTGGTAGCTAAGTCATTTAAAATAAATATTACACCACATACTAAATACATTGCATATATTTAAATGCATAAATTTTTTGTTACAGATGCGCAAGATTCTAGGTTTGAGGACTTTGTAAGAGCTAAAAAGCTGTGTTTTTCTTACGTAACTGCGCGTTGGCGCATGGCAAAAGAGTAATTTTTAACCGAATTAAAATCGAAGGAGGAGATTTACATTTATGGACTAGAATTAACATGGGTGCTTATGGACTAGAATTAACATGGGTGCTTACACCCATAATAAGCAGCTTCCTCAGCCCCAAGACCTTTAGATAACTTTGTATATCAAAAGGTTACATCATTTTGCTGTTGATAAGAAAAATCTTACCTGTCCAAGCAGCGGTCCAGCTCGAAAGAGTTGAGTGGTGGCGGCTTCGCAGCACCACCTGGACTTGTGTTCAGCGCTGTCTCAGGACCCTGAAACCAAACATATTAATTGAAAAAACCATTAAAAATTGTAACCAATAAAGGTACTCCTTTTTTTCGTCTATATGAAACCGATTGATAAAAGCTTGCCAACGCTCGGCACACTGATACACTACGGTAAAAGAACCACAATATACAATTTTTTATATGACAAGCACTTATAGGCAAACATGACACACACAAAAAGATAATACAAATATTAAACAAAACAATTAAAATTACAAAAACTAAACGAAAATCGATTTTAAAGTACGAGGGGAGCAACTATGGATATCCATCAGAATGCTCAATATGGATATCGGTGAGTTTTAACCAAAACGCGTTCTCCGGAAAGGAGGAACAAATGGAATGATGGGATGCCTGAGGTATCTAGAGGGTACACGAAATTTAAATTTTGATAAAAGGTTCGGGCAATCAACCTGACTGATTTTCATCACAGCGTAAACACAATTTATTGAATACTTCAGGAAAAAAGAGTTTTTGTGAACAGAAATAGAAGAAAGGTATCGATATACCTAGTATCAATCAGTGGGTAAAAGTTCACGGTCAGCTAGTCATATTTTTTGAAGAGTTAGATCAACCTAGATAAAAGATCAATAAGATCAAAATAGATAGATTTCTTTCTTAGTTAAAAATACCGTTAGACGTACTCGCATCTATTGGAACTTACTTGCCAGAACCATACCCTAACATATAGATATATGATTGTATATGACGTAAGTTTAAAACAAACTACATCCAAAAAGGCGAAATTCTGTTCTACATACCTTAGTTTACTTAACAATGTTTGTCCAAATAATAATTTGGTAGATAAAATGTTTGACACATTTTATTATCTATACGAAATAATATTTAGTTTCTAATTTCAGGTTTCTAATGCGTTAACATAGACTGGTTCAAATGATAATTTTTCTTTGTACTGAATACTTCATTTATCGAGGCTATTGGCTAGATTAACTTATCGTGAAGCTCAGCCAGAACCGCAGCCCAAGGACAACCATGTCAGTGGTTGGAGGCCGAAGGTGGTTGGCCTTTAAAGCTTACAACTATATGCATCAAGAATTATTATCTAGCTCCTCCTTTTATAGAATCTATGATCAGACCTAGTTTAATGTTGCATGGGGCACAGAAAGACAGACTTTAACTTTTAGCTATCCCCGAATTATGTACCCTATTCACCTCATTCAAATCTATTGACGAACATAGCGTCTTATAACATTCGTTAGACGCAATAAAATAAGTTAAACATATTAAATAAACATTCTGAAGAAACAAATAGTGGGCGAGGCGTTAATATTTGCACATTTTTTATTATTTTTGTGTTGATTGGTTTCACGTGCTATTTTAAGCAATCGTCAATAGTTCCCATGTCAATAAATGAAAATAAAGTTCAAATTTAAACGATAATTTAGATTTTAGAACCCGTTAATTATTCTAATTTATTAAATTATTCTATTTATTATATAAATAAATTGAACCTTGAAAGTAATTTTTATTGTTATTTCTAATCATGAATTTCTCTATAAACTGAGTTTTGAGAGAACAAAAGAATGTGTAATATCAAGTAAATATACTTTGGCCATTCAAGTGATACGTGTGCAGGTTTACTGCAATTTATTCCCTCCCCCCCTCCTCCCCTTCCTCTTAGAAAAAGTAAGCAAAGCTCTTAAAAATAATAGTACATAAACCTATTAATTTTTGGTAGGAATACTCGAAAATGCATTTCGTTTTCAAGCAAAGACAATGTGTGGGTAATATGTGTAAAAGAGTAAATAATTACTGTTGACGTAATCACCAAATAAGAAAATTAAACCACCCCCCCCAATAGTGCTTACGTAATACTTGAACGGTCCCCAGTATAATAAAATTGGACCCAGCTGATTTTGGTTGTGGGGGTTAATCTAAAAAACTAAATAATATTTCAAATGTAAGGCTATATATGTGTTGGAGACAATGCTATCTTAAATTAATACCTAATATGTATGTAGCAAATATAAAAGTAGATTTATTGTTGTAATATCATTAAAGCTAAAATATAAGGTGACAACCATTTTCCACTTTCGAACACCTGAACCGCGAGTGAGGTCATTCTAAGATGTATGTTTTGTTGGTGCTATGTAAACATAAAACGTGTAAGGGCTTGTGTAAACTATGTCATGTACTATTTTTATAAACATCCTATATTAATAAAAACAATGTGTTCATGCCTAACATTGTCTAGTCTACAACTTCGGCTAGATAATATTGTATAACGTAAAAACTTATAAACAGTTTTTATAGGGGCAAACGTGTCTACGAGACGCCCAAAAAGGCCATTGCATGGTTATCTATTTTAGTGGGTGTTCTTTATAGTATTTTCTTTAAACATTCGGATGCTCCCAGGGAATACCCCCACCGGGAGTCGATTCCACAGTTCGCTAGGTCGGAAAACAAAATGCCTTTTGAAGCCACTAAGTCTTAAAGCACTGTTTTAAATACACGATGAGTAGAACTCACTCTACCCCCTTATGCCCATTGAGATCAAGAAAGGTCAGGGTTTAATCACAATTCAACTTGTAATCTGTAGGGACACCTATCATCTTGTGCTGCAATCAGTACGATGGCGCCATGCCCAGAATGGCGCTAATAAAGTTATTCCGCCCGCTATTATACAACTTCACGAATAATTAGTCCAGGGAGTGATTAGACTATTGGAGTAGCCTCCCTTGGTCGGAAGAAGAATACTACTTCTTCACGAATTTTGGATTTGGTGTATTTTTTTATGTTTCCCCATAAAATTTTGTTTAACAGATGTTGTTGCTGTGGAATGATAACCACGTATGTCAAAAACCATTTATTTTTAATTCTTCGTATGTCATTAAACTGGTATAATCATGAAGTAAGGACTTATTTATGTTATTATAAATAAGTCCTTTTAACCACCCAAAACTATGGACAAAATATAAATATAAGCCTGAAATTTCGTATACACACCATATTTTTGTTCTCAAACATCACACATGTTACAAGGAGGACAGATATTTATGAAAATATGTTATAGAAAATAATAAATATGTATATAACTGACATAAGAACGAACGAATGACATAGAACTTGCGTGTTGTTCCCACGAAAATGTAAGTGCGTCCTCCTATTTCACCATGCCTCCTGCTGATAGAAGACAAATCTTTGTTTTTAATTTATTTTATTATTATTTATTACTTAAGATGTCATATGGAACATGGTGTAAATGTAATGGTTGCAACTCCTTACGTTGTGTAAAACAAAAAACTTGGCGATTAAAAAGAGTGGCGGAGAGTTTATTACCAGTTCTTCTCTTCCGTTCTACGTCCTTGATTTGAGAACGGGCAGTAAATGTAAAATTAGAAGCATTTAATGTATATTTCTTTTTTGACGTTCATAAGTGTACATTGTGTTACCTATATGAATAAATGATTTTTGACTTTTGTCTAAAAGGCCCGGCGCAAACCAGATCCATGCTAGTTCTTCACAATTGAGTAGCCCACAATATCGCATCACACAACTCACTAGGGGATTCTGTATTGAAAATGTCGCATGGGTAATATTACGATATTAGCGGTTTATGCAAAAAATTATCAATAAATATAATATGACATTCAGCACGTATTTGTTCGTGATAAAATATTAAAATATGTCTTAATGATTGTGTTTTGTAAACATTATTTGCTTATTTTGCGGAAGTCCCGTTATACTTAAATATATAGACTTCAAATGTTATCTTTATCTATAGAGTGGTGGTCAAATCGCGGAACGGCTTTTTTGAAAAATTATTTCAAATACTCGTAATTAACGTAAAGTCATACCTCTTAAACATGAATCCCAATCAAAATATTTTTCGATGTTAATTAATTTGGAAACACTATTAGACTGAATGTATGGTGATGAAATAAGGGCATGACTAAGTTTTATATGAAACTAGCGGACCCGACATACGATGTCCTGCATGATATTTCAAATAATTAGTATATTAAACAAATTTTGAAAGTACTAACTGCAGCGCCATCTGCCGGGCTGATTTGTGAATCTAAACCATCCAGGGCTCCACCCAAATGCATACAAAAAAAATCATTCAAATCTGTTCAGCCGTTTAAGAGGAGTTCAGTGACATACACACCTACAGTAAAATTATATATATGTCAGCTATCCTATCTTTTAAGTTAGATCAAACCGCACAAGGTGTGCAAATTTGATTGAAATCGGTTCGGTAGTTTAGGAGTCCATAGCGGACAAACAACGTGACACGTTTTTTATATATATTAAGATTTTACCAAAACTATACGTAGATATACACTTTACTAGCTATATTACTATTAGAGGGAAGGGCTTGGTGATACGGAATCCTGGGTTACTGGCGAAGTCATAATAATTCGTTGAATTATAAGATCATGCAGCAGTCTCAGAAATATGTCACCGCTTTGTTTATCCAACATATAACAACATATTCAGTATGAGCTATGGGACTTAAAAGAATTTTCTAATCGGTCAAAAGCCCGACGGTCAAAATTTCCGTTTCCGTCTTGTCTTCATATTTCTGTGTCATTGATATATTTTTTATAGGTAGGTATTAGCCCCTAGTGGCAATCCACGTGCTATGATGATGCGGAGATCAGGCCTCGCTGTTACCCGGCCCCGGCAGAAAATTAGGCCGTGGGGTTTTGGTTGGTCTGGAGCAACGCCGCCGGGGTATGCATTACGGTATTTATCCCAAAAAATAGTTGAGAACCCAAGGAAAGGAGGAACAAAAACTAAAGTACCATGTTAAGTGATACCACCGCCCATGTGCACTCACATTGCCAGAAAGCGTCGCCGGCCTTTTAAGAACTGTCGAATTATTGCCAATACTTTATTTAACTATGTTAAACATATATTGCTATATGTATTGTATATTTTGTAAGTATATTGGCAAATAAAGGTTATTTATATAGTTGAAATGATATATGAAATCCATATGCTTTGTATAAACAAATTATATTATTGTTTTGCGAACCTCGTCACGTAAAACAAAGCAAGGCGTGTATTTCGAAAAAACAAAACAATGTAACTTGATAGCTAAACATTACTCATGTTTATGATAAGATTTCTTCAAAGGTCCATGTTTAAGCTTTATTAAATATCTTTAATATTGTAGATATAATTTCAACAGCCTATACTGGATGCTAGGAAGAAACTCGAGACACCTTAAAATGAGAACTATCAAAGAGGAAATCCGGAGACTGGCAGCTAAATACAAAGAGCAAATACTTTTTGCCACTATGTCCAAGAGGGACTGGTGATTTGTAATAACAGGTTTTCCCAACCTTTTTCAAGCACCAGTCTCTCAGTATAATACATAGCTTTAAAAAAAGAAAAAAGGAAAAGCAAATAACCTGTCACCCGAACGAACTTGCTCGCCAACCCACCATAGAACAGTATGTGAGACGACTAAAACGTCACCATATTAGAGCTAGAGGACCGGCAGTAGCTCTACGCAGCAGATGAGTAGATGCTTACAATGGGAAGCCACTCCACATGGAGCACCACAGAACAGATTCGCTCATAGCCTTAGAGAAAGAAGTAATCGCAGAACAGAATCGTATAACAATATAGTAGGTAGTAAATTACCAACGAAATAAAGGCTGAATGGCATTAAAATATATTCATTTCTTCGGATGTTAATTTATGTAATCTAAAACTCAACGATCTTTGCTACGAACAGCAACATTCACCATTTTCGTTATGACATCTCAAACAGATGACAGCTGTCAAATTTCAGGGTTGCCACTTGCTCAGAAAGAGTTGCACTAAATTTAAAAATACTTTTACAACCCAGTGTAGGAAACTTAATAATAGTAAAGATCACAAATACAGAAAACTAAATATGCCCGTTGGTCTGACCAGTGCTCTTCTGTAACTCTCTAATGAAACCAACAACCTTGTTAATAGGCAAAACTCAATAACGTCTTGTTTAATATTCGTTTCACCATTGGAATCGATATTGACGGCACAGACAATTATGGGTCTCAACAACATTGCCCTGAGAATAGAACTGTGGAGGCAGCGATATCTTAGGGCGTTTCAGAACAAGCAGGACACAAGTCTACTAATCAAGCGTCATCGATTAAGT
This sequence comes from Pieris napi, assembly GCF_905475465.1. NCBI lineage: Eukaryota > Metazoa > Arthropoda > Insecta > Lepidoptera > Pieridae > Pieris > Pieris napi. The sequence goes on from NC_062252.1 coordinate 1,594,347, forward strand.
GTGTTCAGGCATAGAAGGCCCACCTAAAAAGAAAAGCAATTAATTGATAAGGAAGCGTTATAGTGACAACACATTGAGGTATAGAGACAATATATCGGACCACCGGTATATCCGCTTCCGCACTCTCTCTCCGTCGGCCAATCCTAGCTCGGACCCGTCAGAACTGGGCCCAAAATGGGCACTTGGGAGTCTTAACAAGGAACAGGCGGAATTGGCTACGATTGTGCAGGCCTGGTGCCCGATCCCAGCCTCCGTAGATCCAGAGGAAGAGGCAGAGTGGTTTCGTGGCGCAATGACTTGCATCGCGGATGCTGCAATGCAAAGAAGACGCCCTGGAGCTCACCGGACCAGTGTATTCTGGTGGTCGGCAGAACTCGCCCAGTTGCGGATTGCTTGTGTAGCAGCTCGTCGAGGCTACACCAGGACTCGCAGAAGGCGACCAATTCGCATAGAAGAGGAAAAACAAGCATATAGCGTATACCGAGATGCAAAACTGGCGCTGCGAATAGGTATCGCCGAAGCAAAAAAGAAAGCATGGCAAGAACTGCTTGACACCCTGGAGCGGGATCCCTGGGGACGCCCGTATCAGATTGTCACAAACAAGCTGCGCTCGTGGGCCCCGCCACTCACGAAAAACATGGAGCCGGAACTGCTCAGCACAGTGGTTGCGGAACTTTTTCCTGAACGCGACGCCCTGAGCTCCCCACATGAGACGACCACGGAACACAGTGTCACAGTGTCTGAAGTATCTCCTTCGGAGCTGAAGACAGCAATAACACGCATGACCACTAAAAAAACTGCACCTGGTCCCGATGGCATGCACGGACGAGTGTTAGCTCTGGCCCTCGACGCTGGTCTTGGCATGCGCTTTCGAGGCCTACTCACGAAATGTCTTAGAAATGGCCTCTTTCCGTCGACATGGAAGACTGGGTTGCTAGTTCTTCTAAAAAAAGGTGGAAAACCTACAGAGTCACCATCAGCGTATCGACCTATAGTTCTCCTAGATGAAGCCGGCAAGCTCTTCGAGCGTATTATTGCCGGTCGGATTTACAATCATTTGGAAACTATAGGACCAAACATACATGAGGCTCAATTTGGCTTCCGGAAACATAGGTCAACGATCGACGCAATTGCGCGCCTGCGAAGCGTCTGCGAGGAGCAGGTGTCACGGGGCAGAGTGGTTTTCGCGGTATCGTTAGACATCGCGAACGCTTTCAATTCCTTGCCATGGGACTGTATCGCGGACGGCCTTCGCCACCACGGCTTACCGGCCTATATAAGAAAATGTGTAGCATCGTACCTCAACGGCCGCCGTGTTATCTTCCCGAAACAAAATGGCATAGGGAGTCACCTCATCAAGTGCGGCGTCCCACAAGGCTCGGTTCTTGGCCCCCTTCTTTGGAACATAGGTTACGACAGGGTGCTGCGAGCGAAACTAGTCCCTGGAGTGTCAACTATATGCTATGCAGACGACACCCTCGTGGTCGCTATTGGAGAAGATTTTAAGGAAGCGCGCCTCCGAGCGACAGCTGGAGTAGCTCGGGTGGTTTCTGAAATCAAGAAGCTCGGCCTTGTTGTCGCCCTTCAGAAATCAGAAGCTATATGCTTCTACGGCCACAGAAAAGCTCCACCTCAAGACGTAGACATCATCGTCGGCGGAGTAGCTATCCGGTACTACGCTCAAATACCTTGGGCTGATTCTTGACCCACGGTGGACTTTCAGACCACACTTCGTGGCACTTGCCCCTAAGCTCACCGCCACCGCAAACATGCTCTCGCGCATAATGCCAAACCTCGGCGGGCCGAGTGGGGGCTGTCGCCTCTTATACGCAAATGCGATCCGGGCAAAAGCACTGTACGGGTGTCCCATATGGGCCGACAAACTGACCGGGTACAATCGCACAATACTCAGGCAGTCGCAGCGAGTGGTCGCTGCCAGGGTTGCGAGGGCGTACCGCACTGTGTCTTATGACGCAGTGTGTGTTATAGCCGGTACCGCGCCATGGCATCTCGATGCGGCTGCTTTTAGCGAAGTATATTGGAGGAGGGCCGAAGCTCGGGAAAAAGGGGATAACCCCACACTGGAACAATTAAACGCGTGGCGAGCCTTAGAAGACCAGGAATTGTTAGTAGAGTGGGAAAGAGAGCTGGCGGATGCGAGTGCCGGTAAATATACTACCGAAGCCCTCAGACCTTTGCTTCAACTTTGGGTAAAGAGGCGCTGGGGTCACCTCAGCTATCGACTTGTACAGATGCTGTCCGGACACGGATGTTTTGGTAGCTATCTGCACAAAGTAGTAGGGTGTGAGGAGTCACCAACCTGTCACCACTGTGTCGGAGACAGCCGGGACGACGCCCTGCATACACTTAGGGACTGCCCAGCATGGGAAGCGGAAAGGAGACCTTTGTTAGATGCCCTCCAGGGCGAGGACGCAATTCTGCCAAACGTAGTGAAAGCCATATTGAGCGCAGGAAATGACGGCTCGTGGAAAATCTTCTACAATTTCTGCGAGTCGGTCATGAAAGTCAAAGAAGAAGCGGGAAGAACCAGGGAGCTTTGTCCCGGAACCCGTCCGCGGCGGCGAAAGAAACCGCAGGCCCGTCAAATCCTCGCCACCTAAAGAGTGCCCAAGCGGGGAAGCAGGGGTCCATGCGTTCAAAAGAAGGGATGGTGATCCATCCCTGCAAGCACTGGACCCGATCTCCCCTAGCTATTCCTAAAAGCGTATGGCCCGATCTGTGAAGGATACTTGCTGTGTCAAGTATCTTCACAAATCAACAATGGGCGGGGAGAGGCGGACACAACCGCCGCATCGCATGTCGGGAAGCGGATAAGGCTCTGCTGTTACCGCATCCCTCCTAAGGCGATTGTTGGTGGCGCCTTGGGGTTTTAGTGGGTATGCACATTCGCGAGTCCCACATAACCCTCCCGCACTAAGCAGTCGCACCGCGGTGGGGTATGCGCAATGCATTTCCCCAAGTAAAAAAAAAAAAAAAAAAAAAAAAAAAAAGAGACAATATATATGTAGTGGAGCATCAGCCTACGAAAGACTTCACTACATCGATACAGCCTAAGGAACTCCTCAACCTAGGGATATTTAAGAATATAAAAAAAAAACTGTGGGGATGGAGGATAGGTAGACTGGAACAATGGCATCTATTTCTACATTTTAATTATATTAGCAGATTCGCCATACTCTAATTATAGGAAATAGAAGATAAAACTTACCTGTCTAACCGCGTACAGCATTTTCTTATTTCACTCTTCAATGTTCACGTGTAATAGTTAATTTAACTTGAAATTTTATTTTTCTAGTTAAATAATTTCACTACTATCAGTCATTGTATAACTATTATTTAATAATCTGCAATTTTTTGTCACTGTTCATAGTAATTACAAAATTGCAAAACCTTGATTTTTCATTAATTGAGGTAATATTTAATAATAAGATAAACGTAAAATTTTATAATGTAGACAGTTTAGCAGAGCCAGATTAATTAAACAAATAAAATGTTACCATTTGAATTTAAATAAAAAATGTGTTGTTGGAAAAAATTGTGTTGGAATAAAAAATAAAAATTTGTAATTACGAAATAATAATTATAAAGGATATAAGCAAAATATATAGTAAAATCTGTACGTGTTTCGTAATTTTTTTTGTAAAATAATTAAAGGATGATGATTAATTTTTTTAAAGGAAATAGCAAAAAGGTTAGTCGACATCACAGGAGACCGAAGAACTGGCTACCTCGGACAAAGAATTAGTCTAGCTATTCAAAGCCAGTATCATCGGAACCTTGCCTAAAAGGACTACTTTTAATAATATATTTTTTAAGGTTTTTAGGTTTGGATTCATTGTTCTAGTATTAGTACTATTTATATAAAAACATTTGGCACACGTATAGCTTCTTTTAATTGTCAGTCTCATCTTAAAAGTTACCTAGCTGTCTAATACGTGACCAGCGATATTAAGCATCTAATAAAACCTAACCTAACACCCACTGCTAACAAAAAGACACGAGTTTACTGGTGCAGGGGAACGCTTTTGTTACTGCAAAAATATTGTATATAGCACCGAACCGATCGCACAAAACGCCCAGCATTTAAACCTCATTTAAAACCGTAGCTATTAAGAAAAACAAGTTCAAATTTCAAATATAAAGCCCACACAATAATTAGGACTTTTAAAGTATCATAAAGTACTGAAAAGCGACAATACACCCACCTCAAATGCGGCGAAGGGCGCGACCAATCACAAGCGTCCACTGAAAAGTACCACGCCTACCCGCTTTAAAGAGACGGAATACAGCCTTATTGAAAGCTTTAGGTAAAGCCTTTTATTATAAAACGAGGATAGCTTTTAGTAATATAGATAATTTATGTCGCGTTTAGAAAATTTACAGTTGAAAATCTTATTTGCATGTCGAATTGAAACACGACAGTTACTAGAATAAATACAATTACAATTACAATTATAAAAATACCTGGTGCAACTCTAAAATCTGATAGATTAAAATTTGTCTAAACAGAAAGACATATATCATAGAACATTTTAATTTTAAACCCACTTAGCATTGCCCATAGCCTCAGGTTATAATAAAAATATTTCCAGGGACGAAACCTCCAAGTCCCTCGTCATATATTTTTAATTTAAGTGTTATTGATATTCGTGAGTTTCTTTGAAATATAGTATATTCTACTAAAAATCTTAAAATAGATATTCATACTGTTCTATCAGCTCTAATATGATGTTAAGATATTTTAGTGTATTCTAATGCTAAGCAAATAGTCAAAGTATACACTTAAAATTTAATATTAATTGCCGATATTCCTTAATTAAAAAAAATTGCAAAAAAGGAACTTAATTGAAATCGAAGTTGAGGTATGAAGTCTCTTGCTGCAGTTTATCAGTTAAAATAAGCCAATAAAATAAACAATGATTCTCGTGGTATATTGTGGCGACACATTGCTACTTGGAATACTACGATGACATCTTGAATTAGGCTATTGTGCTTCCCCTGAGATACACAACATCTCGACATCAGGTACCGGGCCTTTGGTCGAGGATCCTTCGTTTCTACGTTGGAGGAAGACAACTTCCTACCTCCACATCAAGCCTTAATGGTCAATGCTGGTAATGATATCATCAGACTGTAATATTGGCCCTGACATAACCATCCGTTTACTCATTTCAACGCCATTACAGATATAATAAGAGTACTAATCCTTACTAAGGCTAAAAAAGTTAGGATAAATAAACATCCTTGATATTACTCATTTGGCATTAAATAATAATTAATTATGAGAAAAAATTATGACGTCTCTGTTGTACAAGTGAAACATACTGACTGCTTGGACGTTGCACTCTGATATGTTTTCGACCACCATTATGATAATTCCATATGAAGAAATAAAGAAAACTGATGGAGATAGCTTCTACAGAGTGATGAAGGAAAAATTTTTTTGTAAGTTTTTGGATTATCATGAATATTACTTTTATTTAAAATTAAATTTTTTTTTTTCTATACTTTGTTATATATGGTTGTTTTTGTTAATTTTTGAAGTTTTAGAAAAAAAATAAACAAAAGTTGAATATTTGTTTATAACAAATTGGTAAGTTAATAAACAATAGAATTGTTGATAAAAAAAAAAATTTTTTCTGTTACTTTATAGAAGACTGTCAATTATGATTTTTAGGAAAAAAAAATTTCTTTACTAATTATTTAAACAATAGAAAATTCAAAAAAACGATTATAAACAATTAAAAATTGTTATTAAGGAAAAAATTTTTTTTTTAAAATCATAAAATTTTTAATGTAATAAAGTTGTGTTAAAATTTTTTTTTTAAATATTGATTTAATCAATTTGTTTAAAAAAAATTTATCAACAAATGGCGGGAATTTTTTTCTTTGCAAATCAATAAATATCTTGTATTAATAAAAAAACGATTATATGATGATTTAGAAAAAAAAATTTTTTTTAACATCATTACATGGATTTTTAAGTTTTTGATTAAGTAAAAAAATTGTTATAAACAAAGTATAAATATTTTTTTTACTTTTATGACACGATCTTGTTAAGTATGTATGTAAGAAAAGCTCTACGAAGCGAAATATTTTTACGACCATTATTTAAACATTTTTTTTCACTTACAATTAAGACGGTCGTTCGAGAAAATTTCGTTAGTTAACAATTATTTAACTTATTGAAAAATTAACTTTAAGTAAAATTTTCAACGGGAATAAATTAATTATAGTGTTCAGAACACACCATAATTTTTTCAAATTTAAAAAAAAATATTCAATACCTTAAATAAATTAATTAATGTGCCGTAGTCGCTTTTGACGCCACGCGCGAATCCTAAAAATGTCACCCGCAGACCTATTTTCAGCGTTAAATCAACATTATAAATAATGGAGATAGAGTTCTGGGAGTCAGGAGTTTTTTATTAGAAATTTCCTCCTCTTTCAGAATCTTTATTTGAAATTTCTTAAATATTAATAGTTTATTAGATATTGGCAAAAAACTAAATACCATTATTTTTTCATCTTTAATGGTCTATAACTTTTGCAATTTTTTATGTGCTAATACACGCTTTTAGCACATTTTTCTAGACGTCACTCCGGATCCAATGAGCTATCGCACATAATTTTAAGAGTAGTATCTCTATTTTGTTCCATTTTCAACTTGTCGACTAGACTATAAAAGCAAATTTACAACAATAAACCAGTAGATAATAGAGTGTCAGCCATGTCAAAAATCATAATAATTAGTACCCTATGTCTAAATAATTGATAAAAAACTGGTTTAACCGTCCTCAAAAATACAGAAGATGATTATTATGATTAATTTGATTTATATTTTTGGCACCTACATCTAAGAATTTGTTTCAAACCGTTTATAAATAAAACAAATATTTATTACAATTAATTACCTTGTTGGAGCAATTAAGACAATTCAATTTAGAATAAAACTAGACTACGGGACGCCCAATAGGGCAGCCATCGCAGAAAATGGAGCCATTTTTAGTGGGTGCGTTGCCGGCTTTTGAGGTAGGAGCACTAACTTAGAACAATTACAACAATAATTTTGGTTGAAGTTATAAAATAGCTGTACTGAGCACTTTGTTGTTTAAGAATGAATGTGAAAACCAAATTTCTCGCTCTAAATACTCAAAAACTTTCTTAGGTTGTCTTTACTAAAAATGTTTTGTACCACAATTTATTTAAATACCTTTAAAAACAAAACAAAACATTTCAGGTACCCTGGAAGTGCAAATCGGGTCCTTCAATATAAGCTGCGAATGCTACGAATTATTAAAAAAGCTAGCAACAAATTCATCACTGTTCTATTAAAAAAATTACAAGATTCTGTTGTAGGTCTCAAGAATCAGGTCATTTTTACATGATTACCAAGATTAGTAATGTCTCAAATTCTGGAGCACCGTAAAATATATAATTTACAGAGATAATTACTGACTTGTGATTTAGAATAATTTTGACCTTCTTAAGCGATAGCATTTTTAAGAACAAATTATACTTTATAAGAAGAAAATATATAAATGCATTAATCTATTTTTTATTATATTTTTATTCACAATCTACAAAAAATTCAAAATGTAGTTTTTTGTGAGTCTGTTTTTTTTTTTTTCAAATTATTAATTTATTCGATAAGATATTAAGAATTTAATTTAGACCGTGATTCCTGGAACACTGTTTCAGACTTACGTAATTATTTATTATTAATAAAAATATTAATATAAAATTACATATCGCATATATCCTTTGTTTCTATTGAGAATCCAATATAAAATATATCAACATAAAATTTCTCTGAATTATTAAGTCTCTTAAAATATTATTATAATTTAATAAAGGTCGATCTGCTTCGATACGAAGCAGGTAAGTTTGAAATACAAAAAAAAATTAATACCTTTAAAAATCCGCATGAAAAAATTGAAATGTCAGTGTAATACCTTAAAAACAAACTGCCTATTGGTATCTTTTTTAAAAATAGCATTTTCTTTTCTAACAATTGTGATTATAAGAAATAAATAATCAAAATTAAGATTTAAACCTCCATTAAACTTAATGGTCCCTTATCAGCTGTTAAGTATGGCACTGAACAGCGGTCTGTGATTGGTCGCCCCCTTATGAGCGACAACGTGATTGGGCGAGCGCACATAAGCGACACACCACGTGCTTATAAGTTCCAAATTCAAAACTTTTGCGCGGTCTCACGACGATTTAAATTTCGAATTCTATCAAATGTTAGACCAGTTTAATTTAAATCCAAAAATTAAGTTATAAGAACCAGAGATGTTATTTAATTTATTTTAAATTAATTGTTACTTACATAGAATTTCATCTTATAAGAATGGGCCGTTAAAAAAAAAATTAAAACCGCAGCGAATTGTAGCGAAATCAACACTTTCGTTCAACAATAAAAATATTAAAAAAAAAACCACTGAACAGCGACAAAAATTACCACTCATAAGTTCCTTGCAGTTCCGAATGCAAATTATTTACACTGCACTACAATGCATTTTATTATTAACTACAAAACTACACAATATAACACAATAAACGCGTTTTAAAAATATATATTTGCTTGCGTTTCGCGCATCTAAACAATACACAACAGTCGTCCACGCGTCGGCAACAACAATGCTTCGAAATAAGCAATATTTAACTACCGAAGTGGGGAGGGGCAGCGTACGCCCTCAGTATTGGCGCTACGGTTGTGGTAGTTATAGTTTACGTGATACACAGCTCAAATACAAATAATATAAACATTACAGCCGAGCATGCGCAGTGCGTGCAGACAGGGATGCAGCATTCGATGAGAAATGATTTTCGAAAAACTACCTGTTATTGAACGTTATTTTGAATGATTGACACTTGCTGTATTGTAGTAAATGGTGTTAAATCGTCTAAATTGCGTTTTTATGGATTAATTTGCATATTTGTGTCATTGTTACGGCGCATGCGCGGTGGCGGAAGTCGTATCGATGCAAAGTGTTTATTTTTTAACGGCTTTTTTAATTTAACGCTTTCAGGTTTTGTAAGGCAGTTTAATGATAATTCTGTGATTTTATATCGGAATAATTTGAACACACAAACAAATAGGTTACGTTATAAGGATGTGTTCTTGTTAAATTTAAAATTCAGGGAAAATGGGAAAATATCATATTAAAGTTTCCATAAAAGTTGAGTGATGATCGAAGTAAGAATCAGATACGTAACAACTCCACACAGAGTTTGAAATGGATTTATTTCAATTATAATTTCATGTGAACTATTTGCGCATGTCTGGCTGCATTCACACCGATGCATGTGAAAGATCGACATCCAAAAAATCCTAAACCCTAGTATATAAAATATACTTAATAAATTTCATTGTTCATACTAGATATTACTTAATAAAGAAGAGAGCAGACTTCTCTTGTGATAGTTCGAACACAGGCTGTGCACCTTTCTGTCTAATGCACACAGCATTAACACTCGCTTGAACGGTGAAGGAAATGACGAAACCGTCAGTGTCAGCCGTCAGGCAAAGGAGGCTGACCTACTTGCCTTTTAGAAATATAACACGAAACAGTTATAGAAATCTGAGGCTTAGACCTAAAAGGTTGTATCACCATTTTTTGTTATTTTAAGGATTTCCTGTGAAGGTTTTTTATGATTTTATGAAAATTAATTTATTATATATATCTACTTTATAATAATAAAGATAAGGCCACTTTTTACTGTGTCAGTAGAGTAAACGATAAGTGTTTAGCTGATAAGATAAAAAATAAATAATCAACATACAGATAATAATAAGAAAGAATGATACAGTCGCTAGCTGCTTCAATAATGGGATATATACAATATACATACGTAGATACAAACTTATACACATTTTTGTACTTAAGTATAACTTTACTGTTAAAGAATAATTTTAAAAAAACTTAGAATCGTCTAGGAAGTTGCCCATGTTTATTGATTTTAAAAAAATTGGATGCAATAATTATTATTAATAAATTAAATATTAACACACTTAAAAACTTTGGTCTTTATGGCAAAGTAATATAATAATTTATCTATTAGTACTAGTTTCTAAAGCTAAGATTTTTCCTACCGATATTTGATGCAGATACAATGACAGTTATACACAGTTCTAAACATTATATTCGTTATTTTACGATTACAACTTTGTCAAATTCATGATCGGCCTTCAAAATTATGAGCGCCAACCGTCTGTAGATTTGTAACTTTTGTTTTCCTTTTTCCATGACTAATTCATTATTGGAATTCTCGAGAAATATTACGGTGACATTAATGCTTTATGTAAAATACTTATTATCCCACCTCTAGTGGATAAGGGTTCTAAAATAAATCGTTGCCTCACTAAAGGTCTTATCCACACCGCATCGATAGCTGGAAATCTTTCACAACCCTTATTTAGGCATTTACGAACTAGCAGACGGAATCCAGTGAAGATCTTCCCTAGGAGACTTCTAGATTTAAAAACGTACTCCCTTAAAGGCCGGCAACGAATCCGTACCATAATGGTAGCCGTTCATGGCATTTTATAAAAAAAAGCCTAGTCTCCAAGCGAGAGTGCGAGAGACTCTTCTCCTACTACTGTGTACCAATAGATTTCCTCGATGCTCAATGAAAACTGTGTGGTTAAACGTCTAAGGAAACTGATGCCCAAAAATCGACACCTAATGATTTTGACTATTATTATTACGTTACGGTGTGACACCAAATACAAAGTATAGGCCAATGACACTTCGTTATCAATTGATTGAGTAGCTATTGATTTTGTGGATCAGACTTCTCAAGAGTGCTCACTTATAATAAATGTTTGAATCCCAGGAAAAACTTTTTGTATTAACCGCTCAGCGTTAAGAAATTAAAAATTATTGCAATAAAAAATTATTAAGTATGTATTTTACTATGTTAACAGAGCAGTTCTTTCTTAAATTGTATAAGGAGTCGTCTGTTTAATATAAAGTAATATGCTTTATTTTAGTATGTACAATTTAATTGGATTTCAAAGCCGAAATTGTATATACAAAATATGTATATAACAAATAAGAATCCTGAATTACATCAGTGAATAAAGCATAGCTTTTAGTAAAAATAAAAGTCTAGATTTAATTTTCACTTTGAAACAAGAAGGCTTCGCTCATGAGAGAGTAGGCGGAGTCAACTGCCCTGATCAGTGCCGCCCAACGTAGCTGAAAAGCGACCGCCTATCACCGTAGGAGACATCGACATTTTCATTATCTTTTTTAAGACGAAGAAATTGAGAATATATGTAATGATTTCAAAAATAGAATAGACATGCTGGCCAGGCTGTATTTTTGAATACATGTTTAGATTGAATTTCGAAAACCTCACTCAACTCTAAACTGTTAATTTATTAAAGTTATGTGTACAGAAAATTATGTATGATTTTATCTTTGATATAAATAATGGATATATATAAATAAATTTGTAGGCTGTTTTTGCATACGTCTTTAGATTTAATTTCGTAAACCTCTACTCGACTAATATTTAATTGTTGTTGAGGAATTTCTTAATGTTAGAATTAAGTGTTATGTTCCTTTCAGGACATGCATTGGTTTCGTTTTTATTTTTAGAGGTATGTACGTTAGGTGATCAGCTGTCCGTGTTACAGTTTTCAAAATTCTTTACGATGATCTTTTAAACACGTATCTGCTGTTAATTGCAGACACAGAACCAGCAAGGCAACATATATGATATCAACATAATTAAATACATTTATAATAAGTATTATTACATAAAATCGTACATTATTGAGGAAAATGATTAAGAAAATATATTTTTTGTGGGTGTTTATATCGCAAAATATTCTGATTTTTGTAAGAGGATTACGAGCCAAGGCTCAATTTTATTTATTTAACATTCATTGAATATTTCCTTGTGAGTTTACTTGCGTAATCCGTTTTTATGCTATATTTGATTTAAAAATTGTGCCTAATTAAACATGTTTAAACTCAAATGGCGGCGAATAAAATTTTGTTAATGCTTTTTTTATTGCTCCATCAGAAGTTTGTTGCTAAGGAAAATTTGTATTTATTATCGCATAATTATTCAAAAAGGTGTTTTTAATGATTTCCATATAGTAAAAATAGATTTTGGCACTTAACGAATCTTAACGAACGAAAATAGATAATTATAATAAACCAATAAGGTGTATTGAAATTTTGCGAATATTCTTTGATAAAGAACTTGACTCTCATGCTAAGATGTTAATGGCGGACAGAAATAAAACTAAGACGCTCTTGGTGTATATATAGTATTCTAGTCGTATACTAGGTTCAATTTAAAAGTTTTCGTTTTATTAGAGTTGAGCGCTTAAACGCCTATATTCATTTTTATTTAATGAAAAATAATAAATCATTGGCGCTACAACCTCTTTAGGTCTTGGCCTCAGATTTCTGAATCTGTTTAATGACCATTTTTTAAATCTAATAGGCAAGTAGGTGATCAGCCTCCAGTGCCTGACACATGCTGTCGCCTTTTTGGGTCTAAGACACGTCGGTTTCCTCACGTTTTCCTTCACCGTTCGAGCAAATGTTAAATGCGCACATAGAAGGAAAGTCCATTGGTTGGAGGTCTTGTTTTCACTTAAGCAGATAGATACTTATACACGGCAATATAAGCTGTCTCAACTCAACCCACTATTAATTTCACCTTCATTCGAATCAAGGACCTTGTGACTTACTATTTCATTTTAACAAATTAAGTATATATTTCGTGGTCATTTGTTTTTGTCTAATATAAAGTAGGTGATCAGCCTTATCTGTGCCCGACGCCGCCGTTTTTGGGGCGGTTTTCTCACAATGTTTTCCAGGAGCGTTAGATGCACACTACAGAAAGTTCATTGGTACAGAAACGGGTATCGAACCTACGACCTCAGGAACGTGACTGAAGCCGCTGGGTAACACTGTCATCGTCAATCAATATAACATTTATTTAAATACGTACATTAGTTTTAGTCGTCTAGTTCATATTAGCCTTAAATACTCCTTCATTAATTTGTGTCATAGAATGCAAATGAGTAAATTTTTGCATTATAATTTGAAATCACGATAAAATCTTTTCGTAAAAATTATAAATGGAACAAAAAGTAGTTGTCTTACATTCAATCCTAGAAGCTTCGTGAAACAATGATAAAATGCGATACATAGATAAAATATGGTAGTCAAACCTACCGTTATATCATGATTGTGGATACTCAGCAATATATTACAGCAATCACCTGTTTGACTTGAAATACTGATTATTTGCTAATATATTTTTCGTTTTACGCGCGGTATATACTACGTTCATAGGTGTGTTAGTTTTCGCTAAGTCTCTAAATCTGTCCCTTCTACATTATGTTGCTAATTTCTTAACGAAACGTCACCATATTCTAGAGCTAGAAGACCGGCAGTAGCTCTAGACAGAAGATGAGTAGATGCTTCCAATGGGATGTTCCACATGACAGCACCACAAAAAAAAATCGCTCATATCATTAGGGCTGATTGCAAATAACCGCAGAAAAAAAAATCTTAACTATTATTATTTGACGACTCATTGGTCTAGTGGTTAGTACCCCTGACTGCTAATCCATGGGTCCCGGGTTCGATCCCCGGCTGAGACGAACATCGATGTTATGAGCATTTGGTGTTGTGCTTAGGTCTTGGGTGTTTAAATATGTATTTATATGTCTATCTATCTATAATATGTATGTATATCTGTTGCTTAGTACCCATAACACAAGCTTCACCAGCTTAGCATGGGACTCGGTCAATTGGTGTGAATTGTCTTTTAAAAAAAAAAAACTAAATATTAACATTTGAACGATAATTGTTTAACAACAATAAATATTTGATAATTGTTTAACAACAATAAATATTATATATATAATACTATTCTTAAATATCTGTCACAAATCGTGTCCTAGTTGTAAATGCGTTTAATGGACATCACTTTTATATCCCATTAAAAGGATTTTTACAATCCTTTATGGGGAACATTCGGAGTTAAAATGACATTATGTTTTGTGACCAAACTAACGATACGACTTCGGCGTTGCAAGTTTGTGACTATATGTGTACGAAACTTTTCTGCACATGTAGAAACAATTGGGTTTTATTACCAATTTGTAAACGCCTTCAATGATGCTATAGTATTTTCCATTAATGTAGTTAGGCGTGACTCTCGACGGATTTATGATTTTCCAATGGATTTCTTTGTACAATTAACACTTACTCGTGCGGTGCAGGATAAGATCGTTAGAACGCCCGCATTCCGTTAACGCAAATATTGACGGCGTGTGTCAGGCACAGAAGTGTGTTAAGAAGAAATCTATGGCCAAAGCATGGTTGAAGCACCACTAATTTTTATCAATTGATGAGACGTCTTGTAAGAACCTGACATACGTTGATAATTAGTTCAAACACGTGCAAATTTTCTAATATTTTTTTGTGGATATGAACAAAAAAATTATTAAAACATTTGTGGCCAGTTTAGGAATCAGTCGCTACTCCACCAGGTTGCTGCTGTGTTCATTCAGCAGCTTTTTAAGACATAATTTAATCATACTTTAATCTGCTCTAAAACTATATTTATTAATAACCGATTAAATAAAGATTTACTGCTTTCTACATAATTCTGCCACTGTATGGTTCTCAAAAACGAAATGAAAATCGTCCTGTTTTAAATTAAGCTCTACGCAAGTATTTAGTATGTGTACAAAATATTGTCGGTATATAATCTGTATTATTATGACCCCTGTTTGCATGTTGGATAACGGACAAAGCTTCTTACTTTTTGAAGATATTACATGTTTATTTGACATTGAATAATAAATTCTAACGTTTTCTGTATGAGTAGAAAATATACAGTAAAAACATATTTGCCTTATTAATTTTTAACTAATTATGTTATAGAAACCTTATTTGTTTGAAAAACTAATCCTATTATTATAAAGTTTTATTAAACTACTTCATATGGCAATTTTTATTAAATTATAATAATAATACTATGACTATAATAATATTTTAATTAATATATATTATTATATATATAGTTATATCCTCCCGTACATATTAAACGTACTGTACAGTAAAGTTTAGCATTGTTTTATGTTTTAATTACGTAATGAAGACTAACTATGGTTCGACGATTGTCGCGTAAGGGCTTGCGTAGCGCTACGGCGTAGCAGGGCTACGCCGCCCTACAATTATCGTGACCATTCCATTTAAAATCGTCTCCCTTTCACATATAACGCTGTAAATCTATACATATAAAAATGAAACCCGTTTCCGTTGTCACGACATAACATGAAAACGGCTTGACCGATTTGTCCGATTCTTTTTTAATAATATTCCTTAAAGTACGAGGATGGTTCTTACGGAGAGAAAAATTAAAAAAATTGAGTGAAAAAGTCTAAAAACAACACTTTTCTATATTCCCATACAAAATATACGTAATAATATTTAAAGACAATTTGAGCTTTAATACCATATCATAAAGTTCAAGTGTTAGTGGAGGGGTTCCGGGAAGGTAAATTTTTATTTTTTGACATAATGTATTTGTTGTATTATCAACTTTCTTTTTTTTATCTTACTAGCTAGACCGGTGTCCCGAATAGCAGAATAAGTATTTAA
Source organism: Pieris napi (assembly GCF_905475465.1). NCBI lineage: Eukaryota > Metazoa > Arthropoda > Insecta > Lepidoptera > Pieridae > Pieris > Pieris napi. The sequence continues at coordinate 1,610,024 of NC_062252.1, forward strand.
AAAAAATAAAGAAATGACTGTTTGGCGGTACGATGTTCACCAGGTCAGCTAGTATTTAATAAACTATATAAATTGATATACATGACCCGTAAATCAATGTAAAGCCAAAATCGGATGATAGGTGGTTAACGCAAGAAAATTATATCTTTTGACTTTTTTACCATGTTCTAATGTAAACTATTACCAATTATCGACAGTTAAACATGTAACATATATAATATAAAATAAATCCTAAATTTGAAAACATAAAAAATACTTACCAGGAGTGGTAGTTGCACCATTGGTGTCTGAAACAATAACAATATATCTTAATGAAGTGTAGTAATCAAATAGAATAGTTTCCGGAATTTTCAAAATTAGTATTTTTTATGTTCATGTTTCATATTTTTACTTTGGCACTCGGAAATCACTTAAATTTTTGAAAGAGCACTTCAAATTTTTGCGATCATCCGGAAAATATTCCACGTAAAACAAACATAACATGTTGAATGCCTTTTCTTTAGATTCATTCAAGGCTAAAGTTGGTAATAAGGGCGATGTTATCATTACTAATAATAATTATAATTTATTCTATTGAGCCTTCCATGCCTGATATCGGTTAAGGTATAACTTACAATATTTTCTTAACCGAACGAAGTTTTATTTGCTCACGTAGTTCCATTCTGGTCGTTGCACATCTGAGCGTTTTTAAAGCAGTTTTAGCCGCGAACCACCACTATGTGGAACCAGCTGCCCATTGTATTTAGACTTAGGGTCAAGAAAAGAGCATTACAATTCTTAAGAGGCCGGCAACGCACTTGCGAGCCTTCTTCACTTAACATTAGATGAGCCTTTCGTCGTTTGCCTCCTATTACATTAAAAAAAAGAAACAAAAAATCTCTAGCGTTGTGTCTATGCACTGTAAGCCGGCGTCTCATCATCGACACTTGGTTATTATGGAGCAATAGCTGAGCGCTCTTAAACAGGCAAAGGGACCACTAATTTTAGTTTATATATTTTTATTTATTTACCATACTTTCATGGAATAAATGTTTTGTTTGTTTGTTTATTTACTTGGCGATTAAAAAGAGCGGCGGAGAGTTTATTGCCAGTTCTTCTCATCCGTTCTACGCCCTTGATTTGAGAACTGGCAGTTCATGTAAAATTAGAAGCATTTAATATGTATTTCTTTGTTGACGTTCATAAGTGTACATTGTGTAAACTAAATTAATAAATGATTTTGACTTTTATAAAGAGCCTTTTTGCAATGAAATTTATTTTACACTGAGGAGACATATAACAAAATGTCAACAATAATAATGAACGAATTACATTTACCTACGCCTATGTAGTTTAAACTATAACATTTATGTTTATCAAACAATATTAACATTGCCAAAATCACTGAACCGAGGAAAACCTTGACCGAAATAACGATGTGTAAAATGATAAAAATATTTGTTTTTATTGCGAGACATTATCTTTATTTCTTCTACCTAAATAGAATTATAAACAATTGTGTATCGTCTTATTAAAGATATGTCTCGAGTGGATTTATTTCAATTTATAAAAGTTGGGACAGAAGTTTTAAGTTTAATCTTTCATACATAAAAGATAGATACTGGTGAACCCAGAGCTGGTACGTTCCTCGCTCAACGATATATACGATATATATATATATATATATATATGTATAGCAAAAAAATGCTGCCAAATTAACGCACAATGGACTAATTAAGTGTCTAATTGCGGAAATGAGTCGCCCAATCCTAACCCTAACAATGCTGCCAGCATTAAAGGTACACTGCTACAGGGAATATACTTTTTAAATTTATTTAAGAATTCCTATTTGTTCATTTTAAATTTATTATTATTATTACTATGTAAGATAAGAATATTTTTATTACTGTACAATGTACATAGATCTTAATATATATAAATCACGTGTCACGTTGCTTGTCCGCGATGGACTCCTAAACTACTTAACCGATTTAATAAAATTTGCATAACGTGTGCAGTTTGATCTAACTTAAAAGATAGGATAGCTTACATCTTAATTTACATACGCAATATTATTTGCCAGTCACAATTCTAAGAGATGGCGCTGTGTTGAATGTACCAACGTTTCACTTAAGCTACAATTTAATGACATAACCACCAAAAAAGCATGGTCCCCATGACTGGTGTTCTCCTACCGTTTTCCTTGAATAGTTTACTACTATGTAATATAACAAAAACCTTAGCCACAGCAACGCTTGGCCGAGTTTGCTACTAAAATATATTTAAAGAAGCCATCTCGATCACGTCAGTGTTCTAACAGAACTGAATCATAACACGGGTCAACACGAATTTTGAGTCTGCGTTCTGTACCTCTGATTTTGATTACTTATGCCTAACTAATTAAAGAAAAAATATTTTTATCTATTAAAGTTTGCTTTTGTAGTTACTACAACGAAATTTATTTTTTATGAAAGAGCTCTATTTTTTAATTTCAATTATTACATGTAAAAGGAAAACAGTTTTGAATTCACATTTTTTTATTGACTTTAATTATACAAGACGGCATATATAAACCCACAAATACAAAAAATAATACAAATAAGACTTTAAAAATGAACAGACTTGGTATTTCTTCTGTGTAAGTTGGAACTTTTTCGTATGAGCCCCCAAATGTAGTCACCCATCATGTTTTCATTATATTGTCCTTGATAACGCTTTTCAAAGTTTATTACATCTTGGTGGAAACGTTCCCCTTGCTCTTCCGAATATGCACCTAAGTTGTCTTTAAAGTTATCCAAATGAGCATGTATCATGTGGACTTTCAATGACAATCTGCAACCCATAACTTTGAAGTTGTGAAGCATATCAGTAATAAGCTCCGTGTAATTCTCTGCCCTTCTGTTGCCAAGAAAGCCATTAATCACTGCTTTAAGGCTGAGCCACGCTTGTTTTTCGTGTGTACTGAGGAGCTGTAGGAATTGTTCACTGGCCATTATTTTCTTTATTTGTGGACCAATGAAAATACCAGCTTTAATTTTAGCCTCTGACAATTTCGGGAAAAATGATTTTAAATATTGAAAGGCCTCAGAGTCTTGACGCAGAGCCTTTACGAACTGCTTCATCAGACCTAATTTAATGTGCAATGGAGGCATTAAAATATGATCGGGCTTCACAATCGGTTCATTTTTGACATTATGGTGTCCTATTTGAAACTCGCTCCGTTGTGGCCATGAGTGCTGCTGGGAGTGAAGTGCATCGGCTCTACTGTCCCATAAACAAATGTAACACGGATATTTATTGTACCCGCCTTGCATTCCCATCAGAAATCCAACCATTTTGAAATCTCCTATCACTGGCCAGGCGTACTCTTCATATTTTAAAACTTGTAGCAACATTTTAACGCTCTCGTAATTTTCTTTAAGCATTACAGAATGAGCAAGGGGAAGAGATGGAAATTTATTTCCATTGTGAAGCAGAACTGCCTTTAACAGTTTGTCACTCCCGCTACACACCTACAGCCCCCCTGCCCCTCTCCTGTATCTTCTATGCAACGGCTCCTAAAAAAACTGCTAAAACACTATAATATTCGTTTTACATTGTGTAAAGGTACAAAAGCAAACTTTATTTATTATAAATAGAGTTTCTGCTTCTTTTTCGATGTATACAATCAGAAAATATTCACTAAATAACAGACTCAAAGAAAAATATTTTTTTTGTTGACTTGTGTAATAGGCCAATCTGATTAGGAACTAAGATGGAACAAAGATAGTCACAGACACATAAACAACACTGCTTACCTTGACCGGCGAAGACCACAACTTGGTCTAATTGTTTATTTATTTTTTTCTATGATTTGTACGCCTTAAATGAAATAATAAAATAACAACTGCTCCATACTAGAACACATAAGCATTAAAATATTGCATAAAATTAATATTTATAAAACAAAAACGCGCGTATATTTTAATTGATTTTTTTGTTTATATACAAAATGGAAAATGTTTAGGTTTTCGCCTCTCCGCATTAAAAGTTTACGCTTTTATCAAATTGCTGTTTGGAAAACACTCAATGTTTTTATGATTACTAGTTCGCGCCTTCGGTTTCACCTATAAGATACTCTTAGTTATAAACTGTGTATTATTCGCACGAGTTTAATACACAAATATAAGATTGATTATCAATTTTCGTTCTTCACGTGATCTATGTTGAAAAGCTTGTTAAATATATTAGAGAAAGCTCACGGTGATTGTTGAAAATAGTCCGTAAATCAAAATTGCTGGTTATATATGAAAACTTTATTATATTTAATGGCCCAGTGAATAGGCTATCTCGCTCTTACAACTAAGTTTGTACTATATTTTATTTATACAATGTAATTTTATTTATTTACAATCAAGTACAGTATTTACAATTTTCTTAACCTAAAAATAATTTTAAAAAAATCAAAACAAATTTAGAAAATTTGGTCCCTGTGGCAGTGTACTTTTAACGCTGGCATCATTTCCTCTCCGTATTGCGATACTTATTCGTTGAGCCAGGAAAGTGCCAGCTCTGGGGTCACCGGTACTATATACTAGGCGCCAACTTAAATCTTTAATAAGCGCCTAGTTTGTACTTAGTTTTAGTTATGAATTTTCTATTTTGTGGTTGTTTGAGTTAAGTTCGGTGGCGGTTGTTGTATAGATATGTTCAGATATCTATTTAATGAAACACTTTGTTTGAAGCTGGGTAACAAATCTAAATGATATTAATGTTATTGGACATTATTGGAAACCAGAATGTTAAAATACAATTTATGAGTGTGGTAAAAACTAAAAGGCTCATATTGGTTTCAAGTTGCGATGATTCTAATTATAAACTGAAATATTTACATGTAACTTAACTAAAGTTAGGTTACATAACTCTTATTTATTTTTTTCTTGCTAGTTTGAAATGTTATGTTTTAATATAATTATATTACAAATTTTACATGTGTGTACACATCAATTGATGTATATGTGTGTAAAGTTTGTCATGTCATATATTCTTGTATATTTTAAGCATACATGTTGTTTTATAAATAAATAAAACGGCTCGTAATATATTGCGAGTACCATGGACTGCAAAAAGATCCAATAATTCCATTTCCAACCAACTAAAGATCACCACAAGACTTTCAACTATCAATTACAAACGGGTGCTAGCTATTTTGGCCATATTGCCAGGAGATACCAAATAGTCTGGACCAGCTGGTAATTGTAGGAAGGAGTGATGGTAGGAGAAGTCGGGGTCAACCGCCTGGACAATTTTAAGAAAATTTTAAGTCTTCCTTCCTTAGAAACGACCTTCAGTAATAAATTCTACGAAGAAAACGTTATAATATAATTCAATAGCTGTATGCTTTACCATAGACAAGCAAAATGGGAAATTCGTTTCTGAGCTTTAAATAAATTCTAGAATTTTCTCTACAAAATGTTGTTTGTTTTTCTTTCAACACAAAGGCACTGGCTCGAGCGTCGCAGCAAATCATCGTGAGGAAACCGGTGACATTTTCCGGACTCTACTTAGACTCCAACTATTCAAACATCTAAGACGAATGTCTGCCAAGATGTATGGGACCGAATCAAAGCAATTTAGCCGCGCACCACCAATATGTGGAACCAGTTACCAACTGAAGTATTTCCGAACCAATTGGACTTTCGGGTTTTTCGAGAAAAGAGCGTACTAATTCTTAAAAGGTAGGCAACACACTCCCGAGCCTTTTGGAATTGAGAGTATCATGGGCTACGGTATCACATAACATCAGGTGAGCTTCCTGCCTGTTTGCCCCCTTTTTAAAAAACCTGATATAATACCTGGTTTACTTAAAACAGAAATTTGAAAACAAATTCTAAAAGGAGTTGACTACAATATACTAATTTATGGTCCTAATTCAAATAAGTTTTTAAAGACAGTTTTCAATATAATCCGCCGTATTTTTTAAGGTTCTATTGAACGCTAAAAAATATGTTTTCTCGAAAAAGTGCAGCGTCAACGCTGTACGCAAGTCATCTTGCGATTTTTTCTCTATTCATAAATCCAATAAAAACACGATGTTGTCTGGAGGATAATAATATCAATTTTATTTGATTATTTTTTAATAATACTTTTGTACAACGTGATTGAGGCAATAGAAAGGTGTTTGCTAGTGAGTTTAGCTAATGTTTAGTCACGTGATGTACGTATATTCGACTGCCGACAGTGAATCACTTGTTCAATATTTAATTCAGAGTATACCAATACACTACTACTAATACACTACAACCCTTTAGGTCTGGGCCTCAGATTATTTTATCTGTTCCGTGATCATTTCTAATAGGTGATCTACCTTCTGTGCCGGACACACTGTCTTTATGGGTCTAGGTTTCCACACCGATATTTTCCTTCACCGTACAAGCGACTGTTAAATGCGTACATAGAAAGTCCAGTGCCAGAGTTCGAACCTAGTACCCCAGGGATGAGAGTTACACGTTGAAGCCACTAGGCCAACACTGCTCTAGTACTACCAGTTCAGAGAATAGACAACATTAAGTGATGTGATACTATAGACCACCAACATTGGAGATCGAATAGCTATAGAGATAAGCAACGATAGATTTTGTTTGGAGCGCTTGGAACTAAACGAAAGCGCGCATAGGTCGAATAGAATACGTATACGAAGTGGATACGTTCGAGCTATTATCGAATTAAATCATCGCATTGACTTATACGAGTCTTTTGGAATATGTGTGATTACAATTTTCTTGCAATCTCAAAACTGGGCGATTTTACGGAGAGTTTCTTTCCAGTTCTCTTCATCCGCTCTATGCTTTTGATTTGGGAACTGGCAGTAAATATACATTTAGAACCTAATTTTTTTATGTTGTCCTCCATAAGTGCACCTTTAGTAAGAATTAATTTTGATTTTACAATTACTTGTAAGAGTTCTTATGGACTCGAGACGTTTGAATGTAATACATTTTACCGTTTTGATAATAAAATATTTTGTTTTTGATAATTTAATATTATTGCAAATAATTACGTTAGTTGAAGTCTTATTGGCGTTATGTTACGGGATTTCACACTTCATCACAGACACGATAATTTGTATAAGAAATACATTAATGCTTTTGCACATGTAAGTGATAAGGCTACGATTTTAAGTGTGAATGGTGAGTTTTATATTTATTTAAAATTTTAACCTATAAGATAATTTAGATATATTTGCTGTACGTATCTTATTAACAACTTTTTTATATAAATTGTCTCTTCACTGAGACGTCGAGAAACGATCTATCTATATCTATCTATTATCTATATATTAGCCTAACATAAGACTAAAGCGGGCCATAGACGGACCGCATGTTGCAGCCGATACCGACTGCTCTAAGCCGCACGGCGATCTGCAGTTTCCATACTAAATTCATATTCGCAATACACGGACCGCTCGAGCAGTTCCCGAGCAAACCGCATGTTAAAGTCAAAAGAGACATGCGGTCCGTCTATGGCCCGCTTAACGTGTAACTTAAGACTAACCTAATTTAATGTTAATATTTAACATAAAAAAGTATCCAATAACAGTACTTACAGTCTCTATTAATTGGGAGACTCTGGTCTAACGTGCACTAATACTAATTGACTTAAAATTTTAGTATCCATCTTGCATGTAGTGCCTAGTGTAACAATATACTAGTCAAATTAAACCAATCAAAATTAAGTCTCAATATACCGCAGGCTTTATTTGATATCGACGATTTGTCTACCTACTTATATTCCAAGGTCATCACTATGCCAAAATTTATTTAGGTTCAGTGATTTAGTCGTGAAAGCGTAACAAATAAATTCACATTAGGATTCTTAATGGCTTCATAGCTTGTTGGTTACGCATTGCTGGTTCAACCCTGAGACCAAAGGTACGAAAGGGTAATTCGTTTTTGGTTTAAAAAAGAAAAACAGAAGTGTAGTGTCTGCAAAGTGTCTGCGATGAGCAAATATATGTCCGTCCCAAACCAATGCGGAAATTAAAACGAGCTGCAATTTTATAAAGCTCTCGTATCAGTGTTTGTACCGTATTTCCTCCGAAACCACTTGACCGACATTTAAGAAAATGTTTGGGTATTTTCCGTACAGACGTACCAAAGGGTAAGGGTAAAATTGTGAAAAGTAAAAAGGGTTGCCCACTCCAAAAAAATATTTTTTACGGCAATAAAACTACATATAGCACTTACTTTTCACCTACCACCAATCCCAAATAAACACCGATATTAGTACTGTAATAAATTGTTAACAAAGCATAGAGCGTGCCCGGAACGGTGCAGCGAATTAATTATTAAATATCTGAAGGAGGCAAAAAAAATTAAAGAACGGGTGTCGCAAGAAATTGCGCCCCGGCTCGCCCATGAATATTGTAAATAATAATATTACCGATGTAGACGGGGTATCTCGAGACGCGTAACACGAATTAGTATTATTTTAATCTATGTAAAAAAATTTTAGTAAAAATATAAGAGATGGTAAGGAGTCCCTGAACACAATGGCGGGGAAGTAAATCGAGAAAAATAAAATATCTATGGATATGGAAACTGCTAGATCAGTAGTTAAACGATAAAATTATATATTTTAAACCTCTTACTTCTTACACGTGTCGATGTAATTAACAAATTCATTGAAAAACAAGGCACAAAAACTAAATATGCAAATGAATAAACAGTACACAAAGATAAAGCTACGAAAATAAATGCCGATGTTGACTAATTATTATAATATTAATGAGATGAGTTAAGACAAATTAAGTTAGAATTTAAAATATGAAAAACAATTTGAAAGGAAAGTAAAATGGCAGCGTTTTGATTCAATGTTACTACCGACGATATGACGAAATTATAATTTAAAAATTGCCTTAAATAAAGTAGTTTATGGGTAACTAAATATAGTTCACACATTCAGTTTAGAAAGTTAATTACAAACGTCAATTAAGATAAGGTTTTTGAAAATGGGAATAACGGCCTGGCCACGGGGATCGGCGGTGCGAACGGCGATGCGGGAGGCGAGGCGATCATTCGCGCGGGGCCGTTTGCAGGCCACGGACCAGTCACGTTTGCCGCCGCGACCAGTAAGGAAGTTCGACAGCGAAATGTTCGAAATCATCTCGATATTGCTTGGAAAGTAATAGCTTTTGGTGCAAGACCTAATATTTGGAGAAATTGTGGAGAATTCCACAAGAAGTATGAGAAATTCAGAATATATCCAGAATTATTTTTTTTAGTATACCAGAATGAGTATTGAAACCTTCAATTATATTCTTATGAATATTCAACCAGAATTGGAGAAAAAAGTTAATGCAAATAGAATTTTAAGTGCCGCTGAAAAATTGTTTTTGAGATTAAGGTATATTAATTTAATGCTGTGGATGGCCAGACTTCCAAATAGCTGGTCTAGCCAGTATTTCAGTAACAAAAAACTCTGTATTCATTTTTCGCCGCGACCACGACTAAACTTATTTATTCCCTTCTCTATTCGCCGCGACTGCCGCTCGACTCCGTGGCTTGCACCGTACTGATTCATGCATTTGTTTCGCTCGCCCGTCGCGACGTCAGTCGCCCGCGCGATTCGCTCGGTACTTTTCTCCGGTCGCATCGCTGGTCGCCGTTGCGCGTGGCTTGATTAGTACATTGCTATGAGTTTATTTCAGTCGCTAGACGCATCGCGGTTCGCACCGCGCGAATATTCGCGTCGGCGAATGTCCCGTGGCCAGGCTGTAACGGTCATAATGAGACGTTTTTGTTAAAAAAGGATACATTTTACATAGAATACTACTATTATAGACTGCTTTAAATTCAAGTTATAAATAAGCTACATTAAAAACACTTACCGCGTCACCTATAAAGTGGTCGTCTTCATCTCGCTGGAGACACATCCAGGTATCACAAATTCAACACCACAATTACATATAGAGTTAAAAAGTGAGTGTCTAGTAGAGCTCCCTGCGGCACACCTCTATCGCACTCTTGAAATGACTGAGCCGATACGAACCCAATGTTTTGAATACAATCTGTAACAGAACAGAAAAACAATAATAAACTCGGCTGCCAGTCACCAGTGGCTTAAGTACTTTAAGTAAGGGTTACGGTGTGAGCCATGTTTTCAAATGATATTGTAAAACCGTTCATATTACTAAAGCACTTGGGTTAGTTTCACAATACGCTATCAAAACAGATGGTGCATGCTCACATTCTTAATAGAATCCTAGATAATTTTAATGTTTTCTAAACATATACTTATTTTATTATGTTGCACCGTAATGTAGGAGAGTTGATTTAAGAATGGTTGAGATATTTAAAAATTTTAATGACGAGTAGGACAAAACTGAAGTCCTGAAGGTTTTTTTTTTCTAGACACCTTTTCTGCTTATATACCAGCATAGGAAAAACATAACTAGTTGATATTGCATCTAAAATTAAAATTGTTTAAAGCCTCCACTGGTCAGCAATTATAAAGATCCTGGGATTTTTACTCTGATCTTAAAAACTACTAATTTTGAATCTGCAACAAGTATTAAGAAACATTTTACTTTAAATGCATCGCCGTAATTGTTTTTAAATAACATCACGAAAATGTGACGCAAATAAACAAAATTACGTGATTTGTATTGACAGTTTTAAGAAATATCACGAACTGAGTTTTGTTTCTATTACTTTAAGCACGTTTAATTTTTGCATTTGATAGTAAATCGAAAATTTATAAACCATTTCTTACAACAATATTATTAGCCTAGAAACAAGAAAAAAAATATTAGCAAAGTAGTAAATCTCAGTAGTAGTAGTAGTAGAAATAGAATATATGATACTTTAGATATTTACCATACCATATTCGTTTATTAGATAATTCATCTTAAATTTTTGTCTGGTACGTGTCTGTATGTAGAACTACGTAGATAGCAGCTATTTCTGGATGAAAAAAAAATATATGTAAAAAACTACATATTTTTTTTATTTATCTCGGACACACGAACATAGTGTTGTACCTAAACACTAAGAATGCTAATAACATTACCTTAGTTTAAGCTAAAATACTAGCTAGCAAGTAAACTAGTATTGTAGAAACTTAACTTTTATTTTAGGAAAAAACTTTTTGTGAACTTTATTTTAGGAAAATAAATTTATAAAAATTATAAAATATAAGAATCTCTTAAGTTTTTTATAATAATAATAAAATATTTTAAAGATTATTATTATAAATTAGATAAATACCTCCAGCTTAGAATGCTGCAAATTTAGTAACCGGAAGTCCTGGGTTTTATTTCCGGGAACACAATTTTTTATTTTCTCTCAAACATCACACATGTTACAAAGAGGACAATCAGATACTTATGAAAATATGTAATAAAAAGGATATACATATTTGAAAATAATATGAAAACATAAGAAGGCGCAGCGCTTACCAGATTCATGCAACTTCCTCACAATCGAGTAGCCGACAATATCGCAGCAATAAAAATATATAAAAGATTAGATGCAAAAAAAACTTAAAAATTATACAAAAAAGCAATTAGAAACAAACAAATATAAAATTTATTTAACTAAACGCGGAAATGAAATTTACAATGTCGTAATAAACACAAATAAATTAGCAATTTTGTAAAGGTCATTATATATACAGGGTTGCCATATAAGAGTTATAATTTTCAAACTACATATATTCTTTAATTTATTTCATTTATATTTATATAACAAAAATTTATGATACAACTAAAATTTGTGATCCCTTTATAACCTGTATATGTTTAGATTGCCTAACGCCAACCAACATAAACAGCAAATTAAAAAACTACTTTTATATGCATTTGTCGTGCTCCTAAACAATACAGACCACAGCGGTTTTCTAATGTAACTTATTATGATTGTATTTTTTTTTTTGTAAAATAAAGAAATTAAAAAAAAAACTAGAATTCTGATTGTTGAACATGTTTGTTGTTATGTTTTAGTACGCAAATCTCAGGAATCTCACTCACTCTGAGTGAATTGACCCCGTTTGACAGATCACAACACCGCTGCTTACATCTCTGACGATCTCCACCTTGGTGAATGTCAGAGACTTCAGTACCTTTTGTGATAATTGGTCGGGTTCGTATTGGGTTGCGTTGACCTCTTTCATTTCATTTTCCCAGATCGTCAGTTGTATATAAGGCTATTTATCGTGTCACAGCTCGCTTAACAGCTTGTGCGTATTATTAAAATTATCGTTGCTGGCAATTTTCGAATGCTCAAACCTCACTATTGTAACTCAAAACATCCGCAGCATTAATAAAAACTTTGATAGTTTTCTAGTGTTTCTTAGCAGGCTGCAATTTAATCCTGATTTAATTGTTTTGACTGAGTGTTGGATTGATGACAATTTTACTGGTATCCACATAGATGGGTATTTATGTACATTCTCCCATAAATTTATTAACAAATGCGACGGAATCGTAATTTTTTATAAAAATAACATTAACCTCAATATAACAGAACCAGCCTTTACAGATGCAAACTGTTTAGTTACTCATTTAAATAATAATGCTGTCATCATATCAATTTACAGATCACCTTCTTTTTACAATGTTGATAATTTTCTCGACTCTCTCGAAAACCTCATTTTATCGTACAATGGACACCCTATTTATATAGTTGGGGATCTTAATATCGACATTAAGGAGACGACCGACGATCACAGAGCTCATAAGTTTCTTGAGTTAGTGAACTTTTACGGTCTTATACAAGGTCATTTCTTACCAACCCGTGGTGGTAACTGTCTAGATCATGCACTCATAAGATCACATTTGCAATCATGCGTGGCTGTCTGCCCATCTCAAGTAAGTGATCATATGTCTGTTATTATAGGAATCGATCAGACCAAACACCTCAATAATTTAGTTAAAGCCTCCCCTATGATGAGTAAAGTTATAGACTACGACCAACTATATAAAGATTTAGCAGGGGTCGATTGGAGCTTTCTATATAACATCAAAAATATAAACGAAACAGTTGATGCTTTTACAAGCACAATTTCAAGTGCAATTAATACCAACACAAAAATCATACATAAAATAAATTCTAAAAGTATTAGAAAGCCATGGATAACTCCTGGGTTGCTACGTTGTGTTAGACGAAGAGATTATCTGCATATCTTATCAAGAAAACAGCCTAACAATGAACCACTCCTAAAGGAATACACGCAATATCGAAACTTCTGTAATAACATCCTTAAAAACCTTAAAAATTTACATGAGACTGACACCATCCTTAAGAATAAAGATAATAGTAAAAAATTATGGAAATCTATCAAAAATATATGCCACTTAAACCCAACTAAATCCAATTCTAATAAACTTCTTGATCTACAAGAGAACCCTGAAAAATCTCTCGATATTGTTAACGGTTATTTCAGTTCGGTGGGTAATAAACTGGCTTCCGATATATTGTCTAAGACAAATCAGACTGAACGAGAACTTTGCCATAAAGTTTCGATTACCGCTAACTCGAATTCTTTTCTATTCCTTCCTTGTGACGAGCGAGAAGTTACAAAAATTATTAGCTCTCTTAAGCCTAATTCTGCCCCAGGTGATGATAATATTAGTAACCGAGTGGTAATTTCACTAAAAAACATTATTGCAGAACCAATTTCTTATATCTGCAATCTCAGTATTGAACAAGGTATCTTCCCTGAATCATGGAAGATAGCCAATATCACACCCATCCATAAATCAGGCAATAAAATGGAAATTTCAAACTACCGTCCCATTTCTCTACTCCCAACACTCGCTAAAATTACAGAAAAAATCATCAACGTCAGATTACTGAATTATTTGGAAAAAGAATCTATCCTTGCGAACAACCAATTCGGATTCAGACATAATAGATCTACAGAGGATGCAACCGCTGGATTGGTTGAGACCATAAGTTCCAAATTAGACGAAGGACAAAGGTGTATTGGTGTTTTTCTTGATCTAGCCAAAGCTTTTGATACTGTATCCAGACCACTGCTAATCGAAAAATTAGAAAGACAAGGAATTCGTGGAAATATCCTCTGTTGGTTTAAGTCCTACCTACTCAATAGAAAGCAGAGGGTTCGAGTTGATGGGTATAGCAGTCAACTGGAAAACGTTTCATGTGGTTTGCCCCAGGGAAGTGTTCTTAGTCCAACGCTTTTTTTAGTGTACATTAACGATTTATGTTCACTCGCACTCACTAATGCTAAGCTCTTTTCATTCGCTGATGACACAGCTATAGTCTTCTACTCACACTCTTGGGAACAAGCCACACGGTTAGCTCATTTAGGTCTTCGCCAAATCTCTCAATGGCTTTTAGATAATCTCCTATCCTTAAATACGTCTAAGACCAAATGTTTTCACATATCGAAATCCAGCAAACCAAACCCTGTTCCGCCTATTAAATTACACTCATGTTTGAACCTTCACAGCAACTGCAACTGTCCTCTCCTGGAACCCACTAAAACAACCAAATACCTGGGATTAATTATTGACTCAAGGCTTTGTTGGGGCCCTCAAATAAACTACCTATGTTCTCGAGTTCGCAAACTTATAAATGTTTTCAAACGCCTTAGAAAGCCTGCTGATCCACATACAATCAAGATAGTGTACACTGCATTATGCCAGTCGATATTATCTTACTGCATATCGGTTTGGGGTGGAGCGGCATTGTCTTCAATGCTGAAAATTGAGCGCACCCAACGTGCCATTCTTAAGATCTCATATAAGAAACCTTTCCGCTACTCAACTTCAAAATTGTACAATGAAACAAAACTTTTAACTGTGAGACAATTATATTTAATAGCAATATGCAGACTTTTTTGGAAACAAACACCCACCGCACCGCATCAAACAAAACGCAAACTCATATTTAAGCAACCCAAAACTCGCACTTTCTTCGCCCAACGCTTTTTCTCCTTCCGAGGCCCTTTCATCTTTAACCACTTCATTAAAAACAAAATTATCACTAACATTCCAAAAATCACACTACATACATTTACTAAACATCTCAAACGATATCTTGTTAACCTGTCGTATTCTGATACTGAAAATATTCTTATTGTACAAAAATAGTTTTAATATAAATGTGTAGAAATAATTAATATAACTTATAAAATACTGTTTTCATGTCAAAAGGAAGAGACTGGCTGCCCACGACACAGGGAATCCTAGTGTGGGGGCCAGTGCACTTTACTTTATCTAAATATCTTGTATATTGTGCATAATAAAGTTTTTTCTTTCTTTCTTTTCTTTCTTTCTTACATTCTAAGCACTCCTCAAAATCGACAGAAAGAACGTGACATCCACTTGTGGTCGTAAACGTAAAGAACGTAACGGAACGAAAACGTTGTTGAGTATAATATTAAAAGCGGCAACCCTATCAAATGCCTAAAACATGCAAATTGACTGGCGTACCTTTGAATATACACGTGTTGACAATAATGTTTTTTTTTTCAGTATTTTAAATTATACATTCATTATAGCGGTAACCAAGTATAGAGGCAGGTAGAAGATAAGAGGAACAATTCCCGTTTCTTTATTACAGTGTAATTAGGTCAAAGCTGTAATAAAACATATTGTACTTTGACCTACTCACTTAATACTTAAACTTCACCCCTGGATGGGGACCTCGCTCCCCAAGTCTTTCCGGCTCTCTTGGCCTCATCTGCAACTGTACCTACTGCCAGGTTTGCTAGGAATGCTTCCGCTTTTCTTTCGGGGAATCAGCGCTCCCAAAGTTGCTCATTGAAAATTTTCTTGGGCCCATCGATACCCATAATACGTCGGAGACAGTGGTTGACGAAGACTTCATAATGAAACTTATAATCTCATCAAGCTAAGCCATGAAAAAAAAATGCGGCTGCTTACACAAACTATTTGGATCCAATTTACGCTACTTCATAAGATCTATCTTATATTAACGAGTGACTTATTCACTAAAGAACGGTTAAAAGGCAATCAATAATTGCTACAACTCATCTTCAGTTATTCTCTATATAAGCAAAACTATACTTTATCTATAGACCTTTATTTGTGTACAGCATCTTCCTTTAGTCACTGCGTCAAGCCTCCTTGATTCGACCCAAGAGGTAGAACAATCATCTTATGGAATCATTCTTATGTAACCTCTAATAGACTACTTTAACTGTAGCTTAACATCTTACAAGTGCATACATCTGGTTAATCCTATAAGCGCGCAAACGCAATAATTTTGTGATGAAAAAATAAATAAATTATTGTTGTTCTGACCCGGGAATACTTAGTATAAAATGCACGATAATTAACATAATTTCCTAACATATATATGTATATACTTGACCTAACGGTAACCAGAGATCAAAACATGACACAACTAAACGGTAAGCTAAACATGAAAATGTTATTGAAAACAAAAACGTAATCTAATTCCACAACATGCCCGTTCCTTTCATAACACAAACAGTTTTTTTACTAGCTTGCACATTTGATAATATAAGTGAAAAGTTCCCGATTCCCCCTCTATCCCCCCAAAGGGCGTGGGAAATTGGTGCGTCTGAGCCATTGATAATTTTAGCTTATTGATCAGTCTTCTGTGCCTAACACTTCTGCGCGTTATACAGAAGCAGGACTGTCTGCGTCATGCTTCATTACACCATGATAATTGAAGAGTTGAATTAAAAATATACACTGAAGGCATATTACTGACATTAACCTCCAGAGATTCCACAAACATAAACGCGAAAAAGCTAATTAACTAAGTAAAACCTGCAGTCAAGTAAAATATTCAAAAACCTACTTTAACATTTTTAAAATTACGCCATCTCTTCGCCCATTACTGAACTACGTGCTGCATAAAAATGTGTAACAGCGCCATCTATATAAAATAACTCGAACTATTATTTTTTATCGTCACGCCTGTTGCACGGCCAACGATTGTTTACACAACACAAAAGACCCTTGTTTGTTTTTCGCTAGACGTTTCCTGGTTTGTTTTGTGTGAACTTGTTGTTGTGTGCGTATGTTTTCACAGCCGCCTATGTGTTTAAACGCACATACAAAATGTTGTTTGCACGAAGCAATAAATTGTCTTGAAGTTATGTGGTTATAACAGCTGAAGACTCGCGTTTAACTAGTTTAAAATCACTTAGATCGTTATATTTGAGTTATTGACAGTGATAAATTATTATTGACTATAATATTTTATCACTATAGTTTCTGCCGTACTAAATTACTTTTTTTGTTGTTGACAACGCTGTTGCGTCCTTATAGTTTGACGGTAGTCATCTTGATACTGATAATGAATATATAATTATAGTGAACTATTGATTATACGAGTAGCAAATAAGAATTATATAAGTTTGAATAGCTCTTTGGTTCGCTTTTAATGACAGAATAATGTAGTTTTTATATATATCTCAACAACGAAGCTCCAATGTGCTTCTAGATAAGCGTTGTTTGAAGGGGAATGACGGAATCAGATTGTGCAGTTCCATGGCACTTTCTCCGGAGTGCAATCTATAGACTAAAAGGCAGACAACTTAACTGAAAAAACTGTTTACTGGTTTAAAACCTCTTATGCTTGTATTTGGATGTAAATCATATAAAGTTTTTTAGATTGGTAGAATTTTTTTTCTGTAGTTTGACTATTGATTTGCTTGATATTACATCTTAATTGAAATCTCAGTGAAAACGTAAAACGAAACACACAGACGTAACACGAAACGTTGCGTTCAATCGTGATTGGTCTAAATGACATGACGTGACATGTCGCGTGTTACTCGTATTGGACTAAAGATATTGACCAATCACAATTACTTCCTCACCCACCTGATACCGGATAATAACGTAGATTCTACAACGAATATATACAATATCGTCTTAAGAATGATCAAAATGTTACAATTGTTGATACTAAATTTTAAATTAATATCAGGTGATCCTCCACCCGTTGCTGTTCTATAAAATACGCCCTTGAGTAGATCGTTTTGAAATACGATTTATACATGAAACCCCAAAACCCAACCTACCGCATATCAGCAATCAACAAACAATTTAATTGCTTGAAACACCGATAAGATGATTGTTTATAAAAAATCTTATCAGCGTTTATGTAATTATAAATATTCGCGAACGAATAAACATTTGAGATAAAAAAAATTGGTCAAGAACAAGTGCGATAAATCTAAAGTCTTAAACAGTTACAATAATTTATACATTTGATAATGAATGAATGAAATTGTAAAATTGAGTTGTCTGAATTTTTTTTATATAATTCGTACCCTTAATCTTATATGCTATCCTGCCGTTTAGTTCCCAATACGTCCACGGAGCGCTGCCCATGTTTTTAAATTCTAAAATTTATTGTTAACAGAACTATCAAGTATGGATATGGTCAGGAATTATATCTGAAGTTAGGAACAATAAATTAAATAAAAAAATGTGTTTAAGTATGCATTACAATGTGTAAGATTCGGGAACCCTTTTGAGTATAAAATACCTGTGTCAGGTTTAAGTATAAAAAGCTGTCATCTCAGCTTTTCCACTACAAAGTTAAATCAAAAGATATATCAACAATTTGAAAATGGAATTAAAACGGAAGTTTAAATCAGCACCCAGCAGGTTCCCAGCTCTTCCACTACAAAAGGTATTTAATAAATTTGAAAATGGAATTAAAACGGAAGTTTAAATCAGCACCCAGCAGGTTCCCAGCTCTTCCACTACAAAAGGTATTTAATAAATTTGAAAATGGAATTAAAACGGAAGTTTAAATCAGCACCCAGCAGGTTCCCAGCTCTTCCACTACAAAAGGTATTTAATAAATTTGAAAATGGAATTATTAAAACGGAAGTTTAAATCAGCACCCAGCAGGTTCCCAGCTCTTCCACTACAAAAGGTATTTAATAAATTTGAAAATGGAATGAAAACGGAAGTTTAAATCAGCACCCAGTAGGTTCCCAGCTCTTCCACTACAAAAGGTATTTAATAAATTTGAAAATGGAATTATTAAAACGGAAGTTTAAATCAGCACCCAGCAGGTTTCCCAGCTCTTCCACTACAAAAGGTATTTAATAAATTTGAAAATGGAATTAAAACGGAAGTTTAAATCAGCACCCAGCAGGTTCCCAGCTCTTCCACTACAAAAGGTATTTAATAAATTTGAAAATGGAATTAAAACGGAAGTTTAAATCAGCACCCAGCAGGTTCCCAGCTCTTCCACTACAAAAGGTATTTAATAAATTTGAAAATGAAATTGAAACGGAAGTTTAAATCAGCTCCCAGCAGTTTCCCAGCTCTTCCAGAAAAAAAGGTATTAATAAATTTGAAAATGGAATTAAAACGGAAGTTTAAATCAGCACCCAGCAGGTTCCCAGCTCTTCCACTACAAAAGGTATTTAATAAATTTGAAAATGAAATTGAAACGGAAGTTTAAATCAGCTCCCAGCAGTTTCCCAGCTCTTCCACAAAAAAGGTATTTAATAAATTTGAAAATGGAAGTAAAACGGAAGTTTAAATCAGCTCCCAGCAGTTTCCCAGCTCTTCCAGAAAAAAAGGTATTAATAAATTTGAAAATGGAATTATTAAAACGGAAGTTTAAATCAGCTCCCAGTAGGTTCCCAGCTCTTCCACAAGGGTATTTAATAATATTGTCTTTGATTTACATAACCTTTACACATTTAAAGAAAAAAGTTTTTTCTTTAAAGGTATTTAATAAATTTGAAAATGGAATTAAAACCGGAAGTTTAAAATTGAAAGCTCAAAGTCGCGTTCATAAAACCGTTTTAACTCAGGTACATGTTTGCATAGTATGTGTGAGGTTAGGAAAGCGAACCATTTTCCCATAGAGCATTGTTTGTTTCTCAACATAATTGCGTAAATGGTAAATAATTGCTTGTAACACAACGGCTCTATGTAGATTGAATGCTTGAACTAATTTGTGTTTTAAAAATACGTAAGGATTTTTATATCTTTCCAGTTCTGGAGCAAAATTATGTGACCACTATGGAGTATAAGGCTGAACAATGGAAGGGTAAATAAAGCCATTTCCTAACCACAAAGTCACCGTTTGAACGTCAGCAGTGGATTTATCTTTCCATATCCCAAATAACGCTTGCTCTTACAGTAAAATAAACCAATGCAGCATCTTAGGCTGATCACCTAGTTGATGCCTGACGCCAAAGGCCCAGAAAAGCGAAATATGTACTATGCCAATATTAATGACATACATAGTATATTATATAGGCCATATGAATCATGACGAGTTCATGCTTAAAGGTATTGAAATAGTTTTAATAACAATAATCACTATATAATATATAAAATTCTAGTGTCACAATGTTCGTTCCCATACTCCGAAACGGCTCGACCGATTCTTATGAATTTTTAATGCATTCAGTAAGTCTGAGAATCGGCTACTATCTATCTTTAAACCGCCTTAGTGATAAGGGATGTCCACCCCAAAATTTTATTTTTTATTTTTTAGACAATATTTTCAGTTTTTATTTTTTTATGATACAGCATACAGAAATACATACAAACCCCTAATTTTCACCCCTATTTTGTAGATAGTTATTTTTATTGAACTAAAAAAATGTTTCCTAGAAATAATATACATGGCAAAACTAAGTTTGACGGGTCAGCTAGTTTCCTATAAAATTGTTTCACACACTAGTATATTTCTTAGTGATTGTTCAAGTTATTTTATGAGTAAATTTCTAGATTTTGCAGTTATAAATCCTTTACCTCATTGTTTATATTAACTAACTAACTACTTTGATTCTTTTTGTTCATCATATATAATAATATCCACCTTTTTATTATATAGATGAGTTATTTACAATACAATTTAATGGGCGACTCTACCTTAATATCCTTTTTATTCTGTATAAAACAAACCAGTTGCGCTACAGCCATTTTAGCTCTAGGCCTCACATTTATGTCATTTCATGATCATTTGTCAATCTAATAGGCAAATAGATCAATCTACTGTGCTTGACACACGCCGTCGACTTTTTGTGTCTAAGACGGTCTCCTCAGGATGTTTTCCTTCAACGTTCGAGCGAATGTTAAATGCGCACATAGACAGACAGTTCATTGGTACTAAGCGGGGGATCGAACCTACGACCTCAAGGATGAGGCACGCTGACGCCACTAGGCCAACACTGCTCCTTTTTTGTTTATAATAAAGTTTTTTCTTTCTTTCTAGGTCAGTTCTTTCCATTTCTAAGCATTCTAATTGATTAGCATTGAATATAAAATTGCAAAATAGTTTACGCCTTTAGTCATTTATTTAAACTAACCTATCTCGAATAAACAGTCAATATAGGTATATCAGATAAGCCATAATGTTTATTTTAGGTGATATGTTTATGACGTAAATCATGATTATACATACTGCATTTGGTTTGTTAGTAAATATTTGTAATATACAAATCACTAATGAAATTATGAATATAGTTTTTCTTTATAATTTTTTATTGTCAACAGTGCCTGAACCACTATAAATATCAGAACTTAATATTCCTGCTTTGAGTTGTTTTATAAATGTCAAGTTTGATAATGCTAAACATAGATGGCGCAATTTGAATAAAAAATATTAATTTTATGTCATCTTCGAATCACAGGGACTCGACACGATCCGATGACCAATCACAAACAAACGAATGACACCATCAAACTCAAACTCAAAATAACTTTATTCATATAGGTAAACAAGTACACTTATGAATGTCAAAAAAGAAGTTAATTTAATTGTAAATTTACATTTACAACCAGTTCGCAAGTCAAGGGCGTAAAGCGGGCAAGAAGAACTGGCAATAAACTTTCCGCCACTCTTTTTAATTTTTGCCTTTCAGACAGAACATTCAAATCTCCTAGTACTTTTCAATTTTAGCCAATTCGATACCTAGTTGAAGAATAATAAAAAATCATATAAGTTACTGAGATAAAATTTGGTATTTTAAATAGAATACTCCAGGGGGGATGCCTATGTCCAGCAGTAGACTTGGACAGGCTGAAACAACTCCAGGTACTGTTAAAACAATTGAAGAAGTAATACTTTTTTTATTTTTCTGAGAATAAAGTTTTTCCGATATAATTTGGAATTTTAAATAGAGTAGGTAACTCCAGGGGAGAGGCCTATGCCCAGTAGGCGAAAACGAGACGACTCCAGATACTGAATATATATATATATATTATATATTTTTTTTTTGTGTTTATTTTTTGACGGTTTTTAAATAGATTACCTAGGTTTTGTTTGAAAATCCAGATCACAGCTGAAAAACGCTTAGTATCCAGCAACGTTTGGAATAAATCGTAAAGAAAACCTAATACACGTGTCTGAATATTTAGGATATAATAACGAGGTCGGAAGTATTGTTGATAGTCACTTATTTAGAATTCGAGGTTAAAACATTTTAGGTTGTTTTGTTTTATCAGTAGCAAGGCGCAATTTCGTACTGAAAACTAGTATAGGGAATAACAGATGCTTCATAATTAATCAAATCTGACAGCACTAATTTCTGTTGTCAAAATTTTAGTATGTGCATAACTCTTGATTGTTAAGGAAATCTCAAGACGTTAGACCAGTGATTCCCACCGTTTTTTGAATTACTACCTTAGTAGTTCTAAATCCTTATGCTTATAACATACATAATGTTTAATATTAAAAAATTAAATTGTTCACATACGTAACTTAAATTATAGGTTTTAGGAAGAAATCACTAGAAAGTTGTCAACGAAACACAGTAAGTAAATATTCAAAACAAATTCGATATATTTTGGAATAACCCTTACCAATGAAATTGCCCCCTTGTGGGCCCCACGTTTAGAATCACTGCCTTAGACCCAAAAATCGACCAAGTTTAATAGGCGTAATTGTCTATTAAAGAAAGAGGTTGCATCTGAGGGCACAAAATATGGGATATCGCTCCACTGTCTGACACGGCTTAGTGTGTGACACATACATGTGTGTAGTACACATACACAGTAGTCTGTCAAACGTTACACCAATATAACCTTGATATCCTTGTTTAACCTTGTATTACCATTTTTTCCAAGGAATAAATCGATAAACAACACTTTATAATCAAATTATTCATTTATGTACACAGAAATGAAAGATATATATTCCTTCATGAAAAGAGCCTACCAATAATGTAAAGGCCGGCAACACACGCGCGTGCCCTCTAGCGTTGAGTGTGTAGGGCACTTAACATCAGGTGAGCCACCTGCCCGTTTGCCCCTGTTAATAAAAAACACAAAATACACTTCCATGAAAACCTAAAGTGCACAACATATTGAACATATAAATAATGTCTTTCAGTGTAATATTTTGTTTAAAAAAATTTTTTATTACTAATCATAATAAGTAACGCAATACAGCGAAATGCTGCCAGCGTTAAAGGTACACTGCCACAGGGACCAAACTTTTTAAATTTGTTTTGATTTTCTTTTTAATTATATTTATTATTACTTTGTAGGTTAAGAAAATTGTGTAAATACTGTATATTAGATTGTTATAAATAATATAATTACATAATAATATTTAATATATAAACTATAAAACAAAAACTACCTGCATTTGAATCTCATTTCCTAACCTATACTACAAATGTTTGTTGTGTATTTTTGCAAGGCTCACGATAACGCTATCGCCCGTCACGCCTACACGCGTGCGAGCACACATAGACAAGCTGTGTCGAAAATTACCTACTATAAATAAGAACAGAAGCACAAATATGTCTGATCTGTTATGAACAGTGATGGCCTAGTGGCTTAACCGTGCGACACATACGAAATACGCTTACATGACTGCGATTATGTATTTAGGGTGAAATGCGCTAACGAAGTTATTCAGGCCTTCTAGACACTGCGGACTTCGGGCCAGTTCAGGCTAGGCTGATCGAGGATTCTTCTTTGAAGTTGGCGGAAGAGTGTACAACCCTTCCTCCGCGTTGGTGGCCCAGTGATTTCAGAAGAAAAAAGAATACTTATACACTATTAACAATTATTTCAGGACTATTGAACTTAGATTATGGTTTAAGCTTGAAACTGAAATCCAAGTACTTCCTCCACATCCGCTTTTAACAGTCGCTCATACGGTGAAGGAAATCATGGTGAGGAAAGCGTCATGATCCAGAATTTGTTGATCACCTTATCGAGTTAAGACCTCGACCTTTGTTAGACCTCCCGAAATTATATCATCCTTTAAAAAGCAACTATATTGAATACATCAAGAATAACGCTAAAATTTCTACAAGATTATAATCCCATTCAAGAAACTGAGTTCACTTGGCTTAGGCCCGTGTGCAACAGTGTACCAGGATTGATTCATTCAATCCTGAGCTAAAGTAAACAGTTACCAAACAATAATATTCTTTTCTTTCCTTTAGATATACAGTATTTAAAATTTTCTTAACCTACATAGTAATAATTAAAAATTAAAACAAATTTAAAACTTTGGTCCCTGTGGCAGTGTACCTAACGCTGGCAGCATTTCCTCGCTGTATTGCGATACTTATTCGTTGAGTGAGGAAAGCACCAGCTCTGGGGTCACCGGTACTATCTACCAGGCGCCAACTTTAATCTTTAATTAGCGCCGGTTCATGGCCCAAGAGTCTACTCCAAAGGGAACATAATCGAAGTTGAACGAAAAATATATATGTATCATATGTAGTTTTAGTTAGACTAACAATTCGGTCTTAGTTGCTATGCTAGCATTGGTTACTAAAAAAAACAAAAGACTCCTATAATAGTGGGGCATGGACAGCATACCTACGTTTTAATATGTGCGTGTTCTTTCTAATCAACTGATTAGGATACCTCCCTTCCGAGGAAGGAAGGAAACCGTCAGTTCGGGTCTTGGTACACACTGCACTGCATACCCTCGGCAAGCCCCAAAAGCAATCTGAACGTGTTGTTATACTGAATACGGAGCGTATTCAACGTCTTCTGGGTAAAACTTATTTTATGCACAAAGAATCGGGTTGGAAAAGTTTGATAGCTGCCTTGCGATTCTGTAACTCACTTTTCGAACTCACACGGCGGTTTTCTCATCGGCGGTCGCTCTCAAATCAGTCGTGAAGCAGTCATTTAATGATTTGGCATTCTGATAAACAATAAACTACAAGCTCCCACCTTATCCCACCCAATCGCAAGGCTGATTTTATATTGTTTTGTATAGTTAAAATCAAGGATAATCTTAGCGGTGCCAATTAAATTTGAATAGTATTTACCTAACTTAAAGTTCATATTTGCTCTCGTCTACAGTCAGGGTATCATGGAATCAGAGTGAGATTCAGAAAGGAACGGGCAAACTATGACTTCCATATATCCAATACATTTTTGTCAGACGTCAAAAACAGACTTTGAGACCATGTTGAAAATTCCTCTTCCAACTAAAAATTGGCCCATTGTATCTGTACTAATTCGGAAGTCCTAGATTCATATCCTGCATCAAAACTTATCGTTAGAACATTTTAGATTTCCGTTATTATTGTCGTAATAAATTGAATTGTTTTGCTTATTAAAACGCTTTTGGTTCATAATAGGTTTCAAATTCCAAACATTGCCTATATGTTAAATTATTTCCAACATAATATATACATATATATAATTAAGTATACCGTATTTACAATTGTTTTTTATTATTACTTTGTAGGTTAAGAAAACATAATATATTATATGTGAATTTTCCAACATCTGAGATAAAACACCGCTTTTGTGTGTAATCAGTAGAATAAATACCTTATCTAAGAATTAAGTACTGGAGATGTTTATTGTGCAAACAATTTAAAAAATAAACAGTGCTCTCCGCTTTTAGAAAACCAGTTTAGACATAGATTATCAACAATCATGGTATAAAGAATTATCTTAATATTTATTTTACATATGTACGCGTTAATTATTATTAGATAATACGGTTTTCAGGGTAACGTTCCACCTTGACATTAGAACTTCCACGACATCTTTTGCACCACCCTTCAGTACAAACAGTGGCCATAGATTACCTCAGTGAGGACTTAAGGGCCTTCAAGGGAAGACTTTAAAGCTGTTACATGTTATCTATGTTACCCGTAACCATAAACAATGGCCTTCAATCAATAGTGTATCAATTCAAAGGAAATTAATTTGTACTCCACAGATTAATGAAAAATACAACTTGAACAGTAAAAATGTTATTACGTTGTATTCAACAGGATACACGAAAAACGTTTACACGCTTGCTACTGATTATGAAAGCTTTGATTTGGCTTTAGAGAATTTCTAGTAATATTTTAAATGCAATCGGATTAAAACCAATTTCAGAGTTGTGCCCAGCAACGCATTTGCAAGCCTAATGGCATGGTCTGGGGCGGCGGTATCACTTAACATCAGGTGAGCCTCCTGCCCGTTTGCCCTCTGATATCCTGCTGCGCTTCGCTGTGGCACATTGTGATTGAATGGTTGAAGACAAAACAAAGAATACATTTCATATAAGTATAATTTTGCAATACTTGTGAAAAAAAAAAGAATAATTGAATTAGTGTTAGTGCACGTTAGTCTTAGTGCTAAAAAGTGGTAAGTGTGTGTGTACTTATACGTATATACACGCGTTAGAAGTTATACTTCTTTGGCGTAACAAGATAAAAAACTTTTTAATTTTTTTATTTTTCGCCTTATTCTACGTTTGAAGAAAAACGACACTAACAATAGAAAAAAGGTTTTTAATACATTGAAAGTTTTTTTATAACGCATTATCTAGTTAAATAACAATACATAATTGAAGAAATGGAATTTTTTTATTTTAAAATGTTGACTATGCTAACTTCAGGGTGTCGGTTTTTCGTGACGGTGTGCGTGCGTATCATAAAAAATTAATCTCATCTTTTATCCTTAACGCGCCAAAAGAAGTATAACTTCAATAATTGAAAAAAAAAATAGTACACAAGACCTGAGTGTCTTACTGAGATACTGTAAGTGTTATAGAACACTTTCTTATGATAAATATTTTCATTACTAAATTATTACGTTAGATTTAAATTGCTTATTAGTATTAAGTTAGGCTAGAATCTACATCATAATGTTCCAGGATGTTTGAGTGAAGAAATACTATATAAAAAAAAATTTTGTTGAAACAAGCAAATTATTATCTGCGAAACCATATTTTTTAAACTTTGGTGTAGCGTTACCCGTCTAGTTTTTGCATGACCTCGATTATAGTCTGTGAATACATATATTTAAATAATAAATTAATACCTATATGTATGTTTCATATGTCTGCTTTTTGTTTACGTATATAATCAGAAGCCAAAAGGGGCGTGTTTAGCACTATAATAAAAAATTTGGTATGCATAGAAAATGTTTGTAACATTAAAAAGAAAATTTATCGGAATAAAAAGTTTATTAACTTAACTCGGTTTAAATTATAACAATTAAACTACTTTTAATAATTAGTTTTACAGTCAACTTTTTAATTTTTCATTTTATGTGTACACGTTAACCTACTAAACGGTTTCGTATGGGGTTTTCACAGTGGAAAAGACTAACTAAGTCCAACTTACAACCCAAGTGATGAACTACTTATATCACCCGTAATGGGGCATAGGACACATTATTTCAGCGGGAATCAAAACCAGGACCTTTTATACAACAATAAAGTATGCGAGTGAAAACGTTTACATATGTTAACGTTTTAATTAATAAGTTTGAAATATCTTATTTTTATATGGGATTCGAACCCCATACTTCCGCAATAAACGTTCCCCGCAGATAGCTAGTAATTTTTCATATCACTCTACAATTCCCTCAATTTTATCAACAAATACATCCGACCTGCGTTTCGTGTTTACATGATTTATTTGTATCAAATAAGATTTTATATTCCTACACGTGCCATGACGTCACTTTTCTTCAAATAAATTTAAAAAATACTCGTCAAGCTTCGCCTAAATGCATGACAAGTCCCTCCTCGTGTCCCCTCTTAAACAAAGTGACAATAAACACACACATAAATATTATTTGTATACTCACACATGCAAAGAACCGGCTGGGTATTCGGTTTCCCGCCACCGAACACATAAACACGAACAAACAATACACCAACACAAGTAAATTTAAACTCACCTCAAAATAAATCCATTAGAAAACACACTTGTTTAAACATCTAGTATACCGCTTAACCTCGAAAACGTAAAAAAACATTGTTCAATCTACACACTGCCATCACACACGTTCCCGCCAAAATACGAACTTTCAAAATGTTCCCGCGTCCAAAAAGTATTTAATAGGTCTTTAGGTGAACAAACTTCGCGAATTTTTCGACGTTTCCGCGAGCGATTGTAACAAATACTAGAGCGAAATGGAGGCCCCCACAATTATTAACACGTCGTGATAAAAATAAACTATGATTAACTAAGGATACGCGGAGACAAGAGCCGGCCAAAAAATACTGATTTAAGAGTCGCTTCCGATTTGAATAATTACCGAGCGAACATAACATATAGTTGTCGTTTCAAACGTGCGTTAAAACTGAGTCGAAAGGCTCGCCCGTGGTAGAGCATAGCGCCGAATAAAATAAACAACAATATACCTAAATAAGCGACGGGCGTGGTGTAGTGTGCGTGTGCACTGTTGTGTGCGTGTGTAAACAAGGGGCGACCTGGCTTGAATGACATCCCGACAATCAACTACTACTTACTTCCTTTTTTAATTGTCTGTGTCCAGTCTTCAAATTGATAAGTGTCAGTGTTTAATTATGTAACTGTTTTTGCGAAATCTTTACGTTTGGGTTCGACTGGACAAAGCCATTGAGTCTATGGGTATATCCTGCGTTCTGTAACAAATAAATGTTATATTTAAAGGTGAGAATTTATTAAATGACTGTGAAAACACGAAACTAAAACTAACAAAATTGTTAATTGGTACATGCGAATTATAACAAAATTACGCTTTAACAATTAAACAATTTATGAAGGAAAACCATATTTATATTTTACTAGTATCTTATAAAGAACATAAAATAAAAATGTCTAGCCCACGTAGCCCCATTCCACCCGCGAGAATAAACATATGACGTCATTGTCGGGTAAACAAACAAACAAACACATGCGCGCTCATGTTTCCTTAATACAATTATTATTTCGAATGTGGTCGCCAAGCGGAGAACACGCACATTATGAATTATTTTTAACATATTAGCTATTTTAAAACGATAAACGTATCTAAGATTACAATGTTGCTTGCTCTATGATTACAATTACACTTTGAACAAGAATTAGGAATCGGTTTCTTTATCTATATGAAACGCATTTTACTTCAGTTCTTGTGTATGGACTCAATGACATTTCATTTCAGCGGGAAATCATAGAAAGGCCATTTTGACAGTTATAGAGTCTAGACTCTGTGGAATATATCGGATTCTTAATAGCTCAGGTAGGTTTGAGGGAAATGAAAACTGTATGTAAAGAAAAAAAAATATCTCTCAAGGCTGCATCCTATCCCCGACCCTGTTTATTCTGAATATCAATGATATGTTGCAACTTAGCAACATTCATTGCTATGCTGACGACAGTACTGGGGATACTCTTTACATTGGCCGGGCAGTTATCGATGAGTACCGGAAAAAACTTGTGCCTGAAGTCGAAACTCTGCTACGTGGAGTTTGTTCACCATATAATATAATGCTTATGTAATAAATACCAAAAAAGAACAATAAAAACAATAACTAACTTTAAAATATAATAACTAAAATATATTATTAAAAGGAGTCCCTTAAGGCAAGGTTCCGAAGATACTGGCAGCGTTCCCCCTTTGAATAGCTAGACTAATTCTTTGTCCGACGTAGCCGCCAGCTCTTCGATCTCCTGTGATGTCGACTAACCTTTTTGATATTTCCTTTTATTTAACTCTAAGATGACACAAGTTTGTGCGTTTTTCGCTGAAAATCACTTCACTTTTAGTCGGTATTCCACTCTTCGATGACACTCTCCATAAAGCTTCAGCTAGCATTGGGATACAGGGCGTTGACATATCAAATCACGTTCAGTTTCGCGGTCATTTAAACGGAATGGCTACGTTAGCCTCTAAGAAGTTATAAAGCAACTATATAAAGCGCAAATTCGGCCTCACATGAACTACTGTACTCACCTCTGGGCGGGAGCTCCCCAGTACTTCCTTCCGCTTGACCGTATTCAATGAACAGACATTCGAATCGTCGACGACCAGTCACTTTCCGAGCGGTTTGATTCCTTGGCGTTGCGTAGAGATGTGGGATCTCTCTGCATCTTCTACCGCATTTACCATTGAGAGTGTTCAGAGGAGGTGTTCAGACTAATACCTGCAGCTGAGTTTCATCATCGGAACTCAAGGTAGAATACAAAATACCATCCGTATCACCTTGACGTCCGTCGTTCCACAACTGAGCGTTTCTTAAGGCAATTTCTGCCGCGCACTACTGTGTGGAACCAGCTACCCACTGAAAGATTTCCGAACCCATTCATCTTGCGCTTGCGAGCCTTCTGGCAGTTTGAGTGTCCATGGGCGGCTTAACATCAGACGAGCCTCCTGCCTTTTTGCTTTGTACGACTCGTAGCTATTACTAACATAACCACGAACTTTATTGTTTCGCCTTAATATGATTTTTTATTTAGCCTACCTTTTTAGTACTTACCAATGTGTGGAACAATTTTCTATGCTACCCCATAGAGATAATTCGCTTTTCCGGTAAACAACTGGTTTTAGGTTTCAACAATTTTTCAAATTCGTCTTCGAGGTTTGCGCTTAGCAACATATTTTGCGATATATTTTATTTATAGAACAAAGAAACGGGCAGGAGCGTTCCTATTGAAGGATCTGATGTTAAGTGATACCGCCGCCCATGGGCACTCAATAGCAGAGTGCTCGCGAGTGCGTTGCCGGCCATTTAAAAATTGGCCCCCCAGAATACGAAGGGTAGCCTGTGCGTCGATCACCGAATACCGGTGGACGCCCAGAGGGGGATTCTCGACAGCGGAAACGTGTGGTACCCTCTGGGGTAATCTCTCTTCAGACTTTTTAGGGTATTATGGGCATCTCGTTTATATAGTTTAATGTGTATCTCAGTATGCTTGGGGTTGGCATATGACACTCTAACAAATATGTCTTCTAGTGCTGTGTTTAGGTCTTTTCATATGACGGATTCTGCGTTTTATTATATTTCTAAATCTGGCTCTTAATAAGACAAAAACAACAATTGATTGAGTAATTACCATTTTTTAATTATTTATTGTTGGAGTCTTGAACTGTTTGAATCTATTTTTACTGTCAGTAAAAAATACTATAAAACCAACTATATAGCTCCATTTTAAATATTCATATAGTAACTATTTGCAATATAAATTCATTTTTTTTATACTTAACTCCTACACGTGTCTGTTTTTTCTCAATGCTAACAAGTTGCAACTGTTTTTGTGGTACTTTAAACTTTTGGCTATAAATTTGAAAATTACTTGGAAGATATAATTATTTCGTCACTCGAATCAACAATTATAATTATATAATTGACACGCTATTTAATACATACAAAAATATATATTAAATAGCGTGTCGCACGTCAGGGCATTTATTTTGGAAATATAGCTGATGTATACCTACAAAAGTAATTTGAAATATGAATATGGAGTTACAAAAATACATATATGTATATCATTGCTCTTTATAATATTAGTAAAGTAACCCCACATGGAGACCTGTTCTCACCTGAGTGGGAACTCCGAAGTACCACTTCCACTTGACCGTATTCAACGAAGAGCTGTTCGAACAGTCGATGATCAGCCACTTTCCTAGCAGCTTCCCTTGGCGCTGCGTAGGGAAGCGTAGAGATTTACCATGCAGAGTGTTCAGACTAATACCTGCAGCTGAGTTTCATCGTCAGGCGTTGAGGCAGAATACGAAATTCCAACAGTCGAAGATTCCATCGTTCCACAACTGAGCGTTCTATAAGGTAGTTCTTGCCGCGCACTACCGCTATGTGGCACCTAAGTATTTCCGGATCAATTCAACTTAGGGTCCTTCAAGAAAAGATCGTACCCAAATTAAAAGCAACCGGCAACGCACTCGCTAGCCCTCTGGCATTGAGTGTCTATGGGCGGTATTACTTAGCATCGGGTGAGCCTCCTGCCCGTTAGCTCTGTTCTAAAAATAACCCTTTACACAATTCCCGAATAAACAACAACATATACATGGAATACATTGGAATGTCAAACACACCCACCGTACTCCCATTGCTCCAACATATTACCATTATTTTCGAAATTTGTATAACTTCTTACAAGCTAAAAAATACGACTCTGATGGGGCAGTCGTAACCGCCTTTAAAGATTTTATTGATTTCCGTCCGAATGTTTTCTTTAGTAAAGGGATCAATTAACTACCTATAAGATGGCAAAAGTGCATAGTTAGCAATGGTACATGCTTTAATTAATTAAATATATTCTATTTAAAAAAAACTACTTTTTGTTCCTCAATTTCATAATATGTAAGGACCTAATATAGCAATAAACGGGGAACGCTGCCAGTATCTTCAGAACCTTGCCTAAAGTGACTCCTTTTAATACATAATAATATATTGCTTTTTGTTATATTAATGTTAGTTAAGTTATTTTTATATATGTATATTAATAAATGAATAATATAACATTTATGAATATCTATGTATTTTTACTAGAGTTTATATTTTCCACGCAGGTATGCGCAACAGGAAACGAGCCGACCTATATAAATATTAGACAAACAAACAAACGAATGCTTTCTAATTTCTGTTCGACTCATTTTAACTTTTTGTTTTATGTTATCTAGCATTTGACTTACTCTTCTTAGAAGGGTTCATAAGATTAATGGATAACTGTTAATTTTATTAAATAACTTAATTTATTATTGTTCTATAACCCGTAGATGGGGCAGAGGCTGTCCACATTAAGTCCTCCATCGCGTTCGGTCTTGAAAAGTCAAAAGTCAAAAATCATTTATTCATGTAGGTGAATGTACACTTACGAACGTTCTCAAATCAAGGGCATAGAACGGAAAAGAAAAACTGGCAATAAACTCTCCGCCACTCTTTTCAATCGCCAAGTTTTTTGTTTTACACAACGTTTATAAGGAGCTGCAACCATTACACCATGTTCCACATGACATCTTAAGTAATAAATAATAATAAATTAATTAAAAACAAAGATTTGTCCTCTATCAGCAGGAGGCATGGTGAAATAGGAGCACGCACTTATATTCTCGTGAGCCTCGTAATTCACCTCGCCCCAAGTCTTACCGGCTCTCTTTGTCTCAACAATGTACACGCCAGGTTTGCTTGGGACAGCCACGCTTACGTTTTGGAACCCCAATCTGTGGGGATATAATTGGAATCTCTTCGGAGTGTATCGGCCTATCCAATTCCTCTTACGTGCTGTCTAAAACTTATTGTATAATCGTTTTATAATATTTTTTTTTTAAATTTGGACAAGCTGTTAATACATTCCTTTAAATTTCTGCTATACAAACATTACCTGTCCACAATGTATCCCTAACTTTCGTACTAACTACTAATTGACGTGAGACTGATTAAATTTTCGTGATTCATGTGCACTTTTTATTTTTCATGTTTTTTGTTCCTGTTTTAGTTTTGTCATGATAATAAATTCTTGCTATCCTTATCTAATTTAATAAAAAATTTTTCACAGTCGCCTGGAAGAGATCGCTCGAAAGCGATAAGGCCGCTAGTTGCCCAGTGCCCTCCTTTTCATTTAATTATGTTCAATTTTTACTATGTTAATGCAACGAACGCCACTTTTGGACTGAAAATAATATCAAATTTCTGGTCTTTAATAATAATAATCTCTTTAATAATAATAATTCAATTGTTACCAGCAGTAACATTGTTACTGTATAAGTGTGTAAAGCGTTTGAATGGTGAAACTTGGTGTTAAGTTGGTCAATAATTTGGTACTTCCGGTAAAATTAAATTTGTAGTAGTTACAAAAGTAAGATATTAAAATAATGAACGCTATTATCTTTTACAGCCCTCCGAGGGCGTATTTGAAAGTAAACGCACGAGAATGATTCAAATATACTAATATACCAATGGCGCTACAACCTTTTTAGGCCTGGGTCTCAGATATACCTGTTTCATGATCATTTGTCAATCTAATAGGCAAGTAATTGATCAGCCTCCTGTGCCTGACAATGCGCATATAAGTCCATTGGTGCTGGGTTCGAACCTAAGCAATCTATTACGTTCCAATTAGATCTATTATTTATTTAACTCGTGGTTAAGTATTGTTAAACTCGTAATTCTAATTCTAAAGTTTCATAAATTAAACACAATTACGAAACCATTTAGGTTTGATAAGTATTTGTGTAGCCATTATTTATTATGCCTAAAGTTAAATATTAATGCGGACAAAAAAATGGCAAATTTCAGGGTCACGCTAAGCAATGCATACAAATAAGGCTCATTTTGTTCGCTGTTCGGTTTCTAATAAAAAAAATTACGTAATTCAATTGCTATGGCTCGTGTAATTTGTATATAATAAATTAACAGCTGTAATATATATAATATAAAGACTGTATTTACAATGATTATATAAATACTGTATGTACATAGTAATGATAATATTTAAAAAATTTAAAAAGAAAATTAAAACAAATTTAAAAGTTTGGTCCCTGTGGCAGTGTACCTTTGATGCTGGCAGCATTTGTTCGCTGTATTGCGATACTAATTCGTTGTGAAAGGAAAGCACCATCTCTGGGGTCACCGGTACTATCTACCAGACGCCAATTTAAATCTTTAATTAGCGCCTGTGTACTTGAACACGGCCCAAGAGTACTCTATAAAAGATAAATTATGTTATATAATTATTTTCTCTAGTCTGACATTACGTTGCGCCTACTGAATGCTGTCTTCGATTATGTTTTTCTCGACATTATCGTATTGGCATAGTCTGTAAGGATAATGTATGTATTTCTGTAATAAAGAAATAAAATGCCGAAAATATTTCTATCATGAATAAACTGTTATTAATATTATATATTTGGTAACTGTTTTCTTTAGCTCAGGATCGATTAATGATCCTGGTACACTGTTGCACACGGGCCTAAGGCAAGTGAACACAGCTTTTTGAGGGCTTTTAAGCTTTTAAGCTTTTAAGCTTGTTGATATTTGCGGGTTATACTTGTTGTATTTAATATACATATAAATGGATTTCGGGAGGTAACAATTTGATAGATTCGTGTGAGATTGGAATTATTCCGGTCGTAAATAAGTGCGAAAGTGGTAATTATATATTATTTTATTATTATGATTATTTTTTTTTTAAGACAATTCACACCAATTTACCAACAATTACACTACAATTTAGTTAAGCTGGTGAAGCTTGTGTTATGGGCAACGGATACACATACATATAATAGATAGATAGACATATAAATACATATTTAAACACCCAAGATCTAATCACAACACCAAATGCTCATCACATCGATGTTCGTCTCAGCCGGGGATCGAACCCGGGACCCATGGATTCGCAGTCAGGGGTACTAACCACTAGACCAATGAGTCGTCTAATTGTACGCCTTCTCTATCTGAAACCGTTTCATTAAATGATTTTTTTTACATAAATAAAATATAAGTTATTTACCCACGTTTGTATGGGACGCGGTGGTGCGAGTTAGATATTTCATGAAACATTCAAGTTAATACTCTTCTTCTTCTTTGGGTACCTCTCCACTGAAGGTTAGGCGTCAACCCTTCAAACGTCTTGTCCTGTACCAGATGCAGAAACTCTTCCACAGTTGCAATACCCTGAAATATTTAATAACCTGAAAATTATCAATCTTATTACAAAATGGGACTTATCAAATCCGTATCATCAGCCTCTATCATCCAGCCAGGTCCACGGACGGAGGAGCTATGGTGGATCATACCAAAAAGTGGATCTATTCCTTGGTTTGTTTAGGCCGATTTATTTACCACGTCTGTATATATGTACTGCGTACGTACTTTTTATAGGCCGGCAACGCAACCACTAAATTGGGTGTCCAGGGGCTGCGATGACAGACCTATTTAGGCGTCCCGTAAAAAAAAATTAACTAAAAATATTGTAAAACTATTTTACATAATTAATATTAGTATAATTAGTAATAACATTACGCTTCACAAAAAGCTCGCTCTCCGGTAAAGATACATGTGTGTACTTACTACACACTACTAATTGATCAATCAATCAAAAATCATCAAAAATTGTAGTTTATTGAATTTAAAACGTTAATAAATAGCTATCGCATGCCTGGGGGGCTCAGAACAGATCATAAATTAAATTGTATTTAACGCTTGTCTAATATGCGCGAGCGCAATATTTCACGAGACAAGCTTTGTAAGGTTTACGTGTTGATATGCCCAT
Organism: Pieris napi; assembly: GCF_905475465.1. Taxonomy (NCBI): domain Eukaryota; kingdom Metazoa; phylum Arthropoda; class Insecta; order Lepidoptera; family Pieridae; genus Pieris; species Pieris napi. The sequence continues at coordinate 1,646,411 of NC_062252.1, forward strand.
TGTTTGTTGGTGTGGACGTATTGACAGATCCGTGCGTTTTTTGAGGCCCACTTTGTGGAGCCCCGGTCATGTGGTGCCTCTCCATTCTGTGTATGTGTTTGCTTGTTTGTAAATTTGGGCCTCTTTGGGCCTTTAGATAGTACATAACTGTCATGTTATTATAATAATTGATGAGTACATATGTACCTATTGTTTATAGTCCAGGCATCTATATTTTCATAATTTTAATAAATAAGATATTTAAGAATTAAATGAGAATTTTTAAAGAATAAACCCACAAAACAAGTTATTTATATTATTTTTTTTCCTAAAACACAAAAGTATAGAAATTATCTTATAAAATTGTATAATCATTCATTTTAATTGCTTTTATTAATGATAAATAATTATTATTTTGGGACCTAAAATCACCTAAATATTAGGTGATTCCGGCCCAGTTTTATTTTAATAATGTCGTAAAAATCGCACACGTGTAAGTTGTAATGAATTCGTTACACAAACATTGAAATCCTAATCTATTACGTATGAGGTTTAAATAATAACTTAAAAATTGAGAATATTTAGTTGTAGATACAGGATTCTTACACTGATACAATACAAAGCGTTTTAATCCGATAACACGTTTTTTGTCTTATTGATTGAGTGTCAGGTAACATTCATTCATTGTAAAGTGACATCTAGCGTAATAATATTTATTGCTGGGGATATATATCTCGTAGTTCTAGATTGATCAAATAGATGGCAGTGTAAACTGTAAACTATATACACACTAAATTTACTCAAATTAAAGTTATGCAAAAAAAATTTGTGTGTAAATTTCTAGCGTGATAATTTTTATTTATTGAGACATTTAAACAGTAACTTACATCTAAATTTTAATAATTATATTCTTAATGTGTTGCGGCAACATCGAGACTTTCCCTAATCACAGTGTTCACATTTTCGAGAAAGTTCCCTAAATAATACGTAATAAGTATAGACACACGAACGAACAAACATATTTAAATCATCCATGGAAACTAACAACTTTTTGCTCGAAAAGCCTAGATTAAATTGTACATATAAATCTATATATTTTTTTACTTTTTATCTTCAAATAAGGTTGAGTCTCAAAAACTAAAACTTACAGTTCTTGGTAACTATGGCTGAAAGTATGGCAACTCTTCAAAAGCCAACAAAAAGTCCAAGGCAGCCAAGTAAATGGCGTCTCAATTTGTTTTTTATTCATCAGGAAAGTGTTTCCAATCTGTTTCGTCGTCTTTTACATGTATCTATTGAAGTGATATCGATTTTATTAGTATTATTAATGTAACATTGACGAATTGTGCCTTGTGTCGCGGTTTCACCATTTCGTGTGAACAATGGCGTCGAAAGATTCATTACAATCCCATGTAAAAGTTAGTGGAAATCATGACTGTAGTGAATACACTAACGGTGAAAAGGCTGGAGCAGATGCCGGTGAAGGTATTAAACGCCGACGATCAAGTCAGGGTTGTCGAAAACTATCAAAATTAGGCAATGATCAAAGTGTGCCAACTAATTTGAAACATGCAACATCTAGAGATTTCAAAGGTATGGGTTGTTAAATTAACATGGTTTTTAGATAAATAAAGACTTCTGGGCTTTCCATGAGTATTTAAGGCATGCTAAGCACCTATGCGTTATTTTGGTGGGAAAACTGTTAACCTATCTTACAAGTTACATCACTGTGATGGAGGTCAAAGCTGTTTATAAACAATTCATGCATTTTACGGGGTTTTTAATATAATATGTATTATTGGTTTATCTTGATATCTTCTTGAAGTAATCCATATAGTATAATCCTGGTGCTCACAATTGAGTCATTGCTAGTGACCTTGTTTTAAGAATCTACTTTCTATTCTCTATTTCACCCAATTGGGTATTTAATTTTTTACTAAGAATTGTACTTCTGACCATAAATTTCTGCATTACAAAGAGATTTTTAGTTCACTACTAAAAATTATTAGTGTGTCAGTGTGATAGTTATGTTTAATAGTTATATATAAAGACAATATATTACTAGTGAAGTTTATTCCCAGAGTAGCTTCTCAATGAATCATAAGTAACAAGCTAAAGCATGTTCTTTTCTATACTTCTTTCGTCATGTTATTAAATGTTAAATGAAATCGCATTGTTAGGAGACTTTTTCCTTGTGTATTAAGCATTAACATGAGTAACACATATATCACCTGGATATATATTCTTTAACAAAATTAAAAGGAATTTTTGCTTGGCCAAGCTTCGTTGCATTTATTTCCCAATCTCGTAAATCACTAAAAAATTACGATATCCAAATTGGATTTCGAATCTACAGAGGCCTTACTACATATCTTGGCATGACTTTTATATTCCAAAAACTGACATAGACACAGCGCACTACCATAGCAACCCTCAGCTACACTATCAAATATATGTGCATGCGCCATTCACACATACTTGATGCCTTATAAGACTTTGCTGTAGCATTAAAAAAACATGTACCATGGTACACAGGGACTCCCTTGTGTGGACACTAGAAATATATGAATTTTTATATCAATAAAGTATTTATTTATTTAAAGCTAAGGTTTTGAAATTTCTTGTAAACTAATAAGTAACAAGTAAGTTTTTGTATGTTCACACAGAAGTTTGAGTTGTAAAATTGTGTTTTTATCTACTTTAAAATCGTGTAGTAATAAAAGTAATCCAGAACAGGAATTAAAATATGGATAAATGGCAAGACAAAGAAAATTCATAAAATAGGATGTATAGGTACACAATAGTTTAACATTGTAATAAAATGTTTTACTGCAAAGATACAATGTTTTAATTTCAATAAGAATCTTGAAATAACAATATTAAAGTAAGAAATATATAACATTATATAATAATATAACTTATTGTTGTAACAACTGTAAATCCAGAAGAAAAAGTGTTATTTTTAGAGAAATCCTAGTGACTGAGAAATGTCATATCAATTATATTTACAAAAATATTTTCCTTCATTTAAATTATTTAAATTCCTGGTGTCTGTAAAGTAATACTACTCTTCAAAATAGTAATTTCTATTAACTGCTTTAGTTGACCTGGATAAATAGGTAAAAACAGCAGACTACCTGTTCCCAGTAATATTTAAGAAATTTAATTAATCAACTATGATTTATTTTGACTAAAATAAATAGTTTTGCCAAGTACCAAATTGAAAACAAGGTTCAAATTCTCTGAAGCCAACAAACATCTTATCCATCCTATCTTTGGTTTTCAAAAGTAGAAAGTAATTGTTGAGCAGAGAAGGGAAGAATTTATTGATAAAAATCTTTCCACAGTGATGGAATAAAAGAAAAGTTGCTATAATAAATGTATGTGATATCCTTTGTTTTGTGTATTTCATAAATATTTATTTTAAAACATTTCAATTTCACACATTCACAACACTCATATATTGGATGCTCAGTTAGTTTGACTTGAACTTTATGCAATCAATTAAACATCTTTAAGTTGCAACTTTACCAACATACCTTTTTTGTTTGGATTTGATTTTAAAAAAGTTTATTACAGTGCTTAAAGTATGTTAGTACTTAAAAATATGTATTTTTTCATCATCAATTTGACCCTTGTCTTCTAAGTACTTCATTTGTTTTATTCATGTATCTCAAGTGTGGAAGTTGTAAAAGTTATGTGAAAAATTGCGCAGTACTAGTAATCCTATTAGATTATAATATGTGCTCATAAAAGTATTTATTGGTTACAGAGAGGAAACGCAAACTTAGCGACGATTCAAAAGAACTATGTGTTTGGGGCGAAAATACACGACCGGCGAAACAAAGCAAGATATGGCCAGTTTTCGATTCAGGTGGATTTGGGGATACGTCAATACTCACCATGCACATCTTTCACAAGACACCACCAATGAAAAATCCCCTACTATTCAACAGGACGAACCTTGATGTCACACAACCATTGCTAGACTGTATTGGAGGTATTAATGCATCGTGGAAGCAAACACAGTTATCAAATACAATTCCACACGATGCTACAACCAAAAGGATATATTCTTCAGTATCAAGACAGCTGAGAATAATCAACACACATTTCCAACACGCAATGTCAAAATACAAATATCCTAAAGTTACTCAAGCAAATGTCTTATTAGAAGGAAGCTCAAGACGGCTATCTACTCATTTCAACTTATCACTGAAAGCTATCAAATTCCAGTCATCAAGAAGAGAATTGCCATGTTATGGAAATTTGGTGTTGCCGTTTAAAATAAAACAAGAAAGATCAACGTCACCACAAATGTTTGTTAATAGAGTGAAAATGGAGATGGAGAAAGTAAAAGTGGAAAGGGATAGTAAGGAGAAGGAACGTGAGCGGGAGAAGGAGAGGTAAGAGATTTAAATTTCTTTTGTTTTTTTTAACTTACTCATAATATTTACTTGGAAATTTATATGGAAAAGTACATAAGGTATATACAGTCAAAATCTGTTATAAGGAGATCGAAGGGACTACTCATATTTGGTCGTAAAAACCGATGACGTTGTTATTAAGAACCTAATACAATAGAATTCAGCCGGGACCTTTGGTCAATATAACCTGTATGTTATATTTGTTTCTGAAAGTTGGCATAAATTTAGCACTAGACAAGCTCAATGGATCTAAACCTTTCTTTAGTACTTTACAAAAAAAAAGTCCTTTCGTATAAATAAAACTAATAGTGTCTTCTACGACTTAAGATACAAATCATTATGACTCAAAATAATATGCGACATACTTAGCGGTAAGCCTAGACCATTAACGCCCGAACCCAATAATTAATCCACAATCTCAGATTGTTTTCAATCAGACCGTGACAGTCGAACGGTCTCCTATCTGCATCCCAATAACCAAACCCTACGAAGACAATCCATTTTTGGCGACGGATAAAATACTCTTTGTCGATCCATTTTACCGAGTTTAGACTCATATTTGATAATCAATGTAAACCAAATAAAGTAAATAAAACCGTAGAAATTTCATTATGATATACATTTGTATGTTTAAAACATAAAAACACACATTTTTTTAATAATTTTTAATTAAAAAAACTGGTGTAAGTTAAAATCTGTTAAAATAATTAACTGTTGAAATCGAGCTTTCGTCAAGTGTCATTTTCATACAAAGGTCTATCCACAGACACCGATACGACCTCCCATGGATAGCTATCGACAGATGGCTATTACAATCCGTCGATTGGTTATTGGCACACTACTTACAACATTTGGATTAAGATTACTATCAGATGGTCAAAAATAGATTGAGATAGGTTATTGGGTTCGGGTGTTAGGCCTAAGAATCACTTTTAACTGCAGATTAAGCCACCTTTGATATCCCAACATACAAATAAGTTTATATTTCTCAGATCTCACTCTTCTCGCCACTCTTGTCAACAATGCAGGCGTCGAGCGCGTGTTAAACGTTGCTCTATTGGTGTTCAGTGTCGAAGAGAGAGAACTGCTCCCACTTGGGGACCCTTAGCTTTGAGCTTGGACCTTAAAGATTTGAAGTATCATCGGTGAGTTAATTTAATTTTAATAAAAAAGTTTATCATATTAAATAAATAATCATTTGATCCTTATTAAGGATCCCCTATTTAAGGGTATAAGGCCCTTTCAATGTTTTTAAACACACTACTCCCATAGCTAATCACCAACAGATTTCTAGAATTTATAGGGACAAACGTGTAATAATAATAATATATTTATTGCAAGAATATGGTACAAAAATTTGTAAGGTGGTACAATTCGCATATTCTGCCACACACAATTTTACATTAGTCATAATAGGATTTGGTCAATTCTTAAATTATTTGTATCGTACATATCATATCATACTTTATTAAATTTATATCAACTACAGTGTCTCACGCAATTAATTGTTTATTGAATAGTACATTTTTTCCAAAAGTAAAGTATCTATCATGATACCCGGTAAAATTATGTTTTGAATTATTCTTAATTAAATCAGGCATTTTCTAATTTATGGAAATTTCATCAAAATTGTTTCAGTAGTGATATGAATATTTTTTAAAGGATGCATATGTATATCAGTATGTATATATTTGTTGACAGGTATTCTCTACTCCCGTAAGTTAATACGTAGATATAACATTGTCTTTTAAATATTTTATCAGACTTATGCGTGTCGAAACACATCCGAATGGGGGCGCTAGTGTCGTTTACTTACATCAGAATGATGTTGATATGCTGGGACCAGTACAGCAGGAGGCATTAGCTAAGGAATTTCTTAAGGTTAGTAACTTAGGGAGCGTTCAAGTATTACGTAACGAATTTTGGGGGGGGGGGGGGGGCTTTTAAAAACGTTACGATGCGGGGATTGAATTACGCGTTATTGTTCATATTACTTTCGACTTTCCAGTACTTTACACCACATAATAGTAACTTTTATATATAAAGAGTTACTAGGTGGTCACGAAACGTTTTACTATACTGGGGTACAGAAACACGTTACGGCGCGTTATATGGGGGGGGGGGGGGGCAATAATCTCCAAACATTGCGTGACGTAATACTTGAACTTATATACTTCACCCTAACATTGTAAATTCACAATATATTATGCGATAAAGAATATATCGAAATAAATTATTGTTTCCTAATTTGGCGGTTTGCCTTGGTTTTTAGTTTGTATTGACAAATAAAATGTCTCAAAAACTGTCAAATAAAAGTTATTTCTACAATTTCTGATTACTTGTAGGGTAAAACTTATCTGTAATTTTTCTACAGTATATCACGAGATATAATTTAATCTTGTTTTTGTTTATTTTACCAAATAATTTGTACTTCTAATATTAAGTAGTTAATAGCTGTTTAGTCTAAAAATTTAATTTTAAATTTCAGCTAGTATTCTCAGAAGACAGTGAAGGCTGGGCGCATTTTGTATGTGGAGTAGTTCGAGGTGCTGCAGGGAGATTGCCTTGTCTCTTAAAATATCTCTCGGACCAATATCCCTCACTCACTGTAAAGGCCGGAGTGTTAGCAAGAGCATCAGATATAGAAACCACTACAATTAGTCGGTATTATCAACAGGTTAGTATTACAAATTACAATAAAAATAAAAAATAAAATGTATTGATATATAATATAGCACATGGTGTAAAAAAGACAAGTATTATTCTTCAAATTTTTTGAAATGTTCTTGAGAAATTCCTCAAAGATGTGTAATTAATTGAATTAATAAAACTAATAATAAAAACAGTCAAACTAACGCAATTAGTTTGACTGTTTTTATGAATTACAGTCTAAACTCTTTATAACGATATTCGTTATAACCAAAATCTCTCAATAACGTATAAAAATTAGTAAAATTTATTTTGTTTAACCCAATACCCATACATTTATTCTTCCCTTCCTATAACAAAAACTCTCTATAACGACAAAATTTGCCCGGTCCCTTGAAATTCGTTATAAAGAGGTTACACTGTACCCGTAAAACTAGGGGAAAAAGTTAGTTCATAACTATTTTGACATTCCAGGTCCAACAATCATATCTAGCGGGCACATTCCGGAGTGGTCCTCTGCATCAGATCTCCCTCGTAGGAACAGTCCATGAAGAAGTTGGGGGGTACTTCCCTGACATGCTGGAAATGCTGGGCGAGTGTCCGTTTCTTAATTTGGTGAGTAAAGAATATTTGTGTTGCTATTGAAATATTAGACTCCTAATGTTTTGTCAATTTGCCTTTGAAATTAATAACTGAACATTACATTATTATTTGAATACTGAAACTGCTGAAAATATACTCCTATTAATAATACTAATAGCATAGTCCCTTCACTGTAAAGTAAAATTTTCCCCCCATTTTTTATGAAGACTAAATCAGTCAAATGGATTTTTTTAACTAAAGTAATCTTTTGTCTGTTTCTGTTAAATTGTATTTTCACTGAGAATATAAGAGAGTACTTTAGGCTAAACAATGAAATTAGACTATTTTATCAGGCTGTTCATATTTGTATAATTTTTGTGAGCATATTTGAAACTTTTATCTGAAATAAAGACCAACCAAAAATTTTTAAAACTTGGGTTTTTATTCCCAATTAATACAATTATCAAAATGTATGCATAATTCTTATTTTGGGTTTTAGTGTTATAATTTCTCTTCCATGCCTGTTACTTTTATCCAATAAAGTGGTATGAAATCATTATAATTTCCATTAATTAATTCTGCTGCTGCCTCCGCGAACTTCGTTCCGCCTTAATATGATTTTACTTAGCTTACCTTTTGAGTAGCTACATACCAACATATGGTATATTTTGCTATACTACCCCACAGAAACTGTTTGCGTTTACAATTACAGCGAAAGAAAACTTGTTTTTAGCTTTATCCGTGCAATTTTTCACGTTTTTTATTTAAAAAAAAAAATATGTATTTTGTTAATCTGTGCGATAAGTTTAATTAGTGTGTAGTTTTATCAACAGATGGCACCACATGCTGTTTGCATTCGTAAAATTAATTTATTACTTATTCTTTCGGAGCATAGAAGAATCCACCAAAAAAGAGTTAACTAACATCGGTCCAGCCTATCTTGAGTTATAAGTGGTGTAACTAACACGACTTTGTTTTATATATTTAGATAAAATCAATTTAATAACCCTTTTACAGACCATGCCGTGGGGTCCAATGGCCGCTGTAGAAATGGAGCCCCAGGAATCGAACGATGGTCCCATTTTGTGGATAAGACCTGGGGAGCAACTTGTACCTACTGCTGAATTGGGAAAGAGTCCTATCAAGAAGAGACGGTAAGAGACATAATATGTTAAAAAAATAATTCTTTCGATCTTAATTTATTTTATTTACAACTTTATTTATTATAAGAATTAAAAAAATAAAAAATCATGGTGCATCAGAATGAGTTATCGCTACTCCGTGATCTCTTCCAGGTTACTGGAAAATAATTGAAATAATTGTTCGAAGTCGAAGAATGTTCAAATTAAAATACAAAAATATATGAAAATAAATTAAACTTAACATTATAAAGACAAGCAAGAACAAAAAGTAATATAAATAAATTAACAATGATAATTACGACACCGAGTTACACAGAGGTATACGATATGGAAAGGAAGTTTTATAGGAGATTCTTTAGACAATTTAAAGGATTTTCTTACAAAGTTTTTGTTATGGAAAGACTTCAAGAATATTTCGAAGGAAGCAAAGTATAATATTAATAAAGTCCATGAACACAATATATGGTTTCAAATTATTTTTTTCAAAACACAGGAGGAGGTTGTAGCGATTTTTAATGTATTCAAAATATGTTATATTATAATTTACCTACAAATCTATTTACTTTCCAGTACTGGTATAAATGAGCTTCGGAATCTCCAATACCTTCCAAGGTACAGCGAGGCTCGTGAATTTCTCTTCGAAGATAGAACCCGCGCACACGCAGATCATGTGGGACACGGCCTCGATCGCATCACCACTGCTGCTGTCGGTATGTATAGATGGAAAATTCTAATGGAGAAATAATTTTTGAATTGGACTTATTATTTTTGAGTTGAATGAAATTACAAAAACAAAATTTTACAATATAATTAGCACAGTAATGCCTCGGTCTACCGCGTTATAGGTTAAATCGGAAATCGCGTTGTAGAAGTATTCTCATAAATCAGTTTTTTTAACAATTCAAAAGTACGAAGTTGTTTAGTTTCATTTTATAACAACACAATTGAAACAACAATGATTTGGTGCTTTGACCAAAGCATTGTCTAAGATTCTTCCACCAAGACGTGCGTCTGTGACCAGGTCTCCTTCTCCCTGCCACTTTGCCTTGTATGATTAGTTGAAGGAGCTCGTAATTTCTACATAATGACTTTAATTTAATGATATAATTTAAAAAAATTTTTTCTTCTGCAGGTGTACTAAAAGCGATCCATTGCGGTGATGAGCAAGACCGCGGCAGAATAACGAAGGACGTGGTGGCTTTTCACGCGGCAGACTTCAACAAATTAGTGCAACTCCTGCAACTTGATTTGTACGAGCCGCCCATTTCGCAGTGTGTCACTTGGTGAGTATAGTTAGGGTAAGCAAATCTTGGAATCGGGAATGTGATGGGTACCCGTTACGTAACGTGGTTAGTAGCAAGGTTAAGCAAGATTTACAGCTATCGGGTAATTGATGGGTGCGCGTTGCCAATGCGTGTGTGTGTTTGGTAGTCAGTATACCCAAGTTTATGTCGCGCTTCAATGAAGTAACTTTCAGTGATAGTTTAAGTAGCAATGCAGTAAGCAACTAATTTTGGTTAATGGTAATTTACACTCACTTTAAACCACAGAAATATTGTACTAAACGGTGTTTTAAATATTTTCCAGGCTAGAAGAAGCGAAACTCAACCAACTAAGAAGAGAAGGAGTTAGGTATTCCCGTCTTCCTCTGAGCTCTGATGATATCTACTTTTTACCAAGAAATATTATACATCAGTTCCGGACTGTGTCAGCTGTTACTTCTATTGGTAAGAAGAACACCATTTTCAATTAACTTTTTTATGATTTTATGTTCTATTTATATAAGTTGTAATTATTATTGAATTGTATAATTTTAAACTAACGTTTAAAATAGTTTGAACGCTTTTGTATCACAAATTACTTTTATATTATAAATCTACTAATGCTTTGCGTACTTTACAATATGCTTTACGGTTGACTATAAATTTCCAAATAGATATATATCTACTAGTGGACCCCACAGACAGTTGTCCTGCATGATATTTCAAGCTATTAGGATATTAAAGTATGAAAGTACCGACTGCAGCGCCACTTGCCGGGCTGATTGGTGAATCTAAACCATTCCCAGATCCCCTTGAACACACACAAAAAATTTCATCAAAATCGGTCCAGTCGTTTAAGAGAAGTTGAGTGACATACACACTCACAGAAGAATTATATATATAAAGATATGCATAATTATTATAATACGTTTACAGCCTGGCACCTACGTCTTAAGCAGTATTACCCATCTTCAGAGGCGTCCTCTCCAGCTGACGAGAGGTTACCACCCGATGCACCAATAGTTAATAATTCAGGTTGGTGTACTCATATATAAGAAAAAAAAAGAATTTCCTAACTTTTAAAATCCCTATTTATAGATTTAAAAATCTACAGTTTCATACAAACTCTAATGACTTTACTTCTATTTTTAAAACTGTCTTTTGTTTCCAGAATCCAGTAAAACCTCCAATCACAAGAGTGGGGTAATAGAAATGAGAGCACTTAGTGCTAAATTTAAAGAAAAGTCCGAATTAAAGATATCAGAGAGTAGAAAAAGCCTAGATAAAGACAAAAATGAGAAACGGTCAGACAAACATGATCGATCCGAAAAGACTGAAAAAGATAGACACAGACATAAAGATTCTGATAAACATAAGTGTGAGAAATCACAAAGATCAAGTGAAAAATCGGAAAGAGCAAGTGATAAGACTGATCGGTCGAACGATAAGGCAGACAAAAACACGGAAAAAAATGATGTTAGAACAGATAAAAAAGTTGCTGATCTTAAATACGAAAAGGTTGAAATGAAAACTCCAGAAAAGAAAATGCGAGAGAGAAATATGGTTGGGAATGCATGTTCTGTTAAACCAGTGTTGCGGTTAGACCGAGATCAAACCGACAAGCTTAACCATGCCAAGGAAAAATCTGAAGCTATAGATAAGCTTGAAGTGAAAGAGAAAGATGTTAAATCTGATCATAAATCAGAACGAGACCGAACAAGAGACAGATCAGATAGAAAAGATAGAGAAAAACCAGAAAGATCTGAAAGAGACAAGAGAGAGCGGTCCGAGAAATCTGATAGAGTAGAAAAAGATAGGTCTCATGATCATCATAGAAGACACTCAAAGCATAAATCTCATAAATCAGACAGAAGAGAAAGAGAACATAGGCACCGAAGCTCGGAAAGAAGACACGACAAACATAAAGAATCTAAGGATAGAACAGATAAGTCGAGAGATGCTAAAGAAAAAGATGTTAAAAACTATATAAATGTGAAAACTGATACTAAATCGGAAAGTGTGCAGAAGACAGTATCGGAAGAAAAACCAGTGTGTGTAAAGGAAACAAAAGTTGTCTCTGATAATAAGTCTGTTTGTGAAAAGGAGACAAAAGTTGTCTCCGATGAAAAGTCTGTGTGTGTGAAAGAAAGTGAAAGTGATAATCTTCATCGGCCACCGGATTAAGCGAAACTCTACTTGGATGTCACGGTAAGGTCTTAACCTAAGGGTTTTAGTGACTGGGGCCAAAAATTCATGTCTGAATCACCATTAAAAAAATTGTAAATAAATAATTACAAAGTATATTTAAATCGGTAATATTTGGTTTTATTAAAATTATTCTCACAGCAAAACTTAACAAAATTTATATTATTTAAAATCTACTGAAATTGGTTTATTTCAAATTAATAGTTATTGTAACTTTTCATTTTAAGATATTGGCCATTTAAGTTAATCTCAATGCAAGAGTACGATCTCAGAAACTTTACCGTTACATTCAATCACTTTCACTAGAGTAAGGGTTGTAAATATAGTGTAAGACGTCTCTCAGAGGCTAAGCAGTGTTGGTTAAATGCGCAGTTTTAGTTTTATTAGAATAATTGAGAGAGCTCAAAATAAAACTTTACCACTATAAGTAAACAAAGGTATGAAAAAAAGAAAGTTATGATCACCTAATCAGCTTCATATAGTGCTATTTATGATATAAAATTCGATTTGAAGAGCATAAACACAATTAAAATAACTTTTAGCTTTTTCAAAATCATTTATTCATATAGGTAACACAATGTACACTTATGAACGTCAAAAAAAGATATACATATTAAATGCTTCTAATTTTACATTAACTGCCAGTTATCAAATCAAGAGCGTAGAAGAGAAGAGCTGGCAATAAACTCTCTGCCACTCTTTTAATTGCCAAGTTTTTTGTTTTACACAATGTAAGGAGCTGCAACCATTACACCATGTTCTTCATGACATCTTAAGTAATTAATAGTTAATAATAAATATATTAAAAACAAAGATTTTGTTGACCTACAATACTTAATAAATCCAGGTACAATTTCTGAATAAATCAACTATTGCATATGGAATTGAAATGTTTATAGTGTAGGTTCACTCTTTAATATTATTATTGTACACATATTAGTTATAGTTTTTCATTCATAAGAAAGGTCAAAATAATTTTCTAAGAGACATTTTAATGAAATGGCTGGTTTTCAATTAATTAAAAACCTGTATAAGACTGGCTCAGGTATATTATTCCTGTTAAATCAGTGAAGTGTATAACTTATTGAATGTTAATGGTTAATGGCAGTCCATTTTATACAGAACACAAACATAATTTGGCTAAGTCACAATTTTTGAAATGCATATCAGAATGAGACTTTTTATCTCTGTCAGATGCCTATATGACATTAATCGCTAGGTCTTAAGTCTGTTAGATGACATTTGAGTCTGCAATATGAAGATTGCACTAGGTGATTATTCCTTTTTAAACAATATTATAAAGATTAAAATTTTATAGGACCTAAAACTTCCAAGTCATCCGAAACAAAAAATTGAATTTTGTATTAAAACTCCGGCTGAGTGAAAAATTTAAAATTCCTTGTCTTGAGCTTTGTCAATTATAATTTTATTGATATTATAAAAATCGGCCTTAATAGATACCGTTTTCTTAAAAACATTTCTTTGATTGTATTACTACAATGTGATAGACATTACCGAGAAATTGTTGATGGTCCAATTTTTTTTTTAAAACCTATCAAACTCAGTTGCCTGTGTCTTAGATTTTTTATAAGTGCATTTTACAACTTTTTTTTCTATTTAAACTAATATCTGGGACTTGTGACCATAATAGTATATAGGACTTACCGTTACAAAATTGTTTGATTATTTAGACATTGAAAATTCAATGAAATATTATTAAAGCATGCTTTTATGGGCCTTTAAATTTTTTTGAATAAGGCCTTTTTGAATATATATAAAAATAGTTTGTTTATATCTCCATATTGTCAATTTCTTTACCTAAAACTGCGCTATGAATGTGATTAAAAGAGTTTTAACGAAGACGAGATACATTTAAGAAGATGAAAATTAAATTCACGCATAATTCTAAAGATTGCACTAAGTATTCTAAGGGTTAAATGTTTTTGTGATTTTTTAATAATTTATTTATTATGTTAATGTTTGCTAGGACTACCTTAATATCCATAGTATTATTTGGAAAATCACAGTTTGCCAGTGAACTCCAGTAAATAATTCTAAATCGGATAGTTTTTCAATATCATAATAATATGAATTTAAAGTTTTTGACTTTATGGGGTCTTGTGTGAGTTTTAAGAAAAGGAACATTTATTAAAATGCTTGAAGATTTTCAAAATTATCTATATTGTACAGGATTTATAGTCCTTACAGTCGTAGATACGACTTCGATAGATAAAGAGAAATTGTCGGAGCAATTTATAACAATGACAATGGCAGCTGACAGTAATGACATTGCTCCAACATAATGTATACTCACATCTTTAAGAAATGTATATATTTTTTCTGTTTGAAGTTAACTATGATTTTGGTAATGTTTTGGAGCACTCAAGTAAACGTCTCAAATGGAAACAAGTTGTTTTATATATTCACTTTTAAAAAATGTCGAAATGGTTAAAATTGTACGTGTTATTGCACTGATTGGTAGAATATATTTCCACGAAAATTATTATATCCACGCTCTACGTTTTGTTATCCATATAATCCAGTCAAGTATTAATACTAACTATTCGAAATCGTATGTCATCTGTATTTCTTTCAAATTCACAGAACGCTTGTATAGTTCTGTTAAAGATCCGTTTCTGTCAGTTTCATTTTATCTTCAAGGTTTTGATAAATGACTTCACTTTGTGACGTAATAAAACTCACACTTGGCCCTATAAGAGTTACATCTCAGGTAATTCTTACATTTTGTATTAGTTTACCTTGTACAATTAAAGATTTTTAGTAAACTATTTGAAAATATTGCCTACGTCTCTATCTCTAAAGGTGCCGTTTTAGGCTTTAGTTCTTTCTGAGAAGTGGCTGTTGATGTAAGGCATTATCTTCTATACTATCACAGATTTAAAACATTTTGTCTGGAATTAATCGCGTCTAATTACGATTTAAAGTGAATTTATATAACTGACCATGCGGGGTCACATAAAAATTGTGGTCATTAAACGCGTTTATATCTAGGTTTATATCTGGTCAAGATGTTTTTAAATATATGATGACTTATCATTTGTCGCCTTGCTATAAACATAGCAGAGAATTTTCATTTTTTTTGTTGGACATTACAGTAATACTAAATTAAACTATAATACAAGACTCATTCGTAATTGGTTATTTTCTGGATTATACTTATGAAAATTACTATACAGTATAGTTTAAATTTATTTAAAATGTTAATTAAAATCCAATCAAAATTATTGTATTTTTGTTGCTATTTCTAAATTCATTTGCACGTTTGAGTTAATGTTGTTAACTTAAATAAGGCCTGACATTCGGTTCCATTATTTAACTAACGGATATTTCCGATTTAGTTAAATATGGCGATGGGATAAATGACACGTGCTGATGTCACACAAATGTGATTAAAAAACGTCTATACGTTAAATAATTATTTATTGTTTCTCGTACATATATTTTTTGAAAATAATAAATAGATTTATGATAGATTCGGTGTTTTTTTTATTTACCTTAAACCTTTTTGAAAATCGTCAGAGCGTACAGAATCGCAAGGCTGTTCTAAAAGTTTTAAACACAGAACAGTAAGTATACCTACAATGAGTAAAAGGTACTTGGGGCACACTTATAATTGGGGCTTCAGGCTCAGCTACGCTCGAAAAAACAGACGAGCTGGGCAGTCAAGGCCCTCAAGGCCAACAACGAGATTCCATAAAAAAACGACGGTTTGCACTCCGGGAGTGCCGGCAGAAGTGAAAACTTGAATATTAACGTTGTGCATTTTTGATATTTTGGAATGGTTAGGGAATAATTTTGTACAAATTGCTTTAATTATCAGTATAAAAGTACTATCATTTATGAAGTAGAATACAATATTTATTTATTGCGCTATCGTACACAAACATGACAATTTATATTACATTAAATACGCCGTGCCAGCTGTCTATTCTCCATCCGTCTTACGAATTTTCGATCAAGTCACGTGTCCTGACGCGTGTTTCACATGTTTTACCTATTCCAAATTTATTAATTTTTCACTTCAAAAAAAGTTATTGGGGCCAGGCCAATAGTTATACCGGTCGAGGATCTTCCCTTTAGAGTTTAGGTTATGAAAATTCGTTCCTCCACAGTCAATGATTTTCGATTCAATTAGCTCAATAGGATAGGATTTGTTGATGAGTTCACAGTCGAACCGAAAAACAGATAAATAAAATGCGTATAATTTAAATACTTTTATTTAAAAAAATCTTACAAAATTGTAATCAAACCCCAAATAATTTAAGTACCATTACGTTGATATCAGTCAAATGCGAAAAAATTAATATACATTTAAATTCAGTACTAAATTGCAAACTTATTAATGGTTAAATTATAATCTCAATAATCAACTATAGACCAATATATGGAATAACATAGGTTCAGAGTACCACAAATTGACAATAATGTGCATATATTAAACTATAAATAAGATTAAATGGCACCAAGGTGTTTACTCCGTACGTTTATACAGTGGCGGATTTACCAGCAGGCTGTAGGCCTAGGTCGGCAGATATAGGAACCGAATTCTTTTTGCTACCTCATAGAAGTCACAAAGATTTCTGCATGATGTTTTACAGATAGAAGTCTGCGACAAATTTTGGCGATGACTTTCTCCTCTCATTTGTCAATGCACATTCGATGTAGCAACTTCCATATTCTAGAGTGAAACAGCAATCGCCGCCCAATAATCGACCTCTGAGTCAAAAGAGCGAAATTGCAGAAAATGTATTTAAATCCCTCTTTTACCTTCTTTCCCTATGCATGTCAATCCTACAGTTCTGGTTGGAGATTGCGAACTGGATGGTTTGTGTATAAAATTGTGTGCAATTTCAACGGAATTGTTGGATTGTAAAATAATCTAGAAGTTGGTTGTATCTAGCACATGACAATTGTAGAGGCAAGGGCGGCAACAATTTCACAGCCTATATCTTGAAAATGTGTAAATCCTCCACTAAATTTCTTAAAAACGCCAAGAATTATATTTTTAATACAGAATTGTTAGCAATAATTGGCTTTACAATATAGGTTAAGTAGAACTTATATTTAAAAAGACTATCTATTTCACACGGCAAGTGTTTATATAAAGGCTTTGGCAATAAATATTATGGTGCGACGGCGTCACTGAAAAAAAAATGTAATCATTTATTTCTGTAAACAATCAAGGTTGGTAATTTACATAAAAAACAAAGCATGAAGTAGAATAGTAGTAAATAGGAGTTAACTATCTATATTTGACTGCTAAGGTCTTTAATATTGCGTAATTCCCATCCCTACATTATGTTAAAATTATTGTTTTGGATTCGACACAGGAAGCACCTTACTGCGTATTACGAAACAGATGCAGAACATTTCTGTAATCCGAATCCCTAAATGTTCACTAAATCCTGGGAAAGGCAATTTGTTAAATGATTTTGACAGATATATAGTGTCCCATAAATCAATGAAGATAATTTTGTCATATCAAATATTCAACTATCCGAACGTGAAAAAATTTGCTATGCAATGTCGGCAAGTGTGTTAAAAAAATAGAGCATTAAAAGATTCATAAAAAGGTTTAAAAAAATAACAAAAAAATAGTATTAGTTTTTTAGGAGTCCAGTTGATTTTTTTATGACTCAATTACACTTACGTAAATAATGCTTCACCCATATTTAAATATGATCTACTCACCACAAATCTATTAACTTTCGTTACAAAAGTCTTGTTGACGGTTGTTGTCTGGACTTTCATATTTTCAAACTTATCCCGCAAACTGTAAAAAAATTTATACTATAAAAGGTGTTAATAATTTAATATGAATTTCATGACCCAACTTTATAAATTAAAATATAATTCTGATATGATTTTAGAATTACTTTTTTTATTAACAAGAAATACGAAAGCATTTTTGAAAATCTCCAATCTCTAAGCACCTTAGGTTGACAATTTAAAAGTGTATTTATTAGTGAATTGTTGACAATTCAGTAGTGCAAACAGAAATGGTGGGATTCGGAGAAGGCCTTTGCACACAGATAAAATAGAATGAGAAGATAGAAATATAAATGTAAAGTATCTGAAATAAAAGGCTTTTATTATTATTATTATAACTAAATCACTGTCTCTTATCGTCACAGCGGATGGTACAATTTGGCAGAAAGAGAAGAATGATAGAGTTAAGATGGTAGATTCAATAAAACTGACAATTAATGTAAATTTTAGAGTGTCTTGAGACTGTGTGTACCTCTTAGCAGTGGCGAGGGAGTCTCCATCTTCCTCTTGATCCCTCTCTATGATGAGAGTGGAGGGGGAACGCTGTGGTTCGCTCTCGGACCAATGTTCGAAGCGGTCGCGGAAACTCTTCGTACGGGCTAATTGTTGGGCCTAAAAATATAGTTTTAATTTGATGACGTTACTAAATCAGGACTGGTACTCTTTTTTTAAAGCACAGGGGACAAACTGGCAGCAGGCTCAGCTGATGTTAAGTAATACCGACGCCTCTCAATGCCAGAGGGATGACGTGTGTGTTGCCGGCCTTTTAGGAATTGGTACCCTAAGGCGAATTGGTTCCACAAAGTCCAAACTACCTTGCGCTAAGTTGTGGAACTACGGACGTCGAGGTGATACGGATGGTATTTTGTATTCTGCCTCGACGTCCGATGATGAAATCAGCTACAGGTCAGCTCTGAACACTCACACACTCTAACTTCCAGAAGCGAGTTGGTTTTGGTAAAAGTAATTTTGTATTACATGAAAATAATTCGTCATGATCGTAGAACAATGTCGGATTTGAAAAAAATCCAAAATCCACTTTCAATTATATTTGGATACTACATTGACTAAATATTACGGCTACATAAAAAAAAATCTATGTGTTTTAAATTTCAAAATAATCAGTCGGTAAAGTGACGGATTTGATAGAAACATGTGATTTTTCTAGAAAACTGTGTAATTTAATTTAATTATTTTTATTATCTTTCAAAACAAACCCTTTTGTTTGCTTGTATGCCAATTTTCATAACAGAATATGAATTAAAATAGTTGACAAAAACTAACATAATTATATTATTTTAAAATGGCTGCCCTGTAAAGTTTACTATTTATCAGAACCGTCACTATTCTACGACTATGACGAACTTTTTCTTGCCTTCTGAATGAACAACCTGGTTTTCATACCTGTTGAAGAGCCTCGTCCCTCTGACGTGCCTCATAATACGCCCTGCGAGCCTCGTCCTCGCTATCTTCTTCCTCGCTGTACTCTTCCGAAGATGTTGTGTCGCCTGTATGGGTGTTCTCCCCGGGTGGTGGGGGGGTGAAACGCTTTAACGGCTTCGGGCCTATAGGAAAACGAACCGTTTGTTTCACTAACCTTTAAAACTTTTAATAGGATTTTTTTTTTAGTTTTAAGAATATATTTTACTTTAGCTTAATTAAAGTCAAACATATACTAAGCCCAGACTAACTGATAAATAAATAAAAAAACACGCGTTAGAAGTTATACTTCTTTGGCGTAAGATAAAAATCTTTTCAAAAATTTTATTCTACGTTTGTAGAAAAAACGTCACTAACAATAGAAAAAAGGTATTTAATACATTGAAAGTTTTATTAAACGGATTATCTGGTTAAAAAAAGTTTATTTAAATATCAAAAACATATTTCTACATAATTAAAGAAATGGTTTTTTTTTTATATTTTAGCATACAACTTATACATATTGATATTTACTATTTCATTCGCGTCCATTGGTTGGAGTTCAGTAGACATGTGAGTAACAAGAGTTACTAAAGTATGATACAAATATTCTTGTAGAAACATTGTCTAAATATCGTATAAATACAGCATCAATAGTTGTATAGAAAAAAAAATATTGGTTGTTTTACGATCGAGATGTTTACGTGATAACGTCTTATTGGTGATATAAGTTTTTGGGAAGTAAGGAATTAATGAAGATAACAATTTTTTCAAATTTTAAATTATATCTATCGTTTTATTCACACTTTTGATGATAAATTTCGGGTGTAAAATGACAAGTTTACTTATTCGACTATGATATACATTTTTCTTCATACATTCACGGAATGACTGGCAGCGCTCGAGATGAGACGGGAGATCGGTCCGTCTCTCTCTCGTTATACCTGCGATCGCGCTCGTGAGGTTTTGGTGTGACACAAGTTTCTGAACATGTCACCCGACTAAAACGATTTTAAAGACGTTATCACGTCAAAATAAATATTTTTTTACTCCGAAAGTTAGCTTAAGAAAAAAAAAACTTATGAATTGTAGTTTTAAAAATTAACAAAAAACACGCGTTAGAAGTTATACTTCTTTGGCGTAACAAGATAAAAATCTTTTCAAAAATTTTATTCTACGTTTGTAGAAAAAACGTTACTAACAATAGAAAAAAGGTATTTAATACATTGAAAATTTTACTAAAAGGATTATCTGGTTAAAAAAAAGTTTATTTAAATATCAAAAAAAAAACATATTTCTACAGATTTAAAGAAATTGTTTTTATTTTATTTTAGCATACAACTTATACATATTGATATTTACTATTTAATTCGCGTCCATTGGTTGGAGTTCAGTAGACATGTGAGTAACAAGAGGCTTATGATAGCTAAAGTATGATACAAATATTCTTGTAGAAACATTGTCTAAATATCGTACAAATACAGCATCAACAGTTGTACAAAAAAAATGTTGACTATAGCTAACTTCAGGGTGTCGGTTTTTTGTGACGGTGTGGACGCGCATCGTAAAAATTTACTCCCATCATTTTTCCCTAACGCGCCAAAACAAGTATAACTTCAAAAAAATACAATTCTTAATATTAAACACACAACACAAATAGTTTTTTTTTTGTGTTTTGACGGCTCATTGGTCTAGTGGTTAGTACCCCTGACTGCGAATCCATGGGTCCCGGGTTCGATCCCCGGCTGAGACAATCATCGATGTGATGAGCATTAGGTGTTGTGCTTAGGTCTTGGGTGTTTAAATATGGATTTGTATGTGTATCTATAATATGTATGTATATTTGTTGCCTAGTACCCATTACACAAGCTTCACCAGCTTACCATGGGACTAGGTCAATTGGTGTGAATTGTCCAATCATATATAAAAATAAAAAAAAAGTTTAGCATTATTTTAACCTTACCCTGTGGTTCATCATGTTTGTGTCTCTGATCCTCCATCTCCCTAAACACGGAGATCATCCGAGATGCCGTGTGCCGACTCGCAGCTAAATTGGTGTCTGCGACGGCATCTTCACTTCGCACTACGCTTGGCTCGTGGTATATTTCGGGGGATGGGGATTTGGGTCGCTAAAAAAATACAAAAATATTCCTTACAAACTAAGCATAAGACATTACTGGAAAGGAGGATGTCCGAGCGATACGGCATTTTTATTTTAAGCACTAAAACCTTTGAGGTCTGGGCCTCAGATTTCTGTATCTGTTTCATCATCATTTGTCAATCTAATAGGCAAGTAGTTGATCAGTCTCTTGTGCCTAACAAACGCCGTATATCGGAAAGCCGGTTTTTTTCAAAGTTCGAAACAATGTTAAATGCGTACATAGAAAGAAAGTCCATTGGTGCACAGCCGGGAATCGAACCTATGACCTCATGATGAGGATAAGAGTCGCACGCTGAAGACACTAGGTCAACACTGCTGCTATTCTAAGCTTATAAAATTAGTAAAAAAATTTAAAAGTATAAAAACTTTTAAACTCAAACTCAAATCTTTATTGCATTCCTTATGTACATAATTTATTACAATAATGAATAAGGACCTTGGCTTGGCACAGCAATGTTATGAGAGATGCTTTATTATAGTTCATTATATTCTTATACATTCCTATTCTTATAAGATACATTATTTATTTATTAAATAGATTTTAGTTATTAAATAGATTAGACCACATGTAATCTATACGAATATACATATATACGTAATACTAATATATATAATACTCTCCTACTGGACATACCTGGGTCTGCCGTGGTGGAGTCATACGGAACTCCTTACGCTTAGCTTCAGGCTGATACGTTTCGAAGAACTTGAATCGGTCCGAGATATCTGATGTCTCAATCTTCACGTCCTCCAGTTTATCAGCAGCGCGGACCACGTCTTTTGGTACGAATGGCTGAAACAGAAGTGTTTAGATAATGAACCCCCAAAACAGTAGACAATCAAGGGTCTGGATAAAAGGCTAACGGTTTCATAAAACGATGTGGACCACAAGAGAAATCAAGAGGAGGAAACGACGTTTAAAGAGAAAATATTTTATTGTTATGTATACAGAATACATTTATAGCTCGGCGTCAATGTACCCAAAAATTGGTAAATCGTAGGCCCATCTTAGTTTTTGGAAGGTCACTCGGCTGGGTAAGGAATTTAGTTGCATGCCTCATATTTTGAAAAATTTGAAGCATTTAATGTATATTTCATTTTTGATGTTCATAAGTGTACATTGTGTTGCCTATATGAATGAATGATGACTATTTTATGTTCTGTTTGATTGGTTGTAATTTGATTTGATATTTTTAATTGTTATTTTTTTACACAGTACAGTATTAAATAAATATTTCTTTATATATATAAGTGTGTGCTTTAATCAAATAAATGTATTTTTACTTTCTCTTTTAGAACTAAGTTCATAATAAACGTGATAGATATATTCTGCGTCTTAAAATTAATGAACAGCCTACAATACAAAAGATGGCATAAATGGATGAAAGAGACCCAAAAATTCATACCATTGAACCATTTAAAACTGCAACTGTGTAATGAAGTACATACTTATAATTGATAAATATGTTTAACAAGTGTAGCTTTATATTTTTGAAGTGAAACTTCTTAAGGCGCATGAGGGTAAAATTTTTACGGAACGTCACGAAGATGTGCAGCGTTTTTTTCTTTAATAAAGATATGCTAGTATAATATTGTGGTGAAAATATTCATACTTGAACACCGATGGTGTTTTTAATACATATGAACATTATTTTATTAAGTAACTAAATTACCATTTTTTGTTAGTTTTGTATTTTTATAAGGGCACAGAACCAAGACTTTTTTGCTAAGACCAAGTTGGCTATTTTAGAAAATGTGGACATGTTAGCAATTATAATAATAATGAATTTGTTATATGATTTGGTAATTGTTACATATTTACGGTGGTTTTTCTATATACATAACAACAACTAATTTTAGTTCTGGTTTTTAATTAGCCTTGGTATAATTCATTAATATAGAAAGACTGGCAAAATTAAATTATGGGATTTGGGCAGCTTAATTACTCAATAATTAATTCACAAAGAATTATCACTTCTGACATGTGTACTTTGGACGCACGCACTTTCTTTTGAATATATACCTGCCAACATGGATCAGGCATGGGCAGCATCACATAGGAGAGTCTTAATATATTTTTACTTACGATTTCCTTTCGTTTCGGCACATCCTGCGGCGGTGGAGATAGTGGCGGCATAGTTTTGGCATTCGCGTCCAACTCTAGGAATATAGATCTTGATTTCTTTGCGATTCCTGAAACAGAACACAACATTCCTTATTCCTTCGAGAGAGTTTGGAGCAAAAAGTTCGAATGTTTAATACAATAAAAGACTTATTTATTTCTTGACATATATACACAAATATGTATATTGTTTATTCATATATGGTGTACACAATCTAAAACAAAGGTTTACTAGGTAAAAGTTATTATTATCTAGTCGCGTACAAAAACGAAGTAATCATTAATGACTCCCATATGTCAAAAACGTCAGTAAAAGTATTTTTTTTTAATAAAATATGTTTATTATTGATATAAGATGTACATGTATCACATCCCTACTCATCGGCAAAGAAGACAGAGGGTGTGGGCCGAGAGAAAAAGCCGGCGTAAAACCTCTCGGTACTCTTTTAAAATAGCATATCATCAAAAAACACTTATTTTAAAACAAATATCGCAAATTAATAAAAAGTAGCCTGTCTAGCACTAGTCCCAGGCCCTTTTATCAACTAGATAATCGTTAACATTATAGTAAGCCTTTTTACACAGCTTTCTTTTGTTACATTTCTTAAATTTATTAAAAGGCAGAGATAAAAGAGCCTCTGGGATTTTATTATAGAAAAGTATCCCTTTTCCCAAATAAGTATTACTAAGTTTAGATAGTCTAAAATAAATGTAATGGCGACTGTCACATTAAAACTTGTTAATAAGTCCAAATTACTTTAAAAACTTTCGTACCTTCATTAAAAACGGCCCGATCTTCGAATTCCCGATTTTTAGGAGCTTGATTCTCATCATTGTATACTTCGCCATTCTCAAAGCGCTCCTTGATTGCGCGAGATTTTTCAGCATCCAACTCCAGTTCTTTGGAGATTTTTTCTGATGATGTTACACCTGGAAAGAATTAAATAGAATAAGATTTAGTTTTTATAAATAAGGTAAATATTAGTGCGTGTAAACCCCTATTTTTTTCTATGTGCAAAAGCACCTGTAAGAAAAAATAGTCTACAAAGTCCTTCGCTAAGTAAGTATTATACATAATGATAATTAATATTAGAAAGAGTTTTTTTTTTAATTTTATTTTTCTATTATATGAAGAAAAAGAGAACAGTTTACAATACTTGTATTTTGCCATGTTTGCTGAACTGGTGTCAGACCTAAGCATTGACAGAACAACTGGGAAATAGAATTAAAACCTGTCAAAACGGTATGGAAAGAAGAACAGTAGTAAAAAGGAACGATACAAAATCGGACGGGTCATATGAGAGAGAAGCAAGAAAATTGAACAGAATTATAACAGAGTGGTACGAAGTGGGAAACGAAAGAGAAGCAGGTAGATTGGAAAATGGGAAGACGATATAAAAACGGTAGCGTAATAAATAAATAACCGTTTACTGATATTATATTATATTTAACATGTAAGTTAAACATAATTAAAGGCTTTTTGTATTTTTTTATACATTAATATTTATTTTATAAATAAATAATTTCGTGGCACTATAGATTCACTATAGATGTACTTATCTTAAATAAATAAAATATGTTTATTATGGAATATAAGATACTCGTCGGCAAAGAAGACAGAGGGTCGATAGCCGAGACAAAAGAAGTATGATAATACAGTAGTAATAAAGATTGCGTAGTTTAATCTGTATCAATGAAAAAATAATCTTTATTAAGAGATGTTACTCCTGGATAATGTATATATGTTAACGTAAAATTGTAAATACCGTTAGATTGTAATCTATCTCGCGAGATTATAAACTGTCGAAAGATTGTGAACTCAAGGTACTGCTTACAATTTAACGTATTAAAGAAAAAACTGTTTAACCGGATTGAAGTTATGTATTATTATAAATCAGCGCGCGAGGTGCGTACCGTTTCACAATTTGACGATTTCACTTTGATAGATTATAATCTACCGAATAATAATACGTTAAATAGTAAGCAGTACGTTGAGTTCACAATTTTTCGACAGTTTACAATCTCGCGAGATAGATTACAATCTAACGGTGTTTACAATTTTACGGTGACATATATATAATAATGTGATATAATGGTGAATGAAATTACATAAGTCCCTTCTTTTTATTAGTATAGATATAATTTTATCTTGTATCATACCTTGTTCACTCTGCATCACGGATTGTTCGTACATTTCCTTTATTTTTGCTTGTTTTCCCTGCAAAACAGTCAAATAAATTATGTTAATGTTATAAGGAATAAATAAAGTAAATTAACATGTTGCCCAACATACACCTATACGTAAATTATTTTCAAAAAACGTTTCGGTATGGTCAACGTCTGACTTAGGGATATAAAAATACGACCCGTTCTTAGACCTAACGAATATAAACAAAAAAAATTTATCACGCTGTTTCAAGGAGTTTTTCAAACCCGAAATATTTGTAGGGTTTGCATGTAAAAATACTTTTTTTTATGTTGGTTAACGTTAAGTGGTGAGCAATGTTGGCCTAGTGGCTTCGGCGAGCGACTATCATCCCTGAGGTCGTAGGTTCGAATCCCGTCTGTGCACCAATGGACTTTCTTTCTATGAGCGCATTTGACATTCGCTTGAATGGAGAAGGAAAACATCCTGAGGCTTGACCTAGACCCAAATACGGGGTGCGTCAGGCACAGGAGGCTGATCACCTACTTGTCTATTAGATTAACAAATGATCATGAAACAGATACAGAAATCTGAGGCCCAGACCTAAAAAGGTTGTAGCGTTTTTTTTCACGTTAAGTTATTTTAAATACCTACCATAAAAAGCCTGCTCCGAATATTTTGTATTTCCTGTTTCCGCTCTCTGTGTCTTTCGGAGTTGGTGTGTTGTCCGCTCTCAAAGCGACCCACTATTTCGCTCATATTACAAAACGAAACTGGTTGTTCCCGACTTCCACTGTGCTTGTACGAGTTTTTGAGAACTGAGTCTTCATCTAAAATTGATGAGCCAAAATATAAAGTACGTACGGTAACGAGAACCATAGGTAAGAGAGCGTTCAAGTATTACGTAATTTGGAGAGATTGGGTTACAAACGGTACGGTGCCTTATAGGGGCGGAAGGGGGGACTTGGTTACGTAGCATTGTTTTTAATACGACATAATTGTTTTAAGGTAAATAAAAATGGTCACTACTAGGGGGAGAGGATGTACAGGAATCGTTACAGCCCGTTAAATGGGGGAGGGGGTTTCAAAGGTGAAGAAGTTGACGAAGAGTAAAGGCACTTTTGTGACTAATATTTTGTGCAGTAAATATAACTTTGGGGCCATTCAATTATTACTTAAGCAGATTTACTGCAATTTATTCCCCCCTCCTCTTGTCAGCAAAAGTAAGCAAAGCACACAATTTTTTTTCATCCTCGAAAATGCATCTGGTTTTCAAGTATAGACAATGTGTGGGTAATACGTGTAAAAATATAAATAATAGTTTAAAAAAACTAAAAAACACGCTTTTAAAGCACATCAAACTAAAAAGTGAAAAATAATTCCTAATTTAGGCTTAAAATGGTAATGAACAAAAAATACTGGTATTATTGTGAAAAAACGTGGGTTGCTCTATAGACGAAAAATATGGCACAGAACTATTATTTATATTTTATTTTTTAGTTAAATTTTTTTCATTTTTTTTTCGGATTATTGCATTATCATCGATCTTTGACAGGTGCGCAAAATTTGAATAAAATCTGTCCGTTTAAAGTGGGTCAAAATCGAGTCCGAAGGAGTCGGTTACATACATACATACATACATACAGGTGAAGGTAATCACCAAATAAGAAATTCAAAGACCCTCTCCCCTGCAGGCTGCAGTGCTTACGAAATATTTGAACGGCCCATGACACTATTGTATTAATTGATCCAGTGAATGTTAATTTCAAACATTTTGAGAGGATCTGAATAACCTTACCATCCTCTTCCCCTCTTTCGCTGGAGCTATCCTCAGGTTCCACACCATTTAAGTACTCATCAGACACACCAATGTCCATTCCCTTTGCTTTAAACCTGAAAGAAAACATTAATTACCTTTTTCACTATTATAGACCACCAGGTTCATAGATTTCCTGTACCGTCAAAAACTAAATATTTTTCATAAGAATCGAACCCTAACCCTTAAAAATAATCTACTAAATTGATGGCGATGTTGGAAAAAGTATTCAATATAAATTCAAACCGTTTAACATATATACAACCTCCTTGTATATAAGCCTGCAATAGTAAAGTAATCAAGCCAAAACATAATTTATTAATATTACAATTTCTTCTCAGAATATAAAACAGCCTTATCAGATGGGCGACCATATAAAAACTTTAAACTGTATTAATTCTAGTTTTATTATGTATATACTAACCGGGTAGTTCATTTATAAATATAACATAAATCGAAATATTTATTTATATAATATATATAATAAAAAATACAATTTTTGCTTATCAATTACACACAATACACAAATTTAATCTTAGTCAATCCGTATTGACAATCAACACAAGGAATACACAATATTGATTTATTTATTTGAACGTCATTATTCTATCCTAACAATTACTACTAATGCGATAGAACGACATAATAATACCGATTGATTATCCTACATTTAAATAATTCCTAATTTAGGCTGAAAATGGTAATGAACAAAAAATACTGGTATTATTGTGAAAAAGCGTGGGGCGCTCTGTGCCATATTTTTCGTCTTCGAGCAAGCCACGCTTTTTCACAATAATACCAGTATTTTTTGTTCATTACCATTTTCAGCCTAAATTAGGAATTATTTTTCACTTTTAAGTTTGATGTGCTTTAAAAGCGTGTTTTTTAGTTTTTTTAAACTATTATTTATTTTTTATTTTTTAGTTTAATTTTTTTTTCGGATTATTGCATTGTCATCGATCTTTGACAGGTGCGCAAAATTTGAATAAAAGCTGTCCGTTTAAAGTGGGTCAAAATCGAGTCCGAAGGAGTCGGTTACATACATACATACATACAGTTATACATACAGGTGAAGCTAATATAAAGCGTGTAAAAAAATTAAAATATAGCAATATAGCAACTCTTGCGAACTCAGCCAAACAAATAGGTTCCACCTCGATAGAAATTCTGTTTATTAATTGTTCGCGTTAGTGGCGCTTCGCTAACAGTTGATATTTATCTGTATTTAATAAAAAACTTACATCATTCCCAATAGGTCTACTCTCTATGAGTTCTCTAGTAATAAGAAAGGTAACACATGTTGTACATTTATTTATAGAACAGTACTTTTGTATAAAATTCGACCCTAATCCGTAGACATAAAATCGATTTTTGTATGGCGTACGTGTAGAAATTGACCTAATTCACAGATACATTGAACTTCACCTATTTTCGTTTTCAAAAGTTCTTAAGTATTTTACTTGTTACTGTTGTTATGAAATAGAAAACTGGCTTTTTGGCTATGTGGCGTATTTGTAGGACAAACGGTCAGAAGGCACCCGATGCTCATGGAAATTCTCAAAGCCTATAAGAATTGGTACGCTCTTTTATTGAAGGATTCTTAGTCGAATTGGTACGAAAATTCAGTTGGGACAGCTGGTTCCACATAGTGGTGGTACGTAATGATACAATGCCAATCTCGTTGTTATGTATGAAGATAATCTTGGTGGTGGTTCCACAATCCACCCACCCGCTAAGACGTCACAAGACCACCTCTCATATAGGCGTAAAGTAGCCCGTGCCCACCACAGGATGGTGTACCACCCACTCCAAAATGGCGCAACCGAAATTGCAAAATTATAAGTAAACTAAACTTCATACAAATTCTCCACACTTTTTTATAGACCACTTATTAAAGTGACCCAGGAAGTGTGGAGATCGGTCCCGGAGGTTTAACAGCGCCTATTGGTGCACAGACGGGGATCGAAGCTACGACATCAGGAACGAAACGTTCGAACGAACGTTCTGAGAAGGCAGATTCCTCTAAAATTTATACTTACTTGGCCAATTTAGACAGTAGAGTGGAACTTTTCTCGCGATGGTGTTTTTCCAGAGTAGGCTTTTCTTCAGGCTGTGCTTTCTTCTCGAACACCTCAAAACGAGACTTCACGTCCAGGGATGCCAGCTCTTCTAGACCTAAATCTGGTTTATCTGACGCTATAACAAAAGAATATAAAAAAAAATCAGTCCATAGAGAGTTTTAACTAAAGTGCTGTCTTTTTCCATCACAGCGTAAACACGTGATAGAAAGAGAGGAGAGACAAAACATTGACTAGCGTGTGCGACTGGATCTATATACTAAATTGAAGATATAAGTAATAGAAGTTATTGTTTAAATTACAACACAGGACTTTTTTTAAATTACTTAATTTATAAACAGCTGCCCCCGCGAACTTCGTTTCGCCTTTCTTTTTAGTAGTACCAACATATGGAACCTCTTGCTATAGACTTCGCTTTTCTGGAATAATAATCAAAGTACTATATAAAACTTATTTATTTTGTTTTCCCAATATTTCACTCCATAGGAACGTTCCTCAGAGTTCAAGGAATATATAATAAAAAATATTCGAATTGCTCCAGTCGTCGAGCCGAGCTGAGTTTTGCGCTTAGCAACATATTTTACGATTAATTTATATTGATATACATAGAAACTGACCCATAAGTTAGACTTTTGTTGATTTATTTCTAAATAAAAGCGCGTGCTAGATGTATCAGGTTCAAATAAATAAAAATACACAATAATTATTCTAGCATTAGATAATTGAATTGGAGAACGATGTATTACAATTGTACACCCCGTACGCACTGACAGGCCACATATTGATTATAATTAGTATAACGTGTTTGTTTTTTGTTGGTACAACAAACTACATAAATAAAAATTAAATTTTTAATATAATTAGAGCTAATGGTTGTTCTGACTTACCTCGCACAACGTCAGGTGGAAGTTCCACTGGGTTGCTCTCGCAGATTATCATTTGATGTTTTCTTGGGGCAGCTGTAACAATATTTCTTATTTTCTTATCATTTGCTTTTTTCTAATAGGCAAGCAGGTTAGCTTTGTGCCTGACACACGGCGACGTTTTTGAGTAATACCATTTAAACGCGCACAAATGACAAAGTCCACTGGTGCAGAGCCGACTTTCGGGATGAGAGTGGCACAGCACAAACACGAAAATCAAATTCAACAATGTAAGTTTATTCAAATTGTGTTATGAGAGGAAACTGGAAAAAGTACAGTAGTCTAGTCGACAAGTTGAAAATGGTACAAAATAGAGATACTGCTCTTAAAATTATGTGCGATAGCTCATTAGATCCGGAAGGACGTCTAGAAAAATGTGCAAAAATATTGGCAAAAAACTAAATGCCATTTTTTTTTTCATCTTTAATTGTTAACTTTTGCAATTTTTTATGTGCTAATACACGCTTTTGGCACATTTTTCTAGACGTCATTCTGGATCAAATGAGCTATCGCACATAATTTTAAGAGCAGTATCTCTATTTTGTACCATTTTCAACTTGTCGACTAGACTACAGTTGCTCTCATGGAAATCGGAATCACTGTACTTAATTAAGTATAGTACAATTGGTACATACATTAGAAATGACATAGGTCCTAACTCCTAACTCCTAACCATAACGTAGAATAATGAAAATATATACAGATGAATTAATCTTTTCAAAGAATAATTCACCTGGTTATTTATGACTGTCATATTGTTTAAGTGGGCCGATCCCGGCGGCACTGCAATGCCGGGCCGACCCGTGACAGGAGTGGAACGAGCCCCGAACATCCCGTCAGTTTCCAAAAATCAGTTTAATATACTGGTCCCGCTATGCGGGAACTTTCAGATATTAAGCTGAAAAGAACAGATACTACACTTTGATCTTAGCCAAAAGGCCGAGAAGCGATACCAAACATTAATGAACGCAAGGTAATCATTCGTTTTGCAGTCACTTTGCCAGCGCCTTTTAGGAAATTGCAATGGATAGTGTCGCCATCTATTAGCGGTAGGAAGAAACGTCCGCCGAATTTAATTTTTTAATTGTTACAATTTAAACTACTATATTTAAATTTATGTTACATTATCTTTATACATTATTTGTAATTGTTTTTCATAAGAGGATTTGTAGTCTTATTATTTGAAATGTCAAGTATCAATCTGGGTCGTTTACAACAGCCCCCCTAGATGGCGCGCATACAAAATTATAAATATGAGTATTTAATATTACAAAAACTATGTACTATAATATATTCAATGAATAAAATTACCGTCAGTTTCATCATCATCATCAACCGGCTTCGGTTCAAACAGTTGCTTGAAGTGTGGCTTGCAGTACAATGTTGTATGGTCACTTTGATACGTCTCCATTCTGGTCATAAAAATGAGTATTATAATAGAGGATATTTTATAAGTTCACGAAGTATGTCAGACGCAGAAACTTAAAGTATCTATTCAAGTTATAAAGAAAATTGCATACTTGTATATTTAATCAGTCAAAAAGTAATACTTCTATACGTTGAATTGAAGTTTTACCGCCATTTTTCTATGATTTTTTAGGATAATTGGGTTTTTAAAAATAAAATTTAGCGATAAAGAGAAAGATCATATTATATAAGTTTAAAACTATTTTTTTTTAAATCAAGTTTTTTGCATTAAACATCAATATTATTAACAATAAAGTTTTAAAATACATAAAAAAAATCTATATTTTTTTTTCAAAAACCCAATTCCATAGGCCTATATTCCAATTCAATTGTTAAAAGTAATATCAGTGAAGTGTAAAATATTTTGCATATAATTACTCATTCGGAGCGTAGTTATTGGGGTGGGGTATCAACTCAAGATACTCGTCGTTTACAATAGCGCCCCTAGATGGCGCTCAAACAAAAATATAACTGTGAAAAATTAAATTACTTACGTAAGTTGCTTATTGCACTGAACACATCGGAAGCATTCCTTGTGCCAAGCTCTCTTTTCAGCTTTAATCCTCTCCATAGCATACACTGGCCTGGAGCATTTGGCACAAGTGGGATTTTCTTCAGACGCTTTCATCTTTTTGAATAGCTTTTCAGAGCTTTTGGACTGAAAAAAACATATATAACTGAAGGTAGGTAATAGAAAAGGTGAAATTTATAATAATTTACTTTTATTTTAAAATAATGCTACTGTTTGGATATTTGGCCTATTTATAGAAAAACATAACACGGGTATTAAACACAAATCTATAATTTATATTTAATTGAAATAATTATTTCATTTTTGTTTTTTCATTAAAAATATAGTTTACGCAGATTCAGTGCCTTTCCTAATGAACGCTTGCTATTGGTCGAGTCATAGCGCTAAGTATGACTCCGGTATGTCAAAAACATATTGTATTTACGGGGCCTATTTAACGCCAATAAACATGCATTCCTTATGCGCCGTGCGTTCATGCATGATTAAATTTTACACAAAAAAAATGCATGCTTTACCACTAGGCTAATACAGCTCAATAAATAAATTATTTGACATCTAAATATATTTAAAAAACTATATTGTTTGAAAATAGTGCGTAAAAGAGTCACGAATAATTAATGTAGTAATTTTTATAATGAATATTTATTTTTACCAATTTAATAAGAAATGTGTCAAAAAAAAATTATATTGTTATAAATTAATAAAAAGTAATAAATATAAGTATGTATAGAAATATTTATTCATTGGAAGCAATCGTTTCTTAAACCGCTACTTAGACATTTTATTTTGTAGTAAACATATTTTGTCATTATTATAAAAACAAGCAGTCTTAAATGTTTTACGATAAAAGTATATTACAAAAAAATATAAATAAGAAAAACAAAAAGATCGACGAGGATGGGATTCGAACCCACGCGTGCAGAGCACATTGGATTAGCAGTCCAACGCCTTAACCACTCGGCCACCTCGTCTTATCTATGTACGCTGAAATTATGCATCAATACGTAACCAAGATACGCATCGTAGAATGCTTTTATACATTGTTCGGTAAATATACATCATAATAGTTTTCCCATATTAGGAAGGCACTTATTTTAAAGAAAATTATAGGAACAAAGTAATATCGATTAGATCCGTATTGCTGATAAATTATTAGTAAAGTTAACATAAATAATAAAATATACGAAAATTAGGCGGCCAAAATATTTATAACAATTTAAAGCCGTTCCATACAATGAATGGAAAATATAAAAAATCATTCGCAAGATTTTTTTTTAGGGAACAGCAGGCAAGGGTCTTTGAATATAGTGACTACCGCCGCCCATGGACACCTGCAACGCCGGGGGCTAGCAGTAGCGCGTGTGTTGCCTAACTTTTGGTTTCAGAGCTCTTTGTTTCAACGCCCCTAAATCATACATATCGGTTTGGAAATACCATAATGGAATATATTTGAATTAAGTATTTGAATGTCCAAAACATTTTTGACGTACTGAAGTGCCGCTTCTGAATAATTTTAATCTTTAGCTCCCTAAAGTATTACGTTCAAGTATTACGTCACGCAATTTTTGGAGATTATTGACATCCCTCCCCCCATGTATCGCGCCGTAATGTTTTTGTGTACCCAAGTATAGTAAAACCTTTCGTGACCATCTAGCGACTCTTTATATCGAAAGTTATGTGGTGTAAAGTACCGGAAAGTCGAAAATAATATGAACAATAACTCGTAATTCAATCCCCGCCCCGTATCGTAACGTTTTACAAAAGAAAATTTGTGTCTGAATATGTTGTTCACGAATGTTTGTGGAACGTTAAAAACAATTTATACAAAAACAAACCGGCTAGGCATTCGGCATACACTGCCTTAAAAGAAGCTATTTTGTTTATTATTTATATTTAGTTTATTTATTTCGAATAAAATCTCGTCTTCTATTTGTTCCATAACTACAGTTAGTATTTTGCGTAGAATAGAGCGTATTTGCCGACGTCGTTGCGCGTTCATTGTGGCGCTGTAATGATACTCTACTGGAAGAAATGTAAACGTTCACTCGCAACGCACTAAAGCACTAAAGAACTTGCCTTTCAAGTTGTACTACAGCACTCTCCTAAACACTAAGATAATGTAAATCGGCCTTTACGTAATGAACTTGAATGCTCCCTTACCAGGGCCGCGCCGACCCCCGGCAGCGCCTGTGTGCGAAACCCATGAAGCGCCTCTTATTTTTTTTAGGGGGGGCAAACGAGCCTGCGGGACGACCAAAAAGGGCTGTCATCGCAGCCCATAGACATTTTTAGTGGTGTGTTGCCGGCCTTTGAGCCTTATTTGAGGTTTTCGACCTATTTTTACGAATCTTCAAGTTTCAATGTATTTTTTTTTTATTTGTCAATTTTGACCGAAAGAAAAATGTTCCTTAGTTTAATATAGGTAATTACTTAAATAATATTTTCTTAAGTAGGTCCGTCCGCTTGCTAATTGCCGTGAAAAATACCAAAAACGCGAATTAAATTGTTACATACTTTATTTATTATGTTATATCTAACTGTTTTAAGGTCAGATTTATGACATATTTTTTTAATAAATCCCATCTTTTAGTAGAGGACGAAAAATATTTATATAATTCTTGCACAATATTAAAAAAACCCAGTCGTGTGATGATTGAGGTTGGCAGCGTCGTTTAATTTAAACTATGGCTAGCGCACAGTACATAAAAAGCGCTGGGATTTAAATCCAGCAATATTCTTACCGCGCATATTTGAGCCATTATCATAGCCTTGTCCCCCTTAAGTTGTTTATGTCCAAATTAATTTCGATAATTTTTTCTATTATAAATGACGTTACTCCAGCGCCAGTTGTATCTATAATTGGACAGAAAGTAAGGAAATGCTCTCTTATTTCCAACTTTATAGTTTCCATGTTAAAATTGACAAACCTTATTATCATACTAATTTGCTCTTCGTGTGAAACGTCAGGAGTACAATCCAGTATTATTGAAAAAAATTTATTAATTCGACATAAATATAAAATAAATCATGTGTCCAATTAACACGTGGTAGAAGTGAAACCTTCAAAAACAAAGTTTTTATAATTAAAATATGTAAATTAGACTTTTTCTCTATCTAAATGTTGGATCTTTTCTTTAAAAAAATATATATTTTAATGTTAAATTTTTATTTATAACTTTAATATCAATCTTTAATTTGGTAAAAACTAAAATAATAAAAGTTTGAAATAAATTCACAAGATCCAACGTGGGAGAAAATGAGATAGGAAGCATTATACAGTGTATAAACTTTTAATTAAGTGTAGTACGAAGTTATCACTTCAAAAAGATTCTATAACTAATGATTTGTAAATAAAATTGATAAATAATCTAATTTTATAATTAAACTACTTACTTGACTTACTTATTTAATTTTCATCAAATCTGTTTTTTTATTTCAGAAAATGTTCAAATCCACACTAATTTAAAGTTTATACACTGTATAATGTCTCCTATCTCACTCTCTCCCACGCCAAATCCTATTAATTTATGTGTCTGTCTCTTTTTACTGTCGCTTTTTCCGTTGCATCCGGTTTGAAATCACAACGATTCTAAAGAAGTTTCACTTCAATAAAATGTTGAATTTGGTTACCGAGTATAAAAATTAGTTCATTTTGGATTTTATTAAGGTATGTCGGCATATAATTGAAATCATAAGACAAACACACTCAAGAAACTCACGGCGCAGCGGCCTTTCTTTTGATTCGCTAAGCTCTTGAGTAATTAACGTAAACTAAAACCCAAAGCGTAAAATGACACTTCAAACGTACGTAAGAATATTGTAATGTACTGTGTAACATAAATAATTTCGGTGGCGGCGCCCTCTTTGTCTTAGCGCCTGTGTGCACCGCACACTTCGCACACATGGGCGGCGCGGCCCTGTC
This sequence comes from Pieris napi, assembly GCF_905475465.1. Taxonomy (NCBI): domain Eukaryota; kingdom Metazoa; phylum Arthropoda; class Insecta; order Lepidoptera; family Pieridae; genus Pieris; species Pieris napi. Next base: position 1,683,030 of record NC_062252.1, read on the forward strand.
CCTTACCCAACAGTTGAGACTGAGCGCTAAGTATGTCGTCTCGGGTCTCCTGTATGTCAAAAAAATATAAATATATTAGCTTAATATTCGTACCACAGATATGGATCCCTCTTCCTTATGCCGTCTGCTGGACTTCTTCTTCTTGACTTGCCGGCTCTCTGAGACATGGACTTCTTGGTAACTGTGCGTCACCCTGGACTCAGATTGGATGAGGCTTTGTGACGCCTCTATTGTAGTCGCCATTTTGTTTTACTGGAATTAAAAAAAAAGTGCTTTTAGATTTTAGTCATAGTCTATTAATGGTTAGATTTGTGAATATTTATTATGGAGGAAGAGCAGTTTGGGCGAGTGGCGAGTCAGCGTGGGACTCTCATCCCCAAGGTCATAGGCTGGAGTCAATGGACTTCCTATGTGCGCAATTAATAGTCGCTCGAACGGTAATAGAAAACATCGCGAGGAAACCAACATGCCTTAAAATCAACGGCGTCTGTCAGGCTGTTCTATTAAAAAGAAAATCATCACGAAACAGATACAGAATCAGATCCAAACCTAAAAGGTTGATTTTGTTATGAGGACATTTTTTACGGGTGTGATTCGGTGAGTGGTATTTTTTCCGCTAAAACAGAATTCCACAAATGTGTCATCTCACTCGCACTATACATACAGTGTATCCTCTTTATAACGTCAATTGTTTTAACGAAAAACTCTCTATAATTTAATATGAGTTAATTTGTTTAACACAAAACCCATACATTAACTCACTCTTTATAACGCAACAAATATTCTCTATAACGAAGAAATATTTCATATTTAGACATCAACAACATACTGTAAGTGTAATTGTTGTTATAATCAGCTTACAAAACTAAAGTATTGAGGTGCCGAAATTTCTAAGAAAGTCACTTGAGGTCATAACAGCCTTCTCGCTTTTGTTATTGTTAATTTCATTAACACGTGTGACATTATTCTTAGATTACATTGCCTGTATGGAATTTTAGTCCCAGATACTAAACGCACAATCGTCACGTCATACGCACTATATATATATATAAATTATTGTAATTGGTTAAATTTGTTTTTTTTTCTCTTTCTTCCTTATAACGAAATCTCTTTATAACGGAAAAAATGCTCGGTCCATTGAAAATCGTTATAAAGAGTTTACATGTTTATTAATATGTAAAATTTCCAATTATCTTTCTCTCTAACACATGCAAAATCCATGAAGTATTGAATCATACTTGCAGCACGCTTGCGGTGCCCTTATTAATTTTAATGAGAAAGAAATGCAAACGCATTCCCCGCAACTCCAGAGGCTATGTGGGACATCACACCAGGCATCATAGAGTACACGGGTGTATCCCAGAAGACCTCTGGATATCGCATTCCGTTGCGTGGTCAAGCATTAGTTAATAACATATTATATAAAGCGATAAAATCTAAAATAAAACAGACCTAAATAACTGAAATACTAGCTAGTTCAAAGAAAGGTGTGAAGTATATTTATCCGCGCTCGTGTCGTAACTGACGGTCCGTATACAACGTTCACACGATATCGTAGGGCAATACTATATATGATATATACAGTCAAAACCGTTAACGACGACATTTAGAACAACATACCGGTTATATTGACCAAAATTAAAGGTCTCGGCTGAATTCTATTGTATTAGGTACTTCTTAACAACGTCATCGGCTGTTACGACTATCGGTTTTTACTGGACGTAGTCTCTTCGATGTCGTTATAACAGATTTTGACTGTATTAAAGGTGCACTGACATAGGAACAAAACTTTTTAAATATGTTTTTATTTTCTTTTTATCAATTTTTATTTATTTAGGTTAAGAATATTGTAAATATAGTATATGTGCGTGTTTAATAAATACTACAGATTATATTTAAGCCCTTTAAATAAATCGTACAGACACAATGTGAACGATCATGAAGTCATCTAAATATATCGTGTGCCAATTCAACGTACAGTGTATTAGTAATACGACACTTTTTTCAATAAAATGGGTTAAAGTAAAACAACAGCTGTAAAATGTAATTGGAACTACTTATCCGACTACACAAGGGGGAGTAATTGTAAGCTGCATATCTTATCTAGATATGGGGACATAAATGCCTTGGATTTAACCAGTTTTTACCTAGTATTTCAGTTATATATGTCCATACATTTACTTTTATAGTGTGTACATCAAAAATCAAACATGGATGGCATGTAATTAATGTAGCTTATTTGTCTTTTAGCTTTGATAAGACATTACATATTAAAAATACTTTTTGAAATGAAACATCTTTAGACGCATGAGGGTAAATTTTTTACGGATGAACCGCAATAATAATATTAGCGTCACGAAGATGTGCAGCGTTATTGTCGAAGAAAAGGAAGAGAGTGATTGAGACCGATTAAAATCTCAAATGACGAATTGTAAATTAAAATGCCACGTGTGTTTATTATTGAAGACATAAATTTAAAAAAAAAATAATTTGTATTAATTTTCGACACTTAATATTTTAATGACAATTAAATTCCTAAAATATCTTCCTTTTTCCCTCCCTCTAAGTCTCGAAAATCTAAAGTTTTAGATTTGTATAAATATGAACAAGACTTAAAAATTAGTTTGCCAAAGAAGTTTCACTTCTGACATGTGTACTTTGTACACACGCACTTTTTTTTAAATAATGTAGGCTCTACTCAGTAGTAGTAGAGTCTACTGCCTTGCGCGTTCAATATTATCGCCTTTGTGATGATGTTCGGACTGCCACGCTTTTGAAGTGCCTCGGGATGTTTGTCCAGGCTCCAGATGACTTCGGAAGAGTATCCTCAGTACAATAGATGACTTAGTAGCAAATTGTTAGGCAATTTGTGCGTACGCTTATCGGCTCTATACGGCTGTTATTTATTTAATTTATTTTTATTTGTTGTTCATGTTAGTATTAAAATTAGTATTTAGTTGTACTTACTAAAATGGATCTGTGTTGTAAATGGAATAATTTTTATTATTATAAAAACCCTCCTCTTGTTTTATCTAATTCCGTGGTAAAAGCTGCCGTCTTCAACAGTACAACTAGAGTCTGGCTAATGAAAGATAATTCAATTATTTGAAATCTTTCGGATGGCAACACAGAATGTCATTGAATTTCTTAGGTTAGTATGATTTATTGTCTTGATACTTCATGCAATTACTCATTTTTATTAATATATTTTTTCCGAATAGTTAACAGGTATAATAGCCTAAACTTTGTTTTATTTGATAGAATATTTCGTTTCTTTCGCAGGATTTGATTATTCCGAATAAAGTTGAGTTGTATAATAAAATATATTTAATATAGTTTTAGTTTTCCATTCAATGCTAGTCATTTTAAGTATAAATAGTAAAAGACTAAATACGTATAGGTAGTATTTAATTTCATAGAAATACAGTTACTATCAAGTATCAACGTATATATAATAATAAAATAAAATCAAGTATCAAGTAAGTTTAATCCAAAAAATATATCAAACTTTTAGGGATACCATACTATTTTTTTTTAATTTGCCGCGCTTTTTCATTAGCCAGACTCTAATAACAAATATTTCAACAATTTCCATAGCTATAAAGATGTTTAAGCTTTCGTAATAACGATCTGGCAACGGAAAATTAAACAGAGCGATATGAGGCAAGAGGTATGTAGGTAATAATAACATAAACCTTAAATGTAGACATCACGGTATTCACAGAATAGATAGTAAGAACCGCAAGCGTGACGCAAATGTAAACAATTTTTTATAACCTACAATGTTAATATGTCATATGGAACATGGTGTAATGGTTCCAGCTCCTTACAAACATTGTGTAAAACAAAAAACTTGGCGATTAAAGAGTGAACGGAGAGTTTATTGCCAGTTCTTCTCTTTCGTTCTACGCCCTTGATTTGAGAACTGGCAGTAAATGTAAAATCAAAAGCATTTGATATGTATTTTTTTGACGTTTACAAGTGTTAACTGTGTTACCTAAATGAATAAATGATTTTGATTTCTATGTAAAAAGTTTTTTTGAACACTTATAAGTCGATAAAGGCTGGACTGATTTTTATTTTTTTTAACTAATAAAAACATTGTAAAATTGACGAAAAAATATATTCCAAGAAAAAGTGTTTAATGCCAAACATTTATGTACACCCTCAAATTAAAGAACTATTTCAATTAAATGATTTCGAAGATTTTTTCGAAATGGCAACAATCCTTAAAATGTGTCACTGTCATCGTCGTCATCTTTCAGTGGTCATGTCGATTCGAGTGTGTGTCTAATTGTTGGATATTGCGTGTTATAAGTGTGTTAATATGCCGAAAACTATTAAAATCAAGAAAGAAACAAAGACGTTATTTAAAATATAACGAAGTATTTGTCGGAAAGTCTGAAGGAATGGACTCTATGAATGATGTGTCAAACGTCAGGACTATACTTAGTGTTGCTATAATCAAAGTCTTGGTTTATTATTTTATTAGTCGAGCTTCAAGCCTGATGTGCGTGGTACAAGTGATATTTATTTAAAAGTCTGGTAAATATTTAAGGTAGAGTGAAAGAGAGTTAACGTATCCAGCAGGTTACCCTTATTTGCGGCCAGATTTAACTAGGCACCCATGTACGATAATTAATAGAAAAAATTTAGCTTCAATTTGATATATAATTAATAAATGTATGTTATGAACGTATAAATGTATCGAAATCATACCTGTTTACACTACGAGAAGTGCGGCCAGGTGAGCCACGGCACCCGTGATTTATTAAAATCTTTATGTAAATTGCCGTGATGTAGACGATATTTTATTTATAATACAAGTGAACGAAATGTTTTCCCAAAAATCAATTAAAAATAATTTAATTAAAAATACAAGCGGCCAAATTGTGATAGGCACTTTGGTAGATATACATTCTCCTAACTATAAATATACATAAGAATTTGGTTTTTAGCAAATAACCGATGAACGCACTAATCCTGCAGCAGGATCTCGTACTATGAGCTACTTAAAAACGTAATGTTATGTAATTAAATAATCACGTTTTTATCCGATAAAGAATGTGTGTAGTACGATAGAATATTATTGATTCTATTCTAGTACACAATTCTTATCTATTCCTATTTATATACTACGTATTTATAGTAGATGTAGTAACTAGTAAGTAGTGCGTGCTTAAATGATAAGTTTTGAACTTTTTTAAGTGAAACTTCTTTATCGACGTATGGGAGTAATTTTGTAGCAAATCGTCACGTTTTTCGGTTACGCGCCATGTTGCTTTTTGAAGTCAAACTTCTTTATTTATTAAGTTTTATTTATTATTTATTATTCGACACTTAATACATATTTTAATGCCAATTAAATACATTAAATTCCTAACATATCATCCTTTTTCCGTCCCTCTAAGTATCGGAAGGATAGTTAGAAGGAATTAGTTAGCCACAGAAGTTTCACTTCTGAAATGTGTATTTTGTACACACACACTTTTTTTTACCCAGGGCATGTACCAAACAACCACAAGACCAGTCATTAGCGGCCTGTCTCGGCTGGATCTTTTTAAACATTTTGGAAAAAAATATACTCTTTATTCAGGGATAGCATTCTTTTAGCGAATTATTGAAATCGGTTTAGTAGTTTTTGTTTAATCGTTACAAATACACAAAATTTCTTTATAATATTAGTATACATACGCAGAAATGGCATCACTCTCGAATACGAAATAAATTCCCTCACACACAGTTTATCGTAAATTTAGATTGTGTGGGATGAAGAATTTCGCAGGGGTGAATCATATATATCTCTTCGTTTTCAGTATATTTTCTTTATAAACCCGGCAAAATTACGCCAAAAGTTTACATAATTCATCGCACATTGAATGCATACTTCGGAGAATTTCGTTAGGATCTTTTGGATATTAAATTTGAATTTATTTTTATCAGTTTTATATATTAATAATAAATAGAGACTCTTTGGAGTAGAGACTCTCCTATAAAGTATTATTTTTATCAGTATTATAATATTATATAATTAAAAATAGATAGAGACTCTCTTTGGAGTAGAGACTCTTGAGACCTAGGTTCAAGTGCACAAGTGCTAATTAAAGATTTAAGTTGGCGCCTGGTAGATAGTACCGGTGACCCCAGAGCTGGTGCTTTCCTCGCTCAACGAATAAGTATCGCAATACAGCGAGGAAATGCTGTCAGCGTTAAAAGTACACTGCCACAGGGACCAAACTTTTTGTTACCAAAGATTAAGAAAATTGTAAATACTGTATATTAGATTGCTATGTTTAGGTTTTATTTATATAATAAAAATTAATAATGTAGTTCAAAAAAATATTGGTTGTTTGTAAAGTAGGTTTACGATCGAGATGTTTACGTGATAACGTCTTATTGGTGATATAAGTTTTTGGGAAGTAAGGAATTAATGAAGATAACAATTTTTTCAAATTTTAAATTACATCTATCGTTTTATTCACACTTTTGATGATAAATTTCGGGTGTAAAATGACAAGTTTACTTATTCGACTATGATATACATTTTTCTTCATACATTCACGGAATGACTGGCAGCGCTCGAGATGAGACGGGACATCGGTCCGTCTCTCTCTCGTTATACCTGCGATCGCGCTCGTGAGGTTTTGGTGTGACACAAGTTTCTGAACATGTCACCCGACTAAAACGATTTTAAAGACGTTATCACGTCAATAATATATTTGGAAGAAGCCTTTGTTGACAGACAAGCTGATTAGTAATGGATAGCATAATTAAAAAAAATATTATATTCAAGACGACGTACAATAACAGTTATTTTATTTATTTAAATAACGTAAAATGTTGCAAAGTTACGTAAACCAATAACTAATGACTAAGACTAAATTCCAAGTAACAATCTAGTAACTCCAGGAAGGAAAACAACCACCCATCCCGGTACCGCCCGCGTCACATGTAGCATAACCGCAACCGGAAAACGCGACATGACGGAAGGAATATCGCAAAAAGTGGACTGTAAAATTGCGAATCTTCACGCTTTCACATAAATTAGAATAATCGTTTGCGCATTTATTATTACAGTTATACAAAAAATGGACTGGTACTAAATCTATCGTAAAATATGTTCAACAAAGGAGTAAAAGCAAATTGAGAGTAAATAAGTTTTTATGAAACAGATGGTAATTAAAGTGTTTTGTTGGAATATAATGCGCTCGTTAAAACGATTACTGTATACTACCACTAGATGGCGTTGTATGTATTTTAAAACTCGCTAACGTTTCATTTTAATAGTTCAGATTTTTTATGTATCCTACATAAACATTGGTAAACACAGAGCAGTGTTGGCCTAGTGGCTTCAGCGTACAACTTTCATCCCTGAGGTCATAGATTCGATCCTCAGCTTTGCACCATTGAATTTTCTATCTATGTGTGCAATTAATATTCGCTCGAACGGTGAAAGAAAACATCGTGCGGAAACCGGCTTTCCCAAACCAAAAAGTCGACGCGGCACAGGACTCATAGGACTCATCAGGTATCTGTCCGTTTATTTCCTGTTCTATATAAACAAAATGTGAAAACGGAAGTATAGAAATACGCTTCTACAATAATGTTAAGTTTATTTCAAATAGATCAGTAATGCTTCTATATTCTTGTGTATCTAATAATATAGGTATGTCACGATGCAAATAGATGTCTAAGTTTCTACATATTAAATAAATTATTATAGAATTTGGCATTTCTAATTTGATTTACCCAATTGCCTCCTATTTAATCTCTCGTTCAACAGGGAAAACCACTTGTTGACACGGTATAATTATGACTAAGATACCTTCAAAGCATTCTGGAGCATCCTTCCTAAATAACAAACAATTCCTACAGCCAATAAACTGCTCATAACAATAAATTCGTGACCCAAAATCTCTTCAAAGGCAGTGCAATTAAATCGAGTGCTGGAATAACTTCCCACCTGGCACTTGGCAACTCGCCCAGACTGTACCTAGGTCTTGTCAAAATGTTTAGAATTATGAGTTAGAGTTACGTCAATATAGCTCTTACTTCATACATTCCTATAGTCTTCACTCATCTTACACATACGTGGGAAACTTCCAGCCATGATGATGAAATATGGCGCGGTGCCCTGAGCGTGAGGCGGGCGATTTCAGAAGGGATCTCTGCAAGTACTGGACCCGATCCCCTAGCTATTACTAAAAGCGAATGGTCCGGTCTGTGTCAAGTATCTTCACAAACTAACAATGGGCGTGGAGAGGCGGACACAACCGCCGCATCGCATGTCGGGAAGCGGATCTGCTGTTACCGCATCCCGATGGGATGGGGTTTTAGTAGGTATGCACAATCGCGAGTCCCACATAACTCTTCCGCACTAAGCAGTCGCGCCACGGTAGAGTATGCGCAATGTATTTCCCCAAGTAAAAAAAATATAGATAATATTACAAGATTTAAGCAGATGTTCATGTTTTTCATTGTTCTTTTTTCTTTATAGCATGTTAACACATCGTCGGCGGTTGACTGAAGTGTTTATATGTACTACGGCTGATCCGTGTCCAAAAATAAGACATGCTGACATGGTCTGACATTTTTTCTAGACATTTCTCCAGAACTAGCTACTTACTAGCACAAAGTCTGCTTTTTCGGGATAATATATGCCTCCTGCCTTTTTGCCCCCTGTTCTATATAAAACCCCTACAACCTCACAACTTTATTGACCTATATTACTCATATATATATTATATATATGTATAGTATACATGGCCAGGGCTTGATACACATAATCTCATAACGATTTACTATTAGGTAACAGTACGTAACCAACACTGACATGACAACAATTTATATAATGTTTTGGTTTGGTTTATTTTAATTTTTTTTATTTTCAGTACAAAGTATTTTTATCACAGCGTAAATACAAGAAAAAGTACTTTATTTAGGTGGAGACAAACAAGGTTATTAAAATAATTTATAATATAAATAAGGTTTTGAATGTGTATCGCAGGAACGTTTGTTTAAAGGAGTGTTTGTTTGATTGACTTACTACTTTTAACTAAGTCGGTTACAGGTAATAAATCGTCATTTGACACTTTGTTACCAACGCATCCGAAGTTTTTTTGGACATGTAACACGCAGAGGTCCAGAAAGTTTAGAAAAAACTCATCCTGACTGGAATAGTGAGGGCACCAGACCTCGAGGCCGATCCCCTACTATCTATAACGGTCAAGTAAAGGCCCTTACAGGTCTTACCATCACCCAGGCGCATAGGTTTGCCGAAGACAAGGAAGAGTGAATGGAGTTGTGCGGCGCCACTAACACGACCTTCAGAAATGAAGAGTGAAGCTGAAGAAGAAATAATCCAGTTAAACCAATCAATCATCCTTAATGTGCATGTAACTATCTGACAAATTTAAATAGTGCACCAGGAAACGATATGCGCCAACCATTGTGACATAACGCAGCTAAATTTAGCGTAAACCCGGCGCATCCGCAGGTGAGGCAACGGAATTTAGCCTCTGGAATCTAGGTGAGAAGGTGGCGAATCGCGGGAATGAATTGTGTAAACTAAATGCCAATTTGAGCTGTTTATTCAGACTTCGGCGAAACTTTGTATGTAAAACTGGTTTTCCTTATATTTGTAAAGAAGACAACTGAATTTCGTAGGGATTTATTTATTTGTTGAATCTTGGACACTGACAGAGTGCCCTAATAACTGGAAGCGTTCGAGATCTGGGTTCATCGACGTATGGTTAAAATATCCAAGACAAACCGCATACGAAATACAACCGTGCTGAACAGAATGCAGAAAAAGAAGTGCTTAGGTAAAGAAAAGGAAACATTCGAACATGTCGTACGTAACTCGAACAAAAAATACGAACTCCTTCAAATAATCATACCAGGAACTGGCAGATAGCAGGAGACCTGGCCGCAGACTGAAGTGGCTGAAGTATCTTAGACAATGGTCCGGTCAAAGCACCAAGTCATTGTTCAGAAGCGCGGGAACCAAAAAGAAATTAGCCATGATGATCGCCAACCTTCGAAAGGAGATGGCACTATAAGAAGGGATTTATTTAGCTTTAATTAAATTTGGTTTAATTATAAATAACGTAACGGAAAGTCCATACTTGCTGGAAGAGATTATGCGAGTCTACGTTCCGAACAATTATCACCGCTGCCGGAACATAACCATTTTGCTGTGTATTCGACTTACACTGTCTGACGTCAACAAGCTCCTATTCCCCTCTTAATCACTCTTATCGACTCTTCGCCGGAAAACTACCTACTTGTGAAATGTCCCATACATGTCAATATACTTAGAAAATATTAAAGGATAGCAAAAAGTTTTCTAGTAATTTTTATAAAACTTACTAAATTGTATAGTTTTATAATACTTTTACTTAAAAAAATTCCATAAAAAACCTGTAAATAAATAAAGCATTATTAAATAATTATTTTCCATACTTCGTCTTACCCAGGGAATTTTTTATCTCTGATATGGAACGGTGGGAGTTAAGTAAGTTAATAGGAGCGGTAAAATCTATAAATTTCGACTTTTACCTTCTCCTCGCGATTCTGAGTAAGATTCAGATTAGGGTTAAGACTAATTTTGACTCCCATCAAAAATATATTAATAATTTATTCCTAGACTTTTTGAATACATGTACTTCTGGAAATACTAATACATATGAAGATTTTAGCTATTAATTATTAAACAATACATTTTAGGTTTCCTTAATGTTGGTCTACGTATAACTTTCTACATTGTTAATAACTAATATTTACTGATGACCAGTATAATAAGCAATTTAGATACAACCATACATGTACTAATATTTGTCATAACAAATTAAAAATAATCAAAACAATATAACAAATTTTCTGGAATAATTACTAACCGAAATGCTTTAATAAACAAATTCCATATTGCATACAGTACTGTGCGCACGCGCAGAACAAAGGCCACACAACGAGTTATGGTTATCATAATAAACCATAACAAAGACTTGTAAGTCACATACAATGTAGTTGTAAATTATCAAAAACTGTAAAACGTATGAGGCGCCATAAAACTTAAAAATGTTAATTAAAAAATAAATTTAGACAGGAACTTTAATTTATGTTGTTTGTATTTGCTTTATTTTGTCATTCTTTATTCAAAAACAAGCCAAAACATTGCTTAACTAATACAGGTTTATAGTTTTTATAAGATTTTGTTTCATCGGCAATTGGATGCATGCGCGTTACCATAAAGGTATTTAAATAATAGAATTTTTAACCTACCTCAAAAGGCCGATGGCATATCATTAAAAAAAATGGGTGCGTGTACTTATGTACGCGCGTAAGAAGTTATACTTCTTTGGCATTATTAAAAATAGTTTTTGATTGCATGCAAATAATTAATTACAATTAAATAATCAAAGACTGGAAAAGGAGTCATTATAGTCAATTAAGTTCAGTTTACATTTGAAAAATTAAATAAATAATTATTTACTATTATTCTCTTACATTAAGTGTAACATAAATTCTATTTAGTTAAAAGTATATATTATTATATATTTAGAACATCTCTACCAAACACTAAGGGTGAGATCTATAGTCCGCACTTGGACTTTGCTCAGACTTACCTTACGAAAAACTTTGCTTAGTGTACACTAAGGTTAAACTATGATTTCGTATTTATAGACATTTTAACGGTTAGATTAAGCTAAGCCCAAGCTAAGACAGCAAATGTCAAAATACAAATTGATGTTTCATTTCATGCAATACTTTGTTTATTATCCTTTAAAAAAGTAAACAATAACAAATATTTAAACATCTAAAACGGTACACATATATCTTCAATTTATTGTTATTTATGTATTTATTTATTTTATTATTGCAATAACTAGAAATTTACGAGTAACCTTTAGAAAATGTATTTAAAGATGGCAATAATTTTGTTACGTAGAACGGATCGCATTGTTTTGGCAACAGCAACAGAGAACTTGTATCAACAATTCAAAAGTTTCAACCGCTTTTTCACTTCTCTGTTTCTGTTTGTTTGAGCATATAAATATTTATTAAAACAACGACTGGCTTTGTGACTTGGACCTGTACCGATCCCGTATACCTACTTAAGACCTACGCTTTCCTGAAGGACTGTGACGTTTTGTGTTTTGGCTTTGATACGAATTTTCAATATCGAAAGTGACAATGGAGAATATAGAGAGAGTTCTAACTTCAATAGAAAACATTGAAACGTTAGGAACTGCAGCCGATATGAATCCCCGTATGCCTAAGCTATATGTTCGGAACGAATACAACCAAAATCCTTTCGAGCTGTACAGTGAGAATGAATTTAAAAGAAGGTACCGTTTTTTTAAACACACGGTACTAAATGTGATCCTGCCACTGATAATTACAAACTTACAACCTTTTAATAACAGAGGATTGCCAATTCTACCGCAATTGCAAATACTTATTGCATTAAGGTTTTATGCAACTGGATGTTTTCAGGTAATATTGTGGTCATAAATATGTATTGTTTTTCGATTTGATATAGACAGTACTTTCAGATTGTCAGTCCAGTGGGCCAGAATGCGTCCCATGCTATTTTTGCTTGTTCTAGGTCACTATCGGACAAATTGTTATTGCCAGTTCACCTTACAGACAGCTATATTGGTATCCTTTGTTTTCTGACGGATCACCTCATTTCTAATTTGATCCTTCAGAGAAATACCAAGCATAGCTCTCCCCATTGCTCGCTTAACCAGTGTCAGTGATGTTTCTTCACCATGCATCATCATTGGCAGGACACACTGGTTGAAGACATTTGTCTTCTGACTTTCAGAAGCATAACATATATGTAACTAATAATTATTCCTTGAAAATATTACAGATGGTGTGTGGCGATTTGAACAGCATAAGCCAATCTTCAGTGTGCTTAATTGTAAATAAAGTTTCCGCAGAGTTGAGTAAATTACTTCCTAGATTTGTGAATTTTCCAAGAAATATGACCACAGTCAAAAGGAAGTTTGAAGAATTAGGAAAATCTAATACGCACCATGGCCTAAATAATATAATCGGAGCTATTGACTGTACCCACATTAAAATTAATAGACCCAGAGGTATCACCCACTCTGAAGCATACAGGAATAGAAAAGGGTATTTTTCTGTAAATGTGCAAGCTATAATAGGGCCTGATCTCGAAATATTTGATATAGTGACTAGGTGGCCTGGAAGTTCACACGACAGCAGGATATTTAGAAACAGCCAGGCGTATGCAAGACTGGTAAATGGTGAACTAGAAGGAGTTTTAGTAGGTGACAGCGGCTATCCAGCACTGAACTTCATGTTAACACCACTTTTGAATCCACAAACAAGAGCTGACAATAATTATAATTATTCTCAATTGAGAACTAGGAATATTGTTGAAAGGTTTTTCGGAGTGTGGAAAAAGAAATTTCCATGTTTGCAGAGAGGACTACGATCAAAATTGACAAATACCAGCAACATAATTATAGCTTGTGCTGTATTACATAATATAGGTATACAGAGAGGGGATGTTTATGACGATGGTGATCTTACTGATCAAACACCAGAAGTCGAACAACACAGAAACAATGAAAGATCTACTACAGGTCTAGCATTCCGGCAATCTGTGATTGCACAATTTAACTAGGTTGGTTTGGTAATAAAGAAAATTAAAACAAAAATTGTTTCATTTTAATCATTTATTTTCAGATTCTTTTTTAAACTGTAAAATTTCTAGTTCTAATTTATATTTATGTCGAAGAAATTCGATTTCTAACTGATTTTTTAGTTTCATGTGTTCCACTTCTATCTCAAATTTTTTTTTGTTGTTGTCTAACTCTTGCCACAGCAATTTTTTTTTAATATCCTCAAATGAAGTTTTATTTTTTCTGATCGCTGATGGTGTAGCTGATAGCTGAGAGGGTTCACTTTTAGTGGTGACCTCAACACTGGTTTCCGTTAACCCAGCTTCATCAGTCCAGTCCTGGCTTGTTCCCGGCTGAATTACAGATTCAAGTGTGGCCTCTATACTGGACACTCTTGCCCTCTTTGGTCTCCAGCTTTCACCGTCGTTGTCATAACCAGTACCAGCTATAAAAGTAAACAGTCAAATAAGTTATCATATAGGTATGTCTTTTATTGGTTAGAATAAGATAACATGCAGGTCAACTAATATACCTGTCCAGAAGTCTGGTAGGGGTGAGAACAGAGTGTTGTCACATACTTTGGGAGAGGCCTATGTTTAGCAGTGGATGTGAGTTGGTTGATAATGATGAGGAATTATATCTTTGGGAAATGATCTTACCTTCTACTGTAGTTAATGTGTCACAGTCTATTGGCACATCTATTGATGGCATTATTTGTGGCATGACTGCAATCACTTGAGTGTCCATTGGCCCCATTTCAGGCGGTGCTGGTCCTCCTCCTGTCCTCTTCCTTTGGGCTTCAAGGGTTTTGGCATCCCTAGCTTTTGCCTTCATATTTTGCCACATCTTTTTTAATTGTTTAGAATCAGCCTAAAATCGAAAAAAAATTGTACTGAAATATAAAAGTTCATATGACAAACATGAAAATTTTATCAAACCAAAATTTACCACCAAGGTTACATTAGCATTGCTTTGGCTTTGGCTCATTCTATCCTTGTACCTAACTATACTCTAGTTATATATCTATCTTTGTAATTATCGTACAGCATATTGATATTTATAGATAGTGTATGTTGGTACTTGGTGGATTACTTACAGTATGTGACACGTTAGAGTTATTAAATTCTATTGCTAATTCTTCCCAAGCCTCGTGTTTCTTTTTTTGGGAAACGGCGTCCGTCTTCCTGTTCTCTAGAATGCCAATCTTTGACTGAACCAACTGTACAAGCAGTTGCCTCTCATATTCCGAGTAAGGCTTCTGTTTTTTTTTATCCATTTTTTGTGAGCGAGTCCGGTCCGAGTGAGAATAGCCGTGGTCAGTCGTTTAAGCAGGTACAAAATCCGTTGAGCAAGCAAGGTCGTCAGGTAATAAAAGGTAGAAGATTCAGGTAATCGAAAATAACGGTCAACGGATGTGAAGCGATTAGCGAGAGACGAAGTTGGTTTGCTTATATTATGTAGTTTGAATTTTGTTGTCAACATATGCCAGTGCTGCCAGATGACAGATACGATATCACACCAGTTATTTATAAGATCTCTCAAAAATGGGGTTGAACACTTATATAAATAATGTAAATAAACAACAATAGATACCATAATAATGTGTAATTATTTTATTTCATGCATTTCATAGGTATTTATCAAGATCATTTAAAATTTCTTTGAATTCAAATTCTATTTTTCCCAAAGTCTATGGAACTCTGATACCAAATGGCAACACCGTTCATTAAAAACCGACAAAAATAAAAAGTCCAGTAAAAGATATGATGGTAGAGCAAATTTTAGGCCATTATTTTTGTTAGGCTTATAGTCAAAGTTTTTGGTAAGTCGTCGATTTCGTGGACTTGAGATTAAGCTAAGCCAACACTAGGGAGGGATTCGCAGTTTGCTCTATAAATACCGACTGTGTCTTAGCTCGATAGTTAAGTCAGAGTAAAGTCCAAGTGCGGACTATAGATCTCACCCTAAGATGTATGTTGTAGCTTTGGCAGTATTGCACAATATAAAATTAATAAATTTCTTGGAAAAAATAATCAAAACTCCTTTATTTGTTTAAAAGGTAAATGACAAATGTCATTATGGTCATTCAAAATTCTTGGCATACGAACTTCACGCATATTCTATTTCTTTTTACTTGTAGATTGTCTTATTTCTTTCTCGCTCGCGCACGCTATAATCACACTCCCAATTTTGTGTCACAGGTGCGCGCGCATCGTAAAATTTCACTCTCATAAATTTTTCATAACGCGCCTAAAGAAGTATAACTTCAAAAAGCCTTGGCGATTAAAAAGAGTGACGGAGAGTTATTTGCCATTTCTTCCCTTTGAGCACTGGCAGAAAATCTAAATTAACTAGTTTGTTCCTGTTCTGAATAAATTAAATTTCGATCTTTATACTACAGATAAGGCAAGTTCCACAGTTGTCAATGACGGAATCAGACTGGAATTGGAACTCTAAAGTGCATACAACCTAGTTTCGATGCAGTAAACCACGAGGTGGTTTGGAATACGGAAATAAAAATCTGAATCGCTATTGATGTAATGTGACCCTGCAGATCTAATACTCAAATGACAAGGCAATGTTTAATTCGTCCCGCTATGACCAAAATCAGCGAGTACAATGAATCATGACAATAACAAAAGATGTTTGTCATTTGTTCTAAATAACAATGAAGTACAGTATATAAGTAATACAGTAGATTCTAGGTGATTTAATATTTCTCCGGTCTCTTGATAAATTGAATAAAATCAATGTGAATTGTTCCCCTCAGTAATTTGAAGTTGAAGGAATAGTATCTTGCTCGCCAACACGCGATAGTTGGAAGTTCGGACTTCCCTACACTCTATAAAGTGTTTATCACGCACAGATCTGTCAATTGTTTTTTTTTAATTATTTGTACAATGACAGACTTGGAAAATCTTCTCTCAAAAATTTTACAGACTTCTTTTCGAAATAATTATATATTTAATTGTAAATCCATAATAATATGGAAATAATAAATCTAAATTTAAATCGACCTCTTAATTAATTGAAATTTATCTCTGGTATTATCGAGAGTCGTACTTAAAAATCCAGCGGCACTACAACCTTTTAGGTCTGGGCCTCAGACTTCTATATCTGTTTCGTTAATATTTGTTTTTTCTAATAGAAAAGTAGCCATAGGACTCAGCCGCCTCTCTATGACGAATGATAAGCTGAGTCCTATGGTTAGAAGACGAGGAAAAAATTGGAGAAGATATGCCCATCTCCACCTCCAATGTAACAATGAGGCTTAAGACAAATCGTTCTATAAAAATGGTATCGCAAAATTGTAAGTATACCGTCGTATGCGCATTGGTTATACGTCATTCAATTACCTGGAGGTTGGCAACGCGTTTGACGCGTTATTTTGAGTTGGCACTCACACAATTGACTCATAATCTTTTTGTAACTGTAATTCACGGTTTGCGCTCGCGAAAATGATTTAATTTGTGGAAAAAATGTGTTAGACAATTACCTCGAAGCGATTAATACCGTTAGTTAGCTTGTCGATTTTTATTCAGGTGGATCAAATTTTATACAGTAATCTCTCCTATAACACGGTAGATTGGTTACGCGTTATAGGAAACGCATTGTAGAAGTATTATCGCTATACATACGAGGTGGATTTAAATCAAATATTAAGAAAAAGCTAGAGCTACAGCGCTAGAGCAGTGTTGGCCTAGTGGCTTCAGCGTGTGACTCTCATCCCTGAGGTAGTAGGTTGTATTCCCGGCTGTGCACCAATGGACTTTCTTTCTATGTGCGAATTTAACATTTGCTCGAAGGGTCAAGGAAAACATCGTGAGGAAACCGACATGTCTAAGGCTGCTGCCTCGAATTTTGCAGGCAGCGGGGCGGCGGCGGCCGCGGCGCGGGAGCGGCAGGATATAATGCGTAAAATCAAATGGACCGGTTCTCGAAAACAGCGGCGTGGCAGCGGCGCGGGGGCGGGTAACGAGCGGTGCAATCCAGTCAAGCGGTGACCGCCCGCGTTGCGCGTATGCATTGTAGTATAGTGCTGTACATATTTTTTGTGACGTATCAAAATGACCTCGGACGTGCAAGAGCAAATTATTTCAGCAATCTTTGAAAGGAGACCCATATGGAACTATATTTTTGCATATAACATATTTTTGCCCACAATAAATCGAGCGTTAGGAATAAATTTGAATCAAAAAGATGTTGTCACCGTTTTTTAGACATTTCGTTCGCGAATAAAAACAAATATCTCGACTACACAAACTCGAGCACAACACTACACCGCTATAGTGCCGCGCGATCTGCCCGCTGGTTTGGAGAACAGGTATGCGTTGGCCGCCTCGCTCCCGCGCCGCAGCCGCTGCCGCCCCGCTGCCCGCGAAATTCGAGGCAGCAGCCTTAGACCCAAAAAGTCGACGGCGTGTGTCAGGCACTGGAGGCTGATCACCTACTTGCCTATTAGATTTTAAAATGATCATGAAACAAATTGGTTGTAGCGCCACTGATTTATTAATTTTTTTTTATTAAGGAAAGGCTATGTTATGAACTAAATATGTGCGTACAAATCATTATCAATGTAAGCGAAATTAGAGAATGGTCACTAAATAAATTCAAAACCC
The DNA here is from genome assembly GCF_905475465.1 of Pieris napi. Taxonomy (NCBI): domain Eukaryota; kingdom Metazoa; phylum Arthropoda; class Insecta; order Lepidoptera; family Pieridae; genus Pieris; species Pieris napi. Next base: position 1,701,310 of record NC_062252.1, read on the forward strand.
TCGTTAAACGTAAAGTAATCAATTAAGCATTTTATAAATTTGACGATTATTTAAATGATCCTAATCCTTGGGATTGATTTGCTCCAGTTCAATCTCGTATGACTCTAACCTTGGCAATTAAAAAGAGTGGCAGAGTTTATTGCCAGTTCTTCTTGCCCGCTCTACGCCCTTGACTTGCGAACTGGTAGTATATGTAAATTTAGAATCAATTTAACATCATTTCTGTTGACGTTCGTAAGTGTACTTAGTTACTACATGAATAAGTTATTTTAAGTTTAAGTTTACTGTGTATGTAGACAAGTGGAATTACAACCTAGTCAAGTGGAAAATTGTAGTTAATTAGATAACATGAAGTGAAAACTAGTATCACCTTTTTAATACTGACGTTATATTTAAGTCAATGCGAGAAAGTTAAACTCGTAATATGATACTAAATATAAGAGTAATCACTCTCAACACTGGGGTCATGCGTTCGTGGCCAGACTGTGCACCTATGTACGCAATAAATTTAAAAAAATCAGGGGCGCTACAACTTTTTAGTCTGGGCCTCAAGATTTCTGTATCATAATTGTCAATCTCAAGAATGTGATCAGCCTCCTGTGCCTGACACACGCCGTCGACTATTTGTTTCCTCACGATGTTTTCCTTCACCGTTCGAGCGAATGTTAAATGCACACATGGAAATAGAGTCCATTGGTGCAGTGGTACGCTGTAGCTACTAGGCCAACACTGTTACATAGTAATAATTTAATTGCACAAATATCGTGTATTGGGAGGGTAGTTGAGACTAAGCACGGACTTTCTTTAGTCAAAATCCAATACGTTACGTACGTACACAAGTCATAAATATCGATGTCATGAATATATGGTATATTACCCATATATCTACTGGCCGTAAAAATAATAAGAGTAGAATAAATGCTGTGGAAAGTAAAAGAGTACGTCATGACAAGGATACGAAAGAGAATGTTTGTAGGTTTGGACATGTAAAACGGATGAATGATCCGTTTGCCCCCTGTTCATAAAAAAAAAACACATAACCGACGAGAATTAATGGTGAATATCATGAAAGTGGATGAAGAGTGAGAGGTACAGGACCGTAGCAAGTTCCGTCTCTGTCTACCCCTATAAAGGCATAATGATATAAATAAAAATCTATATCAGACACTAGCTGATCAACTATTGCTGTCAAAATACCAAGACATAATACAGAAAATTGAGAAGTGCGATGTTTTTTACGAATTGAATAATAAAGCATGACTTTTTGTGTCTCGCGTCCGTCCCGATTTTTAAAACATCAAATTGGCTGCATCAAGACAATTGACTTCATTGGCTGTGATTAAATTAGGTCGGTAAACATTCGTAATCAGTATTTACTCTCGTTAACGAGCTATTAGGATAAAGCAAAATATTTGTAGACCACAGAGTGAACCTTACAATTACGCTTAATAGAATGTTAGTGCTATTAGGTTCGAACGCTATAAAGCGATCTCTTCCAGTTTAAAAAAAAAGAATAAGAAAGCCTTCATACCAATGATGCTACAACATCGGCGCCTCAGATACCTGTTCAGTGATCATTTCTAATAGGAGATCCTTCTATACCACACACCGTCGACTTTTTGAGTTTAAGGCATGCCGGTTTAGGGAGTTTTCCTTCACCGTACTAGCTACTGTTAACTGCGTAGAAGTCCATTGGTGCAAGCCGAGGATCAAAACAACCCCAGGAATGAGAGTCGCAACTAACCCACACTGTTTATATATAAAATGTTAAATAATAATCAATGGCGCTACAACTACGTTTCATGATCATTTGGTAATCTAATAGGCAAGTAGGTCAGCCTTTTGTGCCTGACGCACGCCGTTGACTTTTTGGATAAGGCAAGCCGGATTCCTCACGATGTTTTCTGTCACCGTTTGAGCGAATGTTAAATGCGCACATAGAAAGAAAGTTCATTGGTGCACATCCGGGGATCAAACCTACTACCTCAGGGATGAGTCGCACGCTGAAGCCACTAGGCCAACACTTTACCCACGGGTTCAATTATTGTAATTTTTATTTTGATTCAACTCTAGACTTTCTAGCGAGATATGGGTTGTAGCAATATATGAGTGAGAAATACCCATAAACACGTGCCATGGAGTCATAAAAAATCGAACCCTAATAGAATCCGTTGCTGTTCCTAACAATAATGAATTGTTTCAAGCTTATTATTATATTATAAGCATCTTTAAGAATGCGGGCTAGGGTAGAACTGCATATGTGCGGATATATAAAAAATCCTAAAGCGAGTTCATGGGTTTACGAGAACTAGTTCTTATGGAGTTCTGAAAAATACCTATAAAGTCTCACTAAACGAGTCAAAATAACCAATATCATAGAAAGGTAGAAGTTAAAGAGCTTCTAAGCGCTGAGTCGCTTTCTTCACTAATATCCTTACATATGAAATTGGCGTTTTGTATGGGAGGAACAAAAAGTAGATTTTTTTAAATAGAATATAAAAGTGCATAGATAGCAATGGTACATAATTAATCAAAGTATGTACCATTGCTATCGATGCACTTTTGCCCTCTTATAGGTAGTAACCCTTTACTAAAAAACATTCAGACGGAAATCAATAAAATTTTTGAAGGCGTGGGTGGCCAGTACGACACAACGTCAATTTTTATTAATTTTACTATACTACTTTATACAAGACTTCATTACGTACACTGGTAACTATTTTTTTCTGCTAAGTATTTATTACATTTTTTGCGACTGAGGAAAAGGGATTTTTCGATAATTTCAAAAATATCTATATACGAGTATCGCAAACACTGTATGTCAATAGAATCGTTGGACATTCTCAGCAACTCCATGGAGACAACTCGCCGAGTCGTTTTAGAAACCTTGCTGTGTTTATTATTTGCTATTATTATTATTTTATTTATTCCTACATAATATATGTATTTACAGTAATAATAATAATAATCTTTATTCATTTTTCTCACAAAAACTTAGTACATAAACAAGTGACAGTGTATATTCGCGGATGCTTTGCGGATCCATACGACTTCTTTAATACAAAGAGTATTGCGGGCTACTCGATTGTGTGGTTGCATGGATCTGGTTAGCGCTGCGCCTTAAGTTCTTATGTTATTTTCACACATGTATATTCTTTCTATAACATATTAAGTATCTGATTCTCATTGTAACATGTGTGATATTTGAGAGCAAAAATAAAATAGAGCCGATGTACTACAGTTTTAAAGAACACGAAAAGATACAAAAAAGATTCCATATGTCCAATTACATAATAAATAGTTAATGATGGGATGTTCGCTTAATCGTAACCAGGACTGGATGAAAGACCAAGCTGTGGTCAAAAATACGACTGTGGTAAATCAATTGATTTGAATTAGTCTCGCTTAGCTTAGAATAGTTTAAATTAGAATCATTATATGATCGGAACATTAAAAAATTATATGAACGCTACGTAGATTTGTCTTCTCTTCTTCTGGTGCCACTTTATTGCTAGAAGTTGGCTGTTAACTACTTGAATCGTCGGGTGATTTGCGCTGGTCCAAAAAGCTTCTTGGCGAAAGTGATGCCGGTCCACTCTGGTGCGTTTCGCAACGACTTCTTCCTTCTAACAGCCCGTCTCTTACCTTTTTTTTGCCCATCATTATAAACTGCAACAAATCTATGATGACGCAAAACATGTCCGAGATATGCGACTTTCCGTATTTAAACAGTCTGCATAAACTTTCGTGTAGTCCTGATTCGATGATAGACTCTTATTCGTCACTCTTTGCATGCAGTAGATGCGAAGCATGCGACGAGAGATTGGTGGTGGTGTAACACCACATCTCTAAAGCTTCGAGGCGTATTTTTGTGTCTCCTTTATCAGTCCATGCCTCACAGCCGTATAGTGCTGGCCAGATGTAACAGGGTAAGAGTCGAACCCTCAATTTGATACTAATGTGGCGACAACATAGTACTTTTTCAGTTTATAAAAGGATGCCCGGGCCATTTTGATTTGAGATTTAATTTCTCGATCGGAATCCCATGTCCCTAAGGACTTGTATTGCCGCACGAAATTAAGGGTTCTACCTGCTACGACCATGACAGGTTTAATAGTATTACTGGTAATAACCACTACCTATGTCATAGCAATATATATATAATGGTCAAACCGTCATTTACGCTGACATGGTGCACTCTATTTATAAGTGTTTGCAGGTCATCTACTGATGAACAATCAAATCAATCAAAACTGTGTGGTCTGCGTACCGTTGGTTGTTTGTGATTTTTTCATTCGCCTTTACACCTATCTCTACTCTATTAAAAAGCAGTAACAGTATACAACCCTGACGAACTCCCCGACAAATATCAATTTCTTTTGTTTCTTCGTAATTTACTCTTACTGTTACTTGTGGGTATAAAATAGTGTACGACCTATTCTCAGCCCTACCGAAATTGATAAAACTCAAGCCATTGCCAGGAGTATGTTTACAAAAACTGTGACACAAGAATATTATATATAGACGGAAATTTGTATGTAAAGTTATATTATATTCAGAGTTCCTTATATGTATTTGGATATAGCGGCACATATAATGACGAATAAGTCGGTATGTTTTATTTTCGATGTTTGGCGTAGGTATTTCCCTAAAATTAGAGGTGAGGCAATGACAAGCGCAACTCGTAGGTGAAATTTGGCAAGTGTTTAAGGAATTTTGTTATTACAGTTTTTTTGAAAAATAGAGCATCAGGTTAAGGTCGTTAGAAATGAGTAATAGCGGTCAACGAATACATTTTGACAATGACTTCTTTCATCTGAAAAGTTCATTGTTTAAAAGTTTTAACCTACTATATCTAAAAGCTTTAAAGGTAGGCATTCTACCTAAGAGTTACAGTTAACATGAAAATTTCATATATTTTAGTCCAGTTATAGGATAATTTGTCAGACATTCCAACGCCGTGTAAAAGGAACCCCAGAAAACCAGTAGCGCAACGACCGGGAATCGAACTGGGTAACCAAGGCGTTATTTGCGATACAAAGCCACTTAGCCACAAGGCCCTAAGCTCTTACATCAAAAAAAAAAAAAATTGTTGTCAAATGTTTATATATCCACTCCATATACTATTCAGCTTGTTGTTAATGATAACCAAGTATATAAAAAAGGTAAAAGAATTCCTTTAAATGTGTCACTAATAAATATTCAAAATAAAAAATAATTTCGTTGAAGCGTTAAACGCGTTATGGCGGGACGCAAGACAACAAAAGAAATTACGTCAAAAAATTATTGATAATTTTGCTTGAGAAACAGAGTGTATAAAGCTCTACTTAAATTAAAAGTTTGGTAAACAATGAGCTTAATAATCTTATCCAGAGTCATCCAGAGAATGCTACATTTCTCCTAATGGTTGCTTTATCTCGCTACTTAGCTATCTCCAGGTGATAGTGACAAATGGCTTAGCTTGACAGTTGACATGATTGGGCATAATTGTTAGGGCTATTAATTGTTATCCAAAGTTTTCAATACTTATTTTATTTTTTTATCTTATTTGTTACAATACGAAAATGCTTATCCGCAATAAAAGTCACACTTTGCACGTTATTTAAAAAAAATATCGATTAAAACGTTAACGAATGTTATAAAAGCAATTCTTTAAAGTACATATTAAAATATAATCCAGTAGGTATAAGTTGAATTTCAAATACTTACCGTTAGTCGATAGTTTCTTATAAGAAGAATAATATTCACCACGACCGAAATTATTAAAGTAACTCTAGTTCTAAATAAACCAATTACTAAAAAATATGTAGGCGAAGGTAAAAAGTGTAGAATTCCAGGTATGTAACCCTCACCTAGATAGAAAGTAGAAATATTTTTGCATAAGCTCTCTTAAACACAACTATTTTTATCCAACCTAAATTTAGATACCTAATATCTGTTTTCATTAATAATTCAGACAATTGACCATAAAGAAAAAAGGAGAGCCGACGTAATCCAATAGGAATGCAACCAATGCAACAGATGATGCATTCATGCTTTTTATTTTATTTTGAAGACCTACTTAACCGTTGTTTCCGGGGATATGCCGGGCGAAATGACAAAAAACCTCGCTTAAATGTACTATAAAACAAATTTAACGAACATATATGTTATATAAAGTGATAATTCATTGAAAATACTTACGTTCTTGTAATTCACAGTAACATTAAATAATACGAATACACAACACACGTTCACTTTCGACACCACTGCACTGCGTGTGCGATCTGTCAAACGCAACGGGGTTACCACTTCACAGCACTAAATTTACTCATATTTTAAAAATAATCTCGTAAAGCATATTATAATTATTAACGTAATTAAAACAGAGGGCACTTAGTCAATATGGATAAATATTTATATTGTATCAATAGTTTAACTGACGCGCCTTGGTGTTTTTGCTTCAGTCGTCAGATCGAGAGCTACTAGGTTCACGTTACCAACATTTTATTATTATTAGCTGTAACTAAAAATAGAAGGCACAATATTTAAAAATGTTGGCACGATTCCGCTTGTGAGCTTTAGTAATCGGATTCGCGTTGCTATAAACTATATTCGTTTTATAATATACTAGGTAATCTAATAACTTACTTAGAAATTAGTAAATTTTGAAAAAGCCTGTATAATTGAATTACTTACTAATTTATTGTCGTGAGTGAACGAATTTAGTTATATTAAAGTATACAATAATATTAATAAGCCTCTAATTTGTAGGTACCGAAATAGAAGTAGTAATAGTATCCTTGAATTATAAAAGGCAAAAATAAAACAATTATAACAGTAAACATTTTATTGTAAATAATTTATTGTATCTTTTGCACTCACGATGGGTTTTAGGAGTGCTTCCCGCATTTAAGGGTCTTAAATTTCAAGCTACTTGTCTGGTACAAGTAGCTTACTTAGATTTTACACCCATCGCAAGTAGATGTCACAAGCTTATTCTGTTATCAATTCAGTCGGCTCATAATGCACTTATACTAGACGTTATCCATTGAGCTCAGTACTCGAATGATGATGACAATGAGTTTGAAAACGCAAATTGAAATTAAAATAATCTGTTCCGATTATTCTGGATCAAGCCAATACTACATTTTATGTAATCAAAAATAAATACATAATTATTATAAGTAAATGTTAAACCTAAGAAAGTAATTTTCAAGAAATAATTCATGAATAGATATTTAAGTATTATTTTAAGTACTATGAAAGTGTGAATGTTGCATGTGAAAAGTGAAATATTGAGAATCTTTTAGAAAAATAAGTGTAAAGTGTACCAATGTGAGGTAAGTGAGAGAGTAAATATATGTATAAAATATTACTGTGTTTTGTTTTGTTTCTGCGTAGGTATATCAAAAATACATTGGTCCTAAGAAAAATTAATTGTGACTAGATATCTTACATCGGTTGATTTTGGTATTTTTTGTCATGAAAGACAGGCGTTAATTATGTATTCAACGTCAAGAGGCTGTGCCTCAAAACATAATGTTGACAAGCTGTCAATCTTCTGTTGTTTTTTTTTGTTCGAGGTTGAACAAAACTTATATTTTACTAACGAAATATTGATTCGAGTGTAATGAAATGACATGACACATCCATGATTAGCCATCTCAAATAAGATATTAAGGCGATTTAGCGTCTAATATTTATTTTTAAGACTAATTTTTATCTAAGATTCTTAAAATTTGTCGCTAGTCATTCAAAATTTGTAACTTTAATAGCGTAGAAGAATAATTTTTAACAAATTTCAATTAACTAGTTATTAGAATAAGTATTTTATTAAATGTCATGACGACTAAGTTTGATCCATTACAAAATAGATTTAATATATGAATAGAGAGACTTTAAACTATAATTTACGGCTACAGCAAAACATTTTTATATTCGAGTATTTCCAAAAGAAAAAATTGCCAAACTTTCTGAATTACTAAAATAGCAACACTTAAACTGTCCTAAATGTTTCTGTTTCTGTTGTCCTAACCCTAACGTTTTGGCGCCGTTTTTAAATTTAACTTTTGAAATTACACGAATCATAAATTTTATATTAAAGAGTTATAAAGCTAGGAATAAAATAACTTTAAAAATTACTAGGTACGTTAGAAAAATATTGATTTTATAGAATAAATCATGTTATTGAGAACTGTTAATAATTTCTAATAAAAACACTTTTTTTGCTACATCTATTAATGAGCAAGACTTTTTGGATTTATTGCCATAGATTAGTTCATGAAACGAAAGTTTATTAAAACGGTTAAATGGAAGAAAATAATTCAAATACAACAATCATTCGGGTCACCGACCCAATTTTGTCATTACTATGACAATATTGTAAATACATTTTATATGCCATGGATTACAAAGTAAGAATATTTTGCACAAAGCGATATGTATTTTTATTGTTAGCACTGGTTAATATGTTTTAAATATTTAATGCTTCCACATCTAATATAATTATTGTGTTATCAAATACTACACTTATACATAATTATTATTTGCTTCAAATCAATCCTCTAACTGTACATAAAGCTTTTTATAAAATAAAGTCTACATTAATACTAAACTTTACTATAGACTACGATCTTATCAATAGGTGACGCCATTTTGTTGATAGCCTAAAGGAAAATGGCGCGTATTTTGACATGATATTTTGGGCGCTCGCCCAATATTAGACTAACACTACATTATGAATTATTTCAGGTTGTTAATCTAGCATTTTCTAACAAAACATTAGTCAGTGAAAGACCAATATTTTTTTTGGGAAATGTGTTATAGTGGAATGAGTGAATTTTGACATCACAGTGAACGTCGTGTGTGACGTATTGATTAAAAGTTATATTTTTTCTAAATAAATAACCAAATATAGAAAACAACGCACTAAAACCAAGATGAAGCCCCTCCTAATTTAGTAGACAATTCGCCTATGCCTCTTCCAAACATGTTGCCAACCTAGAAATAAAACGTTTTAAAAATATAATCATTCTAAAATAAAAAGTAAATAAAATATTATTACATTTCCCGCGCTCGTATTTTAAATTATTATTATGATAGTTATAATATTGACAGTTAATTTTAATTAAAACAGCGCCACCTTTTGTATATTGTATGCACCAGTATAGTATATTATTTATGCTATAAGTTTATTCATAGATGTCACTTTAATATTATTTATAGTCAACAAGAGATGGCGCTGCACACAGTTGTCCCCTAAGTCATAATAACACTATATTTTTCCATATTCTCACTTTAAAGAATTATGTAAGAAAATGAACAATTTCATAGAACTTTATGGTATATATCTAAAATATTTAAATTACCTTCCCAACAACAGCAGAAACATTTCCAAGTTTTGCCTCCTCTGTGAGAGACTCAAGTTTCGACTTCCCAGCTTTAGTTCCCTCTTCTGCGCCCTCCTCGCTGCCGCTAGTAATTATATAGGTGTTAGACTCAAGACAAGTAGCCAAGTAGTATTAGCCAATAATCTGATTGTAAAGATTCGATTAGACTCAAGTTAACCAACTAATACCTCAACATATATTTTCAACAGGGCAAGATTTAGGGGAGGGCCAACTTTTCTTTTGATATATAGAAAAACTCCACTGAATTTATTTTCATTTTATTTGGAAATTAATTTGAGGCTAAAGCCAAAGGATCCTTGTTATTGTTTTCATTTCCTATATTTATCGTAAAGGTATAGTAAATTTATTTAATGCAATTGCGAAGATATTAAATGATCCTAGCAATTGCATGTGTGTGGTACATAGCACAGCATATATATGCCAGTCAGGTCTCACCCGGTGTCTTGCTGAGCAAGAAGTAAGCTGCAAGTGGCTTCCTCTGTATGCATCCTTTGTGCGACTTCTAGGTAGGTTTTTGTGTTGAGCTTGTCATCTATTACACCTTGCAGCTCGAAATCACTGTTCATTTTCTGTAACAGCATTACAATGTTTGGTTTTGTTCCTATTGTTACTTTATAAATTCCGAACAAAAAATAACCGACTCTCAATTGCAATGAAAAACATTATATTATTGATTGGCCGGCACGAACAGAGCAAAAAGTAAACAGAGTTTATTTGTATAAAAGGGGTATGAATGTTCTACAAAGCTATGTTTAAAAGTCGGTGCCAATCCTGGTATATATGGGACTAGATTATACAGATCGGTCCACACGGTTATACATAAAAACAACGTCGAATTGATAACCTCTTTCAGTTTTTGAAGTTATACTTCTTTAGGCGCGTTATGAAAAATTGATGAGAGTGAAATTTCGCATCGTAAAATTATCAGTATGAAGTTACCCACTAACGAATTCTTTTTAAACAAGCCGGGTGCCGAACGTGCGCGAGCGAGATGGGAATAAGACAATCTACAAGTAAAAAGAAATAGAATATGCGTGAAGTTAGCAGTTATTATGTAGTGGGTTAGTAAGAAAAATAAATATGTATTACTATGTGAACCATGGTCACGGGCTTAGAGATTTAAAGAATCATTATAATACATATTATATATCAGGCATTAAGAGAGACCATTGGGACAGTATCGCTTAACATCAGATGAACCTCCTGCCTGGCTGCTAAGTTAATCTATATATATTATTATTATTGTAATTAATGTCCACGCTACGGCGGATAGTAAAGCGTGGAAAGTGAACATGTACACAAATAAATAAATGAAATTGTGAAACACGTGAATCGCTAGTTAGCCTTTACGCAAATCCCTAAAATTCTGTACGTACACCGTATACGTATACGTTCTGTACGTATAAACACAAGCTCTGTACGTACACCAGGGGCCGCTTTAGTTATGCAAGCCTCGTCTCTAGCATTATCACACATAATTGATACCTTAACGACAATAGAGAGACAGGCGACTTGTTGTGGATGAAGAGCTGGTCGGTCCTTCAACCAGTTTCCAATGAGAGTCATTTGCTGACTGTACCATTGTTCAAAGAGCTGAAGTATCCACAGCTCATCTGTCACCTGGAATCCATAAATAAATAAGTTAATACCATAAAAATGTTTCAACATAAAATATATTTTTTAAATAAGTCAATAGGAGAACCAAGAATTAATATATTTTATAATAGTTTAGTATTATAAAATATATAAGAGCAACATTTCTGTATGTTAATGTATATATTTTATAATACTTTTTTTGTATGATAATTACCTTAGATCGAATCTGGTCCATAGAATTTCTCATGAAAGTGACGTATCCCTGCCCGATGTCCTTACCAGAGCCTGACACATTCGCAATCGTCAGAATTGACCCGATCAAACTGAAATTTATAAACATTTATAACATGTCTAAAAATAACATAATTTTATTACCCTAGCGTCAAGGCCAGTGGCGTAGCTACCTAGGGGCTAGGCGGGGCAGTGCCCCGGGGCCCTCAAGCTCAGGGGGCCCTCGAATCCTTACCAGAAATCTCGATCGTTCTTAACTTTGGGAAATTTCTCCCATTTTCAAAATAAATATTATATTAGATAGGTTGCAACCCCACTTTAATCAATACATTAATTTGAGAGAAATTCAAAAGTTATGCCTAGGGAATTCCCCTTAATTCTTTCTGTAGTTTGGCAGTGTTGTCAATTTGACAGACAGTGATATGTGCATTTTATTATTCATCGATGTGCGTTTTATTGTGAATTCGAGTTAAGATTTTTTTTTGAGAACTTAAAACATTCATGCTGTATCAGGAGTAAGAAAGCTAATATCAATAAACTTTTTTGTACTGGTCAATATAGAGGTTCAATTTTATTTGATTTTACCACTCATATTGATGTCCGTTAAAGTCAATAAATCGTGTCAAATCTCACAAAAGATTTCGGCTACAGCTCATTGTATAACGCGAATTAAATAGCAATTGAAAACAAAACCGCATCAAGCCTGGATTTAAACGAAGTCATTGATACTTGTATATTTGTATATTTCATATTTTTATTTGATAAAACCTAATCAGTTTACATAGCAGTGGGGCCCCATTTTTTAATTTGCCCCAGGGCCCTTGGTCACCTAGCTACGCCACTGGTCAAGGCGTTGCAACAACATTTCTTCGGATACTGAGAGCGCTACGTCGAAATAGCAAACGAAATTGCAGAGTACCGCAGCGCGGGTCTAAAACTTTATTTAGGTTTAAAGAAGTTTATTCTCATTGCCACTAACATGAGAAAAAAAAGTGCGTGCCTACAAAGTACACATGTCAGAAGTGAAACTTCTTTGGCAAACTAAATTTGAACTCTTGTTCATATTTATTCAAATCTAAAACTTTATATTTCTTTGACTAAGAAGGAGGGAAAATAGAAGATAATATGTTAGGAATTTAATGAATTAAGTGTCAAAAATTGATACAAAAAATAAATTTTATTTCAATAAACTTATTTCTTTGATAATAAAATCATGGCATTTTAATTTACAATTCGTCATTTGAGATTTCAATAAATTATTTTGAATAAAATATAAAATACTTATTTTCATAAATTCTCTACGAAATTTTAATTTTGAAAATAGAATTTCTATAAGGTAATTCACCCTTCTCACTCTCTCTCAATCGGTCCCAATCGCAGTAAACGCAGATTTTTTATTTATTTATATTATCATTAACACGTCTACAGTGTGTAAACAGTGTGAATATAGATATACAAATACATAGAGTGATCATCTATCGGGGATTTTACCTTAGTAATAATTAATTTACAAAGAAGTTTCACTTCTGACATGTGTACTTTGTACGCACTTTTTTTTAACTAAACGCATGTTGTGTAACTTAATACATACCTTCCTTCATCAAACCGCGCGATCTTCGCGAGCGTAGCCTCCAACACGGCTGACAGGCGAGTCGTCATACCCGTAGCCATTGCGTGGAGGCAGGTCTCGATCTGAGCATCCATTTTAGCATGGTACTGGTACTGTGAGAGAGGTTGGTGTTAACATTTTAACCTGCGCGACCCCGTGTGGAGTGTCAGATGCATGTATGTCTCTAGCGTTACTGTGGAGTAAGCACGTCGGCTTGGCGATTGGAGGCACCATGAAGATCTTACCATTTTACTTTGCACTTTATAGGTTGATAGTCTTGCTAATTAGATGTTTAAATAGCCGTTAAATCAATAGTATTGTTTTCATGTACATGGCTTTTTAATAAATTTTGATTATGGTTTAAGAACATATTTTAACAAGCTATTAGAATTCAATTGTTACTGACTAACCTTGTCAGTTGATTTCAGGTCAATATGGACTGTTAAGAAACAAAAATGAAGAAACAAATATCCAATGGCAATAATTTTGATTAAGGATTCCTTCATCGGGTTTCTAATAGTAGTAATGAATTGTAGCAAGGAGCACTATGTCAACCGCAGCCTCCGTGCAGGGTCTCAAGCTGTATCTAGCGTTAGTAGCATAGCATGTGTGTGAAGCCAATTTGATGTAATCAATTTTGACCCCCCAGTGAATTGTACCCATGTAAAATGTTAACAACCAACTCGATGGATGACGTAAATGGAACATGGTTAAAATATTACAGTTTAGGTTTCTTTGGCACGGAGCTTGGCAAACGCCGCCATTTTGAAACATCCGCCATCTTATTTTTAAAGACCACAGATTCATTCTACGTAGAGTTATCTCTGACACTGAAAGGTTATCTCTGATAGAGCAGATATAAACTAATACAATAACAGATTTATTCTTTGGCGAAGGCTGATGTGTTTTAGTACCAAAAAAACCTAGTATTGTCAACAATATTACAAAAATGTTATTAAGCCTAGCTTAGCGTTGCTACATTCTATTGTTATTAAAATTGGATTGAAAATGTTCGTTACGTCTAAAATAAAATACTGTTTAGCTTAAACTGCAAAACCCCTCTCCCATTTTTATTGATCAGCGTACTCCTGCGTACTCCTAACTATCCTCAATTAGTTATTATGTAAATTATTAACAGTATTTTATTTAAATTGATCTACCAATTTAGTAATAATGATCGCAATAACTCAGTGGATTACTCAAGTTATCGAACGCAAATTGAAAAATGTTATAGTATTAAATGCTGTTTTTCATAGGAAATTTATTGGACGTACCCTACGTACTTGCGTACGTACAATAAATGTATGGTATGGGGACATACATATCCTTCCTCAATCTTACATTCCCTAACTATCAATTGAAAAATATTTTCTAGAAACTTTCACTCGTAAATATTAGGTAGATTAAAATTCTTTCCCTTATTTTTCTCTTTTTGTAACGGCGTAATCACAATTTGACAGAAAGAGACGAAAGAGTATTTAAGTTCAAAAAGATAACACTGATTTAGTGTTAATTATTAAAGGGGATGTGGACATTTTAATTTTAGGCGCATGAGACCCGGAGTAATCCATTTATTCTCTACGTATCAACTTAAGACTATGAATACAAGCAGTAATATAAAGAGTACCTTTATTGTCGCCGTTCCTATATTTAATTTACGGATAACGGGGCGTAAATTCATGTTAAAATCATTAAAATAAACATTAAAGAAATATGTATGAAGTATGTAATATAATAATATAAACTAATTATATACACCCATACACCTTTGGGTTATATGGCATAGGACATAACGTAATTGTTTATTTCACTACGCGCTGTTATCCGTTAGTTAAATATAGGAATGGCCGTATACGTACAATATCCACGCCTTCAACAGCGCATAGCTTCAACGCTTGGTTCTTCGCGTCCAGTGCTACATTTACCATAGCACAGATCTCAGCTGGTATTATGTAGTCCGTTGACATGAATGTCACACTTTTTTTCAGCCACGCCTGAAAAATTCAACCAAAGTTTGATCAGACCAGACCTGCGATTCTGTAACTCACTTCACGAACTCACACAGCGGTTTTCGCATCGGCGGTCGCTCTCAAATCAGTCGTGAAGCAGTCATTTTATGATTTGGCATTCTGAAAAGGTGGGAGCTTGTAGTTTATTGTTTATCAGAATGCCAAATCATAAAATGACTGCTTCACGACTGATTTGAGAGCGACCGCCGATGCGAAAACCGCTGTGTGAGTTCGTGAAGTGAGTTACAGAATCGCAGGGCAGTTACTAAAGACGTAATAATGTAATAATGAATAAATAAATAATAAAAACTTGAGAGGTGTCAAGGGACACCCGGATGGAACGAAGTTCCTTTCGATTAATTTATATTTTAAATGGTATCATAACAGTATGATAGATTTTCTCGACACCAATATTATATTTCATCGTCTATTAAAGTTTTAAGAGACCAGGAATCTAGAAGAGGAAGAAGTATGATGTCCTTGTGCTACGCTGGGATTAAATAGTAAAATAACCTAAATATAAAATTAAGTGGCACAATTAATAAGCATATTATTTCGTATTTCGTGGTTTACATATTTTAATTCAGTCTCATCTGGTTCATCTCCTTGTATAAGGTGTTCTCGTTGTTATATTAGTCCACTAAGTTTAAAGGTTTGGTGTTTTTTTTTTTTACATTTTTTAAAGGTATTGTATTTTGCAAGGAAACTAGGGACCCCGCATTTATTGTACAGGGATTCTGGTGTACGTTTACTACGACTAATTTAGTTAAGAGATTCCAAAAATAATTTTAATTTCTTGTCCCTACGAAAAAAAAGCCAACATCACAAGGTGTTTCCAGGCAGTCACCCATCCAAGTACTGACCTCGCCCGGCGTTGCTTAACTTTGGTGATCGGACGAGAACCGGTGTATTACAATAGCAAATAGCAAAAAAGTGTCGTGACAACTTTTCGTAAGAATTTTTTCCGTTTAGCCCCCTTTCACAACGCGCGATAAGGAACTTCGTTCCAATTAGACCACGTCTTGTTGATTTGATTGGACAGTATGCAACGCAACGTTTTAATAACACACTGTCTCTTTCCATGACAGCGTAAACAGAATTAGCAAGAGACGAGTGAGTTAGATAATAGATAGAGATAGAGAGATAAGAGAGAATTATTTATTTTTATTAATAGGATCAAGTAGCCGCTCAATTCTGAGGTCATGAGTTTGATTGACGGCCTTCCCTATGTGCGCTTTAACACTTTGCTTTACACGGAATACATCTTCGTGTGTCAGGCACAAAAGGCTGATTACCTACTTCCATAGTAAGAAAAATGTTCACAAACAGATGAGGAAAAAAGTCACAATAACCAGAACAAAAAAAGTTAATTTTGGAAGTAGTGTTTAGTCAAATATATAATTTTATTATAATAGCCCTAACAAATTAGAAATCTCTCTCATCAAAGACTAAACATTTTCATTTTACTATTATAAATGTTAACCTGGAATGACGCCTCCGTCTTCTGTATGCAGGTCTCCATCATGTCGCTTGCCATCAACTTCAGGCGTTGTTCCAGGTGGGACCTGAACTCTGGTTCTGGCCAGTGCAGGTCTCTAATGAAGCTTTGCAGAGCATCCAGCTTCCAGAATAATTCTTCACTGGTAGCACAACCGTTGCTGTAATAGAAAATCAATAATGGGTGTCTTGTGTGCACTCTGCTTGTGAAAAAAATTAAAAGCGAAGAGATGCAAGTAAGTAAGGGAACAAATGTGTCCATACTAAGACGGCTACAGGATATATATGGAGTTTTTTTGGACACGCAGCGATGCAGAAAGTTTAGAAAAACTCTTCGTGACTGGAAAAGTGAAGGGCACCAGACCCAATCCCCTACTCCGATCAAGCCCTTACAAGTCTTACCATCACTCAAGCGCAAAGAGTTGCCGAAGACAGAGGAGAATGGAAGAAGTTGTACGTTGTGTAGGCGAATGCGACTAAAGAAAAAGATCCTACTGATTTGAAGGATACAAAACCGTATTTTGTTTCTTTCTTGAAGTTCGTAGCCTTAAGTCGGGCGCATACATACTGATTCCTGATCAGGTTTCCGTATCAGGGTTTCAGATGGTCCGCGTGCAAACAGAATGTTCTATTTTATTTCCTATTAACGACGTTTTATGCCCTTTTTGTCTAGCGCCAATAAAAGAGCAATGAGCATCAATTCGTCTTCGTCGTCCATATTCGTGCGTTATCAGAAGCGTCTATGATGGAACTGATCGTTTAAATTCCGAATGCAAAAAACAGAATGTGTGCGCTCTCCACACGGAATTCTTGATTAGGAAACCTGATCAGGATTTCTGATCAGGAATCAGTATGTATGCGCCCGGCTTTACAATGGGGCCTGAAGTCAGTACATTACTTCACCTAGAAGCACAAGGAGCACAATAAAACCTGGCATAAGTACATGTCAAAGCCGTATTTGTGACATGACAATTGACAACCCATGTCATTAGGAAACGTATGTAAAAATACTTAAGTCTTCTAGAAAAAATCGAGCATAAATAAAAATTGTTACCCTTTAATCTCCCATCGTTCCTTTTCAAAACCCTTATGCAGGGATTGCGATATTGAAGACTCCATAAGATCAACGTATCGAACGACCAATGGTGCGAAGGTGTCACGCAAATGTTCGTGAAAAATGCCGTTTCCTGAAAAATTTAGTATTTATTAATATAACTTCAATAAAAGGCAACAAGCATCTACAGAAGCATATGTAAGCTGAAAATAATCTAGCAGTGAATTTTAAGTAATAAAAACAAAAACTTTGGATAGACGATTTGTTTATGAACAGTTAATTCGCGTCCCTTTATAAGTTATATAAGGGAATAATATATGTTTTTGGATTGTTTGTTTTCTAGAGAATACTAGTTACTTATTTCTTAATCCTTTTTCAAATAAATATAGTTTTTTTTATTGCTATTCGAACCTCTTTTTGGTTAAATGTCTGAGATCAATACTGAATAAGGCTCAAAAATAGTTGTACAATTTAAAAAACTAAGTCACACAAAACCATAAAATTCTAAGAGTAAGCATTATTTTTTTTTGGTTATCTAAAACACTTAAAACTTGAGATTTATTTTTTAATCCAATTAATTATATGTGTATGATAGGAGTCTAATCAATTCAGAATCAGTCACAGAGTTCAAAAAAGGGATAAAATGAATGTTAGAGTTATTTGCAAACTATTTCTACATTCTACTGAGTGTTATTAAATAATTTAACACCTTTGTACTTCGTTATTAATTCGTGTTAAATTATTTATTCTAAGTCACACAACAAAAGGTCGCGTTAAGGTTAGCTGAGACCCAAGCGATCACATAAGTTAACATTCAAAATCGAGATTTAGCGCTAAGTATGACATCACGTCAAAAAGTATTAGATTTTGACATATGGGTGTCAGTTCCAACTAGGCCTCGTTTCTGAATCACACCCTTAGAGCTCAAAGGCATATTAGGAAGATTACTGAATTATTAAATTCCAATTTTATGTTTGCATTTTGTATAATTTGTTTTGCCTTAGTTGGGTCCCAGCTCTTTTCACCTGAGCCTTTACCTGCTACTCCACTGACTACAGTTCTAATCTAGGTAAAATCTTAAAACCAGCTTGCCTTTCGTTTTACCATCGGTGCGCAAATAATCATTAAGGATTTGGAACAATGGGAATGAATCCCAGGTATCAGGGGGTTGTTCAGCTAAAACCCTGTCCATGTCAACAGCGAATAACGCCCAGAAGATTTCAGCGTGGTCTGTCAGAAGATCTGAGAACCATGCGAATGCCTGCGCACAAAAGAGTGTATAAGTTTACACTAGAATCAAGTTTATACTAGAACCAAGTTTACACTAGAACCCTGTTTACACTAGAACCCAGTTTACACTAGAACCCAGTTTACATTAAAACCAAGTTTATACTAGAACCAAGTTTACACTAGAACCCTGTTTACACTAGAACCCAGTTTACACTGCAATCAACTTTACATTAAAGCCAAGGCCCAAGTTTACACTAAAGCCAAGTTGCACTAGAACTCAGTTTACACTGCAATCAAGTTTACATTAAGGCCAAGCTTACACTAAAGCCAAGTTTACTCTAGAACCCAGTTTACACCAGAACTGACTACACTTTCAGCCGTATTAAAACGTGGCTAAATGTTTGTTACTATGGTTACAATTTTATTTAAAATGGTAAGCATGACAACAATTGCCGCATTAACTTTAAGTCGCGTTTTACAAGAAGTCTGTTCAATTTAAATAAACGTGTAGCTTTGTAAAATAAATCAAATGCTAAAAATGCAATGCAATTAATGTCAATTAATTAATTACTACAATTAACGAATTACTTTTAACAATACTCATGTATTATATTCTGGTGGGTATTAAAGAAATTGGCCAGTGTAATTGTATTTAACTGTTTCTCAACTTCTAAAATTTATAATTTGAAAAAAAGTCATGCAACTAACTACTTTATATTTTAAACTATGTATATATAGGTATTATATTAAAAGCAAGCGTTAAGATATAATGACACATCTTTAATTCCAGAATATTTTGTTTCAGACTAGAATTAAATATTTGCTTTGACATATTATATATGTTACATATACATTCTATAGATATAGTATACAAAACAGGTTTATAGGAAGAGATGGCAAAATAAATCAAACTTTAAAGATATTTTTCTAATTTTTTAAAAGATTTAATTAACGTTATAGACCACAACTTATTTCTAAGCTGTTTGTGTGGCCATTGACGGACCGCATGTTGCAGTCGACACCGACTCCTCTAAGCGGTCGCCGCACGGCGATCTGCAATTTCCATACTAAATTCACATCCGCAATACACGGACCGCACGACCAGTTTCTCAGCGGTCGGAGCAGTCGCTCTGCAGTCGAATTTTGCCGTGCGGTCGACTGCTTAGAGCTGCCGGACCCACCATACACGAACCGCTACAAGCGGTTGCTGCCGACCGCACGCCACTCCCTCAAATAAAATAAAATACTAACTAATTCATCAAATGAAACGGACATTCTAAAGTAGTTGAAAAACTTTTCAGTGTCTTCTCTCAGCTGGTGATACAAAGTATGAAATATTCCATGCTGTTCTCTTGATTGTAGTATTGGATGCACCCACATACTACGGTGTCTTCTACGCCTACGCTCGCGTAATAATAGTACAAGTAGCAGTGTTTCTTCATCGAATTCCATCTTGTAAATGAACTCGCATCAGTATTATTTTGCGGTCGAACACAACTGCTCCAAGCAGTCGTAGCCGACTGCATTATGCTGTCTACTATTACGCTCTACAGCAGTCGGTCTTGACTGCAACATGCGGTCCGTCTATGGCCAGCTTTACAAGAACAAATCAAATGGTTGTATCGTTGTAACTATAACTCCTAGCTATTTAAAGAAACGAAGCAATTGCGTTTAAGGTAAGAATTGAAAATAGAAAGAGCAAGCATCATAAGAGTGGAAAAAACTAGCAAATTTCACTTCGACCTGTGAAATTTGTCGCATCTGCAGAAACCCTAATTATGAAATAAACTAAACTATTAAAGCAAGTGGTTTGATATCACAAATCTAATCGTGATCATTTGTCTGTGGTCAAACCATAGTGAGAATGAACCTTCATAGACAAGTACCTTTTATGCTGAGCGCAACAACTATTGTAAACGATCACGTGACTATAAGAAAGTTAACGTAAGAAATTTCTATGTGAAATTTGCGATGATAGCATTAACGTTCCAAATTTAAAACCTATAAAAGATAAACTGTAAGAACAGTTTGTAAAATCACGTGATTATCTTATAATTTAAGTTGACGTAGATGCTAAATGTGATCTCCGTTTGTATGGCGTAATCTTTGGGTCTTCTAAACTTATAAGCACAGCTTATATGTTTTGCCACGTTTATTTATATTCAATGTGACATTAGAGACTTTTCTCTATAATAGACAGTTAGTCTTTACTAACTATTTGAGGTTACATGTATTGTCTATTCCTTTTCTAGTGTATAACATGAGTCACAGTGTTTGTTCGCGTCTCATGCCAGTAAAAGGCACTTGGCTAGTACGTGAATTATTAGTGATGAGCGAGCAAAGTAGTTACATTTTGTTGACCAGTCGATTCCGATTTTGCGTTATAAACCTGCGGAGAAACAAAAAAATAAGATAGAAGTGGAGTCAAAGGTCGCAAAATGTTAACGTGTCGATAAGTGAATTTGTTTAGTATTGAGCAATTTATTTAGGTACTTACGATACTATATTATATTATTATATAATTGTATTTTATATGACATTACATTAGAACG
Source organism: Pieris napi (assembly GCF_905475465.1). Taxonomy (NCBI): domain Eukaryota; kingdom Metazoa; phylum Arthropoda; class Insecta; order Lepidoptera; family Pieridae; genus Pieris; species Pieris napi. The sequence goes on from NC_062252.1 coordinate 1,722,480, forward strand.
CCTTTCACTATCTATATACATATATAAAAATGAATAACTGTTCGTAGGTCTCGCTAAAACTCGAATGGCTGGACCGATTTGACTAATTATGACCTTGAAGTATTTGTGTCAGTTGTATACCATATACAAAGATGTCTTCAAAAACTTGTATTTAAAGCTATTAAACACAAGCTTTTAAAGGCATAGTATGAGGTTAAATCTGTTTGGTCAGTTTAAAAAAAAATTGCATTAAACTTTGGCACAAATATATGTAGGTACGAAGTTCACCGAATCATTTAGTTTGAGAATAAATATAAAAACTTTAGAGGTGTCAAGGGACACCCGGATGGAACGAAATTCCTTTCGATTAATTTATATGTTAATTGGTATCATAACAGTATGATAGATTTTCTCGACACCAATCTTACGACGAAAAAAAAAAGCCAACATCACGAGGTGTTCTCAGGCGGTCACCCATCCAAGTACTGACCTCGCCCGACGTTGCTTAACTTCGGTGATCGGACGAGAACCGGAGTATTACAATAGCAAATAGCAAAAAAGTGTCGTGACAACTTTTCGTAAGAATTTATTCCGTCTAGCCCCCTTTCACAACGCGCGATAAGGAACTTCGTTCCAAAATTTAAATACATATGTTAATTCAAACTGTGTAAGCTAAACAAATTCACGTTAACGACAAAGCGACACATCACAGACATTTAAAACATTGATACTACGATTATTGTATTACGTCACGAAATATTTCAGACTTATTTCAATTACGTTCGTGATTCATAGTACAATAGAAAAGTTTTTCTATAACAATAAAGACAACGGACTTATGTCTGGCTGAAAATATTATATGACCAATAAAACATGTTTAGCCAAGACATTCTTCTATAGTGCTTTTACGAATAAGCTTTCACGTACACGTATTATATGATATTTTACCTGCAGGTGCTACGAAATTTTAAACGTAGTTTACGTTCTACGCGAGGCGTAGCACTCGCCCGACACGAGACGGGGTGAGAAAGTAAATCGAAAGAAAACGGCGGTTTCTACGTAACTAGTTAATTGGTTGTGTCGTGGTTTCGTCTTTTGTTTTACAATCTCACCCGCCTAGATTGACCAGTTAATACCAATTTAAGGTTAGATAAAGAATATCAATGTATTTAATTCTCAATAGATTATCATTAATTTAAAGTGAAACCAAATTTATTTAAAATATATTCTAGCAGCAAATTTTTAAACTTCAAGAAACTTATTTCAATTTGAAAAGGCATTTTGCTTGAGATGTTTTATCGGTAAATTGTATCGGTTTTAATTATCACTGATAACTATACCTCTGCATAGTGTTCTTCATTCTGCTGCAAAAGATCTACGCAGAGCTCAGCCAAACGGATCAGGTCCTCCAGCTTCTTCGCTGGAGTCACCATCGTGTCACCACGCAAATCCTCTGAAATTCGATTCAATCACTCATCGCTATTTTGACGACCTCATTCGAGTCTACTGTTATCTTTATTTGGTTTATTTAGTTATATACAAGTATATTGAGTCCATGGTAAACAATAATCTTTTGATTTATAATTTTCACTTTTTTGCTAAAAACATATATGTATGATTACACGACGTCAAACATACATTATACAGTAGTGAATTAATGTCTAAAGGTGATATCAGACGGTTCACTCGAATGATTGTTCACTCGAGTGAATGCTTCATTTTTTTTCATTCTATGTTCACACGGCTTAGACGAAATGATACAGAAATGAACATTCATTGTTCTTTCTTTTAAATATGTCAACGAATGAAGTCGTACGTCTTGGAATTAGTTTAATTTGTGATCATTTAATCAAAGAGTTGACAAAAAAGAAGCAAAAAAAACGTCGCAGGTGGTGGGTGCGACCATGGATTGAAAGAAGAAATTTATTTAAAAAAAAAAGTAATGTATTTTGATCGTTCCACTTGAACATCATTTTGCCGCATGAAAACAATATAATAACACACAGAAAACAAAAGTTATAACTTCGTCGACAACGTGATGTCAGTCGGCTACAGGACTCGAAACAAAATGGCCGAATCCGAATGAACGTTCTCTCAGTGTTCAGACCGTTCATTTCTCGTTCATTCGGAGTGGGAATGAAAGGTACCGGATGCCAATATCCAACACTGTTGGATCGGTTCACTAATGAATTCATTCGGCACTCGTGTTTCATTTTTTGTTCAGACATTTCATTTCGAGTGAAATGTACCGAATGAAAGGTGAAAATGAACAAAAAATGAACCGTCTGATATCACCTTTAGGAATTTAAGATGATTCATTAGCGATTTGAAAAGTGTATGGTTATTTTAGTTACGATTATATGATTTATAGTTCAGTGTGCTTTTTAGAACATCGCCTTTGTCGCTTGTAATATTGCGCATGCGTTCAGGGTTACCATCGTCTTACCATGTTAATGGCGTCTTCTACTGAGTTTGCTGTCAGGGTACCATCAGACTGTACAAACCTTCAATATTAGCTTTCTGACTGAGTTGTTGGTAGTTCAAAAGTGCTGCGTTCTCCAAACAATTTTGGATCAGGAACCTAACATCCTCTGGTGCAACTGGTGTTACCACGTCCTTCATTAACACTCGCTCTAATAGGGACAGCGTTGCCTAAAATTTGCAAGTATTAGAATGGATTCAGTAAAATTAGATTATCTTTAAAGTATACTCAATATATATGTTAACGTAAAATTGTAAACACCGTTAGATTGTAATCTATCTCGCGAGATTATAAACTGTCGAAAGATTGTGAACCTCAGCTTACTGCTTACAATTTAACGTATTATTATTCGGTAGATTGTACTACACTAACTTAGTTATCATTCAAACTTCTTTGGTCAATTACAGATTAATTTTACTTCCCAACAATTTCATATAACTACCGAATAATAATACGTTAAATTGTTAGCAGTTCGTTGAGGTTCACAATCTTTCGACAGTTTATAATCTCGCGAGATAGATTACAATCTAACGGTGTTTACAATTTTACGGTGACATATACACAATAGTAGTGGTAAGAATAAACAAAGAACACTTAATTTGAAAAAACTGCATTTAAAACTAATTTGTAATAAATAGGTTTCCGTTTATTTTATTTGCGTTTGGTACCTACGATTGATACAATATCAATGTTAAACACTTTGAAACAACGTTGTGATCATCTGAGGAAAAAAATATTATCAAGAGTACAAAGGAGACAGGAGTTCTTAAAATTCTTAATTAAATATACCTTCAGAGAATACAATGTTGGCTAGAGTTGTATGAATATGTATAATGCCGTTCTTGAAGGTAACAATGGCCATTGACAGTGAAATTTTATCTCTTTACTGAAAACCAGTCCTAAAACATAAACTTACTTTCAAAGCCCCCTCAGGCCTTCCAAAGGGAAATGCGTATCGAAAGTTGGTGACCTGATGTTGCAAAAGTGATTTCAGCCGCTCTTTGATCTCAGCGAATTTCTCCTTCTCCTGTACGGTGATGCTGCCCACACCATCGGGCCTGCCAGGCAACGTGGCGGTACTGTGAAAGGTTGGTTGGACTCACTCTAGTAAGGCACAAGCGGGAGGGGTCTCGGAAACTGCAGTATTTTAAATGACAAATATTTGATGAAATATCGGATCAGCCCTGCGATTCTGTAACTCACTTCACGAACTCACACAGCGGTTTTCGCATCGGCGGTCGCTCTCAAATCAGTCGTGAAGCAGTCATTTTATGATTTGGCATTCTGAAAAGGTGGGAGCTTGTAGTTTATTGTTTACCAGAATGCCAAATCATAAAATGACTGCTTCACGACTGATTTGAGAGCGACCGCCGATGCGAAAACCGCTGTGTGAGTTCGTGAAGTGAGTTACAGAATCGCAGGGCAGTCATAGCTTCACGCTTAAAGTTTCATGGGTAACCTTTGGAAGAGAGCTTTAAGGGTATACAATAACCAGTTACAAGTTTAGATTTGAGAAATTTCCCTTCGTCAAAAACCTATTGGATTTTGACATCCGGGAGTCATGTCAAAATCAACTCTCGTTTCTGAAACTTACTCCGAGTGTCTGTCTAGTAAAAATGTAATGTAAATAAGGTTCAAGTATCGTCATGTTGAATACTGCAATTTCCGTAAAACAGGCAGTTCAGTATGCATAGGATATTAACACACAAGCAGACAGAATGGATTATGTGCAATATTAACTTTACATGTAACAAAAAACCTGCAAGACCTTCCAGTAGGAATGAAAATAGAGTGAAATCTGAAATCAGTTGAATATGAACCAACATTGCGATGTCGCAACATCTAAATGGTGGTGGGCAGGCCACATAGCGCGCATGGACAAAAACCGATAGACCACCTGGGAGACTTGGTGAACTGACGACATCGTCAAGGAGGTTGGCTTCCAGTGGATACAGAGAGGCCAGTGCAGGGCGTACTGGAGGAAAATTAAGGAGGCCTACTTCGAGAAATGGACCCAATAAAGACGCTGGCGATGAGGTAGATACGTTTTACTATAGTGTATGTTTCTGTATATACAGTGCAGGATTCTTGATACAAATTGTTTTACTTGCATTAAAAGGGAAATATTTACAAATTAGATTATTTACATAGATTTTATATATAAGAGATTTAATAGTGGAGTGTTCAGAAGTTATTTTACATGCTTATTATATGATACTAACGTTCTAAATTTTAATATGTTACTTTTGTTACTACTACAAATTTAATTTTACCGGAAGTACCAAATTATTGACCAACTTACCACCAAGTTGGTCAATATTTAAACGCTTTTCAAACCATTATATACACAGTAACAATGTTACTGCTGGTAACAATTGAATTATTATTGAAGACCAGAAATTTGATATTATTTTCAGTCCAAGACAGTGGCGTAACTATACCATCTGTGACCCGTGGCAAATTCTTTTGAGTTTTAATAAACTTTGAGATTTTCAGCGTACTTAATTACACGTTGTATATGTCCTACTAATAGCCATAGACCTCCTCTCTTAGGCGAGAGGGAATGGTCTGTAGTCCCCTAACCCAATGCGTATTGAAGACTTCACATTCATCCATAGAACATAATATCTCTTGGGCAGAGGCTCTCTTGGGTCGGGGGTCCGTGGCATTTTGCCGTGCCACCCTATTGTTACGCCACTGATAGATTGATTTGCAAATAGCATTTATTAACTTAATAGTTACCTGTTTCCGTGGACATGGCTCGCGCAAAATGCGAAAGAGTAATGCATCAAAGTAGGGTCTACCATCTGTGTGGCGCTTTCGGCGACGTCAAGTAAGTCTGATAAATAATTAAGATGTCTGAAACAGCCTCTGACGCCGTAGCGTGCACAATACTCATCCAGAACGAAGACTTGGCCGGGAGAAAACCAACCCTAAAAAATACTTTGATATAAAATTTTGTCCATAACTGTCTATAAAGGTGTGTTTCAACCAAGGTTTGTTTATTTATAATATATTGAATTTAAAAAAAGAATGTATCACTGCAACCTTTTAGGTTTGGGCCTCAAATTTATCTGGTTCGTGATAGATATTTTTTTTCAAATAGGCAAGTTGTTTTCTTCTGTGCGATTCTAAATGCTAAATAACAATTATAACAGCATTTAGAATCGCTCGCTAAAATCGCATGAAAAGACCTCTCTTGCTTAACAAAGCAAGAGAGGTCTTTTCATGTCTTCGCTATTCGTTGGACTATTTAGTAAGTGTATAGGCAAAAATATTATAAAATATATGTAGTAAAATTTAGCGAGGCAGGCTCGGTTAATTATGGTTAATTTCGGCAACGCACTTGCGAGACTTCTGGCAGTGGGAATCAAATCAAATCAAAATCATTTATTCATTTAGATAACATGATGTACACTTATGAAAGTCAAAATAGAAATACATATTAAAAGCTTCTAGTTTTACATTTACTGCCAGTTCTCAAATCAAGGGCGTAGAACGGAAGAGAAGAACTGGCAATAAACTCTCCGCCACTCTTTTTAATCGCCAAGTTTTTTGTTATACACAATGTATGTAAGAGCTGCAACCATTACACCATGTTCCACATGGCATCTTAAGTAATTATTAATTACTAATAATAAAATAAATTAAAAACAAAGATTTGTCCTCCATTAGCAGGAGGCATGAAATAGGAGCACGCATTTGCATTCTCGTGGTAACAACACGCAAACGAATGAAGCCTCTTGTCCGTTTTCGTTTGTGTTTTGTTTTCTATGAAAATTGGTAATATATAAGCACTAACCAAAGAACAGTAAGGGTCTTGTAACCGATATTTCAATGATAGCGACTGCAACATCGAGAACATTTGCTGATGGTCAAATTGACATGGATCAGCTTGGATATAATCTTCCATGCCGTGTTTTCTCGCTTTGTCCGCATCTGAAATTAGTACATATCTTTGCTTTACTCTATTTGTTGACCACGATTGCAGTAGAAAATCTATATTAGTATCTATCATCGATATTTTAATAAAAGTTTTAAAATATTTATATTCAGTGTTAATTTTGTAGCAGGATTGCTGGGATTCGAAAACGTCAAGAGAAGGTAATGTCAATTGTTCCATCAATGTGCCACCAATGCTGGTGTTCTGTTGGCGAACTGTCTATTAAAACATAAGACCTAATCTTCTTTGAGAAAACTGTGAGCTTAAGGTTTTGAGAACGAAAGCCAACGCAGCCGCAGCAGAAGAATATTTTATTGGTGTTGTGGCACAACGCGAGGTACGTTCTATTGGAACCTGTCATATCATATAACTCACCCAGGGCCGTCTTAAACTAGGCTGGGTCCATTGGGCACACAAGAATTTGGGGCCCTTTTGAAAAGTGAAAAGCTTATTATAATTTAAAAATTTTACAAAGTACGATAACGGTTTCTTTCGAGATTTCTGTTGAGTCTTCTATTAAAACCATAGTAATTGGTACAGTAGGAATAGGCGCAGTTATCGATATAATGGCGTAGTATATCCCATGTAAATACCTTCTGATAACTTTTTTGATTGATGATTTGTGAAAAAAGTGTAATGTGCCCGACAAAAATGTTTTGAGAATAAATGTGGGAGAGAAATTGTCGGTCCTTCGGGGCCCCCTGAGAATGGGGGGCCCGGGGAACGGGCCCCGTGTGCCTTTATGGTGAAGACGGTATTGAACTCATCATTAAACACTCATTAACTGACCCGTAGTTCTTGCGCGGGATCAGCGGTATTAACATACCTCCCATAATTTTGATATGCGTGTCAGATGTTGTGGGAGGTGTCGGTTTGTGGCTCTGTCCAGTCGCTCGGTACAGGGCCATCACCCAGAGGTGACACTCATTCTCATCGCTGACACCCATCAACACCGATTCTCCATCTCTGACTGCGTTCATGAAGTATTTAGCACCTTCCAGCTCTGAAAAAATAACATATTTTATATAATAAATGTAATCAAATAACATCGTGAAACGGGCGGCTTTTTAAACTGTTGTCCAGGAAAAATAATAAAATTATCTATGTAAAAATTAAGATGAAGAAGCAACGAATCTGATTTATATTTAAAAAAATAAAAATAAATCAATGGCGCTACAACCTTTTTAGGTCTGGGCCTCAGATTTCTGTATCTGTTTCATGGTCATTTAGTAATCTAATAGGCAAGTAGGTGATCAGCTTTCTGTGCCTGACGCACGCTGTTGACTTTATGGGTTTACGGCAAGGCCGTTTCCTCACTGTAAAATGCGCACATCGAAAGAAAGTCCATTGGTGCACAGCCGGGGTTCGAACCTACGAGCTCAGGGATGAGAGTTGCACGCTGAAGCCACTAGGCCAACACTGTTCAATGCTGTACATATATATATTATATTATATAAACAAATATATACATTATACATCATAGTCGGTATTTTATGTGAATTTTTTTGAAACTCACCTTGACCCACCATCAATTGAGCTGAAAAAAGAAACAAATATTAGGCATCTAGTCCCAGTTTTTTTTAATTATTATACTAACTTATTTGCAAGAATATGGTACAAAAATGTTATGATGGTATCTAAAGAATATGCGAAATATTCTGTCAGAATAGCGTGCAAATTTGTCTTAAAATGAAATTTTACATAGAAGTTATATACGTATATACGTACATTATGAGTTTTATCAATCAGACAATTCATTTAAGTGAATCATTTAATCATGCTACGAGTACATACGTCTAATTTGTATCTACAATTTTCATAACCTAAAAAGTAACTATACAAATTATTTAAAATTAATAATCAGATAATTAAAACAAATTTTAAAAGTTTGGTCCCTGTGCCAGTGTACCTTTAAGGCTGGCAGCATTTCCTCGCTGTATTGCGATATTATTAGTTTTTGAAGTTATACTTCTTTTGGCGCTTTAGGGAAAAATTATGTGAGTAAATTTTTACGATGCGCGCGCACACCGTCACAAAAAACCGACACCCTGAAGTTAGCTATAGTCAACATTTTAGTTATTTCTATTGTTAGTGTCGTTTTTTCTAAAAACTTGGAATAAGTTTTTAGTTTATATCTTGTTACGCCAAAGAAGTATAACTTCTAACGCGTGTACATAAGTTTTTTTATCTTTTCTTTTTTTTAGAATCTAGGCTAGCTATTCAAAGGGGGAACGCTGCCAGTATCTTCGGAACCTTGCCTAAAGGGACTCCTTTTAATAATATATTTTAGTTATTATATTTTAAGGTTAATTATTGTTTTAGTAGAGAATTTTTATTAATGTTTTCATTACGTATGTAACTAAGCAATTGTTGTATGGATTAATTAATAAAGAGTTAATATATTTAGTTCTATTTGATATTTAACTTTCTATTGGCTTTTAAAGTTCTTGATAATCTTTAGTTCTCGGTATAAAGAGAACATAACTCACCACTTGCCAACTCAATATAGTCCACAGTGAATCCATCAAGCTGCATCATTTCAGCTGGTTCAGACTTCTTGTCCTTATAGGAGCAGAGGGCAAACGTATATTGACTGACTTGCACTAACACCATGTATCGCCGTTTCCACTTCCGCCATACAGCTTTGCCAATTACGTGGAGGTAACTAAAATGATAATACGTTCCAGTTAAGGCGTCAATTATTCAAATAAGGCAAGCCCATTTAAATAATGTTTAAGGTGAGTCGAAAGGTTCCTTAAACATTATCATACATTTGGGTAGTTTAAAAAATATAGAGCATAAAAAAATTGATGATAGTAAGCAAAATAAATTTATTTTAGTTCTCACGTTTCAATGTATAATTTGGATGTAATAATAAAGTGGCTGTTTAGTTAAAAAGTGCACTAGCCCCCACACTAGGATTCCCTGTGTCGTGGGCAGCTAGTTTCTTCTATTTGTCATGTTAACAGTACTTGACACAACAATTTCTAAATAAATATGTATACATATATCGTTTTACAGAAAGTGGTACCATCAACCATTTATATAGGCTAGGCATGCAAATGTCATATTAATTATCATAATGTCATAATAATATTTATAATTGTTGTCAAACTTATGGTCTAAACTCTAAATACTCGCCCACGCTATAAAGGCACCTTGTTATAAAATTTTAATCACCTTCCCCTTGAAAGCATTACACGGCAGTGATCTATAACTTCTAGGAAGGTGATTAAATAGTTTCATAGCCATTACGAGTATATAGATACATATACAATTTTATTATTAAACTACTGTTGCACATTGCACAATAAGAATAATGTCCGTTTCAGCATAGGACCTGTTGAAATTTTGTTTAAAATTGTTAGTGAATGTATAAAGTTTTGAATAATATATGAAATTACGATGTAGGTTTTGTACTAATGAACTACACGTTATATTTTTTAAATTAAGGCCAATTACTAATATATACAATATATAAACAATAGTATTTATACCCGCAATGCTTCATATTCAATGGTTTATCCATTCTGCACGCGATTTTAATCCTCAGATCTTGATCTGGTAAATTTTTGGGTACAGTCATTCGATGCCACTCCGGTGCCTGTAAATAAACAAAATAAATAAATCAGTAGCGCTACAACCTCTTTAGGTCTTGGCCTCAGATTTCTGGATCTGTTTCATGATCATTTTTAAATCTAATAGGCAAGTAGGTGATCAGCCTCCAATCCTCCAACACACGCCGTCGACTTTTTGGGTCTACGACATGTCGGTTTCCTCGCGATGTTTTCCTTCACCGTTGGAGCAAATGTTAAATGCGCACATAGAAAGAAAGTCCATTGGTGCACAGCCGGGGATCGAACCTACGACCTCAGGTATCAGAGTCGCACGCTGAAGCCACTAGGCCAACACTGCACTACAAATAATCAAAATATTTTCGCAAAATATATTTTAATACTTATTGTTAAACGAAAAATAAAGAAATAAACTAACTTTGCTAGACAGCGGCGTAGGTCTGAGTAAAACTTTCCCAAGCTCCTTGTCTTCAAGTGCTAGTACACCAGGGTTCTCTGTATACAGCTTAACTTTCACAGCTGGAAGTGGCTGAGTTGTACTGAAGTCACCTTGTGTGTCCCACCTGTTGATATGGGATGATATCAAACGCTACATTTATAGTATTTAAAAAATATCACTTTACACTGTATATTGAACGTTATTACCTAGGGACATAATATATTTTTACACGCTTTATATTAGCTTCATCTGTATGTATGTATGTATGTAACAGACTCCTTCGGACTCGATTTTGACCCACTTTAAACGGACAGATTTAATTCAAACTTTGTACACTTATAAAGAATCAGCGACAATATGATAATTTCATAGGTTTATCTCGAAAAAACAATGAAATTTTTTTTAAGTCCACAAAGCAATACGATTAAATTGAGACAAGACGTATTGCTGCTAGGACTAAAAAGTGCAAATTAATATAGTTTAAAAAAACTATGTGCCATATTTTTCGTCTATCGAGCAACCCACGCTTTTTCACAATAATACCAGTATTTTTTGTTCATTACCATTTTCAGCCTAAATTAGGAATTATTTTTCACTTTTTAGTTTGATGTGCTTTAAAAGCGTGTTTTATAGTTTTTTTAAACTATATTTATTATTATTAGCTTCTATGATAGTTAACCGTGACCGTTAATTATCAGTTTTTTGGTGAAATACAATATCTTCTTCACGAACGGCTTTCAGATGATATTCGTGACGATCACATCGTTACAAACATAATATTATATGTTCACAAGATAATACAGTATACACTATTTTGTAATGTATATAGCACATCTGTTTACTAATAATAATAATAAAGCTTTATTTATGATATAAATATGGTTGTGAATTGATCCAACACTAGTCCCCACACTGGGGAGTCAGTGTGTTGTGGGTAAGATTACAATTATTCCGTGGTATTTAAAAAAAAAATTTAATAAATAAAAGTCGTATAGGTATAAAGTATGCGTAAATGTATGAGTATATGAATGGATGTGTGTTTCACACTCCGTCTTTGAGACAGAGTTGTTATAAGCGTGCGCTGTTTGTGTTAGTATTAGGAACATCAGAGTCTTAAATTAAGGATGTTTTGAGATCAATTTGTGAATAGCTATGGAGGTTGTATGTATGTATGTATGTTGAATGCGACTTACATTGGCTTCGAAGCCTCCGCCTGATCAGTCTGTAGTTTATCCCCACCTTCCACTTCCATGGTACAGTATACTATTCTATTCTGCGCCAAAGACTTTAGCCCCTTCACTTCCATAACAACTACCTATAGGATCCCATCATTAACAACAATTATTAAATGTTATTTTAAAACATTCGAAGCACTATAAAATACTATGAGATACATTACATACATACGATTCTAAGTAGTAGATATAATCTCGATAAAAATAATCTAAGCATACGACCAACCAGGCTCCAGAAGATAAACCACTTCTTATATGGATACTGTACGAAATTAGAGAAATATCACTGCATAAATTCAAAACTCTCGTTAAACGTAAATTAATCAATAAAACTTTTTATAAATTTGACGATTATTTAAACGATTCTAATGCTTGAGATAAATTTGTTCAGACAATTTGTATGACTCAAAACGTGGCGATAAAAAGAGTGGCGGAGAATTTCTTGCCAGTTCTTATTGCCCGCTCTACTCCCTTGACTTGCAAACTGGTAGTAAATGTAATAGAATCAATTTAACATATTTTCTGTTGACGTTCAAAGTGTACTCGTATTACTATATGAATAAAGTTATTTTAAGTTTGAGTTTGAGTTAAGTTCATACTGGATTGAAAAACTTTCAAAACTGAGGACTTTATTCCTTAACTTAATACCTACTTACTCGAAATAACAATCAGTTATGGTCCTATTTGAAACCATTGACACGTTACTAGAAATTTCTCTTTCCATTGGCTACTTTCATCCCGCTCAAAGACCTACCAGAAATTACCTCTATTTGAAAAGTAAGAACCACATCCATTTTAGTGAGTTGGGTGTCTACATCCCCTCCGTCACCTTCGCCACCAGTCAACTTGTTCGCTAAAGAGCCTTGCGATCTGAAACATAGCTGCTTACTCAATCTTGGACTCGGATCTGGCCCGGGGTTCCTATACCACCAAATAATTTGTACCCACACCATTTTACGCGTTACCATATCAGAATAACAAGACAATTGTATTACATTTGAGTTTAAAATATTTAAAATTGGATATTTCATACCATCATAATGCCAGTGACAAATATGTAGATGTTAATTGCCCCATGATAATGGTTACAGGATACATTCACAAGGTAGCATACCATCACCGATACCAAGAATGATTAAGCATGGAAAATGGGAAATATTACATAGATTATGGAACATACAAGCTATATTATAACTATTTAAGGGTGATTAGGAAAACTGTACAACTATTACGTGTATGCAAAGCCTAACAAGCTTTTGTTTATACCTAGTGTATTGAGTATTTAAATAAGTAAAAAAAGTGAAATGAAAAAGCTGTGAAAGAAGAAATGTGTCGGGCTAGTATTCTACAAATGCTTATCAGAAGCTTTCGTAGTACAAGCATTTAAGCTTTATTCGAGACCTAATCTATTAAAAAGCGTTCTGGCAAGTGGAAGCTATATCCATCCGTTGTCATTTGGTCAAATAGTTTTATTGTTAATTTTGCGACCACTTTATTATTTGGAATTAAAACCGTTGGAGAAACAAGGTTGAATTTTTTATGTAAGAACTTTTGTATAACAGGAATCATGTACTAACAAGTTGGATGTACAACGTCTGTGGTAGTTGCTTATTGTGGCGGACACACTTGCTTGACCACTACCGTTTTTTATTTATTATTTAGAACGGCAAACGGGCAGGTGGCTCACCTGATGTTAAGTGAACCGGCCACCCATAGACTCAATGCTTTCTAATGATTGGTACTCTCTTTTCTAGAAGGACCCTAAGTCGATTTGGTTAGGAAATACTTCAGTAGGTCTATTTTATATACAACATATTTTGATCTAGATAAATGACCTACTTGAATACTATAATAATAAGTAAACTCTATTATTAAAATTACTTGTTATTAATTTTCAAATTGACAGGAAATTAATAATACTTGAAAGTATTTTTATGATCAAGGATTATGTTTAGGTCTACTTGAAGCCAGACCTAAATTAGGTTCTAATTTCTTCTCTTGTACCTAAAAGCTTCGACTATTTCTTAGACCAAATAGAATCTAATAATTTTGAAGTGAAACTTCTTTAGGCGCATGAGGGTAAAATTTTTAAAAAACATCACGAAGATTGTAGCGATTTTGTCGAAGAAAAAGTAGAAAGAGAGCGATTGAGACCGATTGAGAGAGAAGGGTGAATTACCTTATATAAATTCTATTTTTCAAATTAAAATTTCGTAAAGAGAATTTATGAAATATTAGTATTTTATATTTTATGCAAAATAATTTATTGAAATCTCAAATGACAAAATGTAAATTAAAGTGCCACGTGTTTTATTGAACAAATAAATTTAAAAAATTAAATTTATAATTTGTATTAATTTTCGACACTTAATATTTTAATGACAATTAAATTCATTAAATTCCTAACATATCTTCCTTTTTCCCTCCAAGTCTCGGAAAACAAAACTTAAAAATTAGTTTGCCAAAGAAGTTTCACTTCTGACATGTGTACTTTGTACGCACTTTTTTATTATTTGTTTCTCCAAGAGTCATCTAGCTACACTAAAGGGTCAACTACTGTGGTCATGACAACATTTGGATGAAATTTACAAGGTTAGGTGTCATCCCGGCTACTCAAGACACGTGCGCAAATTATATATGGACTTATTACTTGTACTTCCTTTATCCGGTTATGTGCCAGGATCAGAAAACCAAGAAATGAACAAGTAGACAGTAACATAACATAGTAAAAGTAACATAAACAACATAGGGGAGAATTTGGAAAATAATGAGAATTCGAAACCAATTGTTAAAGTGTTCGATTGTCTGTAAAAGTCTTTGGAAACAAAATAATTGAGATTTTGAAATGATTAAGTAATTAGGTTCTTCTGTTCAAATCAATTATTCCAAAACGAGACATTTTTCTCTAATTTTGTTTTTTTAATTTGTTTAAGAGGTTAGAGATTAGAAATATGTGAGTATTATTTTAAAATTAAAATCATATTGACTTGTATTTTTAAATACAGGTTTCAGTTACATTAAATGTTCTAATCAAGACATCAATGATATATTATTTTGTGTGCTATATAAACATCTTAAGATAAATGTATATACTATTACAATTCACAAAATTTTTAAGTCAATAACAGTTTTACATAACGAAATATTTGTTCTGTATAAAACTGTATTAAATTTATGTGTATCGCAGCCAACTAGCTCAATAAGCCGTTCAATTTACAGCTTAGCCTCTTAACTTAACAGCGCCGTTTAACTACCGGCCTGAAAGATATTCAGCCGTAGCGTTTGTAACATTTAATAACTTGGCTGGCTAATGCTTAGGCCATTCGTGGCTATGTGATAGAAATAAAAAAGACAACCATCATAAGACATATTTCTCTAAAAATTAATTTGCATTCATTTTAAAATTAAAGTCACTGAATTCACCTTTAAGGCCATGCTGTTAATTGAACGGCTAATGAAGCTAGTTGGCTGCGACATATACACAATATTTATTAACTTAAATTTAAAAAAAAAATTATAAACTGACCTGTGATTATACCGCTTGATTTTATGAAGGCCGTACTTTGAGTCCGCTCCCCCCTTGGAGACAGGGAGGGACTCAAGGTTGGCCATCAATAAATTTATTGACGATTTCAGTTCTTCAATATACAGCGACTCCATTTCTTTCAAAACGAATTTAGGCATCAACTTGCGGTTCTAAACAATGAATGTAATAGTTAAAATAATATTTTTTCTTTTCAGTATTACTGTTATGAATTGTTTTCAAATCACACAAAATTTGGTAAAAGACAATATCAAAAATGAATTATAATTACATGTGTTGAAGAGGTTATTTTTAATTTTGGGATATATACTTCTACTTTATATAGCATCTCAGTTAATCATATACTTATATGCTTTGACTGGGAAGAAAAAGGTATATTACCCTTTCCATTTCATTGACTTTCTGCATTCGTCCATCCAGTTCTCTTCTTATAGCTGCAGCCTGTTCATCCGCCGAATCCAACTAAAGAAAACGAAAGGAAATTAGTCATATAAATTCATTTATAAATTAGGATTTAGAATTACTACATTCTAGTAAAGTTGAATTATAAATAGTAATTAACATTTCTTTAATTACTTGCAAATTGCAAGGCCCGGAATAAATAATAAAAAACCAACCAGGAGTGTCCAATTAAGAGCACGCAAGTACAGTAAGTTCATAACGCAAGTTGCATTACGGTAAATAAATTTAAAAAAAATATTACTTTTATTACTGTTGTTTATAATAATTTAAAAAATCTAATCATTATATGTAGCAAAAGCTTTGTATTTGTTTTTCTAGCAGAAATAAAAGGCTTGAAAAACGAAAAAGAAAGTTAAACAGAAACAATGTTCCAACTCGTAAAAACTTACCAGGAGAGCATTAAACAACAGCTGATGTTCAAACTTCTTGACGCCCAGTATCTGTTGAAACATGTCATACAGCTGTTCCTTGCTGAGGATGCACTCTGCGTTCAGGCTTTGCTGCTGAGCTCGTGATGGCCGTTTGGATTCATCGTCTCCTGGTACACCTGATGGTCGATGAGTGTATATTTCATGACAGACGGAGAAAGAAGGGTAAAAGGAAGGATAAGAAACGTGTCGAATTAATAAAACTTTGTGTAAAACTATGTCATTTATGTTTTTCTTACCTAAATCCTTATGTATTATATTTTTAGTTGCATAATAGTGATAATTTAGTAATATGTTAATAAGATCTTGTACTTACAGACATCTTGTGCTTAAAATTGTAACATAAGTGTATCGTATGAGTTATCAAAAGCAAGAAATTGTCTTATTTAAAAGCAAATATTTAAAACTAATGTGTACTGTAGTCTGTACTGGTGATGTGTAATAGATAAAAGATAAGAAAAAGAATGAATGATCAAAATCTACAACATCCAGACAGCAACATCACAAGACAAAAGCCGAATGATAAAGGAATGATAAATGATACCTGGTATTCCTGGGGTGTGAAAGAGGCATCGTGAAAGAGTAGGACAGAAACACACACAGTGAGATAGCAGGCGGCACACATTGTCAAAACATTTAACATTCCGAATTCAAATATCGAACAATCCGCACTTGTTCATATTTGAATATGGAATTTAAAACTACTTGGCTGTTTTGTTATATCTTATTTATATTTCGTTCAATAAACACACCAAAGAAAATTCTACATATAGTAATTATATTTGTCGTTGAATTTCATTAATTAGTTTTGCATTAACAGTTCTTGGGAATAAACTAGTTAAACTATTCGTTATTATTAAATATCGTTTAGTATCTAGATATTGTAATCCGTTTTGTTTTATACAATATGTAACAAACCAACGGAGTATATACTTCAAATATTGTAATACTATAAAAGTGTAAGAGATCTTAACTAATTTGTCTTTTTTTTATAGAACAGGGGGCAAACGGGCAGGAGGCTCATCTGATGTTAAGTGATACCGCCCATGGACACTCTCAATGCCCGGCTTGCGAGTGCGTCGGAGCCTAAAAGTTAATCTTGCAAATGTGATCATGCGTTCAAGTACTGATGAAATGTTTTTTCGTATTTATTAGCAATTTACTTTTGTTTTCTCGAAGGAAAACTGACGGTATTTAAGGGTAAAAAATTTCCCTATCAGGCAGAAGTTTGCCGGCCTATGAAGAAAAATTATTAAGGAAATATATGAAGGGACCAATACTCACAAAGCATCACTGGGGAAATCTATCCACCCTCTTATCACCTACAAGCTTAAAAGAATCGAAGGTAGTGACATAGGAGTGTATCCTAAGTAAACTACTATTCAGACAGTATATTTTGAATTGTTACATATTGTATGCTACTATGTTTACCTGTTGCTCGGAACATCTATTAGCACACGGAAATGAGTTACACACATTCAAAGGCAAGTTGCAGACTCAAGCATAACTCCACACAGCTTCATGCTAAATAGACACTTGACTGTTAATCTAAAAGTGTTTTGGACGAAAAGCAAACAATCGTAAAATAGTATTCTGAACTTATTTTTGCAAGGATCAAAGTATCAATATTTGAATTAAGATTTAAAAATGGAATACGATAATTTATTTATATTTTTTTAAGGAATTAGCAAAAAGGTTAGTCGACATAGTCAGACATGCCTTAAAAAGCTTAGCAAGCTACTTGCCTATTAGAAAAAAAACAATTATTCACGAAAAAGCTACCGAAATCTAAGGCCCAGACCTGTAGCGCCACTGTTTTTTTTATTGTAAACGTTTCATAGATATCTGTGAAAACATCGTAGTGATAAAGTCAATGTTGACGTTAAGTTGAGACAAAATTCTTGGAAATTGATTTAGGTGTTTTTTCTTTATTTCACAATTTACGCTCTCCGCCCTTGACTTGCGAACTGGTAGTAAATGTTAATTTACAATCAAATTAACTTCTTTTTTGACGTTCATAAGTATACTTGTTTACCTATATGAATAAAGATATTTTGAGTTTGAGTTTATACGTATCACGTTCAACATCACTATACTATATTTAAAACAAATTATATTTAAATAAAATTTATTTTGATTGACCATTGAGATTTCTATATATTCTATATAATTAATTATTAATTTACTTATTATTATTTCTATATAATAATAAGTAAATTAATAAATTACCATATTAATAAGACTTTTAACTCTTAACTGTCTTTATGCATAAAGGTTTCTTAACTAACTTCAAAACTATGTACCAATGTTATCAATTCGATAAAAGTAATTGCTTGCTCACAAATAGAACACAAATGTTACACAACGTTTGTTTCTCGTCCAAAACACACTATATCTATGTAAATTTCCTGATAAACTATGTACTCACCCGTTCCCTTCATTATACAATCTAGTTTCGCCAGCCACGTCGTCACTACAGTGTCTTTAGTGAGACCGTCGATTTCGGCTTGCGATTTAAAAATGCACTCACTGAAAAAAATTACAATAGATTTATTTATTTCATTTTTGTTACAAGTATGAGAATCTGATATTTATTAAAATATGTTATAGAAAGGATATACACGAGTTAAGAAGGAACTAAAGTAGGCGCAGCGCTAACCAGATCCATGCAACTTCCTCACAATCGAGTTGCCCACAATATTGCATACAACTCACGAGGGGACTCTTTCTAGTAAAGAGTCACGTCTAGTACATAAAGAAATCGCATGGGGCCGCCAAGCGTCCGCGAATATACACTGTAACTACATAATTGTAGAATATTGTAGGAAAACACCTAATGATTATTTTTCAAATAACTATTGACAAGAACTGACAAAGCTTTGCTTTTGTTAAACAAGCGGACGTAATACACCTCATATTACGTCCTTTCATCACCTACGCATTTTGGACTAGAGATGCTGTTGATGATGGGGATGGGCCATATGAAAAAAATATTTTCTATTCGATAATAATAATCTATTAGTTTTTTTAAAGTTGGGGTATTTATTAAACGTTTGTTACACATTTTAAATGTGAATTATTTTTTATCGCGAAATTAATCTTTAATAATATTTGATTTTAATGTATCCAATACAGATGCGAGAATGAGTAATTAATGTAATTATTACATAAAAATATATGTTACGTTTTGATAGGAATGAATAGAACAACAGAATGAACCAAGACATTTTGCGCTTTTCCCAACAATTGACACTGGATTTGGGCTATGGCAAGACTCCAAATCCATTTCAGATTGTTTATTAGTGATTATTTTTCCGACCCTAATGTCGGCCAATAGAATTGCACCATTCGACGTCACGTGGTACAACCTACATGGTATTATATTTAAAATTTTTTGTGAAAATTTTCTCTGGTCGTTGCTTCAAGAAAAGTATTAAGTAGTTGTTTTATTCATTATGAAATTCTTATTTGTTAACTGTACATTTCGTCTCATGGTGCAATTCTATTGGCCGACATTTGGGTCAGAAAAATAATCCCCCGAATACCACTCGAGCTTCAAAATTATCGGGTATTTCCCGATAGGTTCGTTGCAAACAATTAATATAGTCGTCATGACGAAGCTCTTGTGGTATTACATATGACTATAAACCTACACAAATCATTTTATTAATTCTGAGTTTAAAAATTCAAATTAAATACACATATTATAATGATTTAAAAAACAGTTCTCCATGTCAGTATTAGTATTCGACGGGCAAAGACATTACTTCCGTTATAGTTTTTCGTGTGTGTACACACAAGTTATTTTACACCATAACACTTTTTAAATACGTGTAATATGCATACTTACACTATATTTTTCATACTGACAAATAGTTTATTTAAATGTACACAAATATACAAGTACGTACTTCACTCTCTTCTCGATATTGTTCCTGAATACTTCGCGAAAGTCGTTATGGGTACAGGCACCAGCTTTCACCATTTGCTCCACCCTTTCAGACTTTAAGAAGATATCGAAGTACGCCTGGACGGCATTTTGGAATGCCTCATCTGCTAATATTTGAGTTTCTCCTTTGAGGAATGCCTAAAACAATATATCCTTAGTTTAGTACTTAGTCTTAGCTTTCTGTTTATCTTTATAATTATAATTATATTTTATTATAATTATATTTTGGTTACAATTATTGTTAAGTTACTATTTCATTAAACCATTGGAAGAGCGGAGTACCCTGATGTACAGGTCTCCCTAGACTTAGTTCAGGGGCTCCAATATCTGCTAAAAATTTAACTTGTTATTGAATTTTTTTTTCTTTTTTAATTTGAATATTTAATAAAAGAAATGCATTTTTCCTATGATAAACGCGATTAGATGTTTGGAGTGCTTTGCAAGCTCTCTCTGCCTCTTCTACAACATTTACCATGGAGAGTGTTCAGAGGAGTTGTTCGGATTAATACCTGCAGCTGAGTTTCATCATCGGACGTCAACGCAAAATACGAAATACCACCCCTATCACCTGAATGTGGAACTGATGTACTTCCGAATCAATTTGACTAGGGTGTTTCAAGAAAAGAGCATACCAATTCTTAAAAGGCCGGCAACGCAATTGCATGCCTTCTGGCAATGTGAGTCCATGGGCGTTTCACTTAAAATCAGGTGCCCCCTATTATAAGCAAGGCTATTAACAATCTCGGGCATTAAAATCAAATCGGCAAGTCTCAGTAGATCAGCCGCTGTAGCCGAATCGGTTTTGAACTGCGGCCTTACCCTGTAACTTCCAATAGCGACATTTTTGTACGCAAGTTCTATGTTGGTAAATATCCGTAGCCCTGATGTCGTAACCTTGGAATCGCGTGGAACAAATCTTATTATTAAAATTGCTAATGGAAGTTACACAGTAAGGTTTCTGTTTGGTACATACCTGAAATCTTGCTTGGATTGTCTCCAACTGGTGCATAGTGACCTTCGTGTGACGTCTAGTCATATCCGTAGGCTGTTTAGCATTGAACGGATGTGCGATACATCTGGACACAAATACGTAGAGTTGCAGTCTTCTCTTTTTGTCCTCTTCTAGCTTCTCTATCTTTTCCTGTAATTTTAAAGGTTTGAGCACTAGGGTTATTTGTATCTAGGGGATGTGTGCAACGGCGAAGGTTGTTTGCGATAAGGGCCAGTCTGTTGCACAGATTCCAGTTAAGAAAGATGTTACCGACTATCGACGTCTTTATATGTTCTCAGAGTGAGTTTAGAGTAGAGATATTCTGTATATTATGTAATTAATTAATATTATATTTTTTTGTTGACAATATTGCATATATTTTTGTAAATAAATTATAATATGAATAATATTAAATCGCGCTTTGAGTCAACTGTAGTTTCTTCTACGTTTTTTTAACCATTAACGTATTGACTTAATTTCGTATAATTCAATTTGTTAATAAATATTTTTGTTTGTTGTATTGTTAAGAGCATTACAATACTGTATGAACTTACTTTTAAGCTGAATTTATGGTCAGTTAGAGAGTTAGAGAGCACATTTATTCTTCCTAGTTAAGTGTTCTGTTCATTCTAGTAACAATTACTCTTATGCTATCCAAATTAGATAGAAATGCATGCGCTATCATCAGTCTAAATCTTTCGAGGTTCTGAGTTATTATTCGCCTGCCTATGGTCCATATAAGAGTAAGGGCATTTTAAGCGTTACCTGTGGATCTTGATCTTTATCCGAATGACTGGTCCCAGATGGACTTGGAGATGGAGCAGGAGCCTCACCGGAACTGGCACTTCCGGTTGATGTCCTGCGCAAGAACGATCTAAACGATCGACAGCGTTAAAGTTTAATGACAGTGAAATAAAATACATATATTGACCGGCTGCGACCTTGGAATCGCTGTTGGAAGTTACGTGATAGCCTTCCTGATATTCATAGATCTTGAACCGTAGAAACTTGATTCGTGGATAAATGGATTTATATATTAAAATAGATTTTTGTTTTATGTTTTTGATATCCTTATTTCACGATTATGGCTTACTGACATTCGCTTCGGTCAATATTTGCTTATGTTATGCGGCTTTAAAGCATTTGACTGACTAACACTTACTCTGCTCAAAATACTACTAATCTAAAAACAATGTTTCGTGAAACGAAATGGTTGACAAATGATCCTGAGTCAGACACAGCCTTGCGATTCTGTAACTCACTTTTTAAACTCTCACAGCGGTTTTCGCAGCGGCGGTCGCGCTTAAATCAGTCGTAAAGCAGTCATTTTACGATTTGGCATTCTAATAAACAATAAACTACAAGTTTACCTTATCAGAATGCCGAAAACCGCTGTGAGAGTTCGAAAAGTGACTTACAGAATCGCACGGCTGGTTTCTGAGACCAAAAGGTTGTATTTTGATATTTTTTTATTGTTATTAATTAAAACAAATCTCGTCTTATATTTCATTGAAATAGTGCGTAACTACTTCTTCAACGAATACCAACACACATTTATTATCTACATCATTTTAAAAGTTATGCTTTGAGTGTGTATAATTGCGTAACTAAGATTTCTATTTAAGAAAAAAAAATGTTGCTTTGTTAAAGCGGCGTATAGTTAAAAAAGGTATTACCGAACAGTTTATCTAGAATATGTAGGTCTCAAGGCCTACTACTTACGCATGTTGTGGGGGTGCTAACGCCTGAGCCTCCCTCTGTCGAGTCGCGGGGTGAAGGGGAGCTGCGTGGGGGGCTGTTGTAAGAGGACTTGCGCCTGTAGAGCAATCATAAAAAACCTTACTGTTCTTTGGCTCGTGGTTTTGAGCTCAAATTGTTTCTTTTATAATTAGGTTCCTTTATATTGGTTCTTAAACGTGATTTCTTTATGAAGTTTTTTTCTATATGAGTAACTAATCATTGAGATAGAAACGTACACTTTGTAGCAAAAAACTCTAAGCGTTGCACGTTGCATATCAAAGTGAATCACATAATAGATCTATTCCATAATAATAAAGTTTGTTTTTATTCTTTGAACTCTTAAAAGGTGGAAAGGTGGTCTCATGGACAGAA
Organism: Pieris napi; assembly: GCF_905475465.1. Lineage (NCBI taxonomy): Eukaryota > Metazoa > Arthropoda > Insecta > Lepidoptera > Pieridae > Pieris > Pieris napi. The sequence continues at coordinate 1,745,619 of NC_062252.1, forward strand.
CATTAAAAAAAATAGCACGGAAAAACCTGATAACCAGTGTTTATTCTGGAAAAGCGAATAGTCTCTGTTGCTATGTAGCTACTTAAAAGGTAAAAAAATTAAGGCAAATTTAATTGAGGAATGCTTAGTAAATATATTATAAATCATATTACTACCATCACTGATCACAGTTTATTATTAATAATAACGTGTAGTAAAAGTCTCTTTCTGTCAAATTGAGTATATGCTGTGACGAAAAGAGACAGCACTGTGTAGAGTTAATAAAAAATAATACTCGAAGCTTTTTGTATTTGAAGTGAAAAGAGATTAAACTCATCAACCATATAAAGCTGTACTAACACTAGCATTATTATAAACGAACGTTAAGAAATATTTTTGGACCATTCAAAAATTAAATTAAATTAAATTTTATAGATAAATTTAGAAGTATTACTTACCTGGCAGCCCAGCTGTAGATCCTCGTGGTAGCTCTGGTTTTCCCCGCACTGATGGCCTTCCACCTGCCAAGCCTCCTGGTGGTACAACTGATAACAATTTTTATATAAAATATACATATAAGTGTGATATTCATAAAAGATATATATGCTATAGGTTGATATACATATTCGAATGGTACCTTACGAAAAAATGTATTACCAAGATAATCTGAGTTCAGTTTTTCCCAAGAGACGTACAAATCTTTATATATATAATTCTTCTGTGAGTGTGTATGTCACTGAACTTCTCTCAAACGACTGGACCGCTTTTGATGAAATTTTTTGTGTGTGTTCAAGGGGATCTGGGAATGGTTTAGATTCACAAATCAGCCCGCCAGATGGCGCTGCAGTCGGTACTTTCATACTTTGCTTTACTAATCGCTTGAAATATCATGCAGGACAACGTCTGTCGGGTCCACTAGTTCATATATATTAATTTAACCTGTAGTAACCATAATTTGACCTGTTGCCACACCCACTTAAAGAAACCCAACCCTTAAAGATCTGGGCCTTAGCTTCCTGTAGGCATGGTCACCAGGGTCAGACCCTGATGACCTGCCTGAGCCACTTCCCTTTACCGTACGAGCGGGTGTTGAATGCGGAAAAAAACAGAAAGTCTATTGACCGGGGATCGAAATCACTACCTTAGAGAAAAGAGTTGCTTAACAAAGCTGCTTTTTATTCACGCTACAAGACATGAAAATCGATAAAGAAAATTTACATAAACAGGTATTTAAAATTCATAAATTATTCCGATTATGCAACCTACTAAGCTACTATTATTTATTTAAAAGGACCACATATTTTCTTTGTTAATAAAAGCTAAACTGACTTTAATTAAACTCAGGTACGGGCCACGCAACATGAAACGTAACAATGAAACGTATTTACGTTTACATTGTCTAGCGAAAGTTTCTTTCTGTGTGCGCATTTAACATTCGCTCGAACGGTGAAGGAAAACATCGTGAGGAAACCGGCTTGCCTTTAGGCCCGAAAAGTCGACGGCGTGTGTCAGGCGCTGTGGCTGATCACCTACTTGCCTGTTAGGTAGAAAAATTATCATGAAACAGATTCAGAAATCTGAGGCTCAGACCTAAAGAGGTTGTAGCGCCACTGATATATTTTTTTATTGTCGAGAGAAAAAACATTATATTTTCTAGAAAAACAAAATGAGAGTATATTCATGCAATGTTTTTAATGTCGCTCTGAGCGCTAACGACCTCTTATACCTGGCCTAGATGTCGAGACGAATTTAATTTCTTGTTATTTTAAGCTTTGCTAAAAATACTTCAATATTGCTACGAATACGTAAAATCAAACGTAATCGAGTTTGTAAGTATGGATGGATGTTTGTTACTCTTTCACGTCCTAATTATAATTAGCCAAGTCCAATTTAAAACATAAAAGATTTGTAATTCATATGGTCAGTATACGATGTTGGTTAGCTAATTACGTAATAACTTAATACAGAAGGTCCCTTAAGAATAAATTAGCCTACTTGGATCTCACAACTTTTTACGGTAGAAGAATTGCGCTGCGAGGTATTTTTACAAGTTATGTTTTTGATGGCTTATTGTTATTACCATATTCGGGTAGCGACGGCCTTGGTTGAATAGAAGACGATAGACCATCGTGATTAAGATTTTTCTTCTGCAGACTAGGAGATATGTGCGTAGACCAAGGTTGTTTGCGTAACCAAGAGCCAGAAACAGTCTGTTGCACAGAGCCCCGTTAACAAATACGTTTCGCTGAATTCTTTATCCGACACAATAGTAATTTTATATGTTCGCAGAGTTCATAGTAGTGACATTGTGTATCCTGTATTTAAAATTAAATTAGTTTCATAATCGTAGGTCTAGAATACGAACTACCACCCGTATCACCTCGACTTCCGTCGTTCCACAACTGAGCGGTAATTTGTCGCGCACCACCACTATATGGAACCAGCTGCCCACTAAAGTATTACGAGCCAATTCGATTTACGTTCCTTCAAGAAAAGAGCGTAACAATTCTTAAAAGGCCGGCAATTCTTTTGCCAATGTGTGTCCATGAGCCCCTTAATATCTGGTAAGCCTCCTGCCCATTTCCCCCTGTCTTAAAAAAAAAATTTAATGTTTGATTTCGCCATTATCGTATTAACTTAGTACTAAGGATAGTGTATGTATTCTAGTGAATAAATATGTAGTCCTCTTGACATGACACGCGAAGGCACGCGATATGTCATGACGCTTATCAAATTACAATCAAACGATTACTTCCATCCAACCCATCATATATTAATATCGAAAACTAGTGTAATTTTTTTAATTCCAAAGCTTACAATACCAACCTAAAAGGTTTTAGTCAACATAGGATGTGGTTGCTTGGCTCCATCGATTTAAGATGTAGTATTATTTGTAAGGTATAAAAAAAATCCTCTTGGTTTGTTGTACGTTTTCATTTAAATACAATCGGTATTATGAGGAAATAAGTTTATAAGGAATATAAGATTTGTACTGTGGTAGTTCTTCAGGTACTTTAGTAGTTTTTTTTTGGTTTTGTCTGTCCCTTTAGTTTATTAATAATATATTAAGGAATAATATACATTATACAATCACAGACAAATCATAAAAAAAAATAACAGTGTCGATATACTTGATCTTATTTCCCACTTTCGAGACACAATAATATTCTAGAAAATTTGTAACGTGTGTCAAGTTCCATACAATTTCGATGGGCACGTATATGACAAAACCATTTGTCTAGGGACTAAACCGTAACTATAGCTAGCAACATCACTTATGTTCACCGCAGACAGGCTCTCACGTGAGGATACTTAAGTCACTTCTCGCTACATAGCTAATGCCACCCTTGAAATAGCCTCTGAAATTCCAAAAGATTTAATAATTTGTAATTTATACTTTACTACAAAAAACAGCAGAACACTTAACGGATGTACCAAAAAGTTTGAGTTTTCGTAATCCCATGGAGGCTTAAACATATTTATATAGTACTAGCTGACCTGGCAAACGTCGTTTTGCCATATATATCATTTATAATAAAAAATAGGGGTTGATCGTAGAGGGGTGAAAATTAGGGGTTGTATGTATTTTGGCATGCTGTATCATAAAAAAATAAAAACAAAAATTGTTGTCTAAAAATTAAAAAAAAAATTAGGGGTGGACTACCCTTACAATATAGGGGGATGAAAAATAGATGTTGTCCGATTCTCAGACTTACTGAATATGCACACAAAATTTCATGAGAATCTGTCGAGCCGTTTCGGAGGAGTTTAACCACAAACACCGCGACACGAGAATTTTATATACATATTATAGATATAAAAAATCTACTGATCTACCGATAAGATATACAACACGAAAGCAATTATTGTTAATGCATTTATGTAATACGTAATAAATGTATGAATGATAAGTGTTGGCCTTGTGGCTTTAGCGTGCGACTGTTATCCCTGAGGTCGTAGGTTCCATCCCCATTCGAACGGTGAAGGAAAACGTCGTGAGGAAGCCGGCTTGCCGTACCTAGTCCTATAATGGCGACGTGTATCAGGCACGGGAGGCTGATAACCTACTTCCGTATGAGATTGACAAATGATCATGAATCAGATACTGAAATCTGAGGCCTTGATCTAAAAAGGTTGTAGCGCCATTGATTTATTTATTAATAAATGTATGTATGTGTTTGTAAGTTTTTATACAAACAAGTTTTTATACCACACAACTAGTATTAAAAATATAAAAAAAATTTAAATTTTAAATATTGTTCGTATTGTCTATCGTAAAAAGGACATAAATAAGATGTTCTTTTGCTACTCTATTTATGTTCGCGACCTTTATATATTTCTGAAGTATTGTTGTTTCCCCTGTGACTCATAAATCTGATAAGTTTTTGTATACCGTCGTATACCTGTTTAGCATACTTCTGTACAATTTTAGCTTGTTAAAGAATACTACGAATTAGACTCGTAGATTTATTTAAATTGTCATAAACCCATTTCAATTATCTTAAATATAAAAATGAAACCCGTTTTCCGTTGTCACGACATAACATGAAAACGGTTTGACCGATTTGTCTGATTTTTTTTTAATAATATACCTTGAAGTACGAAGATGGTTCTTACGGAGAAAAATTAAAATAAAATTGAGTGAATCAGTCTAAAAACAACACTTTTCTATATTCCCATACAAAATATTCGTAACTTTATTATTAACTTAAAAGTGAATTTGAACTTTAATACCATAGCATAAAGTTCAAGTGTTAGTGGAGGGGTTCCGGTAAGGTAATTTTTTATTTTTTCACATAATGTATTTGTTGTCTTATCAACTTTCTTTTTTTTATCTTACTAGCTAGAGTGGTGTCCTGAATAGCAGAATAAGTATTTAAAAAAAATAAAGAATCGACTGTTAGGCGGTACGATGTTCGCCAGGCCAGCTAGTTTTGAATAAAAACATAACTTTTACTGGCGTAAGTCTGATTCATTCGTCCACAGAAGATTAAAGTATATCATAGCTTTTTGTTTCTTAAAAGCATTTAATTCGGCATATACGAATCTGTATTTATAGAATGTATGTCTCCAAATACAGCTATTAAATCGGTAGTAAAACGCAAAGCCCCTAATTAAATTTTGTCTTAGTGGTTTGTTCGTTCACCAGTGACTCATAATTAATGCTATTATCGTAATTATCGCTTGTATTATATTTTTAGAAACAACCAAAGCCCAGCCTAGATTTGACTAGGCTTTCATTGGTAAAAAATATATTTTGTTTCCTTGGTATTATTTCCTTTTGCTTTACAACTACATATGTAATACATGTATTTTTGCACTACTTGCCTACCTTATGTAATTTTAAACATATTTTTTTCTTTTCTCACAGTAGTTGCCTGGAAGAGATCGCTCGAAAGTGATAAGGCCGCCAGTTGCCTTTCCTTTACATGTAGTTTTGTTAATTTTTGTATTATAAAGCAACAAAGTGTGAATAAATAAAATATTAACGATTTAAATTGGCGCCTGGTATATAGTACCGGTGACCCCAGAGCTGATGATTTTCTCAACGAATAAGTATCGCAATACAGCTGGATGATTTTTATTTATTTATTTTACCAAATATATATTATATATTACTACACAAACATTTTAAAGAGGAAAGATTTCATTCATTCATAATTAGAACCCTACGTTATCCTTGTATGATGACCATGTTCTCTAGATTACTTTCATAAAAGTTAGGGTTCTATATAAAATACGATAGGTGTGAAAAAGACCATTAAAGATGGCTAAATCGAGTACGCTGCAGAAACTATTGACAATAGAACAAAAATTTACTTTTATAGAAGACATCAATATCTACAAAAAATCCGCGATAACTAACAAAATTATACCTTTTCCATTTAAAAGTATATATAACATCGTGCTACGAAGGAACCGGGTGGAGCGGCAGAGCACAGCAAATTTTATAATAAATTAACAGAATTATGGAAACAATCAAAATATTACTCACGAACACGCGCCCAAGTTCTTTGACATGAACGTACTCGAAGGACATTACAACAAACGCCATGTTATGTTTTCAATTTGTCTCGGCTACGTCACAAACGGAATAGTTGAATAGCCAAGGGAAAGCTACCGTTCGAAGTCTAACTATTTTGACAACAAAGAAATCGTTGAATGCAAAAAAGAAAAATCTGTATTAGAAAAAGAAAACGTTTATTTCAGACTAGTGTTAGTAATTGCATAAATTTTTATTTTATTTGAATGCTATGGCGTATAGTCTGTTATTTTCGTCTGCCGTCTTTTGCTGCACCAGTAATTATGTTTTTGGTACTTATTTTATTCATATCTCGCGATATTGAGGCATTTTCGTGATAAGGCAGATGCAAACAATCCCAATTTGTAAACAAAAGAACGGATTTCATAGAAAGTTTGGTACGTTGACGCCGACAGTCGAGTTTATTACGGGTTGGGACAATAAAGCGACAAAAGAACGGTTAATTAAGGGTGGGTATAACGCTACGAACCTATAAACTTTAAAAAGAAATACATATAAAATGCTAAATGATTGTAACTTTAAATTTACTGCCAGTTCTCTATTCAAGGGCGTAGAACGGACGAGAAGAACTGGCAATAAACTCTCCGCCACTCTTTATATCGCCAAGTTTTATGTTTTACACAATGTACTGCAACCATTACACCATGTTCCACATGACATCTTAATTAATTGTATGGAAGACAAGCTAAACCAACCAAAGCCGAGGTGTCGACGCTTTAGAGTGTTTGTCGTTAAATCGATCGTTACATGGAGTTTACACTGTATATTGAAAAGTCCATATAGCATTGTATCGTATTATTAATTAACGCACGTCGGAAACATGCTGAAGTTCCTTTGTTATTTCCGGAAGGGAAGTAATTTTTCCCTTACAACAATGCCAAGGTAATTGTTCTTTATAAGTGGAAAAGGTGAGCTAACAAGGTTGAATTTTTATAGGATGTTATATTATTTTCCCCGTACTAGGCTATCTAAAGTTAGTAATGCTTTTTTGGGAAAAGGGATACTCTTCTTTAATAAAATCCCAGAGGCTCTTTTATCTCTGCCTTTTAACAAATTTAAGAAATGTATTAAAGAAAAGCTGTGTAAAAAGCGTTACTATAAAGTTAACGATTATCGAGTTGATAAAAGGGTCTAGGACTAGTGCTAGACAGGCTACTTCTAATTAATTTGCGATATTTGTTTTAAAATAAGTGTTGTTTAATGATTTGCTAAAAAAAGAGTACCGAGAGTTTTTTACGCCGGCTTTTTCTCTCGGCCTACACCCTCTGTCTTCTTTGCCGATGAGTAGGGATGCCTACAGATTCAAATTTAATGACGTGGAATAAGTGATACCTGTATCTTATGTTCCATAATAAACATATTTTATTTTTTATTTTATTAAATATGTAATAGTTACATATTAACAACATATAACGGGTAAATTTGCATTAATAACTTTGTTCTATTGTCAATACTTTTCGAAGCATACGCGATATAGCGATATTATTGGTTATTTTATTCACTCCTTGGGTTACTTTATCGAAGTTTTCATATGGATCTCTCACTTTTTCATATTCTATGATCCTATGTTCATCAGTGATGGTAAAGGATTGTAATGAAAATAGTTTTAAAATGGCTCGGAAGTGCGTTACCGGCTTTTTAGGAAACGTTATGCTCTTTTCTTGAAGGACCCTAAGTCGAATTGGTTCGGAAATACTTCGGTGCGTAGCTCCACATAGTGGTGTTATATGTTATATACATTTTACCGATATTGACATACAAATATAATAAATACAATATACAGTCCAACAGCTGGCAAAGTTTCCACTGTAACAAATTGTTTGAGGGTAGATGTTACTCTACCCGGAAGAATTCGCACTGATTCATATATATTTTTTTAATTACATTTTATTTTTTCTGGCTTTTTTAAAACGACGAGGTTTCTCATAGGTTAGGCTTCGGTTAAAATAATTACCTGGTAATTTGGAGGGCTGCTTCTTGTGTTCATCGTCACTATCTTCTTCAGATGAGCTGGGATCAATCATGGTGATACTATAACAAAAAAAAAATATTATTCAATAGTTGCCTGGCATGACTTAGACCCAAAAAATCGTCGGCGCGTGTCAGGCACTGAAGGCTCACATTTTTATAAAAAGGAAATTATCACGAAACATATAGAGAAATCTGAGGATGTAGTGCTGGTTTTTTTAGTTGTGGATGACTCCAGGTCTTATGTTAACTCCCGTAAATAAAACAACTATGACCTACTAGCTGTTCCCTGCCACGCTTCGCTGTGGCACATTGTGATTGAATGGTTGAGAAATGAGAAATAAAACAAAGAAACATTTCATATAAGTTTAATTTTGCAATACTTGTGGAAAAAAAATGAAAAAAAAAATAAAAAAACAATCCTTGATGCGGATTATACATCATGCTAAAATTACAGCTCGAAAGGTGCAGAACTTTTTGAGATTTGAAGCGTACACAAACCAACATAGCATTTATATATATATATATACAGTCAAAACCGGTTATAACGACATTGAAGGGACCGTATAGTTGCCGACGTTATATCCGATAGTCGTTATAAGCAATGTCATATACACAAGTGCAGTACATATGTATGTACATTGTACATAGTTATATTATCATTGTTATCGATGTAGAATAGGTAGGTATGGGTTATAATATGGTATGTTAATATTATAATATGTAAACGAGTCAAAAAAGAAACAAAAATATTTATTACGAAATAATTAGGTACAAAAGTAATCAGTCATTTTGGTCTGTTTTTTTTTTTTAGCCCAGTCTCAATATTTTTTGCATTTTACGTTTCATACTCCTCAAGGTATGAGTATCACCAGTATCAAACTGTTCGTTAAAGGCAACAAATTTTTTTAAGAGCCTCGGAAATCGTTGTTGGCTGAAACTTCGTTGGGAGAAAGTGCGTAGGTAATAATATGCCTAAATATTCAGTCAATGCTTATAAATAAGATTTAAAATCGTTTGTATTGTTTTGTTTTGCTGAAATAAGAAGCGGTTGGTCGTTATAGCCGATGAATATCGATAAAATTTCGTCGTTGTAAGCGATATGTCGCTGTATCCGATGTTGTTATAAGCGGTTTGTTTACTGAATAGGGATTCGGACGGGATCATACAATCTGGTTGTAATAACCGATAGGTCGTTGTAAACGATGTCGTTATAAACGGTTTTGACTGTATATATAATATATATAGATATGTATAAAAACGATAAGAATTAAATAGAATGTTATCGTGATGTGAAGGTTGCTCTTGAATAGTGGAAAGTGCTCGGTCAAGGTCGCTTCGGAAGACTGATCTCTTTATGCCGTTGCTTGGCAACGCTATTAATAGATCCGTTGGATTATTAAAAGAATCATCGTGAATATATGGAAAAATATTAAAAGTAATTTGTTCACACATAACCTATACAGAAACGAACATATATAAAAAACATACATTTGATTAATCCACATCTACGTTTTATATATCCAAATACGTTTCGAGTTCTAATAGTCTGAAATCACTCCAGAGTATTTTTATAATTAAATGTACGCGTTCGTTCGTGAAATCGCTTTGCTAAAACTATGTTTTGTGAATCATAAGTAATGCAATACGTAATGTACTTTTAAAAAGCAGGATTTAGAGATCAGCCTTGCTATTCTGTAAGTCACTTTTCGAACTCACACAGCGGTTTTCACAGCGGCGGTCGCGCTCAAATCAGTCGTGAAGCAGCCATTTTACGATTTGGCATTCTGATAAACAATAAACTACAAGCTCCCTCCTTACCAGAATCGCAAGGCTGGAGGTTTCGGGGCTACAAATTAGTGGAGGCCCTCTGGCCCCAAATTATTTTCCAAAGGAGTATTTAACAGACATATAATATCAAAATAAAAATTGTTTACTAGTAGGAAGTTAACACATTTTTTTCCGAAGTCTAAATTGTAGAGGCCCCAGGGCTGTGGCCCCTAAATCCGGCCCTGAGAAAAAGAAAGGAAGATTAAAGTTGTCGCATTCATCGGCTTAGAAGCCAATGGAAGCACTTGTAGAAGGAATACTTAGGATGATAAAGAAAATTCTAATACGTATAATTGTCGCTGTTACAAGTTCGAATTCACCTTCATTACATAATCATGCCAGAAAAATAATGGTTGTTTAAATTAACCTTTATTTCGTCTGGGGTTGAATTTCCAAAAAAATATTTTAGGTTGAATTAAAATATCTTATTTAATACTGGAATTCTTTGATTTTACTAAATGAACGGCGTAAATATAACTATTTTAACTTTGGTTTTGTTTCCTTTGTGGTAGAGATTCTTGGGCCCTGGGGTTCAAATGCACAGGCGCTAATTAAAGATTTAGCGCCTGGTAGATAGTATCCGTGACCCTAGAGCTGGTGCTTTCCTCGCTCAACGAATAAGTATTGCAATACAGCGAGGAAATGCTGCCAGCTCTAAACACTACCACAGGGACCAAACTTTTTAAATTTGTTTTAATTTTCTTTTTATTAATTTTTAATTATTATTATTACTTTGAAGGTTAAGAATATTATAATAAGAATATAAATACTGTATATATATGTTGGATTTAAATCAATTAAGTAATTCTTACAGAAACAATATGCAAATGACTTTATTTAATAATACGCTTATAATAATTATTTGGTTTGTAAGTCAACCAATAACAATAAGCATTCGCTATTGTTACGTAAACTTGCTGATACCACGACTTGGTGAGATGTCTGCCTTCGACCGGTCATGAATCCCTTTGAGTCCTCACCCGGAAGAAGTAATTAAATCAATTCAAGTCTTCTAACTTTGTTGTGTCAAATATTTATGGCTGCTCTGCCTTACAAACACTTTGTATGACTCAAAACTTGGCGATTAAAAAGAGTGGCTGAGAGTTTCTTGATAGTTCTTCTTGCCCGCTCTACGTCTTTGACTTGCGAACTGGTAGTAAATGTAAATTTACAATTAATTTAACATCTTTTCTGTTGACGTTCATAAGTGTACTTGTTTACCTATTTGAGTTTGAGTTTAACTTTGTTGTGACACTCCCGTGACCCTCTTATGTGTATCCTGCGTAAGCGCCATGAGCTTGTTTAGTTTTCGTACTTGGCAAATATAACGGATAATTATATTAGCAATAAACAGAAAGCCAATAAAAAGTAATTGGTCCATGGGGAGAGCAATAAATAATTAAAGATACGGAGAATTGGGTCTTGCAATTAGATTTTCCCAAAGATTAGATTTTATTTCCTTTTTGTAATTGGGGCTCAATGTCTCCATTATAGTTATTAAATGAAACTGATGTGCAGACTTGAGAAAACATTTATTCTTGTGGCGATACAAATACTATGCATTTAGATTTGACATTGCATATTTAAATGTATTTCATTGGATTTTTACGTTTTAGTATTATTGATGTAAAGTTTGTATATATTTTTTTAATTATATTTTATTTAGTATTGTCTTTTATTGACATAACCTTTACACATATGTATAAAGAAAAAACTTTTTAACCGTATTAAAGTTATGTATATATTATAAATGAGCCATTTCTGCCAAAACCCTCCATCTTTTAGTCGATACCAACTCCGGGGAAATAAATACAGATAATGCAACTTTTTGCTACAGCTGTGATACTTTTTGACATCAAACACCTTTTGTCTTCAGTCACCGTGACCACGCAAGCTGTAAAGCACGCGAAACGTCGGTTAAATTTAAAATAATTGTATACATAACTTTAATCCGGTTTAAAGTTTTTTCTTTAAATATATTTTATTTGTTAATCTCCATACGTATAATTATATTTACACATATATTTTATATTTGTGAACACCATAGAACAGTATGTGAGATGACTAACGTCACCATATTCTAGAGCTAGAAGACCGGCAGTAGCTCTAGGCAGCAGATGAGTAGATGCTTCCAATGGGATGCCACTCCACATGACAGCACCACAGAACATATTCATTCATATGCTTAGGGCTCATTGCAATACCCGAAAAAGAAAATATTTGTGTTGTATTTTCTTTTGTCGTCGACTCTGAATGTTATCCTACGTAAGTCCATGAATAGCTGTGCCGATACGAGAGAAAAACATCCCCTTTGTAACCCATTACTGTTACTTTTGCAAAGCATTCAAAAATTTAACATGAAATAAAAAATACACTGACCGAAAACAAGCGACGGGGAATTCCCCGTTCCGTTCGATAGACGCACATCGTACATGGGTTGCTTAATCTCATGGATACCAACCTTATGATTATTTTTTTTTAATTTCAGATATTTTTTAATTTAAAATATCGCCTATTGTTGTCATTGGGGACTGGGGGCCCTTTGTATACACAAGGTTCGGGGTGCAGCAGAAAAAGCCCTTAATTAGATCCGCCCCTGTCGAAAACACATTCAAACTGAAACTTAGTACACATATTCAAGTTATCGCCTGCAAGTTATCCCTTCCAGTAATTTTTCATCTAATATATAAAATTCTCGTGTCACAATGTTCGTTCCCATACTCCTCCGCAACGGCTCGACCGATTCTTTATTTATGCATATTCAGTAAGTCTGAGAATCGGCTACTATCTATTTTTCAAACCCCTAAGTGATAACCCCAATTTTTTTTTTAGACAATTTTTTGTCGTTACAATTCAACGCCTAATTTACCCCTCTACGATTAACCCCTATTTCTTATTATTGTAGATAGTTATTTTTATTTTAACTAAACAAATGTTTCCTACAAATAAAATACATGGCAAAACAACGTTTGCCGGGTCAGCTAGTAAAGTATAAAAATAAGAGTATTCCAGAGAAGTACAAAAATTATTGAAGAACGTAAAACACCAATAAGAACCTTTTGTATCTGGTTCTTTCTACGCCCTTGGTTTACTAATTAGTGTACGATGATAAGATAAATGTTACGCTTCGTTTGTTATTCGTTAATTAATCAAAGCTTTGATAAGGCCTAATTCATATAACAAAACAATACTGTGTGTTCATTAGGGATCAAAGTATCAACATGAAGTTCCAATAACCTTTTCATGGAAGGTTCTACAGTTGATATTCAATAGCATAGTGATATTTTTACGCTTCCTTCATTTATTAGACGTGATTGAAACTAGGTAATAAACACAATTATATTAAAAACAGTAGTGTAGTCCTCGTGGCGTCAGCGTGCGAATCCCATCCCTGAGGTCGTAGGTTTGATCCCTGGCTGTGCACCAGTGGACTTTGTGCGCGTTTAACATTCGCTCGAACGGTGAAGGAAAACATCGTGAGGAAACCGGCTAGCCGTAGACCCAAAAGTCGACGGCTTGTCAGGCACAGGATGATCACCAACCTGCCTATTAGATTGACAAATGATCATGAAACAGATACAGAAGTTGGAGGACCACACCTAAAGAGTAGCACCACAGATTTATTATTTTATATTAAAAACACACATTTCATCATCAGCTATGCTTTAAGTCCATCTTAAGACTCCTACTCCAGGTATTGTGCCTTTTACATCTATTACATCCATACAGCCTGCATGCCGTCGGACCAATCTTCTTCAAGTCTTTTGTTCTGCCTAGATCTCAATTCAAGGAGCCTTCGGGTTCATCAGATCTTTTCCATTCGCGCTTTACGGTCCACCACTCTCCGTTGGTGACGATCTTAGTGACTACATCTCTTACATTCGTCTTTTTTCGAATGACTTCATTAGGAATACGGTCGCGAAGGGAGATGGCGAGCATTACTCTTTCCTCCTCGTAAGACTAAAAAATAGAATCTTTAACACACATTATACGCCAGTAATGTTATTAAATTATGTAAACTACACAAGGGTAAGTAATTTATGTATATTCCCCTCAACTCAAGTTGTTGGTTTTCCCGATGGTTTATGCTAATTATAACCCATTTTTAGTTTAAACCTTATTTTCTTATTTTAAAACAGAGCCGTAAATGTCAGCAGGTTATTACTTTGACTTTGTCTATTACACGACGACGAAGAAAGGGCAGAATGGAAAATCCTTCAAGAAAAGAGCGTGCCAATTCTTAAAAGGCCGGCAACGCACTCGCGAGCCCTCTGGCATTGAGAGTGTCCATGGGCGGCGGTATCACTTAACATCAGGTGAGCCTCCTGCCCGTTCGCCCCCCATTCTATAAAAAAAAAAGTCTGGATGCCTTTTTCGAGGTTCCTCAACGGACTTAAGTTTGTTTTTTTACTATGTTTAAGTAAAAGGAACTTGACCGTAATAAAGACTATTTTATTATTCTGTATGTGATATCAACGGGAATTTATTTACTTCTCTGCTTACGTAATTAGAGAGATGCGACTCTTACTGTGAGTGAGATTCAGAAGCGGAGTCCTGCAACCCCTGGTAATGGAAGAAACTAAGTTTTATTTACGTATGTTTGCAAAATATTTAATAAAAATTCTTAAGGATATTACTCTACCCCATGTTGTTCCCGCGTCCAATGTCGTCGTACGCGCGTATACACGTTTTATAATACTGTCTTAATAATAATTTATAATTATTATTTAGGTATTTATTTGTTCTGTCAACCCGATTGTTATCCGAACAAATATACTTCTAGCTTATACGATATTACGTATCTAGCTGTAATCTAAAATTCTTTTCCAAAGGCTAGTACTAAAAAATGCTAAAGCGTAACCGTATACTTAATTCAATATTATGTAAGAGCGACCTTGAAGTGAGAGCCCAGATATTTGGAATTCGGCCAAACTTCAACAAGAGCCTACAGATCTGGCATTTTCAGTGGGACTTTGAATTGTGCATGCAACATCCATCTATAATCTATAATAATCTATAATTACACCTAGGCTTGAGATTTCTGTATCTATTTGTAATATGTTAGTTATTTCGACTATGTATTTGCGTTTTGTTCCCACGAGAATTTAAGTGCGTGCTCCTATTTCACCATACCTCCTGCTGATAGAGGACAAATCTTTGTTTTTAATTTATTTTATTATTATTTACTACTTAAGATGTCATGTGGAACATGGTGCATGGTTGCAGCTCCTTACAAACGTAAAACAACCAACTTGGCGATTAAAAAGAGTGGCGGAGAAAATATTGCCAGTTCTTCTCTTCCGTTCTACGCCCTTGATTTGAGAACTAGCAGTAAATGTAAAATTAGAAGCATTTAATGTATATTTCTATTTAGACGTTCTTAAGTGTACATTGCGTTACCTATATGAATAAATGATTTCTGACTTTTGACTTTTTGTAGCCTTCAGCGCCTGATCGTCAACTTTCGGGTCCAGGTTAGGTCGGTTTCCTCACGATTTTTTTAAAACTTACAACTATTATGAAATAAGTATGAATACTTCCTGCCAGACAGAAACAGTAGGAATAGTTCTTTTGGGTAAATGGGTTTCCCATACCCTCCCGCAGCGCGATTGCCTTGTATTAGAGGATTATGTGGAACTCGTACATACTAAAACCCTTTCGCCACTAGCAATGGCCCGAAACAGGACACGGTAATCGAATGGCCTGGTCCGCAGGTCAAAGACGCCCATGCCAAAACCTTCACTGTTGAGGTACAACGGTGAAGGTATCAATATAAAACCAATCAATACTGAGGGTGTTTTATAAATGTTGATATTTAAATTCACTTCACTCAACGCAACGCTTGGTCGATGAGCTTTTTAGAGCGAGTGAAGTTCCAGTAGAAATCCGAATTCACTTACAAAACCACTTTACAGCAGTTCATTTATTTATTTCGTAATCCTACAGCTAACAAAAATTATTTATAATAACAATTAATAACTACACAAAAAATATAGCCAGAGATGGAATACATAATATTTCACTATAAAAAGGGTCAAAAATTTACAAAAGGAATACAAACAATAGAAAATATTCAATACATTTAACTAATGTATCAAATTTGGCTGTGTTGTGTGAAGGTGGAAAACTGAGGATAGCTACGTGAAAGTGTATATGTTGGGTATGCTCATGATGAAGCTTATCTTGCGCTATGGATATTCTTTACTTCTATTAACCATATTCCGCGATAGCTTAAACAAGTCAAGTCTAAAAAATATTGGTTGTATGTCCGGGCTCCGCGATACAAAACTGAATGTTGTTCATAATGTATTTTCAAATTCATACTTGGCCATAAATATTAACAACCTAGATGTGTGTTTCGATTTGATTCCATGAACAGTTTTCAATCTGTTCAATAAGGCCGTTTAACACGCGAAATGTCATGTTAAGTTTTAACCCTATTTCACTCGCATATTTTGTAATAATAAAGGTCTCTTGCGGGATTTATAAATGGCATAGTCGTAGGTTCTTTAGTTATATATTATTTAAGACTCCGTTGCATACAGAAATATAATACAGTTGACATAATTAAATGAAAAGGAGGGCAATCAATGTGAGAAGAAGAATAAAAATAGACAAAACGAATGGAACAAAATAAAGCAATTTTCAAAGTCATAACTCCTTCAAGGATATATAAAGTTGGTACCTACTGTCAAAATACCTAGTTTGTAAAAAAAATATCTAAAGCTAAGAGTTCCAACGCCCATAATAGGCTTAATATATTTTTTCTAAGTAATAAAAACTTTATACACATGTACTGAATTTCTTCATAAATTATGCTTTTATGTAATAACAAAAAAAAAACAATAAAAACAAAAAATTAAATTAAAATAATGAAAACATACATAAACAGTGAACCGGACAATATAAAAAAGGACACATAAAAACGAAAAATTGCACATGAATCACGATAATTTCAGATCAGTTTCACATCAGTTAGTAAGAAAGTTAGAGATACAATGTGGACAGGAAATGTTTTTTACAGTAGAGATTTAAAGGAAGGTAGAGGAGCTAAGCGAATAGAGACAGGATGTAATTTGATTGCAAAGAAAATTGTGCTGATAGTTATATAGTATATATATTGTGATGTATGATATTTCTTAAATGTGAGATAGCTCAGACACTATTAGAACAGATTAAGACCTAGACTATAGAACCCTTAGTCTTCACATCTGTCTTTTTTATGGGCCAGGAGGCAAACGAAAAGGTGCTTTGAATAAAGTGATAAACGCCGCCCATGGACACCTGCAACGCCACGGGCTAGGGAGTGTGTTGCCGACCTTTCAGGGAATGGTACGCTGTTTGCTTGAAGGCCCCTAAGTCGTATCAGTTCGGTAATACCTCTACTGGCAGCTTCACAAAGAGGTAGTGCTCGGCAGAACTATTCCGGGTCTCAGCCATGGCGGTTTCTTTACTTCCTTCACAGTAAGAACAAGTTTACCCCATTTCGCGCCCCATAACCACTGGAGCAACAATACTTAGTGAATTGTGTGAAACACTCTTTAGCACATTGCGTATATATTGCTATTGATGTCATATTCTTATCGTAGGTTGGAACCCCAGCACCTATGGAATTTCTGTCTATGTGTGCATTTCTCACTCGTTCATACGGAAGGGAAACATCGTGAGGAAGCCATCATGTCTTAGACCCAAAAAGTGAGTCAGGAACAGAAAGCTGAAGTATAGAGAAATCGGGGGTCGAAACGAAAATTCTGTAGCAGTTTTTCTGGTCAGATTCTTGTAACAATGCTTGTATTTAATTTCCGTAAGAATAAATAAAGAACCTTAAAACGAAACAAAAATAATGTCTAGCGTGACTTCGTATATCAAAATTTTGAATATCTAAAACTTTTATGTAATTTCGTATAATTTTTTAACTTATATATAAATATATCTCCTTTATTCAAATATATTAAATAAGTTTCAATAACAGAGTGATAAGTGTTTCGTATACATAAATTGTGTATTTAATTCTCAACACGCAAAGTCGCGACGTAATCATTAAATAGTAATCCTACATTATATAACCATGTTAAAAACAAAAGCATTTACATTAAATTCTTAAAAACCGACTTCATCACTGTCATCCCAATGTACTTTTTGATTTAATTATTTAATATCCTTTTAAAGCTAACCTACTAATATAATCAACATTAAAACTAAGACTTTAATAACTTGTCTTGAATAAATAAATGATTATAAAACATGAAAATAACTTTTACAACCACGTTGCCAGCTAATTAAATTCATTTTCCATAACGTCAGCGACTCAACATGTCTTCGTTTAACACGAGGAAGCTGTACAAACTGTCGTCAATATAAAACTGTGACGTAATTTTTTGTTTTAAATTACGCCTTATCACTTCGTGTATTGTACGCAGTTTTTAAACATAATAATCTAAAAAGAGAGGGAAACGTGTAATATACTTACCAATCTGTTTCTGGTTACACAATCCGTACTTTGTACATTTGAATGTGGACCACTATTTTGCAGCAGGTATCTGGCGTGTGACTGTACGCCAGGCATATGACAGACTGTCCGCAACCATTTTGCGCAGGCGAAGTAGAGTCAGCAGTGGGTCGATACGATAACGTTTGAAGGCTGCGCCCTCATGTTGGGTGACATTGTAAAAACGGGGTAATGTTTAGAAACGAGGTCACCAATTCGTATATCCCGCGCTTCCGGTGTTGCCAGATTCGGTTTGTATAATCTGGATATAGGGGATGCTGTAACATCTACAAGGAGGTTGGATTAAAGAATATCTTATGTTAGGCGTGAAGGTTTTGAGGTTACTTTTTTATAGGTTCAGTTATTGGCGCGTAAGCTTAATCAACTTAGTAGTTCAGTTGGTCATGCCCCAGTTGAATGCGATTAGATCATAGGTTTTAATCCCGGGGATATTTATAACGAGACGGTAGAATGCGTTTTCTTTGAACCATGGATATCGTTTGGGATTTATTTTGTGAGTGTATTTCAGGAATAACTTGTCTTCTGGGACTTTATATGGGAATCCTTGTTATGTAAATTCTTAGATAAATTAGATAATAAGAGGGTGGATTTTATTTCATAAATAGTAAGGACACTTAATTTTATTATTATTATAAAGACACTTAAACGATCCAAAAGGGTTTAAATAAGTATTACTATTAGCGACATTTAATTATGTAAAAGGAGGCAAACGGGCAGGAGGCTCACCTACCGCCGCCCATAGACACTTACATTGCCAGAAAGCTCGCTAGTGCGTTGCCGACCTTTTAAGACTTGATACGCTCTTTTCTTGAATGCCAATATTGTTTTACTATTTTACTACTAATAATAATTCTGATATACAAAAATTAAACCAGTAATGTTATAAAACAATATATTGTCATTTATTTACTTATAAAAATAACTTATCTGGGTTCGATGCCCTGCGAAAGTTATTACAGTTTGCACACAAGGCTAGTTGAATTTCAAAATAATATCTCAATGTGTCTACGACCTTAGGAAAGAGAGTTTACACGCTGAAGCCACTAGGCCAACACTGCTGAGGTTGTGCATACCTGGACCAAATCCAGGACGTACTAGAGAAGGGACAACAGTACCCATAATTATTATCGCGCTGATGAAGCAAGAGCTACATAGATATATACCTATGTAGAAAGGACCGTCGTAGGTGGAGATCCGTCTTCTCAGGAAAAAGGTGTGAATGCATAAATAAATTAAGAAAAGTGTTACCATGACAAATATTGAAACTACATAGCGCATATCTTGTCAATAAAAGTCAATATAACAGAATAATTTTAATCATCATCAACATCAGTAGACAGATATCTGACTTCTTGGTCGTTCTGCCCGCGGCTTCGTAACCTCGCGATTGCGATGCGTCCGCGCACCGAACGCCCCATGTATAATAACCATACACCACCGCTAGCGCATAGTATTATACCTAATATTAGGACGATTTTCCACGCGCTTCCCGATTTGGCAGCTGCAACAACATTTAATTATCTACTAAAATATATATTAATAAAAATGAGACAAGAATTGTAATTTTTTACTTAAATATCTGTCTCTTTTGACCAGAGCGTAAACACAGTTTGAACGAAAGAGACGGATTACATTTAGTTG
Source organism: Pieris napi (assembly GCF_905475465.1). Lineage (NCBI taxonomy): Eukaryota > Metazoa > Arthropoda > Insecta > Lepidoptera > Pieridae > Pieris > Pieris napi. The sequence continues at coordinate 1,765,589 of NC_062252.1, forward strand.
AAAGTGTTGTTTTCATCGCGACAAATCTATTTTTTTAGTTAATAGGTAGGTACTCTATAATTAATTTCTTATATATGGAAATTCTTTTGTTTCTTATATATACATAAGTTATTTAAAAGCTATCCTGAATATTCATAAAACCTCAACTACTTGCTTTTTTTAACTAAACACATATGTCTCTTTTTATCAAAACGTAAACACACTTTGACAGACAAAGACGAATTTAGAAAGAGACTGATGTAGTATAGGTAAGTGAAAATCTATTGGCGCAATTTACCTCGAAGATCACCAGCGATCTTCATCAGACTAAGCGAGGTTCTAAATAAGACAACCTTAAAACAAAAATAAATTAATCTGGGCGTGTCTGAAACACGCCGTCGATTGTCTAAGGGAAGCCGGTTTCCTCACAATGTTTTCCTTCACCGTTCGAGCGAATGTTTAATACACACAAAGTCAATTTGTGCACAGGCGGTGATCGAATCTACGACCACAGTAATGAGAGTCGCACGCTGAAGCCACTAGGCCAATCTTTTATGTATACAAGCTCTTTAGAATTTGGAATATTAAATTAAAAACTAAGTCTTACTTTCTTCTCTATGAAGCGTTTTTGTTTCAATACGTTGTTCCTTCTTCGCCTTTTCCACCAATTCATGATATGTATTATGGTTATCTATGGTTCTTGATATACCATGAGAACTTGGAGTTGTTGTAAACACTTTAGTGGTTTTTCTAGTAGTTACAGTGGTTGGTTTAGTAGTTTTAGTGGTTAAAATACGAGTCGTTTTGGGTGGAGGTTTTGTGGTTGTGGTTATTTTTCGTGTTGTCAGCTTCGGAGTTGTCGGTTTAGTTCTCCTAGTAGTTGGTTTGGGAGTTGTAGTTGTAGTAGTTGTAGTAGTGGTACTGGTGGTTGTAGAAGTGGTTGTAGATTTCGAGGTAGTTTGTTTAGTAGTAGGCGTAGTTTGTATAAGTTTTTGCGTTTGAGGTGCTTCTTCTGTATTTGCAGATACTTCGTCCAACATCGTTGAATCTGTAAAAAGCAGCTTTTATAAATAACCGCAAGCATTTATAAGTATACAATTAAATAAATCTTACCAGGCGCAAATATGCAGGCGTCGAAGAAGTCAGGACAGCAGTTATGATCGGAGAAGCAAGCGATGGAACAGCCACATCTCATGTGAGGAGATTCCGCCGTTGGGTCGTACACCGAGCAGCGTCCAACACACGTGTCAGCTGAAATAGGGGAATATTAGCTAATCTTCATATTTACCGTTTGTAATGTTTTTATTCTTAAATTTGATAGTCTATGCGCAAAGAGAACCGTCGTGGGATTAGAGGTTGCAGCAGTGCTTAATAACTTTTTTGCTATGTTGACAACTATTACATTATAGTTCGACAATAAATTTGATACTTAATAGGTAATAAATAAAATGACGCACAGCAAATGATTTTTTTTTCGATTCATTTCTTTTATCTTTCCGCGCAGACTTTAATGTTATGTGAGTATTAATTTTATTAGCACCGTCGTTTTAGATATAAGTCACATAATACTTATAATTAGCCGTGGTTTCTTTTGCTAAATACCAAGGTAGTTAGAGGTTGTGTAAGTGAAATTTTGAATTTAATGACATTTTTTATTGTCGATTTTTTTGATATTATCTGTGGGATCTAAATGTCAAATCGTTAGACAATTACAATTAGACATCACACAATATTTATACGGTCTTACTAATAAAGATTTATGCACATTGTATAAGCCTGTTATAAGAAAAATGTTACTAATAATTCCTGAATTGACAAGGTTGATGTATAATGCTGTTATAACAAGTGTCTGGTTTGTATGAAGACTTGTACAATGCTTAAACAACGCAGAGGCCTAGTTTAACGGGTGTATACGACAAAAATTGCGTAATTTTATCTGATTTCGCGTTTGATAGCATTTTTTGACTGTTTAGTTCAAGGAAAGATTTAAGTTAGTAGGTATTTGTATTTGTTGAAAATAGATTTTTTAGATCAAATGGAAGATTTAGATAATATTGATAAGCAGCCAATACATACGATTGAAGATTTGCCGCCTTCAAGGAAAGTCTAAACATACCAAACTCGGTGCAATCCGTTATTACTTTCGCATGGCGATTTCAAAACAAAATACCTCGTTTCAAAAAAGTATGTTATGAAGATCTGTGACATAGTGCGAGCTGATGTCGAAAAGAGTAATAGAGGTGGAGGGTTTTCGATTTAGGTGTCTTCTTCATGGCTTCTCAGTGTCATTAGAAAATGCCAAATTATATATAGTAGCACTGGCAATCCTCCACAATATTGCTGTTGATATCAAAGAGGACCTGGATGTTACGTATGATGACACTGAGAATGCTCCAGAAGAACCAAGGCCAACCTAGACGCCGCCGAGCAATCTGGCTGGACAAGCTGCTAGAGCTGCTTTTATTGAAACATATCTTTAAGGCTGTTTTATTTACATAGGTGTGGATAGTTAAGGACTTGAAAAAAATAAAAAGTTATATTTCATTTAGAACAGGGGTTTTTTTTTTATAAGTATTTTATTATTCATTTAATTGCTGCTGTAACAATTTGAGTCTCGCTCCTGTCTAGCGTTTTCGTGAGCTTCGGCAAGTTGCTTCTGTTTGAGCTCATGTGTTTCAGCCATCTGCCTTTGTTTTGTTTCGTGCTCTTCCTGCAACACTGGAACACTACCGTGTTGCGGAGTTTGGCACTTTCCACTATTTGAGATGCCTAAAAAATTTAAGTATGATCGTTGAGGGGTTTTGAATGAAATAGTCCTTTCTCTATCACATTGATACTAACCTCTTCTAACTTTTGTACTGCAGAACGCGGCTTTTTATGTAAAATTCTAGTCCTCTTTGTCTGAGGTTTTGGAGTTTCTATTAGCTGCAAATAATAAAATGTAATTAGTATATTAAGTAAATGTGTATATAATTGCTTTGGTTGATAAAATAAATACAACTTACATTAGAATTATGAGTTGTATCAGAATTATTAAATCAAACGTCAATCAAACACGGCGGGTTGCCAGGGTAACAATAAATAAGGGTCGTTTTGTTATTCAACCAATACACATCGATTATTGGTCAAAGAGGTGTTTATGCCCTGTACAAGCTCTATTCACTGAATTACTATCACCTTGTTATAACGCATGTATAGTGATTTTTTATTAGTAAGACCGATAATATATTATTTTATTTACATGTACTTGTATAATCTAGTTTTGTTACGTTATGTACTTAAATGTTCAATCTTCAGCTTAATAAAGTATTTTGTGTATAAAAAACAAAAAAATAGTAATTAGGATAGAATAAAACAACCGTTCTGGATAAGATCTCAAAGCAGACTGAAAGCTACCAAACAGAACTATCTCATTTAACTTATAAAAAATAAGTATCCTGCTATGGACTTCCCTTCCTATTGATATTAGACGAGCTCAGTCCTTAAATTTATTTAAGAAGCTCCTTTATGATCATTTTCTATCTGCCTCGTAATTAGCTCTGCTGATATGTATTAATTATTGTGACTCTGTTAATCTTTTGAATGTATTTTAATTTTTTGTTGCTACATATTTTTATTTATTATTATTGTTATTTTATCTTTAGATTTTCCTTAATTTATTACCCTCTGTAGGTGTTTCTTTTTCATTGTTCCACATTAGGGTTGCCTGAAAGAAATCGCTTGTTAGCGATAAGGCCGCCCGTTGCCTTATAACTCTTGTAACCTGTTTTTTATTTTTGTTATGTGTATGTTTTTGATTAAGGTAATAAAGTATAAATAAATAAATGACATGACTGTCTTTAGTATTATGCTAGCATTAAGGCTATCTTAGGCTATATCATATAATTAATAAACAACTTATTATAGGAACAAAATATTAAGTTCTAAGTTAACTTCAATATACTTACGTATATCTAGAGGAGGACTGGGTGTAACAGCAGACATGGCTGCTTTAGTGCAATTCTCCCCTTGAAGTATCGAGACGTCATCAATGGCTATGTCACTTGTGTAACTTGAACCCCGGATGCCTTCTATTATAATCTATGGATACAAAATACAATGTAAAACCGGAAGTCCTACATCCGATATCCGCCTAGTTTATTGCATCAAGGCCAAAAACACGTAGTTGTTCAATTTAAAAAGAATTCCAAGACTCATATTTATTTATTGCTGGTAAGTAAAAAAATTAAACAAACTAAGTAATTTTCTTTATGGGCATAATAAAAATTAAACACATTTTTTTTTTAATAATGTTATACCTTGTAACAATGTAAATTTTATTCCGAATAAAACATTTAAATAAAAAATTAAATTTTATTTGTAACTGATATTTACATATTAGGTACCAATTTAAAATTGTGATCTGAATAAGATAATAAAAAAAAATTAATTTAATAAAAAATATTTTTCTTTGTAACTGATATTTAAAAAGTTTAAATTCTTTAATACAAATAAAAAATTTTAAAAAAATTAATAAAATAATAATAAAATTGTCCCTTACTTGGAAGCTTTCCGAAACATCAGTGAGATTTGTTACTGATTGAAACCAGAAGTTACCGAGATTTCCCCATTGCTCGAATAGAATATATTTATCTCGGTTCTCTGGTTGTCGCATAGTAGTTATGTCAACACTGTCGGGTTTCTGGTAAACTCTTAATCCACCGCACGTTCTGTTATTTATGAATATTAAATTCAATTTACTTGCGAAATTACATGCGCTAACTCAGTGACTCAAGCGCAGCTTTCGGTCCATTAGAGATATCTAGGTAATAGTACAATATACAATCGCTATATTATAGCGAGGAGAATAGCTACTAATATATATAATAATAAGAAACTACGAAAGGTATCTATCGTGTCTCTACTCTGTTCTTAGAGTGACATTTCAAAACTTAGAGATAAATCTATCTTATTTCAAAAACGTTTAGAATTTTGGCAAATGGGTGCCCGTCTAGTTTCTTAATCCACGCAAATATGTCAATGTTATGGTTAGTTATGACTACTATAGTATAATTAAAAGAGATATATATATATACATAGATAATAAGAACACAATGTTTAAAGATACTCACTTTCCAAACATGTGGTACCAAAACGAAAAGCACCCGTCCTTTGCATATGAAGTATCATAAATCGGTGATATGAAACGCGCTGTGTCATTTTCTAATTTTGATGTACTTTCTATATACATATAATACCCTGAAAGTTCAAAACTAAGATTTTACTCTGTTTTAGTTAGAGGAAGCGTACACAGAGAGATTCAGGGTGGATCTTTGTAGAATCTACTAACAGTACGAAGATGTACATGACGGTACAGTACCAAGGCCTTCTATACATTTGAAGCGGCTTATAAGTCATGTAAAATATATTTTGTGTAAACCGATTGAAAGTAAAATATTTTATACAAAACAGTGAGTTTTAATTGTTACATTTTGTAGGTGTTTAAGAAGCTGTCGTAATAATAATATCACAATAAGTAAGCTGAAAGCAGTTTCTTCCTATTGTGCTTCCGATGCGAAAACCGCTGTGTGAGTTCGAAAAGTGAGTTACAGAATCGCAGGGCTGGTGCTTTCCTCGCTCAACGAATAAGTATCGCATTTCTTTTAATTTTCTATTTATACATGTAATGGAATGATATTTCATTAATTTGAATTTGACGCATCGGAGTGACACGCGATAAAATGGCGGATGACGTGTAAATTAATTTAGTGGATTATAGTGTAAAAAGATAGATTAAAGGATAAATGAACATTAAATGTCGTTTCTTTGTATTTCAGGTAAGAATAATTATAATAGATCATAAGTGCATTATATTTTAAAATTTGATAAATAAAATAAAAACTTTGTATTTCAGAGAAACAATTTTGTGTTTTCATTTAGAAAAAATCCTTAATAATATTACTTATAAAACGACATTTTTGTTTATTAAAAAAAGATGGACCGGCTGCAATTTGAGTTTACGATGATAGCCTCAATCGATGGCAAATCTAATATATTGGCCATAACATCAATATTGACAGAAGAAGGAAAATGTTATGTTTTACCTGATGACATGAAGCCGGTAATTCATCATAAATATATAGTTGAATTAAACACTTTTCAAAAATAAAAAATAGTATAAAGAAAAGGCACCAAAGCAGAAAGATATGGGTAAAATTAGATGAAGATCTAAAGAAAACATATATAGATGAGGAAGGTAATATGCAATTTTTAGATCAATATTTAGAGGAAATGAGCACAAAACAACCAAGAGGCAATGATGATAATTTGCAACATATCCTGGAAAAATTAATAGAATCTACGACAAAAAAAGAAAATCAACATAATTTAAAACATGTTTCAGAGAAATTTATTATTGAAAAATTCACAAGTAAGAATCCTAATGCAGTGCAATGGATAGAGAATTTTGAAAAAGAGTGTGAGCGTTTTAATATAACAAAAGATGAAACAAAAATAGATATATTGAGATTATTTTTAGAAAACTCCAGTTTGGATTGGTATAGCTCGATGGTAATTAAACTATCAGTAAATTCTGAATGGAATGAATGGAAAGACAAATTTTTAGAAACTTTTAGGAACCAAGGGTGGGATGTAGTCACAACTGCTTTCACATTCAAGTATAAAGAAGGGCTGTTAATTGATTATGCTATAAAAAAAGAACGGCTTATACTAGACATAAATAAATCGATAGATTCCAGAACAATGATAGATCTAATTGCAACTGGTTTACCTGGTTTTATCTTGAATAAGTTAAACAGGGACGAACTCAACAACACTACTGATTTGTTCAACGAGATAAGAAAATATGAAGGTATGATCTTCAAGAAAAACTCAACTATAACAAAGAATATCATAAATATTTGTAAAACATGTGAAATATGCATAAAAAATAAATCAAGAGGTCAAGGAAAATTTGGATTAATGTCACAACTGGGACCAGCAACAAAACCATTTGAGATAATGTCAATGGATACTATAGGTGGCTTTGGAGGATCTAGATCAACAAAAAAGTACCTACACCTTTTAGTAGACCATTATACAAGATATGCATTTATTGTGACGTCAAAAACACAGAATGCAAGTGATTTTATAAAACTAACAAAGAATGTACTAGAAACAGATGAGATTGGAATAATTTTGACAGATCAATATCCAGGCATCAATTCAAGAGAATTTAAGCAATATCTAAATGAAAATAATGTGAAATTAATTTTTACAGCTGTGAATACACCATTCTCAAATGGCTTGAATGAAAGGTTAAATCAAACAATAGTTAATAAAATAAGATGTAGAATAAATGAGAAAAATAATAAGAGAACATGGACAACAGTGGCAAGAGAATGTATAGAGAAATATAATGAAACAGAACACTCCGTTACAGGTTTTGCACCAAAATATTTACTGGATGGTACAAATGTCAGCATTCTACCAAATGAATTAAAAATAATAGAGGGAGAAGACAAGTGGATTGCTGATAAAAGATTGGCATTAGAAAATACAATAAAATCCCACAAGTATAATAAGAAAATATTTGATAGAAAAAGAAAAATGCAAGAGTTTAATATAGGAGACAGTGTATATGTTGAGAATGGAAATAGACTGAATAGAAAGAAATTAGACGAATTAAAAATAGGTCCTTTTAAGATAGTAGGGAAAATATCGAACTCCATTTACAGGATTGACACTGGTAACAGAAAAACAGAATCAACTTTATTCCACATAACAAAATTACAACCGGTTACAACAGAATCTGAAGAAGATGAAATATAAGGAAACGAATATGAAGATAGCTATTAAGTATAGTGTGTAGATATATTATTCAGAATTTTTTCTCTTAGGGGGGGAGATGTAATGGAATGATATTTCATTAATTTGAATTTGACGCATCGGAGTGACACGCGATAAAATGGCGGATGACGTGTAAATTAATTTAGTGGATTATAGTGTAAAAAGATAGATTAAAGGATAAATGAACATTAAATGTCGTTTCTTTGTATTTCAGGTAAGAATAATTATAATAGTTAGATCATAAGTGCATTATATTTTAAAATTTGATAAATAAAATAAAAACTTTGTATTTCAGAGAAACAATTTTGTGTTTTCATTTAGAAAAAATCCTTAATAATATTACTTATATACATTTTTAAGTACTATTACTATGTAGGCTAAGAAATTGGAAATACTGTATATTGGATTTATATGTTTAGGTTTTAATAAACGTTATTAAAAACACTATATTTAAAAGTTGGTCCCAACTATATTCAGGCAGCTAACAGAATACTACAAATCCAAATGTAAAATATGGATAGAATGTACTAGTAAAAATGTCATCAATTTTTTTTATAGAACAGGGTGCAAACTGGAACTAGGCTCACCTGATGTTAAGTGATACCACCGCCCATGGACACTCTCAATGCTAGAGGGCTCGCGGTGCGTTGCCGGCCTTTTAATAATTGGTACGCTCTTTTCTTGAACGCCAATGTTGTTTTAGTATTTTATTATAATTAACCTTATTAATAAAGCATTATATTGAACCTGAATCAAGTTGCATTTAGTTCAGCCGAAGGAAAACCGGAGCAGTGCTATAGTTTTCCACAAAAAAGTGCATCATGATACAACCGTACAACGGATTCATTCCTTACCAGTTTTGCCTTTCCCCAAAGTGTGGTCGTAGGAAGGACCCGTATACACAAATGTGCTTGGTGTCTTGCCATTCAGGCGTCTCCAGTCAAAATCGTGGAGTTCATCCTGTCTCCATCCACAGAGGTCTGGATTCTCAAAGTCACAGCTAAGTTTGGGACTCTCTACGGTATCTGTAGCTGAGAGAATAAAGTTTTTATATCTATATATAAAATTGAAACCCGTTTTCCGTTGTCACGACTTAACATGAAAACGGCTTGACCGATTTGTCTGATTCTTTTTTTATAATATTCCTTGAAGTACGGGGATGGTTCTTACGGAGAGGAAAATTAAAAAAAAATTGAGTGGAAAAGTCTAAAAACAACACTTTTCTATATTCCCATACAAATTCGTAATAACATTTAAAGGCAATTTGAACTTTAATACCATTTCATAAAGTTCAAGTGTTAGTGGAGGGGTTCCGGGAAGGTAAATTTTTATTTTTTGACATAATGTATTTGTTGTCTTATCAACTTTCTTTTTTTTATCTTACTAGCTAGATCGGTTTCCCGAATAGCACAATAAGTATTTTAAAAAAATAAAGAAGCGACTGTTAGGCGGTACGATGTTCGCCAGGCCAGCTAGTAGCGTATAAAAGTATAATTATAAGTATATTATTTATTTAATTCTATTAACAATACTTAAACAGAATTTGACAGGAAAAAAATAAAATAAAGATGACTAAAGAAGGTATAGTCTATTACCAACACACGTCGGGGCAGAGGCATTCCACCTGGTCCCATCACAGTAGATGACCTGGGAGCCCACGAGCTGAAAGCCTGGCATACAGAAGTACGTGATCCAGGCATCTTCAAACTGGCTCATTCTAACTCCATTCTTGATTGAAGGAACCGTACACCCGGGCCCTGGTGATTAAAAGATACTAAATCAGCTCTCTATTACTCTCAGTAAAGACATTAAAAATTGTGGCTTTTAAAAAAATTGGAAATTGACGAAATTGATATGTATCAAGTTTGCACATTAAAAAAATTGGTTAAATACTAATTTTATGACAAAAAATTATATTTTTATACAAATTTGGGCCTGATTACCACGAAACTTTAGGGCCGTTCAAGTACGTAACCACTATAGTGACGGAGGGAGGGGGTCTGTAATTTTCTTATTTGGTGATTATTAATTATTTACTTTTTTACACATATTACCCACACATTGTCTATGCTTGAAAACGAAATGCATTTTCGAGGATTCCTTCACAAAAATTAATACGTTTATGTACTATTATTTTTGAGAGCTTTGCTTACTTTTGCTGACAAGAGGAAGAAGGGGGAGGGGATTAATTGCAGTAAATCTGGTACTTGAACGGCCCTTTAACAAATGTTAGCGTGTGATTTAGTAGTGAATAGGTAAACGTGTAGGAGGCTCATCTGATGATAAGTGATTCCGCCGCCCATGGATACTTACATTGCCAGAAGGTTCGCAAATGCGTTGCCCGCGTTTTAGGAATTGGTTGTCAATGATTGTAAAAGTAGTATGGTAGCAATGGCATCTCAATGAATTATTTTGACTTTATGTATAAATTTTTATTTAACTAATTATGAATAGAGTCATAACTCCCGAAAACCAAAAAACCAAAGGTTATGTTTTAAATGCCATATTTTAAAATATTTATTATTAGTCGATAAACATAGAACCAGTGGCTTTGAAACCTTTTAAGTCTGTGCCTAGATTTCTGTATCTGTTTCGGAATCATTTATTTTTTCTAATAGGTACAGCCCTGCGATTCTGTAACTCACTTTTCGAACTCACACAGCGGTTTTCGTATCGGCGGTCGCTCTGAAATCAGTCGTGAAGCAGTCATTTTATGATTTGGCATTCTAATAAACGATAAACTACAAGCTCCCACCTTTTCAGATTGCCAAATCATAAAATGACTGCTTCACGACTGATTTGAGAGCGACCGCCGATGCGAAAACCGCTGTGTGAGTTCGTGAAGTGAGTTACAGAATCGCAGGGCAGGTTGGCTTTTTGAGCCAGACACACGCCATCGCCTTTTTAAGTCTAAGGCACGGTTTCCTAACGATGTTTTCATTCTCCATAAGAGCTAGTGTTAATATAACATAGACTGTTCATTGGTGCAGTATTCAATCGTCTAACCAGGGATGATAGTCGTACGCCGAGGCCACACCGCTCGATACAATAGTAATAATAATAATCTTTATTTATTTTCTCAACAAAACTTCGTAGATAAACAAGTGACAGACATATTATTATAAATAAATAATTGGCTCTCTTCTATTTAGGGCAAATGCTCGTTTGGGTGAGGCTAAATGTAAGAGTACCTGTGTTAGACAGAAGGTCTTAAAATGTAGAGAGAATACAATAATTGAAATGAATTCTTAATCGACTTACTAATTACGTACACGTGCAAAAAATACTCACGAACACAAACGGGAAATGGTACATCCCATTCTCCATCACGACAATAGGTATACACGTTGCCAACAAGTTGGTACTTCGTTTGACAATCGAACTTAGCAATCCTGGCTCTCTGCTTCAGACGTACTCTTCCGTGCTTCAGTCGCGGCATCACACATGATATCGTTAGGGATGATGAGGCTGCAAACAGTTCAATCGTATAATATATTTTCTGGTTATCCATATCACAGGTTATTACCTAGCTTGGAAACTAGTCTTCTAATACCTTATCGTTTTTGTTTCAAAAGTCAAAAATCATTTAATCATATAGGTAACACAATGTGCACTTATGATCGTCAAAATGCTTCTAACTTTACATTTATTTTATTTATTTATTTTGTTGCTTTATGATATAAAAATTTAACAAAATTACAGGTAAAGGAAAGGCAACTGGCGGCCTTATCGCTTTCGAGCGATCTCTTTCAGGCAACCACTGTGAGAAAAGGAAAAAAAAGAAAATGTATTAAATTACATGAGGTAGGCAAAAAGTGCCAGTTCTCAAATCAAGGGCGTAGTACGGAAAAGAAGAACTGCCAATGAACTCTCAGCCACTCTTTTTAATCGCCATGTTTTTTACACAACGTTTGTAAGGAGCTGCAACCATTACACCTTGTTCTACATGACATCTTAAGTAATTAATAATAACATTAATTAAAAACAAAGACATGTCCTCTATCAGCGGGAGGCATGGTGAAATAGGAGCACGCACATACATTCTCGTAGGAACAACACACAAACACATAGTCGAAATAACTATTTATGTTTCAAATGTTATATGGGAGAAAATAAAGAATTATTATTATAATATGATGTCTTATCCGTAAAACTTAAATCCTTGTCTTTTCTCCCTTTCTGTAAAATAGGCGCCGTTGTGACTCAATATATAATAGTCACCACAATCTTAAATTTTCTAACAATTAAATTTGTCTAAAGTATCAAGAGCTGGATACTTTACATCGACACATTCTATTGTATTTGTATACATTTTTGTAACCGTTTTAATAAAATAAAAATACATTTATCCCACGCCGTTAAGGGACTTCATACATTATCGAACAGCCCTTATTCTTAAATAAGTCTAAAGGCACTCTTTTGTATAAAGTACTTTTTAATTTCTTTGTATCACATTGTGTTAACAGTGAAAAACGACAGAATAAATATAGATTTTCGAAAAAATCCTTCAATTGTACGAATTTATATTTTATGAACAAAGAATAAGACGTGGGTACTTCCCGCCTACATCATTTGTGTATATCTGTCAATAGCTGTTCACAAAAAATCAAGCTGCATGTTTAAAAATAAAAATTGCCATCAATTTAATATAAAGCATTTATTTCATGACGTAACTCAATATTGCAATTCTGAATATTGCTATTGTTGCGTTCATACAAGAGCAAACAATTTGTATTCGCTCGAAATATTTGAAGTTTTTAAGCTTTTAAACGAGAGTCGTTTGAAATTGATTTACGCTCGAACCCAATAACCTATCCCAATCCATTTTTAACCATCTGAGTCTAATCTTATCGAAATCTTAATCTAAATGTTGTGTGCCAATAACCAATCGACGGATTGTAATAGCCATATCGATACAAGCTATCCATGGGAGGTCGGATCGGTGTCTGTAGATAGACCTTTGTATGAAAATGACAGTTGTCGAAAGCTATATTTCAACAGTTAATTATTTTAACAGATTTTAACTTACACCAGTTTTTTAAATAATTAAAAATCTGTTTGTTATGTTTTAAACATAGACATGTATATTTTAATGTTATTTGTACGGTTTTATTTACTTTATTTGGTTTTCATTGATTATCAAATTTGAGTGTAAACTCGGTAAAATGGAACGAAAAAGAGCATTTTATCCGTCGCCAAAAATGGATTGTCTTTGTAGGGTTTGGTTACTGGGATGCTGATAGGAGATCGATCGCCCGTTACGGTCTGATCTCAAATTTTTATTACTGAGCAATGAAGAATTGTCATATATTTAATAAATAATATAAAAGCCCGTTTAATTTCCAATCCTTACAAAATTAGATTTACAGCTTAGATCCTCATATCCTGGCTTCGTTTAGTATCATTGATAGGAACCCCTTCACGGGTCTCCTACTCCAGTTTGTAACTCTCCTATTTCTTCTATTTACCTTTCTTTCTTTCCCTCTTCTCCATACCTTTGATATTTTCCATATCGGTATCTTTAAATTCCACCTTTTATCTTTAGGTACATCTTGCTATATGCCCCGCTCAATCTGTTTTAGGGCATAATTTATTTTTCTGTTGTATATCCACGTGACGCAGCCGTATGTGAGAGTAGATAAGATATATTTAATAAATGCTTGAACTTTAGCTTGCATTGCTTTGACTTTACTAAAACGTATAATGTATTAGCGACGCCGTTCTTCGTAGCTTCATCTTATTTTCTACGAATTTTCTCGTGAACTAATTAATCTTGTGTTCGGGCACAGTGCCACATTGATCGTTTTACCCACTATTGGCAAGGACAAAATGTAAGACAATTATTTTATTTATTTCTAAGGAAAGAGAACATTGCCTCTCGCAGATGACTCCCGGTTTAATAAATTGAAATACGATACAAAAAAATCGGTTGTCTGTAAAGTCGGTTTACTGACAATAGTTGAACGTGACAACGTCATAAAAAATATTGATGGGATGGTTGCATTTTTCAAAATAAAAATTAAATTTTATTTGTTTGATAGGTATTTTGTATGGATATAGAGAAGGAGGTAAATAGAAATCACAATTGAATTGATCAAGTTAGATTTATTTGTTCGCATAAATACAATTATGTCAATTTTAAATGGAACGCCTCAGAGCGAGGTAACGCCGCATGAGTCATGTTTTTTCGTGCGTGCAGCCGGCTCCATCGAATTATAAGACGTTGTCACGTCAATAAATCAGTGGCACTACAACCTTTTTAGGTCTGGGCCTTAGATTTCTATATCTGTTTCATGACCATTTATCAGTGAGGCAAGCCAAACCGGCCGAAAAAGAAAAAGATGATAGAAACTTGAATGTGTTTAAGTGTAAAAGTATCTGAAAAGGCTATTATTGTTAAGTAACTTACAACTATATGTGTAGACAGAATTCGGGTTTTGGGTTATGGATCAGTGTTGGCGTAGTGACCTAAATGTGCACTGAGATTTTGGCTGTGAACCAACGTAGTTTTCTTCGCGCTCATGTTAAAAGCCGGAATAGAAAGTCCATTGGTGCACAACCGAGGATCAAACCTACAACCTCATTGATAAGAGTCCAAAGTACACTAGCCTAACGTTGCTTGCTTGTAAGAAAACCGGTATGCCTAAGATTCAAAGCTTGACAAATTTCAGGCACTGAAAGCTGTTCACCTATCATAAAAATCATTGAAGAAGCAAATGTAATATAACTAAGACGCATGGGGTTGTAGAGTCACTGGATTATGAATGTACTAATAATTAATCTGCCAAAGTGTTTTTCGTAACATATATTTGCAATTCAGAGGTCGATAGGGTACACCTACGCTTGAGAATCGGAAACATACATATGTGTGCATCCGGCTGATAAGTGTTTATTTATTACAAATATTACGATTTATTTTGAGATTGACATAAATGTCGAATATGATTTTAGTAAGTCTCGTTCATTTTCACTGACATTAGGGTAATAATGAAAACAGTTAGGGTCTGTTTCACAATGTACGGATAAGTTCTACATAAGTTCCAAATTAGCTATTTATTACTTATTGGTAGGATAAACACTATTGTTGCGTTTCACGGCTGTCAGATAGCGCTATTCGTCACATAAAGTCCATCATAGGTTATTAGTCCGATGAATGTCAAATAGCACAATTTATCTTCCAAATAATTTATGTGTTGCATAGCTATTTGGTACTTTATCCATACATTGTGAAACAGACCCTTAATATATTTTATTAAAGTGATAGATTTTTAATCAAATAAACGTTTGTTCTTTCTTTCTATATACCTTAGGTTTATAATAGGTAAATAAACATAAGTTTACTTCAGTATACGTGTATTTATATATGTCGCAACCTTGGACTCTGTGAAGTTACAGTACAGCCCTGCGATTCTGTAACTCACTTTTCGAACTCACACAGCGGTTTTCGCATCGGCGGTCGCTCTCAAATCAGTCGTGAAGCAGTCATTTTATGATTTGGCATTCTAATAAACAATAAACTACAAGCTCCCACCTTTTCAGAATGCCAAATTCGAAAAGTGAGTTACAGAATAGCAGGGCTGAAGTTACTGTTTATACTAAATTGCAAAGGATTTTGTTTCGACAGTCGTAGTATGAATCCGTTTTGTAAGTTTATGTACCAATTAATCTGTTAAGATTTATAGATTTAATAAACAATTACATGATACTTATGCTAGACAGGCTACTTCTAATTAAGTTGCGATATTTGTTTTGAAATAAGTGTTGTTTGATGATTTGATACTTTAAAAGGGTACCGAGAGTTTTTTACGCCGGCTTTTTCTCTCGGCCTACACTCTCTGTCTTCTTTGCCGATGAGTAGGGATGTCTACCGATTCAAATTTAATGACGTGGAATAAGTGATACCTGTATCTTATGTTCCATAACGAACATGTTTTATTTGATTTTTTTTATAGGTTAGACAAAAAAAAATCAGAAATTTGCATGGATCTGATTAGCGCTGTCTTCTTATGTAATTTTCACACGAGTACATTCTTTTTATAACATACTAGCTGGCCTTGCGAACATCGTACCGCCTAACAGTCGATTTTTTTTTTAATACTTATTTTGCTATTCGGGACACCGGTCTAGCTAGTAAGATAAAAAAAAGAAAGTTGATAATACAACAAAATATACATTATGTCAAAAAATAAAAATTTACCTTCCCGGAACCCCTCCACTAACACTTGAACTTTATGATATGGTATTAAAGTTCAAATTGCCTTTAAATAATATTATTACGAATATTTTGTATGGTATAGAAAGTGTTGTTTCTAGACTTTTTCACTAATTTTTTTTTAAATTTTCTCTTCGTAAGAACCATCCTCGTACTTCAAGGAATATTATAAAAAAAGAATTAGACAAATCGGTCAAGCCGTTTTCCTGTTATGTCGTGACAACGGAAAACGGGTTTCATTTTTAAATATATAGATTTTCGGATAATCATGAAATCATTTCAACATGTGTGATGTTTGAGAACAAAAATAAAATAAATATAAGGATCTTCGGCAATGGTTTGGTCACCAAGTCACTGTTCAGAAGTTCACCTTCCAACTTTAAAGTAGCCATGAATGTTTCTAAATTCCACACTAATTATTTAAGGCAGATTAACGCACACCAACACTATGTGGAACCAGCTGCCCACTGAAGTATTTCCGAACCAATTCGACTAAGGGTCCTTCAAGAGAAGAGCGTACCA
This sequence comes from Pieris napi, assembly GCF_905475465.1. Taxonomy (NCBI): domain Eukaryota; kingdom Metazoa; phylum Arthropoda; class Insecta; order Lepidoptera; family Pieridae; genus Pieris; species Pieris napi. Next base: position 1,782,129 of record NC_062252.1, read on the forward strand.
ATTCTTACAACGCAAGCCGTCTGGTAATGTGAATGGGCGGCGGTATCACTTACTCATCCTTCCCATTTGCCCCCTGATAAATCACTATAATTGAAAAATATTTTCAAAATTGGATAGAAAACGCATATTAATTCGCATTTTGCACATACAAATATACCCTACGCAAAGCCCGGCGCATATGCTAACAAGACCATATGCGCGGAAGTAATTGGTACACATTTATGGAATACGTTGCTACAAAAGGGCCCATGGACAGCCATTTAAGTGGGTACATTGCCGGCCTATGCGGCAAGAGTGTGATCTTTTTGAACAGTTGGAGGTCGTATAGTCCAGAGAAGACCCCAACTGAGAGTCAATTCCACATGAGGTTTAGACTGCTGGATAGCGCTGGATTTGTGATGTATTTTGAGAAAGTATTTATTTAATTATTCACACTTCGTTACCGTATACAAAAACATACATATAAAGAAAGCAGGTTACATAAGTTATTAGGCAACGGGCGGCCTTATCGCTAACAAGCGATTTCTTCCAGGCAACTCTAATGTGGAACAATAAATGTATCATGATGATGTTTTTTTACCAGTACACATGGTAAAAAAACATCTTAATTTAACACAGACACAAGTAGGTGACCAGCCAGCCATGCCATGGGTTTTACTGCAGGACAGCGCTTGTTTCATGATGTTTTTTTGAGAAAGTGTTAACATGGAAATATTTGTAGATGAAGCCAGGGTTTGAACTCAACATTTTAGGGTTGAGATGACCAAAAATTGCTCTCAATTGTTTTTGTAGTAATGGTATACATATTTATTTATTTATTTATGCTTTATTACCTTATTCACAAACATACACATAACAAAAGTACAAAAAACATGTTACAAAAAGTTATAAGGCAACGGGCGGCCTTATCGCTACCAAGCGATTTCTTCCAGGCAACCCTAATGTGGAATAATGAAAAAGAAACACCGACAGAGGGTAGAGAGTACAAGAATTGCAAAAATTATTAACAAAAAAAAACATACTCAAAATAACCCGTTACTATATCTAAAAAAAGTAAACATATCTCATTTAATTAAATCAGAATTATGTTACGATTAATTAATAAAAGATACTAATTGGTAATACGTAATGTATACCTACTATAAATCTTTATATATAAAAATTAAACCCGTTTTCCGTTGTCACGACATAACATGAAAACGGCTTGACCGATATGTCTGATTCTTTTTTTATAATATACCTTGAAGTACGGGGATGGTTCTTACGGAGAGAAAAATTCAAAAAAATTGAGTGAAAAAGTCGAAAAATAACACTCCTATATTCCCATACAAAATATTCGTAATAATATTTAAAGGCAATTTGAACTTTAATACCATATCATAAAGTTCAAGTGTTAGTGGAGGGGTTCCGGGAAGGTAAATTTTTATTTTTTGACATAATGTATTTGTTGTATTATCAACTTTCTTTTTTTTATCTTACTAGCTAGACCGGTGTCCCGAATAGCAGAATAAGTATTAAAAAAAAATAAAGAATCGACTGTTAGGCGGTACGATGTTCGCCAGGCCAGCTAGTACTCCTATAAATATGAAATATTAAACGTATGTCACAATTTTGTCTTGCTGAAAACTTCTGCCCTGCGATTCTGTAACTCACTTCACGAACTCACACAGCGGTTTTCGCACCGGCGGTCTCTCTCAAATTAGTCGTGAAGCAGTAATTTTATGATTTGGCATTCTGATAAACAATAAAGTACAAGCTCCCACCTTTTCAGAATGCCAAGTCATAAAATGACTGCTTCACGACTGATTTGAGAGCGACCGCCGATGCGAAAACCGCTGTGTGAGTTCGTGAAGTGAGTTACAGAATCGCAGGGCTGATAAAAAATATTTGACAAGTTTCAATTTGTCGTTCCACACTTTTCATTTTTTTCGTTTAATTTTTTGTCAAATTGTAAAGGTATTATAATAAAATACTCACCATCAAGGAATTCCAGAATTAACAAAATAAATACACTATGAATTAACATTTTAAGTAGGTTAACTTAACAAATTAAAAATTAAGCCCCTTAAATTAAGTTACTACATTGGGACTAGAATGCGTACTGAGGTTCAAATATTTTAAATACACTAAATGAATTACAGGCATTAGTTTTAATGAATAGATTATTTAGTAAACAGATGTGTCGATTTACATAAAACTTCATTAACAAATCTCTGACCACGACTGCAATACTGGTTAACGTTATGTGAATATTGTAGATTCGCGTTTATATAAAAGATACATAGTTAAATGTTTATCGCTTAAACAATAAATTGATTGAGTTTAAACATATTTAAATTAAAAGAATAATAATTATAAACTTTAAGCTCAAACTTTAAAATTCAGAAATGGAATCCCCAAAATCGATATTATCCTCGAATTTAATTTATTATATAGTTGAAACAAAGATTTTCGTATTAGGTAGATCTGAAGAACGTATAATTTATAATTTGTCCTATGCCACATCTAAAATTTACTCTTTGTCATAAACGGAATACGCCATTCATTATCAAAGGAAGCGGACTTTCCACCGATAGCCATGAATACTATCAACCACTGTTTTGTAAAAACAGATTAACAATAGGTATCTTATCATTCAACCCCTGCTGATTCATAATCTTTACAAATTGTGACTCAGAAATGTTTGAAAGATTTTTAAAATTCTACTGCCTTAGCAAAACGACTACTGTATAATCTATGTGGTATCAAAAGTCAAACTCAATACTAATTAGATGTCATAATTAGTATTGAGTTTGAAAAAATGCTGTGAAAAAATCCTCGGAACGGTGAGGTCGCTCCGGGAAGCCTGTGAAGTGCCCAGGAGACTTCTGTGCTTCTGGAAGGAGCTAGGCTGGCTAAATTAGCCAGTACTTTTACGCACAACGGACCAATTAGGAGTCTAATTGCGGAAAAAGGAGTCCTACTACCCTAACCCGACCGTTCGACATCAAAATTGCGGTTCATAAAATTGCTCTACACTCCAGAACCTACATATCTTTATAGGCCGGGAGATAGTGACACAAAATAGTTGGTCATTTGTACCAGTATGGCGGTTTTACTACGAAATGAAAAAAAGAAATTTTGATGGTCATAGCGCTGGTACCGGCGGTCCAAGCGCATGGGCGTTAGTTGAACTCGTCGGATTAATTACGACTTTCAAACGATTTGTTCCACAAAAATTCTAGTATTTTCCGATAGTCCATAAAAAATTAAGAGGTGGCAGTGTCATGCCATACTTCTCCGGTGTGACTTACACCCCGCCATACCGACGCGAATGCCTTGATTTAAAAAAAAATCAACCATTTGTACCAGGCTAATTTTTGCACAGTTAATCATCACCCTATCACCATGCCATACTTTTCGGACGGTTCCAAATGGACGCCATACCGCCGAAAATCAACATTTTTTTGGCAAACGATTTGTACCAGCCTAAAATTTTATGGACAGATAGGTTATTGGCATGTGTAAACATTCGTTTTCATACAGAGGGCAATCGATTGGTTGAATTGAATTGTCGATCTATGACAGCTAAAATTGGATTGAGATTGCATAAATTAATTTTGGCCGTTAGAAATTTTTATCACTTAATAATTTCTATATTGTCAATGTCATTTTGAAATTTGACGCTTTTTTTGAAACTTGTAATACCTAACCGGCTGTCAGTTGTCACTCGCGAAATATAAATAAAGTCGAATGTTTACTTGTTGATTTTTTTACGTCTAGCGAAATAATTTTAATTTGATGCTTAATAATTGATAATGAATGAAATCTGCAGATTTTGTTTAAATAAAAAAAATAGCCAAAGTATGAGCGAATTAACAAAAAATTGTCGATTGGCCCAAATTTTATATAAATATTTTTTATTAGAGGTATGTTATTGTTTATCGTAATGTAAATATGTTTACAACTGCGTTACCCATTATCTTTTGGCATCTATCGATTTGGTTTACACATGAACATTGTTGGTTTAATTTCTACACCGTAGCTCGGCGTTTGACTAATGTTTACATCTGTCGTTTAACTTTACATGGATTCTAAGTCCGACCCTAATAATTAACCAACTTCTAAACAGACTTCTACTTTGTCAAATAATTTGAAGTCCAATTAATACATGAATTTTGATTTATGACCACTATCAAATTTAATTTTTTTTAGGTGTCGCTAAACAGTGATTTGCCGAAACAAGTATGCACTGATTGTACCATTAAGATAAACGACTTTGAATCATTTAGAGAAAAAATTATTGAGAATGAAAAGATTTTACTTTTGAAAGCAGCGAGATTTAAAAAACAGGAAAGTCATTTAAATGAAACCTGTGATATACCTATAAGTGATAATGAAAATTTGCCATCTGATAGTAATGAATATGAATGTGTAAATAAGAGTTTGGCAGAAGAAAACTCCAAGGATATTATCAAAGCAGAAAAAACAAATGATACCATAGTAAAAATAGAATCAAATGATAAAGTTAAAGATTTTGAACCAAATCTATGTTTAATGTGTTTTAAATCTTTTTCAACAAGAAATAAGCTCTTTAAACATTATTTAGAAAAGAAACCAGATATCAAATTGGAAATAGAAAGTGGAATTATTGATGCACAATTTAAAGGCAATCAAGAGCAAAGCTGTTCCGAACATACTGTGTCATTTGTATGTAAAATATGTGGTAAGATTTATTGCTTGATAAATATCAAACTTTCTTGTGTAACATGTGTGTGAATAAAAATTTATAATAAGAAAATCCCATGAGTCCCTTGACATATTCCCACATTCTCCATTTGTTTGTGAATATAGTAGTAATCCATATGATATTATTTAAAAAAATAGTGGATTGATGTAACATTTTTGAAGTTATTTACTAACTGGTATTTCAATTAGTAATATATTTTTATTTCAATGTTACAGGTAAATTGTTCAATGATGCATATGGCATTTTGAATCATGGCAAATCACATAGTACTGAAAAATTCATTTGCTCATTTAAATGTGGATACAGCAGTGGGTATAGTCATGTACTTAAAAATCATGAGAAAACACACACAAAAGAATATAAGGTTAGTTGTCTGTCTTCTCCTCACTAGGTATGACATCTATGGCATGGTTTGTAGTGGACATCTCAAAGTTTATGAGCTTGATTTTCAGTGTAACTAATTATTTAAGATAGGAATGCAGAAAGGCTTCTTAAGCTGCTAATAATTATGTAAAAATAATCCTGTGTATAAAATTCACAAATATTTAAAATGTGTTAGATTTACTAGATTAGATTATAATTAATTATAAGATATGAAAATATTTGTATCTTTAGTATACATGTGCGGACTGTGGAAAAGGCTTTCATGTAAAAACATGGTATGACCAACATCAAAATATACATAAGGGCATTAAGGATTATGTATGCAATGTCTGCGGAGCTAGCTTTCATATGGATCGGTAATATTGTTATTTTCATAATTCATTCATCATGTAGTGATAGCTTAGTGGCTTTACATCAATGGATTGTTTTTCTATAACACTTGTTCCTGAAAGGGAAAATCGATATTTCAAAAACGATAATAATATGTGATTTTTGTAAGGTGCAGTCTAAAAAAAAATAATCCATGTTCTATATCACTTTATTTTTTTATAATAATTCTCACAATAATATTCACAGACCAACTGCTTTCTTAAATTTTTAGTTTGTTTGATTCAGTAGAAGCCTATTTTTTTTATTTTCAACATATATTTTTTATTGTTGACTCGAAATTATAAAATGGCAATCAAGGTTTATGTACCAAAAATATTCAAAGATCTTTCTCATAGAGTTTTTAAAAATCGTCTTAATGTACTACTTATGGATAAAATGTATTTCCATGAAACATAATTAGTATTAATTTTATAACATAATAATATATTTTAATATGTAGTGATAATATAATAAATAAAAAAGTTACTTTATTTATTACAGATATTTAACATCTCACAAAATATCTCTTCATCCAGAAGTTTGTACAAAGAAGCGTTATGTATGTATGTTTTGTTCTGTGGAATTTGGATCAAAGGGAAAATTTAATTTACATTTACAGGTATGATATTTAAAATTATATTTGAAAATTAAAAATAAAATATTTTTAGCTATAAAGGTACTAGTTTTGTAATAACGAATTTTTACTTCCATACGTCCAAATTTAATATGTTTTTGTCATACAAGAGTCTTACAAAGTATTGACACTGAATGTTACCACAAAATTTAATAGTATTTTGGCTTGAATAAAAACAATATTTGTGTAAAACGAAGCAATAAAAAAAATCAAACTCTTTAATACAAAGCAATAAAGGCCCAATTCAGGTGCGGTTTTTTTTTTTTTTTAAATAGAGCGCATCGTGCAATCAGTCTTCTGACTATGAGCAGATGAGTTGTAGGATGGTTTGCGGGTGGAGATATTCCTCATTTGGAATATCTACCATAATAATATTAGCTCAGTCAATGCTGCTGAGCTCCAAGGTTCTTCGTCTTTTGAGTCGGTTTATATACTCCGGTAGGGTGAGTTGAACAGCTAGATGGTTAGGATGATATTCCAGCCTAGTCTTGTACTTCTGAGCGTATACTTTTATTTCCTCCTTGACTGAAGGTATCCCTAGGTGTTCATGTACTCCAGCGTTTCTTATGAACCAAGGCGAGTTGCTTATTTGTTTAAGGATGTAGTTTTGTGTTCTTTGAATTTTAGTTTTGTTAGAGTCACATGTAGCTCCCCACAATTGTATCCCGTAGGTCCACACGGGTTTTATAACAGAATTGTAGATAAGGAGTTTGTTGTCGATGGACAATTTCGAGTTTCAGGTGCGAAATTAAAAACATTAAATTAGTTCTAAGTCTCGCAACCCCCTATGGCGGTGACAACTGAGACTAGTTTTGCGTTTATTTGACTGCCTTGCCTCGAGACTCAAACCCACCATTGTTACGACAGTTAAAAAGATAATTTAATTTTTTTTAAGGATCACGGTATTAAAAATGAATTCCTGTGCGATCAATGTGGTAAAGTTATGAAAGATAAGAAGCGGTTGACTGCTCATAGACTTCAGCATTCTACAGAAAGACCATTTGTTTGTGGGTAAGAAAAACTTGTTTTACATTATAGGGATGCTCGATGATCATCTATGTTGAAAGCAAAAACATTGATGTTGCTATGCGAAAAAAATAGTAACATCGATGTTAACTCACGGCCTACCGCACGACCAATGCAACTTACGAAAAAATTTAAGTCTTCTATGAACGCATCCACAAATGAAGTTTTTTAAAATTCTGAACGCGTATTCATTCACTGCGCACCGGTCGTTCCCTTCGTTCGTTCTTCACAGTCTCGCTCGCTTTCTCTCACACTTCCTCACTACTCTTTATTAACAAAGAAATAGATTAAAAGGTTCTTTTATCAAAATTACTTTACATTCAGTCAGTTGATAAAAATATCGAAATATGTAATCATCTGTTCTGTTTCTTAATAAATTTCGAACCATTTCACTGAATTTTGTTTCTTTGTCAATTATTAATGCAATAATCATGTTCGGTTTTTGATAAATATCGACCATCGATGTTGGGTTTTCGATTATGACTTCGATGTCAATATCGATGTTTTTCTAATATCGATCATCCATATTACTACATACATATCATACTCAAATATTATCCTATTCCAAAAATGTCATCTGTCAAACTGATAACCGATTATTTTGAAATTGATTAATAAACGTCCCCAATGCAATACACATATTTGCGTCTTTATCAGTTAGTGAAATGTAATTGTTTCTTCTAATACTGTTGTTATACTAATAAAATTCGCGGCTTAACTCCTAATATGTATTTATTAAATACCCATTAGACCGATTTCCTTACGTCCCGATTCTTGTCTTTGAATCGTATTTGATTGTTAGCAAACATCGACTTAATTTTCATGTAATAGAGTTAAGTTTTCATTGGCAATTTATACATAATTATATTGAATATATTGCATTACAAACATATTGAATTTCCCTCTATAAAACTCACCAATAGCAGAATATAATGTCACATTGTTTCAGGAAATGCGATAAAACTTTTGCAAAGAAATATAATTGGAAAATTCACTTACGCAGTCATGGAAATGATTTAAATGATAAATTTGAATGCAACATTTGCATGAAGACATTTACGCAGCGAAGTGCTCTAAATAGACACAAAAGAAGGTACATTAAAATATTTATTTTAACGAAGAACTGTTATATTTTGAATTTCGACAGAATGTTAATTTGTTTCTAGGATTTATCAATTTCCAATCCCTACTATATTAGCCCTTTGCACTCAAGCGGCGCCAATACCGTATAATAGTATTCGTTTGAAACAGTCATATAATAAGGAAAATGTGTATGAGCCCTAAAATATGGAGAAGATTCAGTTTAGCTCCAGTTCGGACAAATTTGACTTTGCCGCTTTGAATTTTGAGGTTACATTGATTTACGGCAGACACAAAACGAATTAATCTAGGGGAGAAGACAGTAATGTAGTGAGAGGAATGACGGCTTAAAATAAGAATTATAGTGAGTGACTGTGAAGTTGATATCATCTCGAGTTGGCGGTTCGTCCAAGCGAAAAAAACCTGGAGTGCAAAGGGAATATATAAAAGCATTATTAGCGGAATAATGCTTACATTCTTTTAAACATTAAAAAATTTCGCAACGGAAAGTAACTGTCATGATTTACTTTTATTGCCAGACGAGAGAAATAATGTATAATACATCTATTTATAGATATGTAGTTTTATTTGTAATTCATTCTGTAAAGCCATATTATATTATAATTTTATATTTATGAAAGGTTTTATATATTACATAAATAAGATTTACGTCTATTGTCAAAAGTCTTTTCAAATGATGACTTTGCTTAACAATTTTAATGAACCAATCATTTGTTTTTTCAGCAAACATAACAAACAGCAGATACCAGAAGCACCCAAGACCGAAGACTGATTCTTAAATATAAAATCAAAAAGAGAACATTTTTTTATTAAATACCTGTGTCATCTCAAGTTTTTTATGAACTATTTCATGCAGGCAAAATAGTTTTTCCAAACATTTGTGTTAAACATTCATTCTGCATTTGGCTAAAAAAATAGTTTTTGAAGTGAAACTTCTTTATCGGGGTTGGAAAAAATTTTGTGTAAATTTTTTTCGTTACGCGTCACATTTTTCCGTTACGCGCCATCTTTTGAAGTGAAACTTCTTTATCGACGTATGGGAGAAATTTTGTAGCAGGTTACGCGCCATGTTGCTTTTTGAAGTCAAACTTCTTTATCGGCGTTGGAAAAAAATTTACACACATTTTTCGGTTACGCGCCATCTTTTTCTTGTCCCTACCACGGTTGATCCGAAGAGATTCGAAGCCATTAGTAACAAAAATATATAATAACGATAACAATGATAGTAATACTAATAATTCTATTACAATTAATGAAATTCTGTAATAATCTTAGTACTACATAGTAGTAACAGTAATAAGTTAAAATGAAATAATTGTATTTGTATTCATGTCTATGATAATAAAAGCCTTTTGTTAAACTTTATCTAATTTAACTTTATTTAACCAATTTCTGTAAAGTTGCATATAGTAGATCATTTTTCGAAAAATAACTAATAAGGTCATAAAGAAGTTTCACTTCTTACGTGTGTACACCTAGTACACGCACACATTTTTTGTATATGTATTTAACGAATAATGGATTTGGAACGACTCGTCGGAGTCGTTAATTAGCGTAGCCTACAATAAATTAATATTATTTAATTGATTTTTCTTTTATAAAAATGGTAATAAATATACATTTACTGCTAGTAATTCTCAGTGACCGTACTCTTATCGAGTTGGTTTGCGAGAACGGACGAGAAGAACAGGCAATGAGCTCTGTCACTAGTAAATCGCCAATCGTTTTTTTACTAAAGTAAGCACCTGCAACCATTACATCGTGCTCATGCCTAAGGCTGCTGCCTCGAATTTCGCGGGCAGCGGGGCGGCGGCGGCCGCGGCGCGGGAGCGGCAGGATATTATGCGTACAATCAAATGGACCGGTTCTCGAAAACAGCGGCGCGGCAGCGGCGCGGGCGCGGGTAACGAGCGGCGCAATCCAGTCAAGCGGTGACCGCCCGCGTTGCGCGTATGCATTGTAGTATAGTGCTGTACATATTTTTTGTGACGTATCAAAATGACCTCGGACGTGCAAGAGCAAATTATTTCAGAAATCTTTGAAAGGAGACCCATATGGAACTATATTTTTGCATATAACATATTTTTGCCCACAATAAATCGAGCGTTAGGAATAAATTTGAATCAAAAAGATGTTGTCGCCGTTTTTTAGACATTTCGTTCGCGAATAAAAACAAATATCTCGACTACACAACCACGAACACAACACTACACCGCTATAGTGCCGCGCGATCTGCCCGCTGGTTTCGAGAACAGGTATGCGTTGGCCGCCTCGCTCCCGCGCCGCAGCCGCTGCCGCCCCGCTGCCCGCGAAATTCGAGGCCGCAGCCTCATAAGCGCATATTAAAGCGGTTACCTTATTGAAATTAAATAATAAATAAGAAAATTAATTTCTGATCTGTAGAGCTGTCACTTAAATTTTATACTTGACATTTCTTGTCAGCTTATTGATTATTAAAATTTTAATGCTGAATTCTGAAGCGATTCAGTCTAAGATGCTAATAAATTTAAATGAATAAACACAAATTTTTATGAATTATGAAATACTAATTATTTTAAAATACTAATATGAATACGTTGAATTCGAAGTCGATTGGACGCTGCATAGGCTGTTTATGTGAAGAAAGTGTATCAACATTCAAATTAAAAAGTGAACCTTTGCGGGTCGCTTTTCAGGTAAAAATAAACTTATTATATGCCAAAAGGAGCTGGAATGCACACAAAGATTTTATTATGTTTCATTTGACCAGTGTAGTATTATTTGAAAACTAGAACTATGACACAGCAACATCTTAAAATGGCATATGCCTCACTTCTTACTCTTGCTGTTCATAATTACTATTATCTTTTTGCATTTTATTATCACAAGAAATTAGCCATGAAGATAGTTAACTCTAGTTATATAGCCATATACTTAACCTTTACCTTGTGACCCTATTCAATTAGATTTTTTCAGGAGGATTGTTTAAAACTTTGTTATATTTGTAAGAAATTGGCATGTAACGCCGATTTATTTGTGAGAACAGTTCAGACTAATCAATTAAGGCTGCAGAGTTTAATAAATGTGAGTTACTATTGAAATGTAATTACTTTTATTATTTTGTAATTTGTTTCACATACAATTTCCAGAAATTATTATTCATGTATTAATAACTTAATATATAACACCAACCAAGTACACAATTCATTTATTAATGTATGATATATATCATACTTCAAAAAAGTATGATATATATCATACATTAATAAATGAATATTAACATGTTAAAGTTACCATGATAGGCAATAAGGTGATAATGATAGGTCATCATGATATTTAATTTGTTTGAATCTTTACAGTTTTAATAATAGTGATTTCTTTGTTTTCTGTGTAGGTATGTAAAAAAATTGCATTAAATGTTTATCATTTTAATTTTTTTTACTTCTAGGGCCCTGATATCACAGACCTTAATATAGAATCTCACCCAATTCTTCAGTTACAAACTAAAATTATAGATCTACATAGTCATAAAATAAATGAACTCACACCAAGAATAGAACAAACCAGTAATATTAGAGTGAAGTTGGAGAAAAATGATGAAAGAGATGATGAAGTGTGTGATGATATCCAGGATGGATCTGATAATAATGCAGGTTTGTTTGAAACATACTATAAATTGTTGTGTATGACAATAGTGATAATATTTATTTGCCTGTCATGTCATTGATAAATAATTAAATAAACTTTTTCAATGTTCTCAGTCATCAGAACTACAATTTTGAACATGCTTAACCAATTAGTTAATTACCTTTTAATTGAAAACGACACTTCGAAAACACATAATACTACTTAAGATTAAATTTTTAATGATTTTTTTTAATTGAACCAGAAAATATATTTATTTTCAGAATTTGATTTGTCGTTAGTTAAACAGGAAGATGTTGAACTAAGTTTTTTAGATAAGGATGAAACAATTGACAAATGTACACTCCAATATTACAAGTTGGAGAAAAATGATGAAAGAGATGATGAATTGTGTGATGATATCCAGGATGGATTGGATAATAATGCAGGTTTGTTTAAAACATACTGTTTCAAATAATTAAAATCATGCAACTTTACTTCTATACATTGCATTTGCCTGTTATGCATACTACTATAAATTATTGCTGTGTTTAATTTTTTGCTTATAATTCGTTTTTACATATGTTGAATTTATGATGTGTCTGTCATGTTTCCTTATTGGTAAACTAGCAGACTCGGCCAAGCGTTACTGTGGCTAAGGTTTTTGTTATATTACATAGTAGTAAACTATTCAAGGGAAACGGTAGGAGAACGTATGTGAAAGGTAGATAGCTTATGTGAAATGTTGATACTTTTAACACAGCGCCATCTGTTAGAATTGTATCAAATAATAAACAAATATTTTTGCAATAAAATAATATTGCGACTATAATTTGAGATTTAAACTACCCTATCTTTTAAGTTGGATCAAACTACACACGGTGTGCAAATTTGATTGATATCGGTAGTTCAGGAGTCCATTGAGGACAAACATTGTGACACGAGATTTATATATATTAAGATAATTAAATAAACTGTCATTGTTCTCTGTCATCAGAACTACAATTTTGAACATACTTAACCAATTAGTTAATTAACTTTTATTTTATAATGACACTTTGAAAACACATAAAAAACTACTTAACATTAAAAAAATTATATTTTTTTTTAATTGCCCAACAAATATGTTTATTTTCAGAATGTGATTTGCTGTTAGTTAAACAGGAAGATGTTGAACAAAGTTTTTTAGATAAGGATGAAACAATTGAAAAATGTAAAAAAAAAGTGTTAAAAGGGAAAACGTCAACGGAACAAACCAGTAATATTGGAGTGAAGTTGGAGAAAAATGATGAAAGAGATGATGAAGTGTGTTATGAAATCCAGGATGGATCTGATAATAATGCAGGTTTGTTTAAAACATATTGTTTCAAATATGTAATTAAAATCATGCAGCTTAACTTCAATACATATATAGGGACTAATAAAGTTTCATATTCATGTTAAATCATCTTCAGTTATGCAAAATATTTGATTTACCTGTTACTAATAACACTCACTTTTTCAAAGTTTATATGTTTTTATGCTCCCCTACTGTTTTAAAGCCCCTTTTTATATTGTTGTTTTGTCTTTTGTGTATGTATATATATGTACTTATTGAAGTGAAACTTCTTTATCGGGGTTGGAAAAAATTTTAGTGTAACATTTTTTCGTTACGCGTCACATTTTTCCGTTACGCGCCATCTTTCGAAGTCAAACTTCTTTATCGGCGTTGGAAAAGGCGTCGAAGCCTATGTAATAAAAATATATAATAACTATAACAATGATAGTAATACTAATACAGTCAAAACCGTTAATAACGACAACGTTAACAACGACCTATCCGTTATTACAACCAGATTGTATGGTCCCGTCCGAATCCCTAATAAACTATTCAGTAAACAAACCGCTTATAACAACATCGGATACAGCGACATATCGCTTACAACGACGAAATTTTATCGATATTCATCGGCTATAACGACCAACCGCTTCTTGTCTCAGCAAAACAAAAAAATACTAACGATTTTAAATCTTATTTATAAGCATTGAATGAATATTTAGGTATATTATTACCTACGCACTTTCTCCTACCTCATCCGAACCTCTTCCCGGCCATTTGACCTTGCATACTTTACACATGTTTAGTAATTAGTTTGCTAATTGACTGCGTAAGTAACAGTTTGATTTAAAAGTGTTGGTGTTGTTTAGAGTGTGCAATTGTGCATTTATGTGTTATCATGTCGCAAAAAAAGAAAAAAGTTTTTTCTATTGAAGAAAAATCTCATGTCATATGGATAAAATTCAAAAAATATTTGAGACTGGGCTAAAACAAACGTACCAAAATGACTGATTACTATATATATTATACCATATTATAACCCATACCTACCTATTCTAGATAGATAACTATGATAATATAACTATGTACATACAAATGTACTGTACTTGTGTATATAACATTTCTTATAACGACTATCGGATATAACGTCAGCAACTATACGGTCCTTTCAATGTCGTTATAAACGGTTTTGACTGTAATTCTATTACAATTAATGAAATTCTGTAATAATCTTAGTACTACATAGTAGTACAGTAATAAGTTAAAATAAAATAATTGTATTTGTATTCATGTCTATGATAATAAAAGCCTTTTGTTAATCTTTATCTAATTTAACTTTATTTAACCAATTTCTGTAAAGTTGCATATAGTAGATCATTTTTCGAAAAATAAGGTCATATAGAAGTTTCACTTCTTACGTGTGTACACTGTACACCTAGTACACGCACACATTTTTTTTTCAAGTTTTCAAGTTATTTAAGCTTAACCTTTGTCATATATATATATATATATTTTGAAATTTATAAATTAATTTTTTTTAGTATCAACGATTGAAATATCGCCAAATCCTGAGGAATCTTCAAATGTAGTTACTGTTCAAGTTGATGTCCATCATCGGCATTGGTCACAACTTAGTGCATCAGTTGCTACCACAAACCATGTCTGTGTGAATGAAACTCAAGCAACGAATGATGTTTCTTCAATCCACCCTGGTTATCCAAAAACAGCTGCAGAGCGAATGCGAGAGTATAGAGCTCGGAAAAAAAAAGAAACTCTAACGGTAAATCATCAAAAACAAAGAAGATCAGCCGCACAGCGTGCCAAAGAGTACAGAATCCGAAAAAAAATGAAGATCCATTCAGGAGGTAAGAGTTTTTCAGTTATTTACGATCAATATTATAAATAATAATTTATTTAGTAAATTAATTAATCAATTTTTGACGTGATAACGTCTTTAAAATCGTTTTAGTCGGGTGACATGTTCAGAAACTTGTGTCACACCAAAACCTCACGAGCGCGATCGCTTAGTCGGGTGACATGTTCAGAAACTTGTGTCACACCAAAACCTCACGAGCACGATCGCAGGTATAACGAGAGAGAGACGGACCGATCTCCCGTCTCTCTCACTCTAGCGGCATACAAACGAATGGAGATTTGTATGAATGTATGTATGAAGAAAAATGTATATCATAGTCGAATAAGTAAACTTGTCATTTTACACCCGAAATTTATCATCAAAAGTGTGAATAAAACGATAGATGTAATTTAAAATTTGAAAAAAATTGTTATCTTCATTAATTCCTGTGATAACGTCTTTAAAATCGTTTTAGTCGGGTGACATGTTCAGAAACTTGTGTCACACCAAAACCTCACGAGCGCGATCGCAGGTATAACGAGAGAGAGACGGACCGATCTCCCGTCTCATCTCACTCTAGCGGCATACAAACGAATGGAGATTTTCTCGTGCGGTTAAGTTTTCGTTGAATGTTTAACAGTGAAACAAAATGTGAAGTGCAAGTGAAGTGTTACAACAATTGCAACAAAAAAAGGTGAATAAAATAAAATAGCCTACTTACTAACAATTAACATTCTTGAATAAACTTGTAAAAGTAATGAAAGATGGAAATGACGTGATAACGTCTTTAAAATCGTTTTAGTCGGGTGACATGTTCAGAAACTTGTGTCACACCAAAACCTCACGAGCGCGATCGCTTAGTCGGGTGACATGTTTAGAAACTTGTGTCACACCAAAACCTCACGAGCGCGATCGCAGGTATAACGGCACTCTAGCGGCATACAAACGAATGGATATTTGTATGAATGTATGTATGAAGAAAAATGTATATCATAGTCGAATAAGTAAACTTGTCATTTTACACCCGAAATTTATCATCAAAAGTGTGAATAAAACGATAGATGTAATTTAAAATTTGAAAAAATCTGTTTTTCAAACAGAGGTTTTGGTGTGACACAAGTTTCTGAACATGTCACCCGACTAAAACGATTTTAAAGACGTTATCACGTCAATTGGTTATTTGTAAAGTAGGTTTACGATCGAGATGTTTACGTGATAACGTCTTATTGGTGATATAAGTTTTTGGGAAGTAAGGAATTAATGAAGATAACAATTTTTTCAAATTTTAAATTACATCTATCGTTTTATTCACACTTTTGATGATAAATTTCGAGTGTAAAATGACAAGTTTACTTATTCGACTATGATATACATTTTTCTTCATACATACATTCATACAAACATACTTTTATACATTTATACAAACATATATGCCAGCCTCCGATCGTGAGGATTCCGCGTGACAAGTTTCACGGAATGACTGGCAGCGCTCGAGATGAGACGGGAGATCGGTCCGTCTCTCCCTCGTTATACCTGCGATCGCGCTCGTGAGGTTTTGGTGTGACACAAGTTTCTGAACATGTCACCCGACTAAAACGATTTATAGACGTTATCACGTCAAAAATGAATTGTGGTAGTGTTAAATAAAAACATAGTTGTACTCATACCCTAAATAATTATAATACGGAAAAAATAGATAAAGGAGCGCGTCGCGTCGTGTGAATGATTAGAATATCGAATTAAAATCTCCCACCTGTCAAAACAATGCATTCTAACCTACGACTCGAGCGACCAATCACAATGCAAGAAACCATTCTCATGTGTCAAGTTGGTTAAGGCGCGTAATACAAATGCAAACATTTAAAATTAGTATTGATTTCAATTCAAATTTTATTTCTAATTGATTGAATATCATTTATTGATAATTTAAACGGAATTAGAATTATTTAAACAAATTTTAATCCTAACTAATATTATAAATGCGAAAGTGAGTTTGTTTGTTTGTTTGTTACGCCTTCACGCTTTAGCTACTGTACGGATCACCATGAAATTTTGCATACACGTTGTCTGGGGTGTAGAAAAGGACATAGGGTACTTTTTATCCCGGGAAATATTACTATTCCCGAGGGAAGGAATAAACGTTACGCGGGCGGAGCCGCGGGCGAAAGCTAGTTGATAATATTTCTTTAGAAAATTAAGTTCAATTCGTTTAACAGAAATCACCACGTTCAATACGATGGATCCCCAAGCGCACGTTGTTTCAACGTCTAGTACACCGATGTTGACTGAGGATGTTTTGCCCTCAACGTCTGCAATACCTCCCACTGTGCAACACTCAGCCAATCCCGCCGAATCTAATACCTTGCGAAACCGTGAGTACAGGAAATGTGTATTTTACAAAACTTTCAAATGACTTCATTTCATTTGGAATTAAAATATTTTGTGTTCCATAGAAATCACCACGCTCAACATGATGGATCCCTGTGCGCACATTCCTTCAACATCCAGTACACCGATGGAGACCGAGGATGCTTTGCCGTCAACGTCTGCAATACCCACCACTGCCGAAAAAAATGCCCTGCGAAATCGTGAGTACAGAAAACGTGTAGCAGCTACTAGAACCCCAGAACAGGCCGCGGCGTTTGCAAGAAAAGCCGCTGAAAGACAACGCAAAGCGTACCATCTACGTAGAGCTGCAAATTTAGCTCTCGCCAGCGGCACGGTGGAGACAACTAGAATTGTACAAACCAGCGCTCAGCGAAAACGTGCATCTCGACAGCGTCAAGCCGAACGCGTTAGGAGTGCTGCACAACCCAGTACTTCATCGAATAAAGCAGCAGTGCACCAAGAACAACCTACCTGGTCTACAAAATGGTCTTCGTCAATACATCGATTCAAATCTACTTTCCTGGATAACGATTTTGGCCATACTTGTTCGGTTTGCGATAGATTATGGTTCAGAAATGACCTTAAAGCCATCACTGCTGCACAAATGCAGATAATCTCAGATTGGTGTGTTAAGGAAAATCGGCAAGTACACGCCCAGGAATTTACATTGGTTTGCGCCAACTGTAAACGTTCGCTGAATACAGGAAAGCTTCCGAGTCTTGCGAAGATGAACGGCTTCACATATCCTGAGGTACCTCCAGGTCTACCGCCATTGGATCCAATCAGTGAACGGTTGATCTCACCACGTCTGCCATTTATGCAAGTACGTCGACTCCGTCATGATGATGGGATCATTGGACAAGTGATCAACGTTCCAGTCGACGTGCAAGAAATGGTGAAATGCTTACCTCGGCAACTGGATGAGGACGAAGTAATCAATGTCAACATAAAACGGAATCTTGCGCACAAAACGAATTACGTTAGCGGATACACGTCTAAACGTACGATCAAGGAATGGTTGGATGTACTTCAGAAGTCGAGCCTTTATCGTTTATACGATATCAAAGTAGATTTGTCGAAGCTACAGCTTACAGTGCCATCAGAAGAAATCCTGCCGGATGAACCTGGTCCTCGCATCGAAGCAATTTCTGCTGAATATACACCTGAATCTGAAATTCTTGCTGCTAGACAGCACACACTATTGTGGAACGAAGAGGATTGTCTTGACATCGCACCAGGACATCGGGCAACGCCTCTCAACATCATTTATGACCGTCATGCTGAAGAATTATCATTTCCTGCAATATACTTCGGAGAACCACGTCGTTTCAACATGGGAGTTTCGGTGACACCTTATATGATGGCGACCAGTGAAATAAGACGAAGTGACAGACGCGGCGCCACGCCTCAAAAAATCTTGTACGTTGCTATGAAGATCTTACGTCTACGCATGGTGGATGGAATTTACAGCACGTTCCGGAAAGTGCCGGTTACAGAAAACGTAACTCGACGAATGTTAGAAGACCCAGAATTTCTTAAAGAATTTGGTATACAAAACCTTGCCTTTATGAAATCAGTGCCAAACTCCGTCCAGTACTGGACCTCTCGCAAACGGGATCTCTTTGCTATGCTCCGTCAACTTGGGAAGCCGACCATCTTTCTCACTCTAAGTGCAAATGAAGTACGCTGGTTGACATTACTGAACTTACTCCTCAAATTGAGTAACAAATATCCTGGCAAAGTTGCTGAAGATCTAAACACATCAGAGCGGTGCAGCTTAGTGAGTGACGATCCAGTTACGTGCTGCATATATTTTCACAAACTTGTTGGTACATTGATGAACATGTTGAAAGCGAAGTCGAATTATAATCCGTTCGGCCAATACTTTGTTAAGGATTATTTTCTTCGCATTGAGTTCCAGCATCGCGGAAGTCCCCACGCTCATATTTTACTGTGGTTGAACAACGACCCCCTCGAAACCGTTTCAGAAAATATGCCCAACACCATCGAACTTGTGGAGAAACTAAGTTCAGTTGCAAAAGAAGATGTGCCTAACGATACCATCTACTCCAACCAAATACATAAGCACACTTTCACCTGCACGAAACGAGGCGAAACGACTTGCAGATTTGGAATCCCGTACTGGCCAATGCTGACTACCCGTGTATTGGTACCAATGCCAAAAACTGATGGACGCCGCGTTGCATTCCAGAAAAAGGGTAAAGAGCTACGAACTTCCCTTAGCGACCGTACATATGCTAGCATGGACGACTTTCTGAGGGATCATAGTTTGACGTTCGATGCATACCTCGACGTAGTGCGTTCAACTCTGCGCAGGCCAACATTGTTGTTCAAACGCAACTTCGACCAACTGATGACGAACACATTCAACCCTTACCTTGCTGGTGAAATTAATTCCAACATTGACATCCAGTTTGTCTTAGATGATTATAGCTGCGCACAGTACGTCGTGGAATACGTTAACAAATCGGCTCGCGGAATGGGTAACTTGAATCGAGAGCTGGCGAAAATGATGCAAGAGCATCCTGACCGGGACTACACGGGCCAATTGAAGGCTTTGAGTATTAAACTTCTAAATGCAGTTGAAATGTCGGCCCAAGAAGCAGCGTGGTATTTATTACGACAACCGATGAGCGAAACAAGCCGTCAAGTCGTGTACATACCAACAGTATGGCCATCGGAGAGACAACGTTGCCGCAAACGTCGTGTACAAATGAATCGCGAAGGAATTGATGCTGACAGTACAGACGTATGGACCAAAAATATCATTCAGCGATATGAAGAACGACCTCCTTCCTTGGAACCTGTATATTTGGCCGAGTTTGCTTCGTGGTATGCTAAATGTCAAGATTTCATCGACAATGAAGACGACGTGGACGTGCATGAGTATGAAAATTTGGAACCAGAGACCGAAGAAGAAACGACGTCAAGACAATATCGCAGACGACAGATGGGACGGATCATACGATACAGGCATTACGAAGTAGATGAAATTGTCAACTATCAACGTGAGATGGTGCTGCTGTATCTGCCCTTCCGCAATGAATTATCTGAAATTGTTGATTGCAATAAATTTCTACAATTATACAACGACAACAAGGATGTCATCATAGAACGCCGTCAGATATACGAGAAAAATCTTAACATCGACAGTGTGCTACAGGAGCTTGAAGCAATGATGATTCTGCAAAATTCTAACAGCACAGAACCAGCGGAAACTGAGGCAAGTCTAAGTTTTTGGGAAGTAAGGAATTAATGAAGATAACAATTTTTTCAAATTTTAAATTACATCTATCGTTTTATTCACACTTTTGATGATAAATTTCGGGTGTAAAATGACAAGTTTACTTATTCGACTATGATATACATTTTTCTTCATACATTCACGGAATGACTGGCAGCGCTCGAGATGAGACGGGAGATCGGTCCGTCTCTCTCTCGTTATACCTGCGATCGCGCTCGTGAGGTTTTGGTGTGACACAAGTTTCTGAACATGTCACCCGACTAAAACGATTTTAAAGACGTCAAAATGTATATCATAGTCGAATAAGTAAACTTGTCATTTTACACCCGAAATTTATCATCAAAAGTGTGAATAAAACGATAGATGTAATTTAAAATTTGAAAAAATTGTTATCTTCATTAATTCCTTACTTCCCAAAAACTTATATCACCAATAAGACGTTATCACGTAAACATCTCAATCGTAAACCTACTTTACAAACAACCAATATTTTTTTGAAGTGAAACTTCTTTATCGGGGTTGGAAAAAAATTTAGTGTAACATTTTTTCGTTACGCGTCACATTTTTCCATTACGCGCCATCTTTTGAAGTGGAACTTCTTTATCGACGTATGGGAGAAATTTTGTAGCAAGTTACGCGCCATGTTGCTTTTTGAAGTCAAACTTCTTTATCGGCGTTGGAAAAAATTTTACACACATTTGTCACATTTTTCGGTTACTCGCCATCTTTTTCTTGTCCCTACCACGGTTGGTCCGAAGAGATTCGAAGCCATTAGTAACAAAAATATATAATAACGATAACAATGATAGTAATACTAATAATTCTATTACAATTAATGAAATTCTGTAATAATCTTAGTACTACATAGTAGTACAGTAATAAGTTAAAATGAAATAATTGTATTTGTATTCATGTGTGTGATAATAAAAGCCTTTTGTTAAACTTTATCTAATTTAACTTTATTTAACCAATTTCTGTAAAGTTGCATAATGTAGATCATTTTTCGAAAAATAAGGTCATAAAGAAGTTTCACTTCTTACGTGTGTACACCTAGTACACGCACACATTTTTATTTTTGTGCCTATTATTGTCTTCTTTTTATTTAAGGACACTTTTAGACACAATTTAAAGACACTTGTGAATATTTTTTGATATTTCTTGTATTTGTTATGTTTCCTTATTGATAAAAAATTAAATAAACTTTGTCAATGTTCTCAGTCATCAGAACTACAATTTTGAACATACTTAACTAATTAGTTAACTACCTTTTATTATGACACTTTGAAAACACATAAAAAATTACTTAAGATTAAAAAATTTATAATTTTTTTTAATTGCCCAACAAAATATGTTTATTTTCAGAATGTGATTTGCTGTTAGTTAAACAGGAAGATGTTGAGCTAAGTTTTTTAGATAAGGATGAAACAATTGAAAAATGTAAAAAAAAAGTGTTAAACAAGGAAACGGCTAATAAAAAAGTAAAACCATTCAATAAAAACACAGACAATACAACTAATGGTAAGTAAAAATAAAAAGAGACATTAAATATTAAAGATGCTATAAGCATCATAGTTATTAAACATCTTGTTACTAAATTTACTCTGACCAAAGATACATTGTATCTTTCATATAAAATAAAAAAAGAAATTGCTAAGTTATTAGCATATCATTTTAAAGAAACTACTACGGTGACATGTAGTAAAACTGTCACAAAAAATTTACATTTTACAAATTTAAACTAGCACCTAAGACAAAAGCCAAGCAAGCACTATTAAATATTGTTTATCAAAATCTACAAGGTTTGGCTGGCAAGGAATTAGAATTAGAACTGTTTACAAAAAGTCGCGAAATTGAAGTTATTTGTATTACAGAGCATTGGCTAAGAAGTTATGAAACGATTGTTATTGACAACTTCCAATTGTAGCGTATTCATGAGAAGTAGTTCTATTCGTGGCGGATCATTAATATTAATAAATAGTACTGTCAAATCGAAAGATCGTAAGGATATTGTAAGTCTATCAATTGAATGTGTTATTGAATTATCTTGTGTAGAACTGGAGAACTATGTATAGTATGCGTGTACCGGCCCCCTTCCGGAGATTATTACAATTTCGAGTCAGTAATGGAAGATGTACTTAAAAGACTGACTAGAAAACGAAAGTTGGTCATTATTTGCGGAAACTTTAACATAAACATACTTGAAAGTACTTCAGTAAGCACTAGATTTATTTCAATGTTTAAATGTTTCAATTTAGTAAACCAATTCTCTGAACCAACAAGAATTACCTCCCATTCAGCAACTTGTTTGGATAACATATTTTCGAGTGACAAACCTATTTATAAATCAGTAATAACAAACCTTACTTCTGACCATTGTGGTCTGATAGTTGGCTTCTCTGACAAAATATTTGATGAAGCCAAGCACGTTAAGTATCGCCCCATCACAAAAAGTCGCATCGAAAGTTTTAGGCATAATATTAATTCTAAGGTTTGTGCAATAGATTACTCTGTTCTAAATAATTCGGAGAGTCAATACAAAAGATTGTTTAATGTTATTCAAAATGAGTTTGATAGTATTTACCCATTAAAGACTGTAAAGTGCAACAACAAAATCAAGTTTGATGACTGGGCCACGAGTGGTATTTTTAAGAGTAGGAATAGGCTTTATGAATTATATGCATTAAGAAAATATAATCACAACGCAGTGTTTATGGAATATGTCAGAAATTATTCCAAAACTTTTAGAAAAGTTTGCAAATTTACAAAGGCATTGCATATACGTGAGAAAATTAAGAATTCAAGTAATAAAATCAAAACTACTTGGAATGTTATAAATCGAGAAACAGGAAACCTTAAATCCCGTAATAATTCATTCTTTTTAAAGGTAGATGATAAGATTATTGTTGAAAGCTCAGAGATTGCTGATATTTTTGAAGATTTCTTTTCAAACATACCTGTAATTACTACATCTTCTCTTAATTCCTCTCCCAAAGAGGCTATTAGTTTTCTTAAAAGTCACGTACCGGAATGCAAAATAAATTTTCAGTTTAAGCACGTTGGCGCTGGTGATGTAGTTAAAACATTTAAATCTTTAAAATTAAAACATTCTGGAGACTTGTGGGATGTTTCTATACGTATTATTAAGGACATTATAGATATTATTGCCCCAGATCTTGCGTATATTTTTAACAATTGTATTGATGAAGGAAGTTTTCCAGATTTAATGAAGCATAGTAAAATAATACCTTCATTTAAATCTGGATGCAGGACAGATCCTACTAACTTTAGACCCATCTCAATATTGCCAACTTTAAGTAAAGTTTTTGAAAAAATTATATTAGAACAATTAATTACATTCTTTAATACAAACAGTCTTCTACACAACGCACAATACGGTTTTACTAAAGGTCGCTCCACTACCGATGCTGGAATAGCTCTGTTACGACATATATTTGATGCATGGGAGAAAACTCAAAATGTGCTGGGAGTTTTCTGCGATTTGTCCAAGGCGTTTGATTGTGTTGATCATGAGACTCTGCTTTGCAAACTTGACCACTATGGTATAAAAAATGTAGCTCTTAACCTAATAACCTCTTACCTAAGTTGTCGAACTCATAAAGTTGATATAAATGGAACTAAATCTTCGGGATCACACATTAAAATGGGAGTCCCGCAAGGATCAATATTGGGACCATTTTTATTTCTTATATATATTAACGATTTGCCTTCTTATGCAAAGCCATTATGTGATATTGTATTGTTTGCTGATGACACGTCCTTGATTTTTAAAGTAAATAGATATAAGACAAATTTTGACGATGTGAACAATGCACTTTCTGAAATAGTATGCTGGTTTTCTGCAAATAATTTACAATTAAATGCCACAAAAACAAAATGCATAAGATTTTTTACTTTACCTAATGTTAAAACTACAACTATAGAGCTTAAATTGAACAATGAAAAACTAAATTTAGTTGATTCTACGGTATTTCTGGGCATTACAATAGACCAAAAACTTCAATGGAGTCAGCATATCACTAAACTTTCTGACAAGCTTAGTTCTGCGGCATACGCTATTAGGAAAATTAGGCAACTCACAGACGAGGAAACTGCCAGAATAGTATATTTTAGTTACTTTCACAGCGTTATGTCGTATGGAATTCTTTTATTGGGCAAAGCAGCAGATATACAATCTATTTTTATCTTGCAAAAACGTGCTATTAGGTCAATTTATTGCTTGAAACCAGGTACTTCACTTAGAAATTTGTTCAAGAAAATCAATATTTTGACGGTACCTTCCCAATATATTTACAACTGTATCATTTTTGTGCGTAGTAATATTAGTTCTCTTTTAAAGAACAGCGACATTCACAATAGGAATACAAGAAATAAGGGAAAACTTTTCCAGCCGTCTTACAGGTTGCAGAAAATAAATACTTCATTTATGGGCCTAAGTATACGCTGCTATAACATGATTCCTAGTGAAATATTGGAACTGCCTTTAATCAGATTCAAAACACATATCAAAAAAACCTTAATGTGTAAAGGTTACTACACAGTCAATGACTACCTGGAAGATAAAAACGCTTGGCAATAGTTCTAATTATATTCTTATAATTTGATTTGTTATCTTTGAAGTGTTATGAATATGTGTGTAATGGTGAATGTGGTAAATCACAGAACAGATTTTTATTTTTTTTACTTATGTAACTTTAATGACGTTGTGGTTTATGACATTTTCCTTTGAATAATTGTAATGTAAAGGGAGGGCAAAACTTGCTGAGTTTCTTGCCCGTTCTCAGAACAAGGCCTCCTGGTAGTTTTGCGAACGGATGGCGTAGTCCTGCTCTTTCGTGAATTTTGTAAACGTTGTTGACATTCATAAGCATGCTCTAAGAAGCATCTAAATTGAATAAACGTATTTTGATTGATTGATTGATTGATTGATCTTATTACTTAAAATTGCTTAGTAAGCAAATAAATTAATTCTGTATTTATAATTTAAAAAAAAACCTAATTTCTATGTAATTGCTCATAGTAAATTTATAATAATTCCTTCAAACATTGCCAACTGTTAAATGATTAAATATCTTTATGAAATCATTAATTAATTCCTCAATTGGTCACCCCACCTAAAAGGTTAAAGGTTGGTGGACTCAGTTTTCGCATTTAGACTCTCACTGGGTCCATTGTGGCTAACTAAGCCAGCCTAGCTCCTTACAGAAGCACATAATATGTCTCCTAGGTACTTCGCAGGCTAGAGCGACTTATTAGAGTCTGGCTAATGAAAGAAGATAACGAAAAAGCGCGGCAAATTAAAAAAAAAATAGTATAGTATCTCTAAAAGTTTGATATATTTTGTGGATTAAACTTATTCAAAGGTAACACAATGTACACTTGTGATGCGTCATTAAAGAAATACATATTAATGCTTCTAATTTTACATTTACTGCCAGTTCTCAAATCAAGCGCGTAGAACGGAAGAGAAGAACTGGCAATAAACTCTCCGCCACTCTTTTTACTCGTTTTATGCAGCCTTCTGGTTGGTGCGCTAATTTTGTCTTTATTACGAGTACTATAATTATGGAAGCTACTATTCTTTTTAAAGATATCTATATTTTTCCGCACATACAAAATATTCTCATAAATGTATTGACTTGCCAGAGTCAAAATATGTAATTCCTTAAATTTGCTTCGGACCGACTCCCGTGGGGACAACCCACAGATCGCTCTTATAGCCCGCTTTTGCACTACAAATATCGATTTAATGTCAGCTGCATTACCCCACAAAATAACACCATATGACATAATACTATGAAAATAGCGGAATTAAACAAGCTTTGCTGTGTTCTCATCCGTAAGATCGCGTATCTTTTTTACTGCGAACGCTGCGGAACTTAGCCTATTCGAAAGACCTTCTATGTGTCGGCCCCACTGGAGTTTACTATCTAAAGTAATTCCCAAGAACACCGCATTATCAACAAAGTCTATTTCCTCGTCTTTAATTAATATTTGAGAATGACTACTTTTTACATTTGTAGTTACAAATTTAACACATTTTGTCTTCTTTTCGTTTAACTTAAGATTATTTGTATTAAACCAGTGAACTACACTGGAGATGGTACTGTTTACGTTTTAAGTGATGGATTTTGTCGTTTCACTTTAAATAAAAGCGAAGTGTCATCAGCAAAAAGTACTATCTCGTGAAGCTCCTTTACAAGAAATGGTAGGTCATTTATATAGACGAGGAATAAGAAGGGACTTACTTGATTTTATTTTATTATTTTTTACATTGATAGTAACTGTATTTCTATGAAATTAAACGTATACGTATTTAGTCTTTTACTATTGATACTTAAAATGACTAGCATTGCATGGAAAACTACAACACAACTTTATTCGGAATAATCAAAATCAGAAACCAAAAAATCAATAAAACAATGTTTAGGCTATTATACCTGTTAACTATACGGAAAAAATGTATAATAGAAATAAAAACGAGTAATTGCATGAAGTATCAAGACAATAAATCATACTAACCTAAGAAATTAAATGACATTCTGTGTTGCCATCCGAAAGTTTTCAAATAATTCAATTATCTTCTTTCATTAGCCAGGCTCTAGAATGTTTAAAATATCTTATATTACATAATTTATATGGAATATGAACCATTTACTATTTTTACAGAGACACCAAACATAATATTAGTGAATATAACAATGGAAGACTTTATGAGAGAACGTGAAGAAATGGCAAAGAAAAATCTTTACATGGATGCCAAGTATAAATGCAAGGATTGTATAAAAAGATTCATATATAAGGAAATATATAATGAACATATGAAACTGCATTTAGAGGTATAATTTCCATACAATAATTAAATACTATTAGATCAAACTTTTCTTTGATTTTCTTATTTGATGATTACGTCAACAGTAATTATTTACTTTATTACACATATTACCCACACATTGTCTATGCTTGAATTCGAAATGCATTTTCGAGGATTCCTACAAAAATGAATACATTTATGTACTATTATCTCTAAGAGCTTTGCTTACTTTTGCTGACAATAGGGCATAATTTTTTATTTTAACCAGCTGTTTATTTGCTGTATAGATAAATAAGCTAGATACCTACTGCAGCGCCATCTGCCGGGCTGATTTGTGAATCTAAACCATCCAGGGCACCACAAATGCTTGATCGGTGATATGATTGGGTTCTATAGAAAATTTAAATGCTAGATAAAGCCCAAAAAAAAAAATGAGCTGGTCTCAAATTAAACAGAACAACATATTTTGAATGACTGAGTTATGAGAGCGATATACAAGGTGGCCAAAAAGTCGTGGATCAAACGCAACTAGGGGATAGGGGAGGTCTAAGATCAACCCCTGCAGATATAATTTATTATGCGTTTGTATATGAAAATTACTTTTTTTATTATTTCTTATTAAAATTAGAAAAAATCTACATCCTGTATCTTTTTCATAATAGTCACTAGATTGGTATTGGTGAGTCCTTGCGTTAGACATACTATTTATAGTTGTTTATTGAGTGTATTGAAGATAATATTAAATTATACAGTATAACAATATCCCAAATCATAACTTTTTTGTTTACTTCGGACCCCACTGTGAAAAAAAAAACTCTTCCGAAAAGTCATCCTGTATTACATTTTGGCGCATTTAATAGGGATTCTGAAAAGGTATTACACATGGCCATGAGTTGCTCTAATATCTTTCTTAACACGTGGACTTAATTTAATCCTGATTATGTAGTACTCAAATACTGGCTATTTTTTATTATGTCAAATGTAATGTTTGACAAAGAGAAGTCATTTATTCCCAAGTCTAGGTCTTTGTCTTGTCTCACTATCACACCAGCTCAGGCATGAAAAACTAATGAAGGGTATTTTTTAGAGTAATGGTAAATACATGTGTGAAATTTGCAAGCAAAGAATGGATTCAGTAGAAAAATTAGCGAGGCACAAGAAAAAGCATTTAATGTATGTATAATTTGTTTGTATTCTCTGTTTTATAAAATTATTACATTCATAAAGAAAATGAAATTAATTTTGAGCGTAACTTGCCATAGTTTTATAAGTAAAATATTGTATTGTTAAGAAGGTCCTTCAAGAATGAGCGTACCAATTCTTATAAGGCTGGCAGTGCACTCGAGCCCTCTGGCATTGAGAGTGTCCATGGGTACCACTCCACATCAGGTTTGCTGTTCTGTAAAAAAATTTAAACTAAAAATGACGTATATAGACCAGTGCAGATAGCCTTTAAAAATAATAAAAAGTGAAAAAAATAATAGTAGGATGAAACCTATTGCAAAGGGAGGATAATATTATAAGTAGGGGAGGGGGGGGGGGGGGGGGTTTTAAGGGTAAAAAACGGTTTATCTCGATTTCCGGCAAAACTAAAAGTCCTATCGAAGAAAGTTATACGGCAAAGTTGTAGGTAATAAATGATCTAAAACTTTTGTATTCATATGTGAAAAATTCAAAAAAACAAGTTTTTGGTTTTAAATTTTTATCTTTTACAAAAAAATTTTTTTTTTAACGAAATTTGGTGAAAACATACCTTTCTATGTCCCAAATACGCTGTAATTTATTTGATTAAAAATGTTTATTTTTTTCACCTTATTTTGAATTAATATCGAAAAAACACCCTAATAAAAATAATCTCCTCCTTTTCCAATAGGTTTCATCCTACTATTATTTTTTTAGGTTTCAAAAATTATCGGCACTGGTCTAATATCAGATGTTTCCATCAGTTTTCAAATTAGAAAAAAAAATCAACGGCGTTACAACCCTTGGTCTCAGAATTCCGTAGCTGTTTCTTGATAATGGTGATCAGCATTCTGTGCCTGACACTGGATTTTTGGGTTTCTGATTTCTTACGTTCATCTTCCACCTTCGACCTTTCGAGAAAGAATATATCATTTTGAAACAGCACCATTTTCTTTTGCTAACTATGGAATCGACTCCCGGTAGGGATCTTTCCTAGGAGATACGACCTTCAATTATTTAAAGAACGAGTATAGTCCTCCCTCAAATGCCGACGACCCACTAACACATATCCCATAGGCTGCGATGACTACGTTTTTTGGGCTCGTAGGCTCGTTTTATATTTAAAAAAAAACTCGTTTAAGCCAATGCCAACACTTCTCTAATTGACATAATTATATACTTTATTTCAGTCGTTATAAATGTCAGGAATGCGGAATAATAAGGAATAATCATAGCACAATAAAGGATCATTATACATCAGTTCATAATAAGCAAAACGTTACCTACCAATGTCCGGACTGTTCTAGAGAGTTCTTGTGAGTATTTAATGGTTTAATTCCACAATAATGTATAACTTCAAAAACCGCATCAAAATCCGTTGCGTAGTTTTAAATATTTAAGCATACATAGGGATATAGGGACAGGGAAAGCGACTTTGTTTTATACCACTATACTAGAATAGTGATTTACATTACGTTTCGAGTGCTTTCCACCAATTGTGATTATTTCGTAGAAATTTTACGAACTTATTTGGGAGCGTCCAAGTAATACGTCACGCAATTTTTGGAGATTATTGACCCCCCTCCATTTTACGCATCGTATTTCTGTACCCAAGTAGAGTACTTTACCCAAGTTTAGTAAACGTTTCGTGACCACCTAGTGACGCTTTATACCTAAAAGTTACCATTAAATTGTAAAAGTACTGGAAAGTCAAAAATAATATTAACAATAACGACTTCATTCAATCCCCGCCCCGCATCGTAACGTTGTACCAAAGGACCCCCCCTCCCCGCAAGATTCGTTACGTAATACTTGAACGCTCCCTTAGGGATTAACGAATGTACCCATAAATTTGGACGTATATTATAAGTTTGCAATATATTTTCAGAACCCATGGAGCCCTTCGCAGACACAAATATTACAGACACAAAAAGAATAGAATTACCTGCGATATTTGCTTGAAGTCATACGTCACCAAATACTATTTGAGGACACACATTCAATTGTAAGTATTTTAATCAGGTTGAATTTCTTTTATAACAGGCAAAAAGGATTTCATAAATTTCGAATCGTTTTTGAAAAATCTCTTTTAATTTGTGTTTATTTACAAAGCTAATTTAATGTTTTGAATTCTATTAAAATACACTTTATATAGAAAATAGGCAGACAATTTTTCTATATTTAAAATTGCTTTATTTACTGTTGATTATACATTTATTTTAATTTTATACAGGGTGTCACATAAATCAACATCAGACTGAATAAGACAGATTTTGGCTCACGCTAGAAAATTAATATCTCTTATTTATTTATTAATTCCAAGGTTTTCAAAGCCTTTTTGGTGTCTTTTTTAGACTAGTCACTAGAGTATAGAGCAGAGTTGGCTTAGTGGCTTTAGCGAGCGATTCTCATGAGGTCATAGGTTTGATTTCCGGCTGTGCACCAATGGACTTTCTGTCTATGTGTGCATTGAACATTCGCTCGAACTGTGAAGGAAAACATCGTGAGTGAACCTTCTTGCCTTACACGCAAAAAGTAGACGGCGTGTGTCAGGCACAGGAGGCCGATCACCTACTTGCCTATTAGATTGACAAATCATCATGAAACAGATACAGAAATGTTTTTTTTTCTTATGTAGATATCGTTAAATGTATGATTTTTATTAATAGTGAAAATTTTTAGACAACATTCGGGAGATAATCAATGGCAGGAGTCCCGATGCAAATACAAGTGTGACGAATGTGGTAAGGCGTTCTCGTCCCCGTCTCAACTTAAACACCATATGATAAAGCACTCTGACACAAGGAGCTTTTACTGCGTTGAGTGTAATAAGTATGTATTTTTTTTATAATAATGTGCATGCAATATGTAGTGAAAATTGTTTGTGACATTTTTTTTACTAATATTACAAATAATTGTCTTTTGTGTATGTACTATAAATTGCTGCGTTTAAATTTTCGTGCCTATTATTGTTTTATTTTAATGTTTTTTTGTATTACTCATACACAAAAAAAATCTTGTATTGATGTAATGTTTTCTTATTGATCGATAAATAAACACAGTTGGGTCGTTATAGTTCGATAGTAAACTTGATACTTGATAAACTATATCATTAAGAATTATATTAGTCCGTAAGAGCCAAGCCTGTTCCCTTTTTAGCACAGATTTTTTTATTTTATTTACATTACATTTTATTAATTTTACTATACACCTTTACACAAGACTTCATTACTTACACTGGTAACTTTTATTATAATTTTTTTCTACTTAGTATTTGCTGCTGTGGTCTCTGGCAGAAAGACCAGCGCTGTGGAACATTCTGCTCCTCAGCATAATGCTGAGCCAGGTCCAATTACAACCACAGCACACACGCATTACACACTTGAAACGAACCGAATGGGAAAAGGGGTTCTCGATATCTCTCATTTTATTTTTCTTTGATTATTGTTTTTTTGTGTGTTTATGTGTGTGTGTGTGTTTTTGTTAGTAATAAATATTATATGTGTCTGTCTGTCTGTCATATATCTACAAGTAATCATATCTATAGAATAGATAAAATTTATATCTATAATATTGTTACGAGCTAGGGGATCGGATAGAAAACGCCGTAGATTTCTTCAAGGGTAGATTTTCAATTAAATCAACGAGGAATTTCTTTACACTTAAAACCGGAAATTGCGTGGCGACGCATGCCGTGGGGACGCGTCGCCACGCTATATGATGGTATATATATACAGTCTATATGCAGTAGTGTGTACGGTGTGGCGACGCGTCGCCATGCGCAATCGACTGTGCGATTCTCTCCCACTCGATCCGGCGTTAAGCCATCCTTCTCTTGCTACACTGAGCTCGGATACCTATAGTGTATACTCCGTAGTGTATACTTTATACAGTGTTGTTTACTACAGTACACATAACCTGTGTTTTACTTGAAAGCTAATTATTTTTCTGATAATAAAATGTCTGACCGTGATAATTTAGAGAGTGAAAGTGATCAGCCTCCTGCAAAGAAAGCAAAATCACACTATGACACACTGTCAAGTCATCAGTAAGTTAATTATATTTTTATAATTAAAGTTTGCATTTATCTGTGCATTAAGCACGTGTATATTTGGTGTGTTTTGAGCGCCAGTCAATGTAAAATCTACTTTCTTGGTAGATTACACTCATTCTTATTGAAATGATTGCATTAAAACAATTGCATTAAAACATTAGAGAATAAATTTATTAAGACTGACAGAATTGTATTTGAAAATCAGATGATGCAGCGCACGAATGTTTTTTTATTATTTGTTATTAATATGAACATTAAAAAATTAATTCATTTTTATAATCATAGTGGAATTTATAGTGAAACATTCATAATTGATATTTATAATTTACGATCTTTAGTAATATATTGAAGCCAATTTAATTTTTTCTGTATATTTTAATAACATATTTTTTATAAATATTTCAGAACCCAACAATCATCACAGGGGTCACAAAATATTATTATTGAAACTGGACATCACCAAGATCAGTTAAACGCAAGACATACTATTAATGTTATGTAAGATTTTATTTATCTAATAGTACCAGAATATACTCATTTTTATTTAGCTTCTTTTAACACTTATATATATTTTTTTTAGATTAAATAATAAAAAAAAAGAACGTCAAAAACGATACAGGGAACAGAACAGAGACAAATTGAAGCAGCGTGAAGCGGAAAGAAGAAAACGCACACAATATTTACAAAGTATTGCCGGACCATCTACGTCATCAAACACGAATAGAATAGAACTGAATAATGATGAAATAATTACTGCTCAAAGTTCATCTGGTTCGGAAAAAATACAACCATCATCCATTCAAAGAAATGATCAAAGTAATGAACTAAATGCTCTCCAAAAAAGAAGACAACGTCAACAAAGATACAGGGAACAGAACAGAGATAAATTGAAACAGCGTGAAGCGGAAAGAAGGAGGCGTCTACAAAATGCAGATGCGATTACAGAATTATCTACTTCTCCAAACATCGAATTTACATAAATAATTAATGATCCAATAATAGATGAAAAAATCGGTTGTCTGTAAAGTCGGTTTACTGACGATAGTTGAACGCGACAACGTCAAGAATCGCTCACTCAAGTAGGAGAGAGACAGATGTCGAACGCTGAAGAGCGCGGAGTCCGATTGTGCCTCTCTGTCGCTTCGCGCTCTCGCTTACACTTCAAGCCTTAAATGGAACGCCTCAGAGCGAGGTAACGCCGCATGAGTCATGTTTTTTCGTGCGTGCAGCCGGCTCCATCGATTTATAAGACGTTGTCACGTCAATAAGTACAAATTCTCGAAATGTAGCTGGTTTAGATGAAATCCAGCATGTAGTAGTTGAAGTATCGAAGAAACGGATTGAATCAAGTGCAAATAATGAAAAAATGTGAGCCGTCACGGGACGCCTGGCTGATATGAAACATCCAAATTATTTTGTAAAAGTAATATGCAGAAAAGAACAGATTGTGATAGGAACTAAATATGTCTTAATGATAAAATAAAATATTACTATTTTTACCAGATGACTATTTATTGAATAAACATTTATTTTCATTAAATACAAAAATTTACGAATTTATTTCAAATCGTGACTACTTAATTCGTTTAATCAGTGACTTCGGTAATAGTTATATTCGATGTTGCCTCTGAGTACGGTATTACTGTGACAATTGGTCGATGGTAACTGAAGTAAGTTACAAAAGTATTGGACATAACATTATCAAGATATCTAAAAAATACAGCATCTATTGTTGTTTCGAATCGTAGGTTCTCTTGGATTGTTATTAATTTGCAATTGAAATTCTTCTGTGTTATTAAAATATACAGAAAAATTTAAATTGGCTTCAATATATTAGTAAACTCAAGAATCTTAGCTAGTTATTTCAATATATTACTAAAGATCGTAAATTATAAATAGCAATAATGAATGTTTCACTATAAATTCCACTATGATTAGAAAAAATATTTTTTTAATGTTCATATTAATAACAAATTAGAAAAACATTCGTGCGCTGCACGCCATCTTCTGAGTTTGAAATACAATTCTGTCAATCTTAATAAATTTATTCTCTAATTGTTTTAGCAATTGTTGCAATTGTTTTAATGCAATCATTTCAATAAGAATGAATTGTAATCTACCAAGAGAGTAAATTTTTTTTTTTTAAAGACAATTCACACCAATTGACCTAGTCCCATGCTAAGCTGGTGAAGCTTGTGTTATGGGTACTAGGCAACGGATATACATACATATTATAGATAGATATAAATAAATATTTAAACACCCAAGACCTAAGAACAACACCAAATGCTCATCACATCGATGTTCACCTCAGCCGGGGATCGAACCCGGGACCCATGGATTCGCAGTCAGGGGTACTAACCACTAGACCAATGAGTCGTCACATTTACTGGCGCTTAAAACACACCAAAAATACGCGTGCTCAATGCGCAGATAAATTCATACTTTAATGATCTGATCACTTTCACTCTCTAAATTATCACGGTTAGACATTTTACTATCAGAAAAATAATTTGTTTTCAAGTAAAATACAGGTTATGTGTACTGTAGTAAACAACACTGTATACAGTATACACTACGGAGTAACACTATAGGTATCCGAGCTCAGTGTAGCAAGAGAGAGATGGCTTAAAACTGGATCGAGTGGGAGAGAATCGCACAGTCGATTGCGCATGGCGACCCGTCGCCACGCCGTACACACTACTGCATATAGACTGTATATATATACCATCATATAGCGTGATTGACCCTCTCCTAAAACGGTCATAAATCATATTTCAGCCTTCTGAAAAGTTCTAAAACTAGGGGAAAAATTTAAAAACATTGCAGTCGACCCGTCTTCGTAACAATATGTTATAGATTTATATTGTTTTCAGAACGTTCAAAACCGAGATATCTTTAAATCAACATTTAAAAAGGCTGCCTCACGTCAAATACTCGGAATTACCGTGAGTAATACTAATCCAGTATATTTTAAGCATACTAATAAATAAATAAATAAATATGACAAGGCTCCAACGATTCGTATTTTCACAGCTTCCAATGTGACCAATGCGACAAGCGATTTCGTGCTAAAAGAGATTTAGCCACTCACATGAACAAAATACATCTTAAGACCAAACCTTATCAGTGTGATAAATGTGATAAGGTATGTTTTATTGAGGCTGATAAAGCAGAAATGCAAGAAACTTACAAATAGTTTAATTTTTTTTTCCTTAGCTAGCTAAGGCATGCTTGGAAGATATCACTCTATAACGATAAGGTCGCAGTTGTCTATAAAATTTTTAATGTTATTGGTTTTCAAATGTAACGAATTGTTAATATTTAAAGTTTATAAACGCAAATTAACGTAATTTAAAATTAAAAAAGACCTACTGCTGCGGTCTCGCTGCGATTGGAATTTCACTACTTGGGTAGCTATTTAATTATAGAGAGATATAAGTATATTAGCAACTATTATTATGATTTAATTATTATATATGAAATACAGTACTATGTGTACAGTTGCTTAATTTTTGTTTTAATTTTATTTTATTTATAGACTAGACTCTAGAGCATTCTGGCTGGGTTAAATTTAAGTTAAAACAGTTATTAATGATTTAATATTTGACGAATGTGGTAAAGCTGAAATACTAAGGGTCTGTTTCACAATGTATGGATAAAGTACCAAATACCTATGCAACACAAATTATTTGAAAGATAAATTGTGCTATTTGCCACTTCATCGGACTCATAACCTATGATGGACTTTATGTGACGAATAGCGCTATCTGACACTCGTGAAACGCAAGAATAGTGTTTATCCTACCAATAAGTAATAAATAGCTAATTTGGAACTTATGTAGAACTTATCCGTACATTGTGAAACAGACCCTTAGTCATAATTAAAGTCATAACTTTCAAGAGAGTAACGAAACTTGACTGAAACTGTTACCATGCTACAGCGCACAGACTATAATAGGGTATTAGATGAGGATTTGGTCTTTATTATGTATTCCTTTTTTTTCTAGGGTTATGCAGACCAATGGAGTTTGACTGAACACATTAGGTATAAACACGAAGGTGTGGTAAAACCTAGGAAATACCCATGTACTATATGTGATAAAGTATTTAAGGTAAGTTTTAAAAGTCCAACAGTGGACTAAGTCTACGCCAGGCATTTTAGAGTTGAGACTTGACGCGAGTAATGACCGGTGTGACATAATCCATTAATTTTTTGACATATTCAAAAGGGCAGGAGGCTCATCTGATGTTAAGTGATACCGTCCATAGACACTTACATTGCCAGAGGGCTCGCAAGTCCGTTGCCGGCCTTTTAGAATTGATACGCTCTTTTCTTGAAGGACCCTTAGTCCAATTTTTTCTATACATGTGTCTTCACTATGACATCCCAGGAAAACATCGTTAAGAAACTGGCATGCCTTATACTCAAAAAAGTATAGTTGCCTTAGAAATTATCACGGAACAGATATACAAATCTGAGGCCTAGACCTAAAACGTTGTAGCGCCTTTGGTGTATACTAACGCGGGTTAACAATCTACTAAGTAAGTAAATAAAACATTGAAGAATAACGGAACTTTTTTTTTCAGACTAACAGTACATGCAAAAATCATATGCTCACGCACACAGGTGAACGGCCATACAAATGTACGAAATGTTCGGCGTCTTTTTCACAATCAGGAAGTTTAAATACACATGTAAAATTAGTGCATCTAAAGCTGACTAGAGACGGAAGACCTAAAGTCTAAAAACTAAATATCATATTTGCTTTATTATTATAATTAGATGAGGTAATTTAATGATTAGTTTTATTTATTATCATTAATATTATGTTTATCAACATCGTTATGATATATAATTTTGAAACTTCCAATAATTTACTTTTAAAAACTGGTGATTCAATTCTTATTTGTATTATTGATATAATCTGTATATATCAAAATGAATCCTTATTTCCCTTGGTCACGGCATCAAGCGTGAACGGCTGGACAGATTTCGCTAATTCTTTATTTTTTGTGTTTGTTATTGTCAGGAATGGCTTGTTATGAAATAAAAAAATAAGAAAATTGCACGGAAAATTTGAAAATTTAAGAATACTTAAACACCATACAATTAAAACTTTTGATGTAACCTTATGGGTTTTGACATAACATTGCCAGAATGCGTGCTGCAAGTATCGTCTAAGAGGATGTAAGATAATTATATTGATAAAATACGTATAAAAAATAATCAATTTATTTAAAAAAAAGGTAAAATATGTAAAGAGACTATACTTATAACCACACAAGCACACTACAATAAAAAAGTTTTAGAAAGGGAGACAAGAAGAAACTGTATAAGCTAATATGTAGGTATAGGTATATATATAAATAATTCTGCTGAAGGTGTGTATGTCAGTGTTATGTCACATGAAACGGCTGGACCGATTTAAATGATTTTTGGGTCCTTTTGGTAAAGCCCTGGATGGTTTAGATTCACAAAGCCCAGCAGATGGCTACAGTCGGTACTATCATACTTTGTTTAATATACTAATCGCCCGTCGTCAACGTCTGTCGGGTCCGCTAGTTTGTATATATTACCGAAATTTGTATTACCGTTTTAATATTATCCATTACAGAATTGTAAATATATTTATTGCCAAACTTTGTTTTATTGTTATGATTGTATTAACAAACCCACTGAAAGGACCACCACATGACTAGTATAATAGGTATATAGCTACAGGAAAAGTGTTTTTAGACTCATACAAAAACACATAAAATTAATCTATTTGCCAAAATAAAATTATTTTATAAAATTTGTTTGTTAGGATTTACTTGTATTATACTTAAACAATATACATATTTACAAATTTTAATGCATTCGACTCTGATCTCCGAAGTCGTAGGTTCGATCCCCGGCTGTGTACCCGTGCACTTGTCTATGTTCACATATAATACTCGCTCGTAGGGTGAAGCTTAACATTGTGAGAACACTGACATGCCTTATAGACCAGTGCAGATAGCCTTTAAAATAAATAAAAAGTGAAAAAAATTACAGTAGGATGAAACCCATTAGAAAAGCAGGGGAATATGATCAAAATGAAAGGAAAAATAAATTACGGTCGATCTGAGGTCGGGAAGGGGAAGGGGGGGAGTTTTAAGGGTAAAAACGGTTTATCTCGATTTCCGGCAAAACTACAAGTCCTATCGAAGAAAGTTAAATGGCAAAGTTGGAGGTAATAAAAAGATCTAAAACTTTTGTACTTACACATTTTTCACATAACCTCAAAATTTAAGTGAAAAATTCAAAAAACCAAGTTTTTGGTTTTTTATTTTTATCTTTAACAAAAATTATTTTTTTTTAACGAAATTTGGTGAAAACTTACCTTTCTATGTCCCAAATACACTGTAATTTATTTGATTAAAAATATTTATTTGTTCACCTTATTTTGAATCAATATCGAAAAAACACCCTAATTTTCAATCGAAAATTCTGACGTCAAAATTTCAGCTTTTTTAAAAAAGTTGGAGTGCTTTCAGTTCGTTGAAATCTCTACTTTCCTATGGTAAAAAAAATATATATATACTACCATAGTAAATCTTCTCAGAAAACGCAAAAAATCGTATGCAGTAACGCCCAGACCTGTCATCCCCTTCCTTACTTCTCTATGAAATACGAAAATTTTAGCCCATCTAAAGGCTAAATTTTTTTTTAAGTCACTCAGGTATATATAAATTATCTTAAAATAGTAATAAATAGGCATCTGATTATAATTTAAAGAAGATTCATAGAGAGGTAGGGAAGGGGATGACAGGTCTGGGCGTTACTGTATACGATTTTTTGCGTTTTCTGAGATGATTTACTATGGTAATATATATATTTTTTTTTACCATAGGAAAGTAGAGATTTCAACGAACTGAAAGCACACCAACTTTTTGAAAAAAGCTGAAATTTTGACGTCAGAATTTTCGATTGAAAATTAGGGTGTTTTTTCGATATTAATTCAAAATAAGGTGAACAAATAAATATTTTTAATCAAATAAATTACAGTGTATTTGGGACATAGAAAGGTAAGTTTTCACAAAATTTCGTTAAAAAAAAATAATTTTTGTTAAAGATAAAAATAAAAAACCAAAAACTTGGTTTTTTGAAATTTTCACATAAATTTTGAGGTTATGTGAAAAATGTGTGAATACAAAAGTTTTAGATCTTTTTATTATCTCCAACTTTGCCATTTAACATTCTTCGATAGGACTTGTAGTTTTGCCGGAAATCGAGATAAACCGTTTTTTACCCTTAAAACTCCCCCCCTACCCCTTCCCGACCTCAGATCGACCGTAATTTATTTTTCCTTTCATTTTGATCATATTCCCCAGCTTTTCTAATGGGTTTCATCCTACTGTAATTTTTTTAGGTTTCAAAAATTATCGGCACTGGTCTATTAGATCTAATAGAATTATAGCGAGTGACAGTGAAGTTGAATATGGAAATCTCAATCAGTTGCGAGCGAAACCTAGAGTCCAAAGGGAATATATAAAAGAATTATTAGCGGGATATTGCTTACATTCTTTTAAACATTAAAAATTTTCGCAACGGAAAGTAACTGTCTGACTTGACTTTATGATTGACTTTTCTTGCCAGACGAGAGAAATAATTTAAAATACATCTATTTATAGATAATTATGTAGTTTTATTTTTAATTCATTCTATACAGAATATATAAATGGCTGTACAGCCATATATATAATAGGCAAGTAGGTTGCTCTAATAGGCAACGACGGCGAAACTTCGTGAAGCGCATCATATCTGCTTCTATTACCACTAGGTACTTCATAGCGATCACGACCGCTCTGTAAAGAGTAGGGATGTGACATTCTGCATAAAAAATCGATTTTTGAAGTTGTACTTCTTTAGGCGCGTTATGAAAAATTGATGAGAGTGAAATTTTACGATGCGCGCGCATCTGTGACACAAAATTGTCAGTGTGATTATAGCGTGCGCGAGCGAGATGGGAATAAGACAATCTACAAGCAAAAAGAAATAGAATATGCGTGAAGCTAACTTCACGCATATCAAACTTGACTTTTTGTAAAATGAACTGCTTTTATCATCCTTTCGATGTTTTACAAAAAAAACATCAATGTATCGAGTAAATCAATACATCTTCAAAGAATCGGATTCAATGTATCGCATTGTAAACATCGTTGTATATCGAATATCCCTAATAGTTCGAGGTCCGGGTTATAAAAGACCAGACAATGTCGGGAGGTGGCAGATAAAAAATCGGTTATGATTGATTTTCAATTATAAAAATCGATACTATATTATACATTATAATTTTATATGAAAGGTTTTATAGATGATGTAGATAAATTTTAACCCCTATTGTCAAAAGTATTTTCAAATTATGATTTTTAATGAACCAATCATTTGTTTTTTCAGCAAACAACAAACAGCAGATACCAGAAGCACCAAAGACCGAAGTCTGATTCTTAAAATAAAACAAAAAAGTGAACATTGTTTTATTAAATACCTACCTGTGTTATCTCAAGTTTTTATGAACAGAATTGAAATTAAATAATTAATAAATAAAAAAAATCTGATCTGTAGCTGTCACTTAACTTTTATACTTGACATTTCTTGTCAGTTAACAGTTTATTCATTATTGTTTATTTAATGCTGAATTCTGAAGCGATTCAGATTTCAGTTTAAGATGCTAATAAATATAAACAAAAAAATTTATAAATTATGAAATAGTAATAATTCATAATACTATTATGAATACGTTGAATCCGAAGTCGATTGTACGTTGCATAGGCTGTTTATGTGAAGAAAGTGTATCAACATTCAAATTAAAAAGTGAACTTTTGCGGGTCGTTTTTCAGGTAAAATTTTGCCAAAAGGAGCTGGAATGCACACAAAGACTTTATTATGTTTTATTTGACTAGTGTAGTATTATTTAAAAAAAAGAACTATGAAACAGCAACATCTTAATATGGTCTATGCCTCACTTCTTACTCTTGCTGTTCATAATTATCTTTTTGCATTTTATTATAACAAGAAAATAGCCATGAAGATTTACACACACTTTTCTGACATTTCTGACCCTATTTAATTATATTTTTTCAGGAGGATTGTTTAAAACTTTGTTATATTTGTAAGAAATTGGCATGTAATGCAGATTTATTTGTGAGAACAGTTCAGACTAATCAATTAAGGCTGCAGAGTTTAATAAATGTAAGTTACTATTGAAATGTAATTACTTTTATAATCTTTTTTACCTACAATTTCCAGAAATTATTATTTATATATTAGTGCAAACACCAACTAAGTACACAATTCAATTATTAATGTATGATGTATATCATACTTTAATTTAAGTATTATTATTAACATGTTAAAGTTACCATGATAGGCAATACCATACTGTCATGATATTTAATTTGTCTGAAACTGATGCATTTACAGTTTTAATAATAGTGATTTCTTTGTTTTCTGTGTAGGAAGGTATGTAAAAAAATTGCATTAAATGTTTATCATTTGATTTTTTTTACTTCTAGGGCCCTGATATCACAGACCTTAAGATAGAATCTCACCCAATTCTTCAGTTACAAACTAAAATTATAGATCTAGATAGTCATGAAATAGATGAACTCACACCAAGAATAGAACAAACCAGTAATATTGGAGTGAAGTTGGAGAAAAATGATGAAAGAGATGATGAAGTGTGTGATGAGATCCAGGATGGATCGGATAATAATGCAGGTCTGTTTAAAACATACTGTTCAAATAATTAAAATCATGTAACTTTACTTCTATACATTGCATTTGCCTGTTATGCATACTACTATAAATTATTGCTGTGTTTATATTTT
This sequence comes from Pieris napi, assembly GCF_905475465.1. Classification (NCBI taxonomy): domain Eukaryota; kingdom Metazoa; phylum Arthropoda; class Insecta; order Lepidoptera; family Pieridae; genus Pieris; species Pieris napi. Next base: position 1,824,727 of record NC_062252.1, read on the forward strand.
TTGCTTATAATTAGTTTTTACATATGTTGTATTTGTGATGTGTCTGTCATGTTTCCTTATTGATAAATAATTAAATAGACTTTGTCAATGTTCTCAGTCATCAGAACAACAATTTTTAATATACTTAACTAATTAGTTAATTACCTTTTATTTTAAAATGACACTTTGAAAACACATAACAATACTTAAGATAAAGTTTTTAATTAATATTTTTTAATTGAACCAGAAAATATATTTTTTTTTCAGATTGTGATTTGCCGTTAGTTAAACAGGAAGATGTTAAAGACATTAAAATTGAACTAAGTTTTTTAGATAAGGATGAAACAATTAAAAAATGTAAAAAAAAAGTCATAAAAAAGAAAACAGCTAGGAAAAAAGTAGAATCATTTAATGAAAACACAGACAATAGAACTGATGGTAAGTAAAAATAAAAAAAAACCAACAATTATGATTATCTCATAAACATAGTATAATCACCATATAGTTATTCAACATCTTATTACTTAAATTGAAAGTAAATAAATTCTATACTTATAATAAAAAATAAAACTATTAATTTGACCTTTTTTCTATATAATTGCTCATTGTAAATTTATAATAGTTTCTCCAAATGTTGCCAACTATTACATAATTTAAATCTTTTATTGTGTTGATATGAATGGTCATACACATGAATGGTACGGTAAAATATTTTTGTCAATACAATATATGGTGGAACAAATTGGTCCTAATTCCTTAATCAGTAATAAGACAGTCCCTTAGTTAAACTGTTTAGAGCGACCCCTGTGTGCACTTCAAGGAACCAACTAAACAATTTTTTTATAAGGATATTGGACATTATTTATATGGGATAAGAAATAAATGAAAATGTGAAACAACTCGTGTCCCAAATGCTTTGTATTTTTAAAATCATACAAGCACTAGTATAGTCTCAAAAGTACAAAAAGTGGTGTAATATCACACGATAAAAAAGTGCTAATGTTATTCAGCCCAGCAACATTGTAAAAGCAATAAAAATCGACTTTCCAAAAGTGTGCTGGTGACTAGAAAATGTGAACAATAAAATATAGTGAATTTGGAATCCAGATTGGCAGATTCGATCCGACGTGGTTGTTTTGTATATCTACGACCGAGTTGCTTAAAGAAAATATCGCATAAAGTCGAGGTAAATACGTGCAAATTACTATAAAGAGCATTAATTGCAGTGTCATTTGTACTGTCACACTATTGAAGGAGCATTTATTGCTGTGCAATTTCGGAATTCTTTATATTTCCTATATTAAATAAAATCATATAAAATAATCATCTTTACACTAAATTGGAAGAAAGCGTACCATAAGAAAATAAGTTAAACATTAATGGTTAGTACATCCACTCGTCACAAGAGGGCAGTTCCACCAAGAATAAAAAATATCGTACTAAGCACTCAAGTAAATTAAGTACTTTGAAACAAATACCCAAAATGGAACCCCAATTAAAAATTCTCTTAGAAAAAATGGAGGAAATGAAACAATCTTTCAAAGAACAAAATGAAGAACTGGCTGAAAAATTCACGAAAAGCCTCTTAAACACTATAGACGAGAAACTTAGTCCTGTTATAGCCGAGAACCAGAAACTAAAAGAAGAAGTGAAAATCTTTCAAACGCGCGTGCAAAACTTGGAAAGAGAAGCAAGAAAGAACAATGTAATACTACATGGCATTGCAGAAACGGAAAAAAACACAGCTGAACTCTGGAAAAACGCAATAGATGTACTAAACGAAACAGCACGAAGAAGCGAAGGGGTACGCCAGTGGGACCATTGGGAGATAAGTAATCTGAGAAGACTTGGCAAGAAAATTGGAAACAAAATAAGACCAATCCTGGTTACTCTTTCTTTAACATGGCGTAAATACGAACTCTTAAAAAATAATAAAAACTTCCCTCCAAATATATATGCGACGGAAGACTATCCCAAAGATGTCATCTTAAAAAGAAAGGGTCTAAAGCAAAAGAAAGAACAGGAAGAGAAAAATGGAAAAATCGCCTTTATAAGGTATGATAAGCTGATAGTAAAGGAGAAAGAATCGACATACTCTAAAAGGAAACGCTCACAATCCAAATCACCATCTGAAAATAAACAGCAACACAAGAATGACATAACGGCTCCGAAGAAAGTAAACAAAACATATAATATATTTCGTTCCAGAGCAAATTCAACGTCGGGACTTGGAGAACATAACAACAAATAACAATTACCACGCAAACAAAATACTCCCCAATCCGGCTGGTCCCCGTGGGGAAAGCGACCACCACCCTCCATTACATCAGAAAAATAAAGAAGAAGACATCAATAAGGACAACAATAAAAGTAAACAAAGGCGCTCCATGTTACAAAAATTAATATTATGCACATTCAACGTTAGATCCCTATCATCCAAAACAAGACAATTAGAACTCAACTATGCACTAAGAGAAATCAATTGGGATGTTATAGGGTTAGCCGAAATAAAAAGGATGGGTTGTAGTATTGAAGAATATGAAGATTACATCTTCTGCTACATTGGGGAAACGTTAGGACTTCATGGAGTAGGATTTTTGATAAAAAAGTATCTCAAAAATAATATTGTAAACTTTACGGGGATTTCAGAAAGAGTGGCATTCATAAAATTAAAATTTAAAAACTTGTCATTAACACTTATTCAAGTCTATGCTCCCACAGAAAGTGCAGCCGAAGAAGAAATCCATAGGTTTTACGAAGATCTTAGGAGAGCTCATGAGTCAGCTGACAAAAACGTAGTCGTAATGGGAGACTTTAATGCCAAAGTAGGGATGCCGGGTCCTTACGAAAGAGGAATAATGGGCAAATATGGTTATGGTACAAGAAATCTAAGGGGTGAACGCCTTATACAATATGCCAATGAGTATAAACTATCAGTGCTGAACACATTCTTCAAGAAAAAACAATCACGCAAATGGACATGGGTATCTCCTGACCAAAGAACAAAAAACGAAATTGATTTCATACTGAGCAATAATCCAAAATCTATAACCAATATGGAAATATTAGGAAATGTTAACTTCCCATCAGACCACAGAATGCTGAGATGTTGCCTGACCCTAACATCCCCAAAGATGAGTCGAAGATCATTTCAAAAAACAGTAAGCTCACTTAAGACTAGGGCAGAAATAACAGAATATATGCGAAACCTTGAGGAGAATTCGAAAGCATTACATGATAGTTTGGAGAACAAAATAAACATACAAAAACTTAACGATAACATAGAAGAAATAATTTCAACAAGTCTTAAATTAGAAAACAAAACAAACAACAAAAACAAACAAAAAATACTTAAAAAAGATACATTAGAACTAATCTCAAAGCGCCGAGAACTAACTTCTATAAAAAATAAAACTGTAGTTACAAAAGCTCAAATAAAAAACATCTGGAAACAAACCTACAAAGCAATCAGAGAAGACTACGCCACGTACAGGAAAACAATAATCGAGGAAAACCTAGCAACGTCCAGAAGCGCAAAGCGAGCATACAAAGAATTAAATACACACAAAACATGGATTCAGAGCCTAAGAAACAGTCAGAAGAAAGCAATAAATAGGGAAGACATCCTAGAGCTTGCAACCAACTTTTACCAAGAACTTTACAAAAAACAACCAGAAATCACAAAAATTGAAGAAGACAACGTATATCCGAGAACGACTCATCAGGAGCATATAGATATGGATACAACGATCATGCCTATAAGTAAAGTCGAAATATTGCATCACATAAAAACCCTTAAGTCAGGAAAAAGCCCGGGGCCAGATAACATAACCAACGAGGCCCTGAAATTTGGAGCACCCATCCTAGTTACATATCTGACAATACTTTTTAACATGGTAATAGAACGAGAGGAAGTTCCAAAACAATGGCGCCAATCAAATATAGTATTGCTGTACAAAAAAGGCAACCCATTAGACATTGTGAACTACAGGCCAATCAGTTTGGTATCCGTAATATATAAATTGTTTTCATCAATAATACTAAGCAGAATATCAACAAAAATTGACAATAACCAACCAGTAGAGCAAGCAGGCTTCCGCCCAGGATATTCTACTATCGACCACATCCACACTATCGAACAAATCATCGAAAAATACAATGAATTTAACAAACCACTCTACATAGCATTTGTAGACTATTCGAAAGCGTTCGACAGTATAACGCATACATCCATATGGAAAGCGCTTAAAAATAATAAAGTAAATGAAAAATATATAAATATATTACAGAACATATACAGCAATAGTGTTGGTAGAATAAAGCTAGAAAACAAAGGCCGAGAAATTCGAATTGAAAGAGGTGTAAGACAGGGTGACCCACTTTCCCCAAAATTATTTATAGCAGTCCTCGAAGATGTATTCAAAGGTATAGAATGGAATAATAACGGGCTCTGGATACGAAACAAACATCTTACTCACCTTAGATTCGCAGACGACATAGCCGTCTTCAGTGACACCGCTACAAAATTAGAAAAAATGCTCCAAACATTAGACAGGGAAAGTCAAAAAGTCGGGCTTTACATGAATACCACAAAAACAAGAATCTTATCCAACAGTGTGTGCCAGCCAATCAGAGTCGACAGTAAACCTATAGAATATGTTAACAACTATGTATATTTAGGAAAACAAGTATCTTTCGATAAGAACAGCAGTGAAAACGAAGTAGATAGAAGAATAAACGTGACGTGGAAGAAATACTGGACCCACAAGGAAATTCTGAAAGGAAACTACAGTCTACAACACAAGAAGATAATGATGGATTCAAATATTTTACCTTGTCTTACATACGCAAGTCAAACGTGGGTTTTCAGCAAGAAAACAACTAGAAAAATCCTGTCTTGCCAGCATGCTATGGAAAGAAGCATCCTAAAGTTAAGGAGAATAAACAAAATAAAAAATGTTGAAATCCGTAAAAAAACCAAACTTACAGATGCACTTGAACAAGCTCTAAGGCTAAAATGGAAATGGGCAGGTCATATTGCTAGAGCGCGGGATAAAAGATGGACACTAGAAATAACAAAGTGGACTGGACCTACTGGAAAGAGACGTATAGGACGACCAAGGGAAAGATGGACAGATGACATTGTAGAAATAGCGGGGGAAAACTGGATGGATGTTGCGCAAAACAAAGAAAAATGGAAAATTATGGAGGAGGCTTTTACCCTAAAAGGGGCCATACAAAAACCAGATATAAAAAATAATAATAAATAAAATCTAACTTAAATTTTGTTAAAACTTACTAACTTAACTAATACTTAATATAAACTAACAATTGTTGTATGTATGGATTAAATAAAGCTTTAATAATAATAATAATAATAAAGAAATAAATGATAACATAATATCTATTTTTACAGAGACACCAAACATAATATTAGTGAATATAACAACAGAAGACTTTATGAGAGAACGTGAAGAAATGGCGAAGAAAAATCTTTACATGGCTGCCAAGTACAAGTGCAAGGATTGTATAAAAGGTTTCATATATAAGGAAATATATGATAAACATATGAAACTGCATTTAAAGGTATAATTCTAATAATTAAATATTATTAGCTAATCCTGATTATGTAGTACTCAAATACAGGCTATTTTCTATTATGTCAAATGTAATGTTTGACAAAGAGAAGTCATTTATTCCCAAGTCTAGGTCTTTGTCTCATCTCACTATCGCACTAGCTCAGGCATGAAAAACTAATGAAGGGTATTTTTCAGAGTAATGGTAAATACATGTGTGAAATTTGCAAGCAAAGAATGGATTCAGTAGAAAAATTAGCGAGGCACAAGAAAAAGCATTTAATGTATGTATTATTTGTTTATATTCTCTGATTTTAAGTCATTATTACTCATATTCTAAAATCTCAAGAAGTATGTAGACAATATGCGTACCAATTGTTAAAAGGCCGGTAATGCACTCGCGAGTACTTTGGCATTGAGTGTCCTCTTCGAGAAAAACCTCGCTTATGCCAATGCCAACACTCCTCTAATTGACATAATTATATACTTTAATTTCAGTCGTTATAAATGTCAGGAATGCGGAATAATAAGGAATAATCATAGCACAATAAAGGATCATTATACATCAGTACATAATAAGCAAAACATACTCTACCAATGTCCGGACTGTTCTAGAGAGTTCTTGTGAGTATTTAATGGTCTAATTCCACAAATCAATGATTTTCAAATTAATTTCAATTGGTGAATAAAATATATACACATGGCTATATATAACATACTGTTCGAAATGGCTTGATGGATATTTATGAAATTTTTCTCCTATCCCTAAGGGAGCGTTCAAGTATTACGTCACGCAATTTTTGGAGATTATTGACCTTCCCCCATGTAACGCGCCGTAATGTTTTTCTGTACCTCAAAGTAAAGCGTTTCGTGACCACCCAGTGCCTCTTTATACCTAAAACAATAACGCGTCATTCAATCCCCGCCCCGCGTGGTAACTTACAAATGGACCCCCCCCCCCAAAATTCGTTACGTAATACTTGAACGTAAACGAAAACGAAATTGTAACATTTTTGTATTATTTTAAATGATTTTTCTATCAAACATATGACCCTGTGAAGGATTAAGGGGATCCTTCAATGTAATGGGAAAAGGGAAAGGATCCTCCAGTGTAACTACTGATTGGCTAGAAGCAACCGGAATAAATTCGTTAGCGCGTTCCAGGATGATGTCACCGAAGTAAATAAATATATTACTAGCTGACCCGGCAAACGTCGTTTTGCCATGTATATTATTTCTAGGAAACTTTTTTTAAGTTTAATAAATATAACTATCTACTAAAATAAAAATAGGGTTTGATCGTAGAGGGGTGAAAATTAAGGGTCGTATGTATTTTGGGTATGCTGTATCAAAAAAAAATCTAATAATTAAAAAAATATAATTTAGGGGTACAACCCTTAACATTTAGGGGGATGAATAATAGATGTTGTCCGATTCTCAGACATACCCAATATGCACACAAAATTTCCTGAGAATCTGTCAAGCCGTTTCGGAGGAGTTTAACTACAAACACCGCGACACGAGAATGTTATATATTAGATGAATAAATTTTTTCATGTTTTCGGATAGGCCAAAACTTATTAAACACATTATTCCACAACTGAGCGTTTTCTTAGGCAGTTTTTGCCTCGCACCACCACTTCGTGGAACCAGATGCCCACTGAAGTATTTCCGAACCAATTCCATTTAAAGTCCTTCAAGAAAAGCACGTACCAATTCTTGAAAAGCCGGCAACGCATTCGCGAGCCCTCTGGCAATGTGTCCATGGGCGGCTGTATGACTTAACATCTAGTGAGCCTCGTGCCGTTGTGTGTTATATAAATTAATACACTGTAACTACTTTGTCATATTATTTACATCACGTTTCGAGTGCTTTCCACCATTGGTAATTATTTCGTATAAATATTACGTACCTATTAGCAATTACCAAAAATACCTATACATATGGATTCTTGTACGTATATTATATTGAAGTATAGTTATAGTTAGATATACATAGTTATAGTTTGAAGTATATTTTCAGAACCAGTGGAGCCCTTCGCCGACACAAACATTACAGACATAAAAAGAATAGAATTACCTGCGATATTTGCTTGAAGTCATACGTCACCAAATACTATTTGAGGAAACACATTCAATTGTAAGTATTTTACTCAATTTGTATTTCTTTATATTAAACTAGCTGGCCTTGCGAACATCGTACCGCCTAACAGTCTGTACATAATTCTGCTATTCGGGACACCTGTCTAGCTAATAAGATAAAAAAAGAAAGTTGTTACTACAACAAATACATATTAAATACAAAAAATAAAAATTTACCTTCCCGGAACCCCTCCACTAACACTTGAACTTTATGATATGGTATTAAAGTTCAAATTGCCTTTAAATATTATTACGAATATTTTGTATGGGAATATAGAAAAGTGTTGTTTTTAGACTTTTTCACTCAATTTTTTTAATTTTTCTCCCCGTAAGAACCATCCTCGTACTTCAAAGAATATTATAAAAAACGAATCAGACAAATCGGTTAAGCCGTTATCATGTTATGTCGTGACAACGGAAAACGGGTTTTATTTTTATATATATAGATAACATTTTTAGTACTCGGGGAAAAGGGTTCATGAATTAGATTTTGCAAAACTACGGATATTTATACTGTTCATTATGTATTTATTTTAATATTATACAGGCTGTCACATAAATCAACATCGGGCCGGATAAGACAGATTTTTGCTAACGACAGAAAATTAATATCTGTTATTAATTAACTCCAAGGTCTTCAAAAGTTTTTGGTGTCGATGTCTTTTGACGTGACAAAGTCTTATAATTCGATGGAGCCGGATGCACGCACGAAAAAACATGGCGCGTTACCTCGCTCTGAGGCGTTCCATTTAAGGCTTGAAGTGCAAGCGAGAGCGCGGAACGAGCGACAAAGAGGCACAAAAAATTGACATAATTGTATTTATGCGTACAAATAAATGTAACTTGATCAATTCAATTGTGATTTCCATTTACCTCCTGTATATCCATACAAAATATCTATCAAACAAATAAAATTAAAATTTTCTTTTGAAAAATTCCATTCCATCAGTATTTTCTTAAGACGTTATCACCGTTATCGTTATAACTATCGTCAGTAAACCGACTTTACAGATAACCGATTTTTTTAGTCTAGAGTATAGAGCAGAGTTGGCTTAGTGGCTTTTGCGTCTCTCTCGTAGATTCGATACCTGGCTGTGCACCATTGGACTTTCTGTCTATGTGTGCATTTAACATTCATTCGCTCGAACGGTGAAGGAAAACATCGTGAGCAAACCTTGCTTAAGACGCAAAAAGTCGACGGCGTGTGTCAGGCACAGGAGGCCGAACACAGACACTGATACAGAAATCTGAGGTCCAGACCAAAAAATTATAGCGCCACTGTTTTTGTTTCTTTTATGGATAAAATTCCCTTTTTCAGACAACATTCGGGAGATAATTCCTTTAGTAAATGGCAGGAGTCCCGGTGCAATTACAAGTGTGAGGAATGTGGTAAGGCGTTCTCGGCGCCGTCTCAACTTAAAAACCATATGATAAAGCACTCTGACACAAGGAGCTTTTACTGCGTTGAGTGTAATAAGTATGTTGTTTATAATAATGTAAATATAAAATGTAGTGAGAAGTGATGTAGCTTGTTCGTGGATTTATATATATTTTTACTAAAATTACAATTACATAATATTTTTGACGTCTTTAATAGCACAATAGTATTAACATTTTATATTATTAATTTTAATGGAGGTTGCTAACTCTTTATTATATTGTATTTTTTATGTAAGACTAACTAAATAAAATCCAGAATCCGAATAACTCAGATGATGGGGATCTTTTACCCATTTTTTGTGTGGTTTAAATGCAGATTAAGATTTTTAAAGTAAAACTTCTTTATCGGGGTTGGAAAAAATTTTGTGTAACATTTTTTCGTTACGCGTCACATTTTTCCGTTACGCGCCATCTTTTGAAGTGAAACTTCTTTATCGACGTATCGGAGAACTTTTGTAGCAGGTTACGCGCCATGTTGCTTTTTGAAGTCAAACTTCTTTATCGGCGTTGGAAAAAAATTTACACACATTTGTCACATTTTTCGGTTACGCGCCATCTTTTTCTTGTCCCTACCACGGTTGATCCGAAGAGATTCGAAGCCATTAGTAACAAAAATATATAATAACGATAACAATGATAGTAATACTAATAATTCTATTACAATTAATGAAATTCTGTAATAATCTTAGTACTACATAGTAGTACAGTAATAAGTTAAAATGAAATAATTGTATTTGTATTCATGTCTATGATAATAAAAGCCTTTTGTTAAACTTTATCTAATTTAAGTTTATTTAACCAATTTCTGTAAAGTTGCATATAGTAGATCATTTTTCGAAAAATAAGGTCATAAAGAAGTTTCACTTCTTACGTGTGTACACCTAGTACACGCACACATTTTTTAACAATCGATTATTTCTCATTCATATGGATATACAATTGCCAAAAGATATATAGATGTTTCTTCTGTCAACTGTCATGTAAAAGCTATAATAGTCTGTGCGGAAAGAGAACCTTGGTGGGATTTGAGAACACTGCAAATTGCCTACTTTGTTGACAAACTGAAGTTTTTGACAGGACAAAGCACGAACATTGACTATTTTCTAGCGCCTTTTCAAATCGTTTTTGTAATTTTCTTCTGTGTATACATACTATAAATTGCATAAAAAAAATAACTGTGACACAATTTAAGAATCCTTCTTTAATTATAATTTGTATATATTTTTTTACATATCTAGTATTTGTGTTGACACAAAGTATAAGTTTACAAACTTATTGGTAATAAATAATTACTGTTGGGTCATTATTGTTCGATAGTAATCTTGATATTTATAAACGATATAATTAAGAATTATATAAGACCGTAAAAGCCTGCAAAGCCTGTCCTAGTTTCGGCACCATTGATATACAAAAACCCCAAGATGCACACTCAACGTCTAAAAAACGTCCTCAAAAAATGAGCGCAACATTCTAAATTGTGCGCTCATTTCAAATAGTCTCGCGTCTAATAAGTGGAGTCGATGTAATTTATTTGTGTTTTTTTTATAAATAAATTTATGTACTTTTGAACTTTTTTGTGTGTAGTTTTTGAGGTAGCCAATATAACATTTTTTTTTTTAATTTAAAGAAAACACTTTTTAACCGGATTAAAGTTATGTATTATTATAAATTTACAACTATTTAACATCCAACACCTTTTGTCTTCAGTCACCGTGACCACGCACGCTGTAAAGCACCCGAAAAGTCGGATTAATTTAAAATTATGTTAAATAATTGTAAATAAAAAAGTCATGTTCGACTCCACTCAATACCTTGTCCTACCGACCACAGTCGGTCGTAAAATTTTATTGCTTTAAGTACGTATACACTGCGTTGTAATAACAACTTTAAGCAATTCGCGTAAGGTTGATTTTGCAATAATATATGAAATGAAATGAAATGAAATGAAATAGTTTATTCTTGCAAGTAGGACTATATAAATCACTTTTACAATGTCATCCTAAACTAGATGAAGTCGACATTTCCTAACTGACTGCCCTGAGAAGAAATGTCGAAACAAACTCGGGGGTCTTAGTCTCTTTTATAGTCCAGATAATACAATAATAAATTAATAAATTGGTGTAAACAAATGCAGAGTATTTACTGGACTGGTCTTTGGAAGAAAGAACCAGATCGATCTGAGCAAGCCTGTGCCAGCAGACGGCTAGCATGCCCCGAATAGCTCATGCAGCTCAACCATTTTTAAGGGAGCTGCACAACCCGGTACACAACAATACCGCCAGTGGCACCATAAAAATATGTGGGGCAACAACTCACTCAGATCGCCAGCCCAAAATAACTATAGACTAAAATGTATCAAATTATAAATCAAGCAAAAGAGTTTATGATATACCCGCATAATGTTTACACTTACAATGGATACAAAATGTATTTTTAAGGTGTACCTTAAAGCAAGGAAAAAATAATGAAATTGAAAATTATAATCGAAATATAATCATTATTCACTTGGCATGTCAAAGTGTAAAATATTGTATGCAAAAGCACAAAACATGTCAGTATTGTAGAAAAAAAAAATGAATATGCACTAAGCACAAAACATGTCAGTAATATAGAAAAAAAAAAAAAAATGTAAAAAAATGAATATGCACTAAGCACAAACATGTCAATAGAATAAAATAAAATGCATATGCAAAAGCACAAGACATGTCAGATTGTAAATATGTACAACATGCAAAAAAAAAAAAAAAAAGAAGTGAAAGACAGCTTACAAAAACACAAGCGATAGCTTGTAACATATACTGTTATAGACATACTGTTATAGAAAGGGACAGAAATAGTGTTTCGGGACACTTTCGAGCGTTACTTTTATTCGAGACTGTGCATCTTGGGTTTTTTGTATATCAATGTTCGGCACAGACTATTATCGATATATTAGCTACTACAATCTAATCTGTAAATATTATTACTATATCTACAAGTAATAATATTTATCGAATAATAACAAATTTTATTGTTAATTTATAGATTTATATTGTTTTCAGAACGTTCAAAACCGAGATATCTTTAAATCAACACTTGAAAACGCTGCCACACGTCGAATACTCGGAATTACCGTGAGTAATTATAATCCAGTGGTGCTACAACCGTCTTGCATCCGTTTCTTTGATAATTTTTATTTCATAGCTAAGTAGATCAGCGTTCTGTTTGACGCATGGCATCCAATTTTGGATTTGAGACGTACTAGTTTTCTCACGTTTTCCTTCCATACAAACGAGTGCTAAATGCACAGATAGACAGAAAGCCCATTGTTGCACGGCCGAGGATTGGGGGGAGCCTTTGACTCGAGTCGGTACGGAATAAGTTTAAGGAATTAAATATTATGACACTATCTGGTCAATATATTCTTGAAGCCTTGTTGTATGTCCAAAAAAATATAAACGATTTTAAAACAAATGGTGACTTTCACCAGTATAATACGCGAAATAGAACTAATTTGAGTGTACGACCAACCAGGCTCCAAAAGATAAACCACTCCTTATATGGAAATTGTATTCGTTTTTACAACAAACTCCCAAGCGAAATAAGAGTATTATCACTAAATAAATTCAAAGCCGTCGTTAAACGGAAACAACATCAACAAAGCTTTTTATAAATTTGAGGACTACTTAAATGATCCTAATCCTTGGGATTGAATTGCTCCAGTTCAAAGAATTTGTATGACAATACCTGGCGATTAAAAAGAGTGGCGGAAAGTTTCTTGCCAGTTCTTCTTACCCGCTCTACGCCCTTGACTTGCGAACTGGTAGTAAATGTAAATTAACGATTAATTTAACTTGACGATTCAAAAGTGTACTTGGTTACCCACTTGAATAAAGATATTTTGAGTTTGAGTTTGAAAAACGGCGGGTTGATGGCGTCAATTTAAGGCCTATCTGAAAGGTTGTAGTGCCACTTATTTTTTTTATAATGGTTTATAAAAATAATATATTTTTAGTTTCTATAACTAATGTCTTGTCGATTCCTTTAAAAACGATTGTGTAAGGGTATTGATATTATAGTATATTAATTAATAGTAATATATTATCGTAGATTTATTTTTAGTTGGTAACTGTTATTAGTCAGTTAGTTAATGAGGTGTTAATTTTTATTTAGTTTTAGTGTTTTTATTATTTTGTAATTGCTTGTTAAATGTTTTCCTTGCTACTTTGAAATTTTTATGATATAATATAATTGATGTGTAATGTGTATGTGTTTAACATTTGCGAAGTCATATTTTCTAATATATTTTAAGCATACTTATAAATAAATAAATATGACAAGGTTCCAACGATTCATATTTTCACAGCCTCCAATGTGACCAATGCGACAAGCGGTTTCGTGCTAAAAGAGATTTAGCTAATCACATGAACAGAATACATCTCGGGACCAAACCTTATCAATGCGATAAATGTGAAAAGGTATGTTTAATTGAGGCTGATAAAGCAGAAATGCCAAGAAACATACAAATAGTTTAATACTTTTTTCCTTACTTGGAAGATATCGCTCCTTTAAGCGATAAAATCGTAGTTGCCTCTAATAATTTCTTCAAATCTTATGAGAAATAAAGTTATTCTTAAACCTTAATAATTTTATTGTTATTTTTTTTAAATGTACTAGTAATTTAACGAATTGTTAATATTTTTAAAGGTTATAAACGTGAATTTACGTAATTCCCAATCCAAAGACAAAAAAATAAGATTTATTTTAGGTGTTGAATAATGTGGAGTTACAGTCTCGCTGGAATTTCATTACTTGGGTAGCTATTTAACCAAAGAGAGATATAAAGAAAGATAGATGCAACTTCTATTATGATTTTATTATTATATATATACAGTAAACTAATGGGGTATAAGATGACGATTTGGTCTTTATTATGTATTCCTTTTTTTCTAGGGTTATGCGGACCAATGGAGTTTGACTGAACACATTAGGTATAAACACGAAGGTGTGGTAAAACCTAGGAAATACCCATGTACTATATGTGATAAAGTATTTAAGGTAAGTTTTAAAAGTCCAATAGTGGACTAGTCTAGGCCGGGCATTTCAGGGTTGAGACTTGACGCGAACAATGGTTAATACCCCTGACTGCGAATCCATGGGTTCCGGGTTCGATCCCCGGCTGAGACGAACATCGATGTGATGAGCATTTGGTGTTGTGCTTAGGTCTTGGGTGTTAAAATATGTATTTATATGTCTATCTATCTATAATATGTATGTATATCCCTTGCCTAGTACCCATAACACAAGCTTAGGTCACACAACTAGGTCAATTGGTGTGAAACGTCTTTAAAAAAAAAAGCCGATGCAAAAACCTGTAATGTATATATAATGACTCCGGAGTGACATAATTCATTTATTTTTGACATATTCAAACAGGCAGGAGGCTCATCTGATGTTAAGTGATACCGTCCAAAGACACATTTTCAGAGGGCTCGCAAGTTCGTTGCCGGCCTTTTAGAATTGATACGCTATTTTCTTGAAGGACCCTAAGTCCAATTGCTTAGGAAGTACTTTAGTGGGCAGCTAGTTCCATATAGTGATAGTGACCAAAAACTGCATTAAAAACGTTCTGTTATATACGACGGCCTTCGACTATAGGCTCTCTACTTATTTTTCCATTATAGTGTCACATACTTTTCTTGGCCGGTGCTGAAATTGCTACTACCGTCTGTCGAAATGTCAGACAATAATTTTACTTTATTTATTTTTTACCTTGCATTATTAATTAAAATGGCAGTATTCCTAAATTTTTGTTACTTTTATTTAAGCCTAGGACTGTATTTTCTAGATACTAGTATACATTGTTTTATTAAGACATTTCAATAAATTATTAAATTAGCCTGTATGACTTCATATTATTCTTTTTTTTTAAGACAATTCACACCAATTGACCTAGTCCCATGCTAAGCTGATGAAGTTTGTGTTATGGGTACTAGGCAACGGATATACATACATATTATAGATAGATAGACATATGAATACATATTTAAACACCCAAGACCTAAGCACAACACCAAATGCTCATCACATCGATGTACGTCTCAGTCAGGGATCGAACCCGGGACCCATGGATTCGCAGTCAGAGGTACTAACCACTAGACCAATGAGTCGTCCGATTCGAGTTGATCACTTGCCTTAGAAATTATCACGGAACAAATATAAAAATCTGAGCCCAAGACCTGAAAGGTTGTAGCGCCATTGGTATATAAACGCGGGTTAACAATCTACTTAATATATTAATAAAACATGGAAGAATAACGCAACTTTCCTTTTCAGACAAACAGTACATGCAAAATGCATATACGCACGCACACAGGTGAACGGCCATACAAATGTACGAAATGTCCGGCGTCTTTTTCACAATCAGGAATTTTAAATACACATGTAAAATTAGTGCATCTAAAGCTGACTAGAGACGGAAGACCTAAAGTCAGCGCAATTGATAAACCGCGATATGATTATAATTAAATATTATATTTGCTTTATCATTATAATTAGATGTGGTAATTTAATGATTAATTTGTTAGATTAACAGACTTGATTTTAATAAATTGTATTTATTATCATTAATATTATCTTTATCAACATCGTTATCGTTATCTAATATATAAAATTCTCGTGTCGCGGTGTTTGTTGTTAAACTCCTCCGAAACGGCTTGACCGATTCTCATGAAATTTTGTGTGCATATTGGATATGTCTGAGAATCGGACAACATCTATTTTTCATCCCCCGCAATGTTAAGGGTAGTCCAGTCCACCCCTAAAATATTATTTTTTTAATTTTTAGATAAAAATTTTTTTTAACAGCATTATAACATACATACAACCCCTAATTTTCACCCCTCTACGATCAACCCCTATTTTTTATTATAAATGATATACATGGAAAACGACGTTTACCGGATCAGCTAGTAATATATAATTGTGAAACTTCCAATAATTAACTTTTAAAAACTGGTGATTCAATTCTTATTTGTATTATTGTTGATGTGTATTACGGTTTCATGATTATCCATTACGGAATTGTAAATATATTTATTACCAAACTTTGTTTTATTATTGTGATTGTAAAAACAGAGAGATCCCACTGAAACGACATCAACATGACTGGTATGAAGCTACCGGAAAAGTGTTCTAAGACTTATACAAAAATACATAAAATTAATCTATTTGCCAAAATACAATTATTTGATAGAATTAGTTTGTTACAATTTACTTTTAGTATACTTAAAAAAAATTATGTATTGTATATATAAAAAAATACACAGATATTAAGTTCTGTCTGACTCTGATCTCCGAAGTCCTAGGTTCGAGCGCTAGCTAAATCAATGATTTTTAGTTTAACGTTCGCATTTAACACTTGCTCGTA
This sequence comes from Pieris napi, assembly GCF_905475465.1. Lineage (NCBI taxonomy): Eukaryota > Metazoa > Arthropoda > Insecta > Lepidoptera > Pieridae > Pieris > Pieris napi. The sequence goes on from NC_062252.1 coordinate 1,841,272, forward strand.
GCGTGAAGGTTTACATTGTGAGAACACCGACATGCCTTAGACCTAAGGCTGGGGTGTGTGTCAGGCAAGACTGACCATCTACTATTTGAAGAAAAAAAATTACGAAAAAGATATAGAAAAGACTATGCCCAGGGGTTGTAGCGCCATTGTTTTTTTATAAGTATAGTAGTTTAATTAATTATAATTACATGGTTACCTACCTATTACTGAATCTCGGAATATACGAAAACAAATTTTATTAATTCACAATTACATACACTATCTTTTCAAACCAATACGAAAATGTCGAAAAAATTAATAATGTGAAATCGTTTATTAAAACCTAAATATAACAATCAAATACAGTATTTTCAATTTTCTTAACCTACATAGTAATCATAAAAATAAAATAAATAAATTAAGTATCTTACTATACCCAATATCGCTACTACGAACATATAAAGATGTCGATAGTGGCGGAGACAGCATTCAGTAGGTAAGCTCAACGTCTCTGTTAACGGGGATCTTTGCAACAGATTGATTCTGGCCCTTGTATAGCAAACAACCTTGGCATTCGCCGTCTAACATATCCCCTAGGTACAAAGAAACCGTTTTTTTTAAGAACACTTGGGTTGCTCACCACCGCCCGCAAGACTAAGTAGGTAGTAGTACTAGATAGAGAGACATATACATGTATAAATTTGAGTTTGATGAAACGCGTTAATGTCTGATATCGAGGTTTAGGAGTTTACACCCTTCGACCGAATTAATGCAGAAAACTGCTAGTACAAAATCAAACTATGTTTCATTATCACAATATATCTGAATCATTATCATTAGGACAATATATCTGAATCATTATCATTAGGACAATATATCTGAATCATTATCATTAGGACAATATATCTGAATCGATCCCGGACAGCTAAGGAAACAAACGTGTCCATACTAAGACAAGTAAAAAATCGTCTTTCGACGCTTTGTTACCAACGCATCCTGATTTTTTTGGACATGTAACAAGCAGTGATCTTTAGTTCAGAAAGTTAAGAAAAACTCATCCTGACTGGCAGAGTGGAGAGCACCAGACCTCGATGCCAATCCCCTACTCGCTGGACCGGTTAAGTAAAGACCCTTACAGATCTTACCATCACGAAGACGCAGGGGCTTGCCGAAGATAGGAGAGTGGAGGAAGTTGTGCGGCGCCACTAACACAACCTTCAAAAATGAAGAGTGCGACTAAAGAAGATCTGAATCTGTTTCCAATTTAATAGTAATCATTGAAAGGCTGTCTCAATTCATCTTTAAAACTCCGATTTTGTATTATTCTCATTATATTATATTATTGAGAAGTATTTCTTTAGAAGGTACCTTTTTAATTAAACAAAAATTACCACGCATCCTTGATGCCGCATCACTAATTTTCCTATAAAAGCTTGATCTCTCGGCATTTATATTAATAGGCATGTCGTTGAAAAAACATTACCAATTGAAATTATTTCAATTGATATTGTTTAAAAACTATCGATTTTATTAAATGTACTCTGGTACCAATGTATAATGGGGCAAATAGATCCCACGGGAGCGACGGAAAACATCCTCTCAGCCCGGATGTAAGGGATCCGCTGTGGTACAGGCAATAATATCTACGAACACGTCCGACGATCTGTCAGAGTACTTATTTGATATTTAGTGGGATTAATACCCTACTATGATAAAAATTAAGATTGTAGTATTTCAACATTAATATGTATGGACAAAATTCTTAGTAACTTTGTTTCAATCTTCCATGTTAAAAACGACTATATTTACAGTATAAATAAATATATGTCAGTTTTTTTAAACATAAATGTTACAAAAAATAAAAAAACTAGTAATTTTTGCTTATTAGCAAAAAAATACCATCAAAACGACGGATTAGGTATGAGATAGGCACTTAACAATGCTTTTATTAAAATGTTTCCTTTAAAGCTACGCTAGTAAGCTCAGATACGAGATATGACCACTTTTAGCAAGTTTAATTATTGCTTTAAATTCTCCTAATTGAACATTGAGTTGACACTTCTTTGATTGCTTTTTTAAAACGAATGTCTTGCTATTACGGTCCTGGTAACCACTTCGAACTCATTTCACATATCATATCACTTGACGCAAATATAGAGATACTTACGGCACTGGGACTTCTGTAGAAAAATATTTTTTACCAGCTTCAAACAACATATGGTTTATAAAGGTATAGTAAAAGCGTAGGGCAAGACGATCATTGTAACTATTTTAATACCAATCAACTTCGAAAGGGTTGCAGTATAAATGGGATACCTTGGGTTTGAATGTATTTTATAAATATATTATAATATAAAGATCGATACTACATCGCTAGTTGATTGTGGCCTACTACAAGCCTACAATTAAAGTAGCCTACGCAGTCTACTAAGCAGTGTAGACTTCAGGGTGCGACTCATACCTCAGGTCGAAGGTGACAACTCCGGCTGTTCATCAAAGGACCTTTATATGCTCATTTACCACTCGCGTACGGTAAAAGAAAACAAATGAGGAAACCATTCCTTAGACCCAAAAAGTCGACGGCGTGTTTCAGGCCGATCTACTTGCCTATTAATAAAACAATTAATCACGAAACAGATACACAAATCTAAGGCACAGAACATAAATTATTGAAGCGCCACTACTTTTTTTAATGCACTACTTATACTTTTTCAAAGATTCAAATCTTTGTAGCTCAGAAATATGTAGGTATAACTAGAAAGTATAATTTACAATGAGATTTATTTAGAGTAAGATAAAGTTAAGACTTTGGGATCCTTACTCATGTACTAAGTCGTCTTTATACTTATTTTTATATATAAAAATGTGATATCTATAGACATATCCCGCCCGTCTACACCCCTGTAAGTCCTGTCACTTTAAAGCGCACGTTAACACATAGCCAGTCGGAAAACAATTACTCATGACTTCCTTACTTCCTAACAAATTTAAGCTTGACGCCTAATTCCTGTATCCTACTTACATATTACCCCAGAGGTCCGGGGTTCAGTTACCCGCGAAACACATGTCTAGTTAGAACGTAAAAAAGTCCGGATTATGCTGTCTATAACAAAAGCTTCATTCACATCTTGTCCATAGTCTAAAAATTATAGAGCAAGTTAAAAAAAAAAAATTAGAACATAATTATTATCAAAAAATTAGAAGTACCTACCTAGTTTCAATTTCCGATTCTCACCAAAGCATTAAAAAAGCGCGAATCGCATGTGGTATCTTAAAATATCATTGGCGAATGTTAAGGTTCCTACCTTTTACTATTGAGCCGTACCTTTCAATATATTTTTAATAGTATAGTAATAAAATAGGCTCCGAAGAACTTGGAATGTTTCACATAACATGCGGGTCCTACAATTAATTTGGACAATGCGTTTGACATTGTTTCCATTCCATTTCGACCTTGTATCGATCGTTTGACCCAATTCCCACGGTGTATGGGACCCTTAAGACCCTTAAGCCATACAGAGGCCCAAATTCTTCCTTCTACTTGTGTAAATTAAGCCTTATTTACGCGTACGAAACTTTTCTTTGTCATCAACGATTTAAAGTCACATTAATTTATAGACCCTTTTATTAAACATATATAAATCGCTTTGAGGTCTCATCCCTGAGGTAGTAGGTTCGAACCCCGGCTGTGCACCAATCAACTTTCTGTCTATGTGCAGAGCATCCGCTCGAACGGTGAAGGAAAAAATCGTGAGGAAACCGTCTTGCCTTGGACCTAGAAAGTCGATGGCGTGTTTCAGGTACAGGAGGACACCTACTTGCCTATTAGATTGACAAATGATCATGAAACAGATACAGAAATCTGAGGCCCAGACCTAAAATGATTGTAGCGCCACTGGTGTTTATGAGGTAGTATTAAAAACTGACTTAAATTAGGTTACTGCTGTTAATAGCGTTAATAATTTTTATTATAATAAAACCCCTCTTGGGTAAGCGACTCGTCCAATTCCTTCCATTGTTCTCTGTTGAGTTTGGTGCAGTCACTCTCTGCCAGATCCACGAGATCATCCACCCACCTAAGCTGTGTCAACGTTTCTCTCCCAGACTTGGTATTGGAATTTTTAATTGAATTTAAATAAAACAGACATTTTAGTGAGTAAAGGTTGTAGCCACTAGCTTTTGAAATTTGAAAGTTATAATTATAAGAGCCAGGGCAAACCGAGTATGAAGTATGAAAATTTAATTTCGTGTGATGCAAATAGAGCCTGAAATAACATAGATAGCGAGACAGTTTAATATAAAGTGATATTTTTCTCACATCAGCTTATAAACTCCGTAATTTTTGGATTGTATTTTTGTTTCATCATTGTTAGATTTTATTTTAGTATTGTAAAATTCTAGTGTTATATATATTTTTATTTTTTGTTAATTTACATGGTATATATAATCAAAATATATAATTATTTATAGTTAAAAAATAATAAGTAGAAAATTATTATAAATAAAAAGTTTGGTCCCTGTGGCAGTGTACCTTTATCGCTGGCAGCATTTCCTCGCTGTATTGCGATACTTCTTCGTTGACTGAGGAAAGCATCAGCTCTGGGGTCACCGGTACTGTCTACCAAGCGCCAACATAAATCTTTGTTTGAAGCATACTTGCTAAACAATATTTTGTTTTACCGAGATTCGAAGTAACGACTTCCGGGCTGTATGCTCTTACGAAGTCGACAGTAAGAAGCTGATTACTTATTTATTTTCGTCGTATTTATTACATACAAAACTTATGTTACATGAAAATAGTAATGTTGAAATATTACATTTTGTCACCTTTACTTATAAACTTAGTTTTAAACAATAAACTTCACAAAAGAGAGTCCGACTTTACATGAACTACAGTCCAATATTATGTTGACTTAATTTTCTACAATACTAGTGAATAGCTTCAATTAAGCTAATGTTAACAGTCTTAGCGTTCTATTATGTTTTGACACTATGTTCGTGTGTCCGAATTACCGCAATTGCACTTATCACTACACTAGTTTTCACACCACATTCCACATTAAGATCCTTGTGGATACATTTATATATACATTGACAATGTCCGGGAGCATTTTGTTCTGGAACCGTTGAACAAACGGTAAACATTTTCACTTTGCCAAAACGTAAATGTATGGAGTACATTTAATAATTTAAACAACAAAGCAACGTTAATTAGAAAAGGGATTTATTCCTACGTGGTAGAGAACAATGCTTAACTTAAAATGTCACTCATAAAGTTAGAAATTATTTCAAAGCAGTTGAAGCTTTGAATGTACGTTGAACTTTCAGTTCTAGACTTAACTCTGGGGTCAAATACCTTAAGCACTGAATAATAGCTGTTTTATTGCTCAGAAATCTTAAAAGATTGGCGGAATTTTTAATACACTTTTTACCCTTGGTGGATACAAATGGATTTTTCAGACATTCCAGTTTTCTTTTAACACGTTTTTAACAGTAGGTACTACTTAAGACTGATTTTTGTAGAAAGCTACAGAATACCGTCACATATACTAATATGATCATAATAGCTTTGTAGCCCGATATCACTCGAGAGCGCGGGAAACTGTTTAAATTACCGTTACGTTTTAACAAAATACTGTCGTAATCTTTTTCGAAACCGTGACCGCGAAATAATTTCTCTATCGCCTAAGGACGTTTCTATGGGATTACTCTGATATTTCACTGATCTCAAGAGAACTTAATTACTTCTTATTGAAGATACTCCGAGCAGGCTAATTTTGGGTTCTTTAATATTATATCACTTGTTGAATAAAATGTGTATAAACGTTCTAAAAATTTTTTTTTTTTATTCAATAACAAGTTACATTTTTAGCAGATATTGGAGCCCCTGAACTAAGTCTAGGGAGACCTGTACATCAGGGTACTCCGCTCTTCCAATGGTATAACGAAATATTAACTTAACAATAATTAATACCAAAATACTATATTACAAAGAAAAACAGAAATCTAAGACTAATTACTAAACTAAATATACAGGTTTACATGGTTGAGATTACATTACATTTGTACGCACCAGAATGATAATCTTAGGGAAGGATGGATGGGAGGTGGAGGGTGGCAGTGTAAAATAGTGTAAAGTGCAATGTGGAAATTAAGAATGGTAAAATTATACTTGAATTAGCAATTCAGTTTCTTCGTAGTTAAGTGAACAAAGACACTTGGTAATGAATGTTTTAATTTCGAATAATTGATGGTAAATATTAAGGATTCTATTCAGTTTGTTGTATAGCTGACTAGACAAATAAGAAAATTGGCGGTGTGAGAATTTGGTTGTACATTGAGATATAATACACACTAAGTCCTTCCTACGCCTTTCCAGAAGTGCTTTCTTAAAGTGCTTTAGAGTATATTTTCTAAGGATTTAAGGATGAACAATTGGCGGATGGTAAAAAGATTGCTTGAATTGTATAAATCAAAAGTTGAATAGGTACGCTTGAAAAACATCACCTTCAACAGAGCTCTTTGCGTACATTGCCATTATTAGTAAAACTATGACATATAACCTACACGACCGCATCAAAGAGGCTCTGGGGGTCGATCATAACTGCGAACTCCGCGATATAGCAATATAGCGTCAACAAAAAAGCCCTTAAAAAGCCTTAAAAGAGATGGAAGGAGAGGGGAGAGGTATCCAGCTCCCTTTTTCTGCAGACTTTTTCTGTTGCAATATTTCATCGTAGGAGGAAACCATCGCATTCACCTCGTTTCTACCAAGCATTTTCAAAACATCACAAAACAGAGCGAGGCCGTAACAAAGGAATGGAATAAAAATATCTTTTTACCCTGTAAACGAAAACCCAATTTCCGAGCTTTCCTCGCGCACCTAACAGCTTTTATTTACACAATAACTTTGCAGTTATTGGCCTTGAGGCTTCGGAGGCTGTGCACATGCGCGGGAACCAGGACTCGGCTGAAATGGTCCTTTGTCCATTCCCTACGTAAAGGTCTAGCTGTGCTGACGTCACGGGAAACGAAAATAGGCGGGAAAGTGAGTAGCGCTTTCTTTACCTCAAATAAATTATATTATTTTATACATTATTTATTAATTATATATTATAGCTTCATACGTGATCACATATAGAGCTTATTTAAAACACTACTGCTACACGCAAAATAATATACATTTAATTATTATTTTAGAGTATTTAGAATATTTTGTATGTTTGAAATTGTCGTGTAGGTGAAGATTAAGAGTTAGCTTAAGCTTTTTATGTTCCATACTAATATTCATCAAAATTCACTTGGCTATCTATGCGTTATTGAAATTTTACGAATTATATGTAATGCCACCAACATTTGAATTTAATGTAAGCAATTAAAATAGATGAATGCAATTTAAGTGGTATCAATAACAAGAACGCTGAAATCGTTTAAGATATTTGTTTGTTCATCAAATGTTTTAAGTTAAGTGAATTTTCTCTTAAACATAAGTCCTTTTTTACACGCTTTATATTAGCTTCACCTGTATGTGTGTATGTATGTAACCAACTCCTTCGGACTCGATTTTGACCCACTTTTAACGGACAGATTTAATTCAAACTTTGCGCACTTGTCAAAGATCGATGACAATACAATAATCCGAAAACAAAAAATGAAAAAAATTTAACTAAAAAATAAAAAATAAATAATTGTTTAAACTTTAAACCATCACTCATGGCAACTCTGTGCCATATTTTTCGTCTATCGAGCAACCCACGCATTTTCACAATAATACCTTTATTTTTTGTTCATTACCATTCAGCCTAAATTAGGAATTATTTTTCACTTTTTAGTTTGAAGTGCTTTAAAAGCGTGTTTTTTAGTTTTTTTAAACTATTATTTATTTATTACTTTTTAACTTTGTGTTTGGTTGTAATGCTCCTCTAAACAGATATCTATCTGCAGTAAACGACGCTTTATGTCTTCAGGCGTAAGATGCTGTAGTCACTGGTATTCCGTCACCAATAATAACAATTGAAATATATATATTGCATATTTATCTTTCTTAATCTAGTTTTGTCTTTTATTTTTGTTGTCTGATAATTTCTTGTCTATTTTATCATATAAAATTGTAATAAAACAAATACGATCTTTCAGCTAGTACGTATTTTGCCGCCCGCCCAATTTCCGTTAAGTTATCCGGTATCCACTATATTTTAACCCAAAAACGTAACCTTAGTATTTGTATAGAGTAAGGTAAAATAGTTACAAAATAAATTTATTTAAACTGCTTGGTTGATCTTTGGATAATATATTGGCCAGTTGGGTATCCATAATTATTTAAACATAACTTTAGATTCTGAAAAATAATAAGGAATCCGCTTTTAAGTAATAAGGCTTTACGTTTCATAATCATAATTTATGTTTTTTTTTAACATCCATGAAAAAATGTTTGAGTTCTAAGTCCATACATGCTACATTGCTCTTAGTAGAGCATTCGATATCAGTAAAACATTCGTACTCTGAACTTCTGTATGTACGTCGTATACCTGTTGAATCCTATCGATCAATTGAACTAAATGTTACACCTTCCGGAGGGTCGAAACGCTCATAAATTCTTTTACCGTTTGACAGTTGAACAGTTCACATGTATTCCTGTAACCTGTGATGTCTACCAGGATCATTCGTGCTCAAGCATGTGGCGGACTAACACGTATCTGCCGAACTGTCCGCCATTTTGCTGACGTTTGTGTATGTGTATGATAATGTGTATAGTGTTGTGTGTGTAGATTTTAACTGAGGTAGGTTATCAAGCGGTGATCTGTTTAGAGATCTTTGTTGTGTCCGTGCAACGTGTGCTATTGTTATATATGCGTGTTTAAAACTTTGTAGTGTAAATTAAATTGAATTTAATATTAGTATTAAACTTGTTAACACATTATATGACTGTACATATAGTGCGTGAATATTATAGTACCGGTGATAGTTGCAGAAAATGCGGGTAGTCCGTGCTCTCGTATTATTGGCTACCTTCTTTTAACTCGGGTCAATTTAGTTCACCAAAACGAATAAACTCTATCATTCGTTTAGTTTTCATCTAAATGTTTTCGTTTGCTTTCCTTTGGGTTTAACTAACTATCAATTTTCGTAATAAAGTCAAACGGTAAACGCAATAGTTAATAGTTAAATAAAACGATGATTACCTTCTCTTTTGGAATCGGTTATAAATAATCCATCCATGAATCAGCAGGTCAGGTTGAATAGAATAATGAATGAGACCCGCATATCAATCTTTCGATCATCTTCAACTGATTGCTAGTTGTTATTCTATTACGATAATTATATTTGCCACAAGAATACGACTGCCAAGATGAATACTGAATTTATTGTACATTACTGAATGCGAACATAGTTCTATGTTTGTTTCATTACATCGTTGTCCTCTTTAGCTGGATGATATACGGAAGTCAAAATATCACTTCACGATAGTTGTAAATTTAAATTTGCTGCCAGTTCTTAAATCAAAGGCGTAGAACGGATGAGAAGAACTGATAAACTCTCCTTCACTCTCTTAAATTGCCAAGTTGTAAGGACCTACAATACTTACCGCTGTGTCTCTACTGATATACTCTAAGATATGCGGGTTTTTCACGTTTTCCTTCGTATTAGATAGATCTTCTTGGTAGTCTTCATTACTGGAGGTCGTGCCTATCTTGAAAAGCCCTAAATCCCTCAGGGTATTAGGGATGTCAAGACTCATAATTGTCTTAATTTGATCAGACCTTCTGCCACCACTCCTCCCTACCATTACTAGTTTGTCGAGACTATTCGGGTCTCTCCTGGCAATGCCAAAGTAGATACAAAGAGCGTGTAGGTAATATTTGAGTATTTAAAAACGAAATTATTGTCAGGGAACGTGTCGCGTGTTGAAAATCGAATCCTTAACTATTTCGCTTACATTTAAATAGCTTAAGTAACTATTATCTCTTGATGAAGTTCAAAGTCTAGTACTGCGTTTTAAGTATCTTTCAGATTTCGTTTGACTTTTTCTATAATACTTTGCGAGTAAGTAATCCAGGGCTGTCATTCAATAAGTTAGAGCCCAAATTGGTACGAAACACCAACGTTTTATTTTTATTAATTCTCAATTCATTTGATAGCGACGTATTGGTTTGTATTTTCACTAATATTACGATATAATTTCAGTTAGAAATAATAAACGGCTTTCTAAAACATGTCGTGCTAAAGTTTTACGTTTATATAAGATATATCTATATTTATATTTCCTTGTAATTATGTTATTAGTGTATTAGTATGTAGATGTTCAATTAAAACTTCGGTTTCAAAACAAATTTCCAACTCTTTATAAAATGAAAAAAAAAAAAAAAGTTTAGTATGGAACATAAGATACAGGTATCACTTATTCCACGTCATTAAATTTCAATATGTAGACATCCCTACTCATCGGCAAAGAAGACAGAGGGTGTAGGCCGAGAGAAAAAGCCGGCATAAAAAACTCTCGGTGCTCTTTTAAAATAGCAAATCATCAAACAACACTTATTTTAAAACAAATATCGCAAAATATTAAAATCTCCCCCCATAGCGGGTCAATTTTTTTTGCCTAGGGCCCTCATACTTGCAAACGTTTACGCGCTATCACTTTGAATGCGGCTCTTACAATACCATTACATAAGCCTTGAACATGTCTTCATTTTTCTTATCAAGATATTTATGATGGGAAGGCTTCAGTGGAAATCGATATTCATTATGAGGCAGCGTCAAGTTTAGAAACTGTATATTGTACGGATATTTTGGTAACAGGGAAATATGTTTACGTATTAATTTAGGATTTAAAGAAAAAACTTTTTACCGGATTGAAGTTATGTATTATTATAAATTTACAACTATTTAACATAATTTTAAATTTATCCGACTTTTCGCGTGCTTTACAGCGTGCGTGGTCACGGTGACTGAAGGCAAAAGATGTTGGATGTCAAAAAGTATCACAGCTGTAGAGAAAGTTGCCTTATCTGTATTTATTTCCCCGGAGTTGGTATCGACTAAAAGATGGAGGGTTTTGGCAAAAATGGCTCACGGTGTCCTCTATTTTCGCGGATTGTTTTTTTGGATTGGAAAAACAATCCGCGAAAATAGACCGATCAGTCACCGTGACCACGCACGCTGTAAAGCACGCGAAACGTCGGATAAATTTAAAATTATGTTAAATAGTTGTAAATTTATAATAATACATAACTTCAATCCGGTAAAAAGTTTTTTCTTTAAATGTGTAAAGGTTATGTAAATCAAAGACAATACTAATTTAGGATTTATAATTTGATTTTAATAGTAGAATCATGTGTGAACAAGATCAGTTAGAAACTCTACATCGTTTGAATACGGTATTATAAATAATAAAAAAAATTGATATTATTTATAAAGTTCTAGTAACTAGAGGACGGTAGGCCTAGTGGCTTAAATGTGCTCTCAACATTAAGTACCTACGTTTGAATCTCGGCTGTGCACTATAGATTTTTTCCAAGACCAAGGATTTTAGTACCCCTTGTATATGTTTTCTTTATTGTTTCAGAATTAATCTTATTTCTAGTCCAAGTACTTTAAAACAATGTTAATACAGTCCCCCTGACTTGCAATCTATAGTAGAGTTAGAGTGAACGTAGAGTGATTAGAAAAGGAAAGAGATAAGACTTAGAGATGGACACAAGAAATGATGGACTCGGTGATGACATCGAACTGAGCATTCAGGGAGCGAGCAAATCCAGGTACTATTTACTATGTTGTATTCTTAATAGTATTTGTTATGAGTAAAAAAAATGTTTTAGTGTTCTATCTGTTTATTTTAAACTATGTGTACTAAATATAAAAGGGAAAGATTTGTTTTTGCGTATGTTTGTAACGAATAAATTCAAAAACTGAAAAGCCGACTTTAAAAATTCTTTCACCATTTCACGTTCATCCTTGAGGAACAAAGGCTATGTTTATTTCGAAAATACTTCAAAGTGCTAGTGTTAAGTAAATAACAGTTTTTATTAGCTTTTCACATAGGTTTTTTAATCGATTTTTTTAAGCTAAAAAACACGTATATGTAACGTCGTAATAATACTTATTATTGTCTCTTCACATACACTATATAATGTTATTAAACCAATTAAATTAATTTTATTTTAAATTTGAATTTCGAATCACACCACTGGCTTTCCCATGTTTAAGTTTACGCAATAAAACGATTGGGAAATAATATAATACATAGCAACACTTTTCAAGTACTTTTTATTAATTATTTAGTTACAAAAGCTTGTCACTCGGCGCACTCGTATATTTTCAATAGAAAAATAAAATACAAACTATAGTGTCAAGCACTTATAGGCAAACATAAGAAACATGAAGGAAAAAATACAATCATTGTTTCATATCAAAATCAAAATACGTTTATTCAATTTAGATGCTTCTTAGAGCATACCTATGAATGTCAACAACGTTTACAAAATTCACGAAAGAGCAAGACTACGCCATCTGTTCGCAAAACTACCAGGAGGCTTTGTTCTGAGAAGAACGGGCAAGAAACTCAGCAAATTTATAAAATAAATTATAAATTATAAAACCTAAAGGAAAATTAATTTCACCGTGTGAGGGGAGAAACTATGGATATGCAATTATCTAACAACTAAATATACGTTTACGTAAAATGAGACAATGGAGCTGATTTGAATATTTTTTTAGCGACGCACCAAAGAAATCAACATTGCCGGAGAGAGGTTCATGGGGTAGCAAGTTAGATTTTATTCTATCTGTGGTGGGATTGGCCATCGGTTTGGGCAATGTGTGGCGGTTCCCATACCTCTGCTACAAGAATGGAGGAGGCGCTTTCCTCATTCCCTACTTCCTCACGTTGTTCCTGGCTGGTATCCCCATGTTCTTCATGGAGTTGGCCATGGGACAAATGCTTACGATCGGCGGTCTGGGAGTGTTCAAGATTGCCCCGATTTTTAAAGGTAATTAATTTTTTATCTGTTCCCAAGATTACATTACATTTTGTTAATTATATATATCAATTGTGTAGTTTTTTAGATTAGGTAAACAGTCAGTCAGTCGATAAAATATTAAATATCTTATAAAATATTATAATAGTAAAATATATAATAAAGAATTAACACTTTCTGTAGCTTTGTTTAGGCCTTAATTACCAACTTCTATTTAACATAAGAAAGCGTCCAATAGCACTTACCGGCTCTATTATATCTATTAGAAGACAATATTTTTTCCACTTACAATTATTTAGCATTTAAGTTTTGTCCTTTTCAAGGTTCTCACTAGTTCGTGGTCAACGTTATTTTAAGCTGTTGTTTAATTATTATTCCTTATAAACCACGATACACAATTTAAGCGTCGTAGAGTGTTGTCGTGATAGAATATGTGAATGTCGTGACAAAATGTCTTCGATGTCGCATTGTTATAGTTATTATGCATTTAATGAGAAATATACAACTACAGTGTCATTTTTAATAAGACATAAAATATAATTAGACAAATAACTTGCATAAGACATTAAAACATCATGAATTTTAACAAAGCATAATGAGCCTCTCGTCTAAACGAAATCTTAACTTTAATTTTGAAGTTTTGTCGAGCACATAAAACAATGGCTGAAAGATTCTTCCACGTATGCGTGTAAAGGTGACGTATGTCTTATGTATGTTCTGAAGTGACCATTTTAAAACAATATAATTCCTGTCATTGCATTGTACTTGCGTAATAATAATTATTATAATTTATAGCCATAATCTACACAACATTAAAACACTGGTCCCTGGTATACTGTGACATCCCAATTAGATTAACGGTGTAGGAATGTAAAAATTTAATAACAATCTAAATATAAGAATAATAATGAAACATAAGTCATATTGTAACGCCATAAATCCGTTTAGGTAAGAATCAGTGACCGAAATTTTTAATAAGCCAAAACTTTTGCTAGTTCATTACATAAAACAGTGTTTGCAATATTTTAATTACCATAAATATCAATTTATTCGAGTTGAAAATAAAAGTACACATTTTAATGAGTTTCCAGCAAATTAATATTTGAACCTAATTAAATTAAAACAGTTTTTAATTGGGTCATAAGAATAATAGAATTTGGACTGGCTTCTAGAACTGTAATTGAAATATGGAGTTAATCTTATATATATAAAATTCTCGTGTCACAATGTTAGTTACCATACTCCTCCGAAACGGCTCGACCGATTTTTATCAAATTTTATATATGCATATTCAGTAGGTCTGAGAATCGGCCACTACCTATTTTCATACCCCTAAGTAATAAGGTTCTCCACCCCTAACATTTTATTTTTATTTTTGGACGAAATTTTAATAGAGTAAAAATAAAATCCTCTATTATTCAAAGCACCCCGATGACCCAGGAACCGTAGTAAGTCATGTAAAAGACTAGAGTGAGATGTCGTTTGTATTACAATAAGAATAATAATAATAAAACCACTAATTAAAACAATTAAATTTAAAAATACACTAAGATTCGTTAATATTTTGTTAATGTGTCATGATTTTGTTTTTAACATCTTCCTTTCTTAAATTATATTATATTATTATTTATTCTGAAATAAGTAATGATTTTAGATATGTATTAAATTAAATACAAATTATTTTTTGAAATATGAACAAGTTATCAAAATTTAAATACTTATGTATATTTAAAATGTACATTTTTTATACGAATTCTCAAAATTATTTCCTACGAGCTACAATTTCTTCAAAGCCTTAACGGGGATAATTATACCTTTGTCATGTTTGTGACAATGCTTTCAGGAAAATCATTGTCGAAGAAAATTACGTTGCGTTTATGTGTATTAAGTTTTCGCATATAAACGAATTCGAAATAAAACTTTAAATATTTTTATTTCAATACTTGTTGCATTAGGGTGCAGGTTATGATAACTTTTTTAAATAAAATAAATAAATAATTAGTAGGTAATGTTTAATAAAGCTTAGCGTGTGGATTGCTAGTAATTCATTCGTAATTCAGATTGTCTTAATCACATCATATTGTTTTTTGTTGAACCTTCAATGAGAAAACTATATGGAGCCAATGTCAGGAACGAATTCGAAATGAAACATCGAAGATTATTAGAGGAAGTCTATAGGATGTGTATAACAGTATGATCGAGTAAACAAAGTTCCTAAACATAAACTTGACTCAGGGTGATAACCCAATTCTTCTAACAGAGGACCAACAAGCACTAAGAGCACTTACAACACCACGAGGCTTGCAAGTGCGTTGCCGGCTTTTAAGGTCACTATAAAGGGTGATTCGCTACAAGTGTCTGTCAGTGATAATAATGGAATTTCGCATTCCCTCTTGACGCCATGAAATTTAGTCGCTAATTTATTATGGACAATTTACAGGAATTGGATACGCCGCGGCTGTCATGTCGTGTTGGATGAACGTTTACTACATCGTGATTTTGGCATGGGCCATCTTCTACTTCTTCATGTCTATGCGATCTGGTAAGTAGTTGAAAGTTAAAGTTATAATAAAATATAAACACCATAAATATATATTAGTAATGATTAAAGAAAATCCTTTTTATTTACTGAAATTAAATAATTCAGAAATTATTTTCAAATGAAGTTTATACAACGCAGAATATGAATATGTAAACGTTATGACATTTTTTTTTATTACTTGAGATCTCCGTACGGCTTTTGCCTACCATAGCGATATTTTCCTACTTTTCGCACAAAAGCGTATCACATAACGGCTAAGTCTCTTGTAAAGATTGCCAATGGTAATCCAATGTATTTTTAGTACATACAAGTTATACAACGAATAAAAATTATTGTGACCAAACGGTTTATCAAATGTAATTTAAATTTTGCAATTCACTTATAGACTACAGGTTATTTTTTTCCATGGGCTGGTAGTCTATTAAGATCTGAACGATCTAACAATTTCTCACGACAACGACATAAACTACAAGATTGTATAATTATTTAATCGTTATATCTGATCGCATCACGTTATCCAATGGTACAAGATTTCCGCATCTGTTTGCTTTTAAGGTTAAACCTTCAGGTCCACCATGTTCCTTCAATACCAAACCATGGAGGCTGTTAACATCAGAACACCTATATACTATAGGTAATATTTACCAATTTTTTTTCCAGACGTGCCATGGCGTGATTGTGACAATTACTGGAACACCGACACCTGCGTCAATCCATACGACCGTAAGAACTTAACTTGCTGGTCATCAATGGACATGACCACGTATTGTACCCTGAACGGAAAGAATGTCAGCAAGGCCCTCCTTTCTGATCCTGTCAAGGAATTCTGGGAGTATGTTTCATAGTTATTTAATTTTACTCGGTTTGAACTGCCGATTTATGTATTAGATACTTACTTTTATATTAGCCAAATGTCAAATTACTATCAAATCAATTAATTTAATTAACTAGTTGCTCTGTTTGAAAATATCAGAATGTAGATTTATTAATAGTGCTATTCAAAAACCACTCAGTAACTCTTCCCCATTCCCATATTAAGGCTTTACTAAGAAAATTGTAAGCAGTGTAACCTTGTAAGGAGAAAAGTTTCAATGGCATTTGAGAGCTGGCTTGAATCAATACGCGTATGATATTCTCTTGCGAATTGTCAATCAATATACATTGTACGTGTTCTTTTTTATAAACGTTAAATCTAAGGAAAAACAAGTAATGACCGTAAAAGTTATTTAAATCATTTAAAAATTGCCTATCTACCAAAGGGTCCTTCACGGCAGTGGGTTTCTGTTTGTTTGATTGATGATTCATCATCTAATTTGAGTCTAATAAGGCTATTGAGCAATATGTGTCTTAAAAATATATTTATAACAGTTTAATAGAAATTTCTACATAATATTTCAATTTATAGACGGCGAGCTCTACAAATCTCGAGCGGTATAGAACACATTGGTAACATCCGTTGGGAGCTGGCTGGAACACTTCTTCTGGTCTGGATCCTGTGCTACTTCTGCATCTGGAAGGGAGTGCGCTGGACTGGAAAAGTTGTCTACTTCACAGCACTTTTCCCGTACTTCTTGCTAACTGTATTGCTTATTAGAGGTACGACTTCCTTTGTGGTTTTATTTATATTACGGTATTGACAAAGGTTGGAAGGTCGATGTCAAGTTTTCTAGAATCCCTTTATCAGGCGTTATTTTTTATGCTCGTGGCAAACTTATGGAGTTATATCATTTCAGCATTATTGATTTGGTCTGTGTTATGGTAGCAATTTGCTAGCGATTTTGATAGCTAGCGAGCACCGGTGATATATAGACATAGACATATACTTAACATTTACACACACAACACACAAAATAATAATAATAAAAAAAGGAAAGAAAAGTAACAATAGTTTTTTTTAAGAAAAAGGTACATTTTAAGTGTGTATTGTGTGTGTGTTGTGGTTGTTACTGGCCCTGGCTCAGCATTATGCTGAAGAGCAGACGTGTTCCACAGCGCTGGTCATTCTGGTAGAGACCACAACAGCTAGTTAGCGACTCAAGATGCAAAAATAATAATAATTGTAGAAAAAATAATAATAGTAAAAATTAACAGTGTAAGTAAAGAAGTTCTGTGTAAAAGAAAAAAATAAGAATAATTGTTAAGAAATAGATAAATAAATATTTTTGGGCGGTTTAAAAAGCTAGATTTCGTGGATAATTTTAAAAGGCGCTTGGTATTTTAAATTTTTAACGCTTTTACAGGAATAACTCTTCCCGGTGCAATGGAGGGAATAAAGTTCTACATAATGCCGAACATGTCAAAGTTATTCGAGTCTGAAGTATGGATCGACGCGGTCACTCAAATCTTTTTCTCGTATGGTTTGGGTCTGGGAACTCTAGTGGCACTCGGAAGTTACAACAAGTTTACTAACAACGTTTATAAGTAAGTAAAATAGTATTAAGTCAATGTTTCTCTCTGTCTTTAATTGGCAGCTCATATCTCTACAACAAACTCCCAAGGGAAATAAGAGAATTATCACTAAATAAATTCAAAGCCCTCGTTAAACGGGAATTAATCAATTAAGCTTTTTATAAATCTGACGAATGTGAAAGAATGTGAAGACGAATTTAAGTAAATGATCCTAATCCTTGGGATTGCTTTGCTCCAGTTCAAAGAATTTGTATGACTCAATACTTGGCGATTAAAAAGAGTGGCGGAAAGTTTCTTGCCAGTTCTTCTTACCCGCTCTACGCTCTTGACTTGCGAACTAAATTTACAATTAATTTAACTTCGTTTTGACGTTCATAAGTATACTTGTTTACCTATATGCATAAAGATATTTTGAGTTTAAGTTTGAGCGTCGTGGTCAGCAACGAAGCATCTAAAGCGGACTATCAGTTTCCACCGGTTTCTGTCCAGCGCTTCTCTTATGACAGTGTAGTGTTTTGAGTCTTTCACTTGATTGGTCCATCTGGTTGGTGAACGGCATTGGCCGTTTGGCCGTTAACATTGGTTTATATAAACTTTAAATAGACTCTTTAGTTCACATTTAGTTTAAAGAACAGTAGAAATAATAAAAACTACACACAATTTTATGTATTCTTTTTTCGTCAAGAGTTCTCGCCTAATAATCGCGCTTAATAGCGTGGTCTCATCACTCTTTTGGCTATACCCTTGCCTCTCTTTTGACTTTAACCCGTTTATTCATAAAAAATAAAATTTGTTTTATGCATGATCTATGGTCTTTTTTCATCTTATTGTGGTTTACGCTGTGATGAACACTTTTTAATTTATTGTTTATAAATAAGTAGGGAATTACTCTTTAAATGTTCCTTGAACAGAAAATCAAACATTTTATGACAGATACAAATAGTCTTGTCTTTTTTAGCAGCCCATTTCTAACATTAGATTAATTACTTAATGTTAAAGTCTTATAATATCGTATATACTTTGACAATTGCTTAATTTTCAGAGACGCCCTGATAGTCTGTACAGTGAACTCCAGTACATCTATGTTCGCTGGTTTCGTTATCTTCTCTGTAGTTGGATTCATGGCTCACGAACAGCAGAGACCGGTAGCTGAAGTGGCTGCGTCAGGTACTATGCATTTTACCTGCGTTTCTAATGATACTAGTAGACTCGGCCAAGCGTTGCTGTGGCTAAGATTTTTGTTATATTACATAGTAGTAAACTATTCAAGAGAAACGGCAGGAGAACGCCAATCCATCATGCTTATTTGGTGGTTATGCCATTAAATTGTAGCTTATGTGAAACGTTGGTATTTATTTTGATAAGGATCAATACCTAGGTACGAATAAAGAGCCTTTTCTAGCGGGCGGTACGTAACTATAACAGATAGAGACATGCTGTTGCAACATTTTTTATAGATAGTGATGTGTCCTGAAAAATTGAAATACATCATTTTGTTCTATCATTAATAGTTTTCGCAGCGCACGCGATTGAAGGAAGTTTTTTGTTTATTTTTTACACCTTGGGTTAGATTATTCAAGTTTTAGTAAGCATCCTTAATTTTTTTGAAAATGAAACATATTTGACGACTCATTGGTCTAGTGGTTAGTACCCCTGACTGCGAATCCATGGGTCCCGGGTTCGATCCCCGGCTGAGACGAACATCGATGTGATGAGCATTTGGTGTTGTGCTTAGGGCTTGGGTGTTTAAATATGTATTTATATGTATATCTATCTATGTATATAATTATCCGTTGCCTAGTACCCATAACACAAGCTTCACCAGCTTAGCATGGGACTCGGTTAATTGGTGTGAATTGTTTAAAAAAAAAATATATATATATATGTCACTCGGGAATAGTGTAGCTTGCCAACGGTGAAAGAATTTATGAAATCGGTCCAGTAGTTTCGGAGCCTATTCATTTCAAACAAACAAAAAATCAAACCTTTCCTCTTTATAATATTAGTATAGATTTATTTCCTATGGTGCTCTGGCGTCTGGGGATTTTTTGCTTAAATTTTTTTCATAGTAATAAACCTCAATAAGTAAAGCAACGTTTTGAGTAGATTTATTAGAAAGGTTTTCTAAGGTCTCCTAAGTAATAATAAGAATTTAATCTTAATTAACGTTTATTATTTTTCTCTATCAGGACCTGGATTAGCTTTCTTAGCATATCCATCAGCCGTACTCCAACTTCCCGGAGCGCCATTGTGGTCATGCCTGTTCTTCTTTATGCTGCTCCTCATCGGTCTGGACAGTCAGTTCTGCACCATGGAAGGCTTTATCACAGCTGTGATCGACGAATGGCCGAAACTACTCAGAAGGAGGAAGGAAATTTTCATAGCTATTACATGTGTCATATCATATTTGGTTGGGCTGTCTTGTATTTCTGAGGTAAGAGAACGTTCTTAGAAGCTGCCATTGGCATTGCCATTACTAGGTCAACTAAATTGACTATGAAAACACTATCTTCAAAAAAGTAATTCTTATTTACTATTAGAAAACTTTATCTGTGTATTATATTTATCGATGCTTTATCAACAGGCTTAAAGCTCTATTATAAGTTAAGCTCCTACATGGACCATGAGCTGGATTTTGTTTCCCTTCAGACCTCTGTATTTATACTATGAAACGTTTAGATCAGTGTTTTGAAACCTTCTTTGTGCCTTAGCCTTTCTAAAATTCTTGTGAATGTATACATAATTTTTATTATTAAAAATTAAATTGTTCACTTATGAAATTAAAATGATAGGTTTTCGGAAGAAATGAAGTAGAAGTAAGTGTTTAAAACATTTAATGAAAAACGTCGAGTCCATTTCCGAATTGCTCTTTTGTTTAGGTCCAAGATCACACAATCTTTTATAAAGATCCTGCACTTTTCGTAAGATAAAACGCTTACAAAACTGTATATTTAATACCCTTATTTCATAACAGGGTGGTATGTATGTCTTCCAAATCCTGGACTCCTACGCTGTATCTGGCTTCTGCTTGTTGTTCCTGATCTTTTTCGAGTGCGTGTCGATCTCCTGGGCGTTTGGAGTGAACCGGTTCTACGATGGCATTAAAGAGATGATTGGCTACTACCCAACTATCTGGTGGAAGTTCTGCTGGGTCGGATTTACACCTGCTATATGTATTGTAAGTGGTTATTTTAATATCACAGAATTAGAAGAAATTGCATGCCACGGGAACCAATTATGTTTAATACATTTTGACGTCTATATCTTGGTTTCCCAAAAGGACTATTTATAAGCGATATAGTCACCCGTCTGCTATTGTTATGTAGTGTTTTTGTAATTTTACAATATATAAACTAAGTTTACTTTCCCATTTCCACACGAACTAAAGCGTCCCGTGTACGATAACAAATTAATTTATAGAAAACTAGTGGACCCCACAGACGTTGTCCTGCATGATATTTCAAGCTATTAGGATATTAAAGTATGAAAGTACCGACTGCAGCGCCACCTGCAGGGCTGATTTGTGAATCTAAACCATTACCAGATCCACACACACACAAAAAATTTCATCAAAATCGGTCCAGTCGTTTGAGAGAAGTTCCGTGACATACACACTCACAGAAGAATTATATATATAAAGATAGCGAGTTGGCATTATGGAAATATTTTTTTTCTTTTTACAGAGCGTGTTTATATTCAACTTGGTACAATGGACTCCGATAAAGTACATGAACTATGAGTATCCCTGGTGGTCTCATGCATTCGGTTGGTTCACTGCTCTATCGTCTATGCTGTGCATCCCTGGGTACATGATTTATCTGTGGCGAGTCACTCCAGGGACACCAATGGAGGTAGGTTTAATTACAATTCTTCTAAGTGCTAAGTCATGAAAACAATTGTAAAAATCTTTTTCTTAATTTTTGAGTTAAAATGTGTTGTTCCTTACTATCGTTTTCCTCACCGTGTGAGCAAGTATTTCAAATTTACATAGATCGAATGTAAACGCGTGATTCTGTAATATGAGGTCGTATGACGTATCAAACACTACCATACCTGGGCGTGCACTAAAGGATTTTAATATCTACAGTGCAATAAAATCTTTGTAAGGAAAAATAGGGTGTTACCAACCTATTTTGGACCCAAACATTTGCGACGTTATTTCTCAGTCGACTACTATAAATTATTAATTGTAAATCTGACGCAAAAATTAGTCTGCCCCCAGCCCTATACGGTTAAGTTATTAATTAAGACACATACTTTTTTGTCATTACTAGTAATTTTTCAACGTGTTACGCACAGTCGACTATTACATGTTATTAGTGAATCTGACGCAAAAATTAGTCTGGCCCCAGCCCTATAAGGTTAAGTTATTAATTAAGACACATACTTTTTGTCATTACTAGTAATGCAACGTGTTACTCACAGTCGACTATTAAAAATTATTAATTGTAAATCTGACGCAAAAATTAGTCTGCCCCCAGCCCTATAAGGTTACGTTATTAGTTAAGACACAAACTTTTTTGCCATTACTAGTAATTTTTCAACCTGTTACAGTTGTCAATTTCAAACGAATAGTGAATCTAACGCAATAAAAATTCTGCCCTATTAGTTATTAATTAAGAAAAATACTTAATAAAGTCATTTTTTATAGAAATTCCACACGATCGTTCGAATCCCCGAAGACGTACCGGCCTTACGGACCAAGATGCAGGCTGAGGAGATAGCCAAGCACGGCAAGGCCTAAATGAAATTTGATAAACGATACAAACGCACAATAATTTAAACGTGCCATATTAACGTGTAATCATTATTTACTTATATTACTTATTAGTCAATTATTTAATTATTACGTTTTGGGAGCGTCGCGACGCGTTCATGTTCTGCTATATTTACAAGTAAGTTAGTTACGGGTTTCAAATAGTTAATCTATATATTATAGTTATTGTCTTCCATTTAGGATGCTTTAAGTGTTTTTTATGTGTAGCTTGTAGTAGAATGCGTAATCAATTTTATTAGTAGCATATTTCGATTTTTAAAAGTGGTTTTAAAAACCCTCTTATTTATAGAAACTATTTCAACTGTTTTAATGTCTCAGAAGTGATTTAGTTAAAACAGTTGTTTTAGTTTTTATTAATAAGGGTTTATTATAAGAATGTGTAATCGTGTATCGATGTCTATTTCTTAACAGAATATTTCCATAGCATTACCAAAGAGTTTGTATCATTTTAGATTGTGTATGAGTTATTTGTATATTTTTATTAAGAATTACATATCGTTAAGTAAGAGTTTTGGTTTAGCTTTAATAGTTAAGTTGATTTTAGTTAATGCATTTATCATAAGTAAAAATAAAGTTGTGTTCTGTGTGAGACCAAATCTTTGAAGTATTTACAAAAATGTCTTAACATTATACTGTAGCTGTTAGCCTTAAACGCCCCTATAGTTATTTTTCGACCTTATTAATGTAATGTGCCAAAATATTATGTGTGGAGTTCAAAAGAGGAATGTTAGTAGATTTTCATAATAATTACTATTAACAATTATAACTCTATTTATACGTCAATTCCTATAACTAGTGAACATTCGTAGTTGTATGGCGTTTTTCATATAAACCTATTTATCACGTATGCAAATTATTTACAAAAAATAGTTAAATTTACAAAATTATTAAAATATTATAACATGTAATCATTATAAAACAATATTTAATTTGTGTTATATAAACACCATAAATAACCAATGTCTTAATTACTAATAACTCAGTTAATAATTACTGAGTAAAGTAATTAAAATATGAGATATTAGTAATTAGTTCATTAATAATTTTTGTGTGGTTTCAATTATACGATAATTTAATACAGAATGTGAAAAATGTTTATTTAGATGTAAGGAGTAATCATTCCATTAAATGTTTTCAAAATTAATTTAATAGTTTCATTTTGACTTCCCTTAAAATTCACATCACGAAGCATTCATCAAGGCTAGCTAACTTGAATAGCATATAGTATTAGTTATAGCTAAATACTACCAAGAGAAGGCTACTCAGAAGATTGGTATTTGCCATATTTTTGTATGGATCAGAGTCCTGCCTTGCGATTCTGTAACTCACTTTTCGAACTCACACAGCGGTTTTCGCAGCGGCGGTAGCGCTCAAATCAGTCGTGAAGCAGTCATTTTACGATTTGGCATTCTGATAAGGAGGGAGCTTGTAGTTCATTGTTTCAAGGACAAAGAGATGTTTATTAAGGAGACAGTGGCCCATAATTGTCCCTATTATTATTTTAAGATTCTGTTGAGGCTTAGAAGTCGCTTTGTCACTAGCGGGTTTACTTCTGGCAGTGCCATTTTGGATTCTCAGCAGACCGCGTTTTGCGACCAAATGTTGGAGTTCTGTGGCTCTTTGGTGAATCCCGGTTCGCACTTACGAGAAAGGCAAGATAAGGATCTAACTCTCCAAAAAGGTAGCAACATTAACTAAATTACAATATGTAATATAATTACTGCGGCTTAAAACCAACAAGGCTGTATATTAAATAGTATGAGCGAGCTAGTAGAAAAGGTATGTAAGGACTTTTACTAGTTTTCGTGGTTTTTGGTATGAGTTGGCCTTTAGGAACAGACGACTTATATAAGAAAATATAAATATAGAGAGAATTTACTATATTCTTAATCTATATAGTAATAATAATATAATATACTGGAAAAATAGAAAACTAAAATAAAACTTTAATACCAGTAACTCAGTGTATTGCGATACTTATTCGTTGAGGAAAGCACCAGTTCTGGGTTCACCGGTACTATCTACCAGGCGTCAACTTAAATCTTTAATTACCTGCCCTGCGATTCTGTAACTCACTTTCGAACTCACACAGCGGTTTTCGCATCGGCGGTCGCTCTCAAATCAGTCGTGAAGCAGTCATTTTATGATTTGGCATTCTGATAAACAATAAAGTACAAGCTCCCACCTTTTCAGAATGGCAAATCATAAAATGACTGCTTCACGACTGATTTGAGAGCGACCGCCGATGCGAAGACCGCTGTGTGAGTTCGAAAAGTGAGTTACAGAATCGCAGGGCTGTTCACTTAAAACCCATGGCCCAAAATCGAATTCTTACATTGAAAAGTAAGAGTTTCGTAAACTTAATAGTTAAATGAATTGTGATATAACCGTATGTAGTAGAAATTAACACTTTTCGGACGTTTTAGCGTGTTTAAGTAATCCATTGTCAACAATTGGTGATGTAATCAGCCATTAATGTCGATTGCCTTGTGCACTTTAACATGTACTTGGCGTATGTTTAAATATAATTACATTATCGGGTTTAAACAGGAATTGAAAGAGTTACTTTTACCAATGATGATGAGTTTTGATTATTTTAAGAATAATTTTAGGGAAGGAAAGGTAAGGTTTTTAAAAGTTTTCTATGTTTATTAACATAATGCAAACGTTGTTTTTCGGTAGTTATAAGTCGGCAACACAAATGCGGTTTTACTAAGTAAAACTCCTGACTGACTGTTGCTATATTTTAGTTCAACTGTAGAATTGCCTTACATTTTGATTTTTATAAGGATTTTTTTTTCTAATTAGCAAAAATTAAAAAAAAAATCTATACATTTTTTATTGGACCAGAGCAAACGGGCAGGAGGCTCATCTGATGTTGAAAGTGATACGCACCCATGGACACTCAATACCAGAGAGCTCATCAGTCCATTGCCGGCCTTTTAATAATTGGTACGCTCTTTCCTTGAAGGATCCTAAGTCGAATTGGTTCGGAAATACTTCGCATTCATGAGCAATGAGAAAAAGTTAGCATACATTCTGGGTATGTCTTAACTTTTTCAGATATAAGGAACCCAGATATAACTCGTGGGTGGTATGGCATTTCATTAGGCCGTTAAAATGTCTGACCTTGGCGTGATTTATTGTAATTCATCGCACCTCAATATGGTCATAAGAATCGCTTTGGAATATAAAACAGCCCTGTCCTTCTATTTTCAATATCACTTATATTCAACTAAGGTAAAAGCGTGTAGGCACCGCAAGCGTGCCGCAAGTTTTAGTTATTTTACAATCACACAAATATACAGTATTTACAATATTCTCAATTTTAATTAATAATTGAACTGCCAGCACTAATGGTACACTGCCACAGGGACCAAACTTAAAATTTGCTTTAATTTTCTATTTATCAATTTTTTATTCATTCATTAGCCATTGACACCCAGTACAATGTAATAACAATTATTTAAGTTACATAAAAAAAAACACTTAATTCTAATACATAAATAAAACTTAATCTAATACGTCACTTGACCCGTTTTAGGTAGTCAGCGTGTCCTGTGACACGTAGGCCTCTTCCAGCTGCTTCCATTCTTTTCTGTTATTAGCTCTTCTTGTCCAAGTTGTGCCTCCTATTATCTTTATATCGTCTGCCCATCTCTTGCTCGGTCTTCCTCTTTTCCTTTTTCCATCACGTGGTTGCCATTCTGTAATTATTTTTGTCCATTTCAACCTGCTATCTCTCGTCATGTGCCCAGTCCAGCGCCATTTCAACTGCCTTATTTTCTTTATAATGTCTTCTACTTTGGTCGTTGATCTGATCTCTTCTGCTCTTTTTCGATGTCTCAGTGTTACACCCACCATTTGGGGGCATAAGAATCTTAAAAAGGCTAAGGTACACTTTGGCACAAATAGGTTGGAAAACACTGGCTTATGGGGTAGGTTATATCTCAGAGACAGTGCGATCTTCGAATCTTACAAAAAAGATACGATAAGATACAAGACTTCCATTATTAATTTTTAAGTCTTGTTAATTGTTCAAGAGTCTATGTTTTCTATGTTGGCTCATCGGATGTTAAGTGATACCCATGGACAGTCATATTTACAGAAGGCTCGCAAGTGCGTTGCCGGCCTATGTACTTAGATGTATTTGTAGGATTTGGGTATGACATTTTAATAAATAAAATGCCACTTAATGTTCATATAATAATTCTATTTTAATCACTCCTAATTTACACAGAGTAATTAGAGTAATATGAGTCAGGGATAAGCTCGCAAGGAACAACTAGTGCACCGAGCCACGCCAGAGCCGAGACTGCCCGCGTAAGGCCCGCTCCGCCATTTATAACGACAGACTCAGTAGTGGGGAGAGTGGGGAGACTTGAAGAACCGGCTGTGACGTGCTCGATGCAGGTGTTGTTTGCTATAGGCGCGTACGGCGGTACAGGCGCCGACACGGCCATACTGACATGCGTGCGTCCTCGCACGCGCCTCATCCCATATCTCGGTTACATCAGTTACATAAACTAAGGCGCATAATTTTGGTCTGGTTCAAAGCCCTGCAAAACCATAACAATTAGTCATTTCTGCTAGTCCGGAATTTACATTCCCTGTAGCCATAGCCATTGCATAATTTTGGTCTAGCTCAAAGCTCTGCAAAAATAAAACAATTAGTCATTTCTGCTAGTCCGGAATTTACATTCCCTGTAGCCATAGCCACTGCATAATTTTGGTCTAGCTCAAAGCCCTGCAAAATTAAAACAATCCGTATTTTTTTTTAACATGTGCCCTGCAACATTATTGGACCGGCATTAGCCCTTCAATAATATTGGACTGGCAACCCCTTTTTTTTTATCATGTGCCCTGCAACACTATTGGACCGGCCTTAAGCCCTTCAATAATGTTGGGCTGGCAACCTCTTCTTTTTCTTTTTTTTTTTACTTGTGCCCTGCAACATCATTGGACTGGCCTAAGCCCTTCAACAATGTTGGACTGGTAACTTTTCTTTTTTTTTCATAAACATAACAAGCGCCTCTAAAAGGACGGAACTTTTTCCGTTCTACTTCAGTCATTGATTTTGCAAAGTTCGAAATTAATATTTCCCGAATGCTCTGCCAGGTCATTTGATTAGGCTGTATAATTGTGAGGCATGTCGCGGCGCGACCTTTAAAACAGTGAATACCAGCAATAATCAAATCAACGCCTTCTAAATTCTTCTTGTCAATTATTATGTCATTTAAAGTGCACCAATTGGTTATGTCTGAATCGGTTTCATCCGGGTCAAATGGCACCAACTTGATAGGTATTGATGAATACACAGTTGAGAATTTAAACTATCTGCAATTGTCTTAAAAATGGCTTCCATGCCAGTAGAGAAAAGATACAGTTTGCGGTGTTTGGCCACCACCTCTCCACCCACTCTCGAACCGTACGCAGACCTGACTCAAACGCCATCTCTTAAAGAGACAGCTAATAACGACATCTATGATTGCATAAACGTAACCTCGCCGACACGGTCACCCTGCCGCATCACACGTCCTCGTGTGCTCTCGAAAAGAAAATCCACAGGTCATCAATTCTCAGACTCGGTCATTCTGACCAAATAAAACGAATCATTAGAAATGTTAATGACACAAATCATCAATCACTAAAGGTCAGTACCTACACAAGGTACCGGACTCGAACGTGTGTACGTGACTGCGAGTGGCGCGAGACGAGCGTCAGTCTGGTATTGTTTATTGTAATTCTTCATATAGCTCTGGAGTCATCCTTAAATAATTGTTATAACCTTCAAGACATACTCGTAGCTCTTCAATCAAGTTCACGTGGCTGTAATCAGAACGGCGATCTAACCAATGTTTAACCCAGTACCTCCTTTTACGTTTTTTTTCTTTTCATTTTCTTTGATTTTCTTATAAAGCACTATGAGACTTGCTAAATACAGCCACCGTCTCCTTTGTTACACAGACAACCTTTGGCTCGAACGGTTCGGTGAATACTGAACGGCGCACCTCACTCGATAGATCAACGCTCAATGTGTGGACGAAAGCCCATGCCATGGTTTTACTCGACAGTTTAGCTCGATCGAGCAATACCGCACGCGAGCACTGACCTTAAAAACGTTACGTTACATCCACGTTCACACTATCGGTTCTTTACACATAACAGCTAATAAAAATAATCGATGCGAAAATGCTGAAGGTCTATTATGGTCATTATCTCGATCTTAACAGAATCAATCAAAATCAACAGAATCAACACATTGCTTAATTTCAACACACACTGGCGTCACCAAACGCCATGGCAATGTACCTCTATCGAGCACAAGCCACGACATCGGGGCACGCCCACAAGAATGCCTCCATCAAGCATTACACCGGTGCCTCCATCGAGCACTATTAAGCATTGTGTTGACTACCACTAGGCCCAGCAGCCTCAACATCTACTTCGTTACATCACAATCATCTATCACAACTTGACCTTCAGACATTTCTCGCAAATGATCATGGGCGTACCTACTTGAACGTCCGTTTAGAGTCTAGAGCTTTAATAAGATAGCGATCACCATCTAAGACTTCAGATACTTTGAACGGCCCTTTGTTCTTAGAGTCAAGTTTTGTCTGATTAAGCTCTTTTTTTTTTTTTTAAACACTTAGTCACCTACCGAAACCCTAACCTTGGTCGAGTCAACACGAGAATCTGCACAGTACTATTTACCCTAGGTTATGCTATACCAGTCAAAGTCCCGGTCTCCGTGTGACCGCCTGCCTCTAAATTTCCAAGAAATCGTTTCTTTCATTCTGAACCCTAATCGTAACAAAATGAAAACTGCTCACTCGAGTGACTCAACCTTCCTAGGGGTGCTGCAACTTTGCACAGATCCACGTGACGCAATTTCAGTTGTAAACGCCAAATGTTGAACACGCGTTTCACACTTAAGATAAAAAGCGCCTTAAATTCGGTCCACCATTCCAGGAAAAGCCACTCGTGAAAGGCACGCCGATGCTTGACCTTTCAGAGCCTTACTCAGGGCAATAACAAGAGAAGCACCCTGCAATTTTTCGCTTCTCCATGCACATGCTCGCTGTAGTAATCCATGTGCTGATTAAAATCGAGTAAATGCATCGCTTCGTTAAGTTGAGGGGTTTTCATGGTCTCCAATAACGCCATGAAATTCAGGTTCTGAGCTTCCAACAATCGCTGCCATTTTTCGTTGCTGTCACCGCCATGTGGGTCGTGTGGTTACATCCCACTTCTGATGTAGGATTTGGGTATGACATTTTAATAAATAAAATGCCACTTAATGTTCATATAATAATTCTATTTTAATCACTCCTAATTTACACAGAGTAATTAGAGTAATATGAGTCAGGGATAAGCTCGCAAGGAACAACTAGTGCACCGAGCCACGCCAGAGCCGAGACTGCCCGCGTAAGGCCCGCTCCGCCATTTATAACGACAGACTCAGTAGTGGGGAGAGTGGGGAGACTTGAAGAACCGGCTGTGACGTGCTCGATGCAGGTGTTGTTTGCTATAGGCGCGTACGGCGGTACAGGCGCCGACATATTCATAATGTATAAAAGTAATTATATTGTGATACTTTAAATTAACTTTAATGAACCGTACCGCGACCTTTTCTTAAAAAATGGGTTTTTAATATGACACACTTCAGTTTTGAACTCTCTCATTTAACGATATTATTAAATTGATTGCATCTAATTAAAGGGACAAATAGAAAATTATAGAAATTGATAACGAGTTATCGTTTGACCTTGAGGTCAGCACAGCGAGATCCAGACAGAAATAAACAATGCGCATTCCTACCAATTCCATGAAATCTGATAAGAATCGTATAATTAAAAGGCTGGTAACGCACCTGCGGATGGTATCCATTGGCCAATTAATTAAGGTAAGCTTCTCCTGGGTTCTATTTACGGCCCTTAATTAAATAAACTAACTATTGAAAGTGTAGTAAAATGTCAAATCTATCTCTATCTGCTAATAGTGATCATATATCTTACGACAAAACAAATAAACCAGCATTTAAATTATCAATTTCACGTGTAAATTAAAATATTAACGAGAAAACCTTCGGGAATTTTAATTAAAAATCCCCAGAAACAAATTAATGTCCTGTCTCTTGTGTGTCTTGCATACTTCATTATTTTGTGGGAGGGATAGAGTAGATTATGTATAAAACAGATGTGACTATTATCTATTTACAGATAAGTTATATGCGCTTCTTATTTTGTTCCGTCTCTATACCCTAGGTATCCACACGATAGTTACTTCTACTGGATTGGAGCGAAGTTTATCAGCATTTTCCTATGGAAGTTTATAATTCTATAGGAAAATTTAATGGTACGTCATAAAACGAAAATAGTAGTATAAAAATACACGATAAATAACCTATCCTAACCTAACTGTTAAAGGAATGTTTCCAATTTTTTTATGCATTTTAATTTGTGTACCCGTATGATCCCCCCCATGTATCTCGCCGTAACGTTTTTCAGTACCCTAGTACAGTACTGTACTCAAGTATAGTAAAACGTTTCGTGACCACCTTGTGTCTCTTTAGTTACTATTATGTGGTGTAAGTCGAAAATAATAATATTAACAATAACGCGTAATTCAATCCCCGCCCCGCATAGTAACGTTTTACAAAAGGACCAAAAAAAACGCGTTACATAATACTTGAACGCTCCCTTAGCAGAAAAATATTGATTGGTATAAATGGATGCTAATACAACGTACTTGATGCTCGCAGCTATAAACTTATGTTTAGACTACCTAGTACTAAGCTACGTACTTTTAGTGGAAAAAATAACAAAAACATAAACACATCTATAACATTAACTAGTCTTTGCCAACCGAGATGGCTGCAAAGAAGCAGGATCGAAATAGATTACATCGCGCACGCACCCGGCGCACACTGCGCAGGACAAATCTTGATTTAAAAATTCAGCTCTTTCACACGTATGAAACCGGAGTGAGATGGAGCGATAGTGTTATTAAGACAATTGTTTGTTTATTTTGTGATTATGTGGAAGTACACAGTTTTATTTTGTGTGTTTATTTGTTTATATGGAGTTAAAGGTAGGTTATAAAAACACTTTGACTTAACGTATTGAGAAAGCTTCTCTTTAGAAGCCTATGGTCCTTACGAAAGCTTATGTTGCCATGTAAAGCTACACTTACATTTTGCTTTGTAAGCTAAACAGTTACCAAGACTATAAAGGCCGATTTACACTATCTTAGTGTTTAGGAGAGTGCTTTAGTACAACTTGAAAGGCAAGTTCTTTAGCGTAGCGTTTACTAAAGCAAGTAGCGTTTACATGTTTCAACTAAAGTACTATCCTAAAGCACTCTCCTAAACACTAAGATAATGTAAATCGGCCTTAACTTTCGTTGTATGTCGCTCACCTAAGTTTCAAGTTCCCATACATATACTTAGAACAGAATTTGTGTTAGTTTTGCATAATTACACACACATTTGCAACGCGACGCTAATAAAAAAAATCATGTCAAATCAGCCCTTTGAAGTTAATTTCCATAATAAATGAGTAGATACATTAATGCTTCTAAGATTATAATCACATTATTATCGTAACCTATTTTGACAATACCTACCCATGTACAGCATGTATGATTATTTTTAATTCACACATTCATAAATTATCTAATAAAGACCATGATTTATATTGAAGAAATACTTTTTTATTCTTTAGGTTTAGATTTATAAATTCCACGTAAAGATAAATGAAGTACTTAAAAATTAAAAATGATGCAGTTTTTAAAATGTCTAAAATAAAAAAGTATTTTTGACCAATGTGTTTATTAAATATTAATGTTTTAGTATTTCTCACTGCGATCTCAAACTCGATTCCCACCAAAATAAACGTCACATATATCTATCTAACCTACAACATCCAACGTGTGATAGTCTTGCTTTAATTTCCAGTGATATGTTAGTGGTATTTGAAAATTATGCGAAATTATGTTTGTACGTTACGACACTTCGCACAACGGTTAAATTAACTGAGTTTAAGGAGGTTAAATCCGCGAGTTTAAATAAAGTAGGTCGTGTTTTTCAAGATATTTTAATTGGCGACATTTAAATGTCGGAAGAGTGGAACCGGGACCACGTGGTCTTTCGGAATCGTTGACACTGGTGGATCAGTGTCTGAATCAATGGCGCTACAACTTTTTTAGGTCTGGTCCTCAGAATTCAGTATCTGTTTCATGATCATTTGGAAATTAAATAGGCAAGTAGGTGATCAGCCTTCGTTGGCTTTTTCGATCTAAGGCAAGTCGGTTTCCTCACGATGTTTTCTTTCGCCGTCCGAGCGAATGTTAAATGCGCACATAGAAAGAAAGTCCATTGGTGCACAGCTGGGGATCGAACCTACGACCTCAGGGATGTGAGTCGCACGCTGAAGTCACAAGGCCAACACTGGTCAATAATAATTAGCCTCATTTATTCCTTGAAACATTTATAAATTATATACACTCAGAAGTCTTTATTGTGGGGGAAGGGGGGGGGGGGGGGCGCTCTTTTATGGAGGAGTTGCTCTCCTTTTGATCTTTGATAAATATAGCCGAAATATAACAGTTATAAATTGCATAAATTTAGACCTATTAAATATTGAAACCCATACATACATGTACACACTCCGAAGTCTTTATTGTGGGGGGGGGGGGCTCTTTTGTGGAGGAGTTGCTCTCCATTTAATCTTTGAATAAATATAGCCTAAATATAACAGTTATAATTTGCATAAATTTAGACCTATTAAATATTGAAACCCCTACAATCCATAC
Organism: Pieris napi; assembly: GCF_905475465.1. Lineage (NCBI taxonomy): Eukaryota > Metazoa > Arthropoda > Insecta > Lepidoptera > Pieridae > Pieris > Pieris napi. Next base: position 1,874,774 of record NC_062252.1, read on the forward strand.
ATGCCTTATGAATTCTAAATTCAATACTTTTTACTATTTCCAAAATATAATGTAGCAGTGAGAATTCGGTAGCCGAGTAATTAATTAAATCTGTTTTCCAGCTTCACTCTCAGACCAGTTAACAGAAACAACACAGCTATGTTGCAATCAGGGTACAACGTACGCAAGAAACCATACATCCGATGACTGCTCCTCATCAATACCTCCAGATGTTCCGTCAGCTTTCGGCAGCCTCTGCATATTTGCTATGGATCAGTGCTGCAAAGAATATTTTCAGTGAGTTCATAACTTCTTTTTGATAGCGAATATGATTTTTTTTTTATAGAACAGGGGGCAAATGGGCATGAGGCTCACCTGATGTTAAGTGTATCAATGCCAGAGGGCTCGCAAGTGCGTTGCCGGCCTAAGTAACCGTTAAAATATGAATTGGATGTGATGTATGAGCAGTGTTGGCCTAGTCGCTTCAGCGTGCGACTCTCATCCCTGAGTTCGTAGGTTCGAGCCCCGGCTGTGCACCAATGGTCTTTCTTTCAATGTGCGCATTTCACATTCACTCGGACGGTGAAGGAATCGTGAGGAAACCGACATTAGATTAGACCGAAAAAGTCTACGGAGTGTCAGGCACTGGAGGCTGTGATCTACATGCCTATTAGATTGAAAAATGATCATGCAACAGATTCAGAAATCTGAGGCCCACACCTTAAGAGGTTGTAGCGCCACTGTTTTTTTTAATTGAATGTCAGAGATAATTATTATAATATGTTAGTTAAATGAAGCTAATGTAAAAATGGTTTAAATAACCATATATGGTTAGTCTTATCTCTTCAAAAAAAGGGTAGGTAACGAACTTGCAAACATTCTGGCAATGTGAGTGTCTATGGTATCACTTAACATCTGATGAACTTCCTCACCATTTGAATAGTTAAAAAAAATGCACGTCGTTCAATATTAACCAAACCCACGTGGAATGTAACTGCTGCTAAGCTGTGTTAATCTTAAACTAATCTAAGCGCTTGCTACATTGTATATCCTCTATTTAAATCTTCAAATTCCTAGTAATACCATAATGACCTAATTTGGAGTCTAAACACCCACTTTGTTTATATTGATTTATTTACATAAGCGTTTCATACGAAAATGTACTCTATTAGTATTAGATTAAGAGTTAAGCTTTTGTTTTGAAACTTACGAATTAAGATAGCCGAACAAGGAAAAGTTTAGATTATTATGTAATTTAGGTCAAGAACAATACATTTAAATTATTTGTGTTACTAGAACTTGTGGGTTTAAGAAATTTATTGATGGGTTTTCCTGATCATAATAGCTAAGTTAGATTAATTAAATCATATCACTATTTATTGCAAAGTTAGAGGAAATTATAATCTACAACATAGTTAATTTTTATACGGGTTGCAGACCAAGAGCTAAGCTAAGTTAGTTTAGCTTAGCTCGCATAGCTGACGCAGTTTTACATACTTGTGTGCAGACCGCAAACTATGCGAACTAAGCTATGTGAGCTAACTAAAATATGCGAAGCTAAGTTAGTTGTGTATGCCGATGCGCAGCTACACGAGCTAAGCTAAGCCCCTCCCGCTACTCCGCACACCCTTTGCACATCCTTCGCCGTACTGACTGAGATTTGGCTTAGTTGTTGGTCTGCACGCTATTTATTTCTAGCTTAGCTTAGCCTAGCTTGCTTGGCATAGCTTAGTTTAGCCTTGGCATAGCTTAGTTTTCGATCTTCAACCGGCTTAAAGCAGGACTTAGGACACTCAAAATTTGTTTGTGTTAAAGAACGAAAGCGACGAGTGTTGAACTTCGATGTGTTGTTGATGATCTTTTAATTTGCAGGAAAAAACGAGACTGTGAAGGTGGGATTGAATCAGCGACCAGTACCAACACTTGTGGAAGTACCCCAGATTCATCTAAGGTAAGTTTCAAGAAAAATATTTTACCTGTGTTCTGTACCTACGTGTAATTATTTTTATAGAGATTAACTTTAGATCAATATAAAATTTGTCAAAACGAGTATAAAATTATTCGTTGTCGTCATACGTTATGACATTCAGAATGGTACGGATTTTTGTTATCTCCTTTCCCGCGGCGGATAAATTTAAACTTCCATTATCTGCATTCTACAATAAGATAGGAACGGAGAATTAAATATAGTATATTATATTCCCGTAACAACCGTACTAATGCTGTCTTCATGTCACGTGGCAAATTATGTCGTTCGATATTATGTAGTTTATTATGAGTAAGTAAGATTAACTAATTTAAAAAAGATTAGTTTGGCTTTTGGTTGGCCATGTTCAAATATTTTTTTTAACCCATTTTTTACGCCCGTCCCACAGTCTTTTGTTATTATGCGACATGTTCACGATACGTTCTTACCCGCTCTACGCCCTTGACTTGCGAACTGGTAGTAAATATAAAGTAACAATTATTTTAACTTCTTTTCGACGTTCATAAGTGTACTTGTTTACCTATATGAATAAAGATACTTTGAGTTTGATAAACACCGCATTCACCGCGTTAAAGTATTACTTAACCAAACACTAGGTAACTGGGTAATGAGGCATTGTTATCGCAAGATAATACAAGATTGTTGTTAGTTTATAGGTTATACAAATTACACTATGTTTCGGTTCAGACGCGTACGTAAATTTGGCTATGATTTTTGAAGTGAAACTTCTTTAGAATCGTTGTGATTTCAAACCGGATGCAACGGAAGAAGCGACTGTTAAAAGAGACAGACACATAAATTAATAGGATTTGGCGTGGGAGAGAGTGAGATAGGAGGCATTATACAGTGTATAAACTTTAAATTACTGTGTATTTGAACATTTTCTGAAATAAAAAAACAGATTTGATTAAAATTAAATAAGTAAGTCAAGTAAGTAGTTTAAATATAAAATTAGATTATTTATCAATTTTATTTACAAATCATTAGTTATAGAAACTTTTTGAAGTGAAAACTTCGTACTACACTTAATTAAAAGTTTATACACTGTATAATGCTTCCTATCTCATTTTCTCCCACGTTGGATCTTGTGAACTTTTATTATTTTAGTTTTTACCAAATTAATGATTGATATTAAAGTTATAAATAAAAATTTAACATTAAAATATATATTTTTTTAAAGAAAAGATCCTACTTAGATAGAGAAAAAGTCTAATTTACATATTTTAATTATAAAAACTTTGTTTTTGAAGGTTTCACTTGTACCACGTGTGAATTGGACACATGATTTTTTTTAATACTGTCTAAACTTAAAATACATTCACAAAATTCTGCAGAGTGGTTGCGGGCTAAAGATACTTTCAACGCGTTAATTTCTCGCGTAGATGCCGATCTCGTGGTAGTGCGTAATAATCATTTATCTTAGAATGTCCGACATTAGTCAATTTAAAAATACTCTACAGGTATTCTTGATTTCTAGTAGGTAATGAAAGTTTTTTTAAGTAGTCCAGGAATTTTTAGTTTGATTTTAAACAATTCTTGATTTCAAGTAGGTAATGAAAGAATTTTTTAGCTTGATAAACTGTAAAAAATAAAAACAAAAATTCAAAACGAAAAACTTTCTTTTATAATATTAGAGAAAAGATTTATTTGTAAAACTTCAGTGTCTTAGTTGTTTTTTTTTATTTTTTTTCTTGTTTTCTTTCTTATGCCTATACACAGCATTTGACGTAGTTCTTTTTTGTGGCAGCAAAATAAATTCATGTTTCGGAGTTCCGACTCGGGATAGGCCAACATACAATTGCCCATGGGTAAAACATAATTTTTTAGATATTAATACGTTCTATAATACTGTACAACATTTTCTTGTTCTACATTAATAGTTTCCACAGCGCACGCGATGACAAATTTTTTATGGACAATTTTTTCACATCTTGGGTATCATACACATCTTATTATTGCACTTTCATAAGGATCTCTATTTTTTTTAAACATTTAAATGCCTTTAGTGACGATGCAACTTTCTAATGGTGAAAGAACTTTTGAAATCGGTCCAGTAGTTTTCTTGTGAAAACAAACATACAAAAACACAAATGTTTCCTCTTAATAATATTAATATAGATATCACTCGCGAATATTTAGTTGTTTTTCTGCATAAAGCAATCGATAAATTTGCTCACCGGCTAATCGGCTATATGCTATATATGTTAATTCCAGAAATGTTGCGTGCAATGTGTGAGGGGAACGTCAGTCGGCAAGTCCCGTGGAATAGCGGCGTGCAATGCACTTGTTGACGGAAAAAGCGCAGAAGAGTTATTAGCTACTGACGCGTATACTGAATGTTGTAAGGTTAGTTGCATCAACAGGTATTTTCCAATACTGTACACGATATTATGTTGAGGTTTTCATACGGGTTGCAGACCAAGAGCTAAGCTAAGTTAGTTTAGCTTAGCTCGCATAGCTGACGCAGTTTTCCATACTTGTGTGCAGACCGCAAACTGTGCGAACTAAGCTATGTGAGCTAACTAAAATATGCGAAGCTAAGTTAGTTGTGTATACCGATGCGCAGCTACACGAGCTAAGCTAAGCCCCTCCCGCTACCCCGCACTCCCTTTGCACACACTGACTGAGCTTTGGCTTAGCTGTTGGTGTGCATGCTATTTATTTCTAGCTTAGCTTAACTTAGCTTGCTTGGCATAGCTTAGTTTAGCCTTGGCATAGCTTAGTTTTCGGTCTGCAACCGGCTTTAGTATCTGATACTAAATTGTATTCAAAGTACATGCTTGCTTATAAGGTCAATAACTACTATACGAATTTGTCTCCCCAAATTCGAGCACAAAGTAGACGGTTTCTTAATTAATAAGTGGACTTTCATATGACATTTTTATATGCTTTATATGTGCTTTAGTTGCTTAATTTTACTAGATTTTTTATAGTATCACAATGGAGCTACACTCCTACGAAGCTTAGTTAGTACATTTTAATAAAGCACTAATTCGTGGCGTTGTTACTTTTTGAATTCAACAATTTAAAAATAATGCACTTTTGTTAATATAATATATAAAAATTATGAAATTATTTTTGATTGTATGATTACAGAAAGCAGCGGAGAAAGCATCTGGTGCTAAGCCAACTAGACCTCCATCTGTCTCCATATTCAAGAAGGATGAAGGTAGACATTTATTTATTTCCTTATTTCCTATTTTTACAGTAACTTAATACTAATACAATAGAAAACTAACGTAAAACATAATATAAACATAACAAGTAAAAACTTAAAAACTTAAACCATTTTATAACTAATTATAAATAATGAAATTCTTTTATTTATTTTATTAACTTGAAAATATTAGTACCTTTTTAGGTCTAGCTTTAAATTTCTGAATCTGTTTTGGGTCATACACAAAACGAGTCAGAATTTTGTGAAAAAAAAACATAGTCAGAACTTTTACGAAATCAGTCTTATTTATTACCTTATAATCATAGCATTTAAATGACAATATAAAACAAGATCGTTTTTCAGTTTTGACTGAAATATTAAACTTTTAATTTTTTTTGTGACCACTGAAGGGACATACTTCCACAGAATAGAACAAAAACAAAAGCAATCGTTACGTTAGTCTTAAAAAGTTATTCATATAAACAATACAAAGTAAAAAAAGGATTTTAAAAGATATCATCATCACTCGAATCAAAAAATGAACGGCCTTTACATTTCTTTTGTGGTGCATTTGAGTCGTCAGAGTCACTGTATTCTGGGAATGCACGGACTCTGGATTTTTTGGGTGTTACTTTTGGTGGCGTAATTGAGTTTTCCAAGTCACTTACATCAAGGGTTGGACAGAACCTGAATTTATTAGCAGTTACTGAGTCATCAGTGTGTATTAATTAAATTTGGCTTTTGTGGGGTTAATGGTTGACGGGTTGGGCTTGGTGATGATTCCAATGATGGTGTATTAAACAAGGGTTCAAGCAGAGTTGGGGTTGTCGGTCCAGTGGCTGTAGAGGCTGATGTAGTGTTATTAGTGGTTGCTGGACTGGGGGTTGAAGAAGATGTAAAATTCTGTAGAAGTTGTGTTTCTATAAAATTACACGAAATGCCCTCAACCTCTATTTGTCCAATTTCAAAATGGGTACATTCAATATGGGCTGCACATAATAAGCAGCTCAATCGTCTGCAACGTATAATGTTAGGTGCTTTTGCACTCCATGCAACCTGATGAATCTTGAAGGTCCCTTTAAAAGGACGAAGTTTGACGTTTGCAATTTCTTGTATATGAGATACTTCATTATCAATACGAATAATTTCAATGCCTTTACAGTTACCTTTTAAACATGAAATAAAACTATCAATGTTCGATATATCTTGGCCATTTGTAACTGCATTATCGCATGTCCGTTTTATGCATCCACCTACCCCATCAGGAGCACCTTTGCCATGTCCTGCCTCGCAGTTAATGATTTCTGCTTTTGAAATTTTGCTAAGATAGTTTGCTATTAAATGAAACATTGTTTTATTACGATACTGGGTAGTAGGCCCATCACTGAGTACATGCAGCTGCTTCAAATCTGGTGTAAGTAACTTTATTCTTTGAATAACAGGTTTTAAATGTGCACAAATGAACACGGGATCGTGTCTTAAGTTTTCTGATACAGTGCAAAGACATGTGGTTTGTGTAAGGTTTGTTGGTGGCTGATTATTTGACGAGTAGTACACACATGTATGAAGTGAAAGTTGTGCTTTAGATCCGCCAAAATGGGCTGATTGAATTTCTGATCCATATTTGCAGCAATAATTTTCTGAAAAATCAATATGAAGTAAGCCATCTGTTGGCGTTAAGTTTTGTTTGATTGATCGAATAACTCTGTGGTGGTTTTATTTGCAAGATGTTAAAAATATGTAGGTAATTTTGTCTTAAAAATATAAACGAGTAATTGATGAGTAGTTTTAACGGATTCTTTAATAGTATTTTGGCTTAGCTTTTCTTTTCCTTTAATGACTTCTAACACTTTTTAGTGATCCATCTTTGGAAAATAATTGTATCATTGCCATTGATCACATTAAAATTTACTGTATTCTCAGAGCATTGCAAACACGTCCTTTCCAGGCAAGAAACACTGAGAGTGTTGTTACAGCAGAAAGCCCTGGCAACATCAGTAGCGGTAGAATAACGTATTATCTTAGCTTGGCTTAAAGCACGAGCAATAAAATCATTATTTTACAAATTAAGAATACACTATCGTTACTTTCCAAATAAATATTGCTCTTTTCTGTGGACAATGTCTCTCGTGTGGACTTCTCAGTCCACAGAAAAGATGTCCACAGGATGGACTTTTATTAAAAAAGTAAGCATTGCTCGATCAGTTTTGACGTTATACAAACAATTTAAAACATTTCGAAACCACTCCTAATAAGAAACGATGGCTGCATGCTAATCGGTAAATTCATTAATTACTTACTAATATACACCAGGAACAGGAAAGACTCACTGATCTTTGATGAAAACTCAGTAAAATTTATAAAAACTGTTGTAATAAACTACGAGCGCTCAGTCACTCAATCCAAACTGGCAAACGCCAGCCGTGTATTGTGGCCAGTACAAAAAAATAATTGTGGAATAGTATTTTGAGTTAGCTCGATAAAATCGATTGAATTTTAGGTCTACAGAAAAGACGTGATTTTGCATAACCAACTGTTTATTGCTAATTGTGTAGGTTTAGCTAGATATATATTTAATAACTTGGTAACATTTTAACATTCAGTATACATATTATCGATAATTAATATTTATTATGAGATAACACTTGTTAATTAAGAACAGCATTTGTCAAAATGTGCTTACCACGTTCACGAACAGTCCACAGAAGGGGACATTTTAAAACTTTTCTTTTTTTTTCAACAAATTAGTAACTAAATAATTCCATATTTAGCAAACGTAAATGAAGGAATATTTGTGAATAATATATCAAAATATATATCAGCATAAAAAAAGTATTATTTTTAAACAATCCTCAACCTGAACAAGCCCATGAGTTTGACCCTTTTATGATCATTTGTCAATCAAATAGACAAGTAAGTGATCAGCTTGTTCCTGACACATGCCGTCGACTTTTTGGGTCTAAGGCAAGCCGAGCTCACGATGTTTTCCTTCACCGATTGAGCGAACGTTAGATGCAACATAGAAAGAAAGTCCATTGGTGCACAGCTGGGGATCGAACCTACTACCTCAGGGATGAGAGTCGCACGCAGAAGCCACTAGGCCAACACTGCTCTAGTTTTATAGATGTTTTGCTTAATATAAAAGCCTTATAAAATCTTTACAGAAGTTTATTCAGTGTGCGAGGAATATGCTCCAAATGAATTGTGTGCCCATCATTGTATACCGATACCTGGTTCCTATAAATGTGAATGTAACCCTGGATTCATGCTTATGGCTGACGGACGGAACTGTAAAGAGGTAAAATTTTCAATTGTTCAATTTTAGTAATATGAACCAAGAATACTTCCAGCTTTATTTCTTTTGCGATTTCATAGTCTGTAAGAGAGATAAGAGTCTGTAAGAGATCTAAGAGTGAGCGTAGAGGCTATGAGAACTTGGAGAAACTGATCGTGGTTGGTAAGACAGAAGGCAAAAGATCACGTGGCCGTACACCTACCAGATGGACCGATCAAGTGAAATACTCATCGTTCTCAAAATTGTACACTGTCTTTAGAGACGCGCTGGACCGAAACCGGCGGAAACATATAGTCCGCTCCAGACACTTTCTTGGTGACCACGACTCTCAGACTCAGCTGAGCTCACTCTCTGACTCTCAGGCACTCTCAGCTCAACATATTAAAAAGGTCGGCAACGCACACCATTAGTCCATTAGCTGCGAAGACCGCCCTTTATGGGCGTCAACAAAAACTATTTAAGCTGCCTACTTTACTAGATTTTTTGTCGTTATAACAGATTTTGACTGTATATAATTAAATTAAATTGCAGGTGACGAAGAATAGGTGTAAACCCCACAACCCGTGCCAACATAAATGTAATGATAATGGCGTTGAGGTCAAATGTTCCTGTAGACGAGGGTATCGGCTTAAGGACGATGAAAAATCTTGTGAAGGTATTTTCTTTAATTAATTAATAACACTATGCGTACAGACTAAGCCAATACCAGATTAATACAAGATTTTTATTTTTTTTAAATATATTATATATATAATAAAAAATATAGAGAAATATCATCACTGCATCGATATTGACATCGTAAGTAAAGTAAAGTAAAGTAAAGCAAAGTAAAGCAAAGCAAAGCAAAGCAAAGCAAAGCAAAGCAAAGCAAAGCAAAGCAAAGCAAAGCAAAGCAAAGCAAAGCAAAGCAAAGCAAAGCAAAGCAAAGCAAAGCAAAGCAAAGCAAAGCAAAGCAATGCAAAGCAAAGCAAAGCAAAGCAAAGCAAAGCAAAGCAAAGCAAAGTAAAGCAAAGCAAAGCAAAGCAAAGTAAAGTAAAGTAAAAAATCATTTAATCACATACGTAACATAGTGTACACTTATGACATGTCAGTAAAGATATACATATTAATGCTTCTAATTTTACATTTACTGCCAACTCTGCCACTCTCAAATCAAGGGCGTAGAACGGGAGAGAAGAACTGGCAATAAACTCTCCGCCACTCTTTTTAATCGCCAGTTTTTTGTTTTACAAAATGTTTGTAAGGAGCTGCAACCATTACACCATGTCCCATGTGACATTTTAAGTAATTAATAATAATAACATAAGTTAAAAAAAAACAAAGACTTGTTCTCTATCAGCAGGAGGCATGGTGAAATAGGAGCACGCACTTACATTCTCGTGGGAACAACACGCAAACACATAGTCGAAATAACCAACATCACCGCATACACGAATTCTCGTTTAGTAGGCGTCAAGTTGTTAAAGTGCGAGTACAAAAGACACGAATTATCGTACAATATTTAATTTAATGTTGTTAGAGCTAAATAAAATTTATGCTATCTATGCTTATAATCCTATAGTGCCTACGTCTGGCTATACTCTTGGGGGGTAACTCGACGATTTAGGAAATCGCCACGCTTATAAAACTAAAAAGGCTGAGTTTATACAGAATTGGCGCGTATATACACAATTTCTTCGATAAGGCCAATAAAGTAAAGGCGATATTACTTATCTTGTACATATCGAAATAAATTACATATTGAAGCATGCAAAAAAAAAATTCTAATAACCAATCACTACAAAATAAATTAATAAAAGCACTATTTAGATACAACTTTTAAATATAGACTAATAAAATCTACCAAGAAACCAAAATTATGACGATTAAACCACTATATTATGTTTAGAGAGGTGCTACTCTCCATAGTAGCTTATCATTTAAAAAAACCAAACACACCACGTCACGCAATGCTCGACGAGCAAGTTTGCTTATCTTGCCGAAGCCGCATACAAATTATTTGAAGAAGTCTATTAAGTATGAGGGTGTGCAATTATTTAATCAATTACCGTCTCAAATTCGTAATATTAGCGCGTTTAACCAATTCAAAAGGGCATTAAAGACACAAATCAGAATGAGCCTAGTAAACTAAAATTGGGACGGCTAATTTACGTATATCTCGTTCGTATATACATATTAAGTTTCTCATGTAAATAAAATACATTATTTTGTAATGAGAAATAAAGTTCTCTAAACATTATAAAATTAAGCTGGCTTCACTATTCTTTAAACGTTGTGATTAAACGAAAATATTAACTTTTTTTTTTTAAAGACAATTCACACCAATTGACCTAGTCCCATGCTAAGCTGGTGAAGCTTGTGTTATGGGTACTAGGCAACGGATATACATACATATTATAGATAGATATACATATAAATACATATTTAAACACCCAAGACCTAAGAACAACACCAAATGCTCATCACATCGATGTTCGCCTCAGCCGGGGATCGAACCCGGGACCCATGGAATCGCAGTCAGGGGTACTAACCACTAGACCAATGAGTCGTCGTAGCTTAAATTTCCAGTCTAATGTTTTTCTCTTTCACAGATATAGATGAATGTCTTCTTGACACACCAGTGTGTCTACCGAACACACAATGTCACAATATTCTCGGTTCGTATAAGTGTATACCTGTGAAACACCCTAAACCGCAGGACAAAGGCCAGTGTCCGCCAGGATTCGCAAGGAATTTGATGAATCATGCTTGTGATGGTAAGTTTTTTTTTAAACGCGTTTTAAATTTTACTGTACTTATAGACTATATTTTCCTCTGATTTTTTTGCGGAACGGGGAACAACGACGGTTTGAGATACATATTTTTCAGACAATAATAAAAATGTAAAATAATTTTTTTGATGATAATGATGATTTTGTTTAACTTTTCATCGTCATATGTCCCAGATATAAACGAATGCAAGTTACCATCACCACCATGCCCCGAATATTTGTGTGAGAATACGATTGGGGCCTATAAATGTGGTGGTATGTCTGGGGACCCACTTACACCCCACAAACCTACTGAAGATAGATGTCCCCCCGGATTCAAAATGGGAGCGAATGAGGAATGTTATGGTATGAAAAATATTGGATACGTATTTAAAAATGTGTGTACTATACACTCCTTATCTGCTTAATATATACGTATAAATTACGTGTCACGTTGTTTGTCCGCTATGGACTCCTAAACTACCGAACCGATATCAATCAAATTTGCACACCGTGTGCAGTTTGATCTAACTTAAAAGATAGGATAGCTTACGTCTCAATTTATACCCGCAATATTATGTTTTTGCAAAATATTTGTTTATTATTTGATAGCCACAATTCTAACAGATGGCGCTGTGTTGAAAGTACCAACGTTTCACATAAGCTACAATTTAATGGCATAACCACCATAAAGCATGGTGGTCCCCATGACTGGAGTTCTCCTACCGTTTCTCTTGAATAGTTTACTACTATGTAATATAACTAAAACCTTAGCCACAGCAACGCTTGGCCGGTCTGCTAGTATATTATAAGACAAAGTCCCGCGTCTCTCTGTATGAAAGCTATAAACTCAAAAAGTACCGAACGGATGTTAGTATTGTTATCACCATAGGTTGTGCGGTTAAAAAGGTTTATTTGTATAGTTAATAGCTAAGCAATGCCTTGCCGTTATTAAGCGATTTCAGGCAACCTAAATAAATAATAGCAAACGAAAATTGTGGGGAAGTAGAAGAACAAAGATAGATTATGATGTTTAACTGAACCGTTTAACAGTAGCCTATTTTTTATATTAAAAGTATAAGTTAGTATAAGTATAAGTTGGTATAAGTATAAGTTGGTATAAGTATAAGTTGGCATAAGTATAAGTTAGTATAAGTATAAGTTAGTTAAATGAACAATGAATACGCATGGCATGCTCATAAAACTTTTCTAATAAAATTGATTATATAAAATATAAGTCTCCTCCAACTTTGATTTTGTTCTGAAGTAGAGGCCGTGGGTTTCAAGTGTATAAGTGATCGTTCGCTCAAATAATAAGTATCGCAATACAATGACGACATGCTGCCTGCTTTATTTGTCACTTTGTTTGGTTCCAGTGACCAAACATTATTAAATTATTTTAGTTTTCTATTTTAATTATTTTATAGATGTCGACGAATGTGCAACAAATAAGGATGATTGCAATAGAATGTCTCAGTTTTGCATCAACACAAGAGGGTCCTTTTATTGCCAGGACAAAGTGTCGAAGCATTGTCCGCCCGGATTCAAAACTGATCCTGCTACTAATAAATGTGAAGGTAAAATTAATTAAGTTACTGGCCTTCCAGCATCCAGGGATAGCTTTTAATGTAGGAGATGTCTGTTTGTTCCTCTGTCAAAACATCACAGCGCTTTGACATTAGATCGCGATAAAATACTTACGAGTACCTTAAATGTACAGACATTTTCTCTCGTATAAATAAACCTTTGTGATTAACATTGAATATTGGCGTATCGCTATACACAAGAAATAGTAGTGTGACAATACAAGAACTTATTTCTTACTAGGGTTGCCTGGAAGACATCGCTTGTTAGCGATAAGGCCTCCCGTTGCATGCTTTATAATATTAATGTATTATGTTATTTGTTTTCCTAAAAATTTAACGTATGTAACGAAGTATATATAAATAAAAAACAAAAAATTTACCACAACGACATTAAAAGGCGCTCAAAACCAGTAGGGAGAAACGAAACCATATCGACTCATAAGAATAGAATTCTGTACCATTATTCTAGTTTGATTGTAAGAAGCGAAATAGCAAGTAGTTCTTTAGATCTCGAGAAAAACCCGTGTGTGTGTGTGTGTCTGTGTGTGTGAAATGGTAGTAACAGTGTTTGTAAGTAAATATTTTTTATAGATATTGACGAATGTGAAGATGGACAAGACATTTGCAGACCGGACCAAATATGTGTGAACATCCTTGGAGAGTATGATTGTAAACCTAAAAACAGGTATTTTATGATTATTTAGCGTTTTTAAAAACTACCCGAAAAAATATTACATTCCGTTACAGTGTATATAATTTTAAAATTCTTATTTTAAACTTTTGTTTTACATTTTTTTTAGCAAATCGGTAACCTCGTGCCCAGATGGAATGAGAATGAATCCAAATCGTCAAATGTGCGAAGGTACCTGTGTTTGTTATGGGTCTAGTGGGAAAAGCAGGGCCGGATTTAGGGGAGGGCAACCGTGGCTACAGCCAGGGTCCTCCACAAAAGAGGGGCCCACAATAGACTTCGGCAATTTTTTTTTTAAATTCCGACTAGTAAACACTAGTAAACAATTTTTCTTACATATTTTTATGTTTATTAAATACTACAAAAATCTACTTGGTTTCACAATAAATGATTGATTGAAAAACTCGACTAAAAAATTGTACATTTTATTTGGAACTTAATTTGGGGCAAGGGGGCCTCCTCCTTTGTTGCCCCGAGTCCTCCAGACCTCTAAATCCGGCCTTGGGGAATAGTCGGCCTCTTTGGTAAGTTGGAATCCTCGAAATGCTATCATGGTTAAAGCTTTCGTCTCCACAACAATAGGAAAATCAGGAATGTAAATAAAAATTACATATCATAGACAATTAGTTTACGCTTCACCGATTTAGAATTTTGGGTTTTTATCGTCCTGGTGATTGTATTATTGAATAACACAAAACAAATGACAAAAATCTTGCAAAAATACACTAAATTAGTAGGTGTTTATATTTTTATTTTTCTATACTAGGGCTGCTGGAAGAAAAAGCTGCCCGTTGCCTGATCAAATTAATGTAACCAGTTTTTTATATGTATGTTTAAATAAATCAATCCACACGGGCGAAGCTGCGGGTGGAATCTATTCGATATTGCAAAGTGAAAACAAATAAAATTTAATTATAAACAAAAATTTACGATTTACAGATATCGACGAGTGTGTAGAAGGCACGCATCTTTGTGACCAGTATCAAAATTGTTTGAACACGAATGGTAGCCACGAATGTAGGTGTAAATTGGGTTTTGAATTGGACCACACTACCGGAGCGTGTACTGGTAAGAATTTAATTGAAGTTTCATTTATTTTCAACTAAACAGTACACTATTCAATAAGTCAAACTTTTGTACTCTTGAATGCCAAAAAATCTTAATTATTTTACCGCCACTTCTCAAAGTAAGGTAAACAGACAAGACTTTCCGCCAACTAATTTATTGACAACTGTAAGAAGTTGCTTTAAATTTGTATTGTAATATGAAAATAGCAATAACAATAAACCTCTATTAGCAGAAGGCATGGCGAAGTAGAAGGACACACTTCCATTATAGTTAAAACATAACTAAAGACAATATATTCGTATACAAGTGTGTTACCAAGGGATATACGCTCAATTCCAGAGCTCATGTTTGGTAATGAAGTTCTCCCAATCGTTTAGGTCATAGCTGCTAATATCGAGTCTCTCGATAGACTCTCTTGGCAATGGTAATGCATTGTAGTACTTACCTTGTATATATTTATGTTACTGAATCTATACGTATAGTGATTTTTAGATAATATAAGGTAAAGTTAGATATAAAGTATGAAAATACTTTTACAGATATCAACGAATGTGCAACGGATCAAAACACATGCATCCCACAATCACAGCGTTGTGACAATACAGTGGGGTCGTACCTATGTATCCGGTTTATCTCCTGTGGGACGGGGTATATTCTGCACCATTCTTCTAGTACTTGTGAAGGTACATTAGTAGTAACTAAAATACGTGTAAAATACCGACATATGTATATCCTTTTGCTAAATATATTTTGTTTTGCTATAAATACTTTAAAAGTAGATTTGGTCTTGCGGTTTGAGTGTCCGACTCCCATCCAGAAAGTTGGCGAACACCGGGTGTTCTCTGTTGTTTTCTATGTAAAAATTGAATATTCGCTTATACGGTGAAGGTAAAAATCGTGAGGAAACCAGCATGCTTTAACCCAAAAAGTCAACGTTTGTCAGGCACAGACTGCAGATCACCTACTTATTAGAAAAAAATATCACGAAACAGAGACAGAAATAGGCGGCCAAGACGAAGTGTATAAGCGACATTGGTTTTTTTTAAATATTCAAATCTTTACGCTACATTCTACAGCCCTGTACGTGTCATATGCAATATATTCGAAATTAATTCATTTTATATCGTATGATTATGCCTTTGGGGGCATAAATAGAAGGATCTTAGTCACTTATCCAAGTTCTTAATCATTACGTGGGAATACCAATGTCAAATTTACTTTTGTTCAGATATTGACGAATGCGCCTTAGGCACGCATAACTGCGACCGAGCAGGCCCCGAGTACCACTGCGCGAATATACCTGGATCGTTCCGTTGCCAAAAGAAGCCGAAAACCACTTCGACTACACCTGAACCGGAATTTGAATATGTATATTATGACTCTGAGTAAGTTTGGTTCACTAATGTGAATGGTCTTCGTGAATCTGGCTGGTTAAATTTAATGCTCCGAAGTTGCTTCGATTTCAAGCAGTGATTGTAAGGATTTGGAAGTAATCCCAAAGTAACCAGAGTAACACAAATAAACCCTATACAATGTGATAATATATTTTACAAAAAACATTAATCATATAAAATATGAACATTATAAACTAATGAAATAGAAATGGAGGAATTGTCAAACCACATTTCTATAATTTTTTTACTTAAATATATTTCAGAGAAGAAATAGAAGACGAAAAAACTAATTCAACAACTACAACACAACAACCAGTAACAACACAAGTCATTCCCAAATCAACTGAGCCGGAACCTTTTGCGCCAGAGGTTAAGCCAAAGTTGCCAGAACCCCAACCAATCGCGCCTGAAGTCAAGCCAGATGCTACGGGACAGAATGAAATTAAACCAGAAGAAAGACCAGTTGATACCGGAATAAACCCAACAGAAGCAACCGATAGAGACATATACCATGTTGATGAAAATGAGTTAGAACCGAGACCCGATATAGAAAAGTTACCAGAAACTGAAGCGACATCTCCAAAAGTTGTTGACGTAGTGGTTGGTCAAGAAACAGCCATTGTTAAAGGTGACAAGAAAGATGATGGATCAGTAGTTGTGAATACTCAAGATATTCCTAAGAACGAATGGACGAAGATACATGAAAAGCCTTCAAATTGCCAACCGGGTTTTGAATCAGATGGCAATGGAGCTTGTTATGGTAAGAACCTTTATAATATTTTATTTAAAAGTGGTGTTTCAATAATGTATTCCAAAATTATCAGTATATTTATGTTAGTAAAGTAATATATATTTTAAGTGTTTCGTTTAGTCTGTTGTTCAATATCTTGCTTGTAAAATCTTTTTGAATTTACTATTTTATCTGACCGGCTGAATAAATATTTTTATTTTACTGTCTACAGATATAGATGAATGTTCATCAAACAGACATACATGCTCAGGATTAACAGAATCGTGTAGAAATACTATGGGCGGTTACCTATGTGACTGCGCTGTTGGATTTAGAAGGGACTTAGGATCTGGTGCTTGCATTTACTATGAAGTACCTTCATCGACTAATAAACCTTTGATACATCCCTTACCCTTTACAATTCCTACTACGATATCAACAGTTACTACTACGCCTTCAACTATTCCTACTAGTCCACCAACAACACCTACCATCTGGACCTATCCTACCACACCTTCAACTATTCCCACTCCTGAATCTACAACTCCGGTTACTACGCCAACAACTCCATCAACAACTCCATCTACATTACCAACTACACAATCAACAACAACATCAACATTACCACCACCTACACCATCTACCAGACGTAAGTAGATAAATACTTGTACTTACTAGTTTTCATTCATTACATTCAACAAAAAATTATATTATGGTCGCTTGTTTGAACCGATCAGCCAGTTACCCCTCTATAATCTATATTGTTTTACAGACTACTTCTGGGGTTACCCGGACTACCGAAAAACCAATCGTCGGCCTTTTAAAGCTATGACGACTTGTGATACTGGCTACCACTTTAATTCTCAAAGCGGACAGTGTGAAGGTAAGCTATTGACCGAGAAACAGAATAAACTTAAATCAAATAGTGTTCAGACATATTCATGACAAGTTTTATTTGCGGTCGGCGCACGCTATATATTTAGAAGAATAATAGCATAGATTTCAATGATTACTTTAAAAAATGCTATTGAAATATGTATATGAATCTTAGTATAGACTCTAAATTTCTTAATCCAGTGGAAACCGTCGGAAGTAGTTTCCTATTGGAAGCGCTGTCTCATGAATTTAAAATATCAAAACGAATACACTAACGCCCGAACCCAATAATTAATCCACAATCTTAGATTGAAAACAACCTGAGATCAGACCGTGACAGTCAATCGATCTCCTATCTGCATCCCAATAACCAAACCCTATGAAGACAATCCATTTTTGGCGACAGATAAAATGCTCTTTGTCGTTCTATTTTATCGAGTTTACACTCGTATATGATAATCAATGTAAACCAAATAAAGTAAATAAAACATTACAAATAACATTAAAATATACATGTCTATGTTTAAAACATAACAATTAGCTTTTTAATTATTTAAAAAAGTGTATGTTAAAATCTGTTAAAATAATTAACTGTTGGAGTCGAGCTTTCGTCAACTGTCATTTTCATATAGTATAAGATCCCGCTATACAACGACCTTCACCGAGATGCTTATTTAATTAAACTTATTTTATATTTAGTTTAATATGTCAATAAATATAATCCATATGGGTTGCCTAGCAAATTTCAGTCCAGAGTATGTTTAATTAATATTTAAAAAAAAAATTTTTTTTTATAATTTGCATGTAGTAAATTTTTTGAACTTTTTTCAATCAATATTTTTAATCAGGGTAGTATTATATATGTATCACTATAACCTTCTTTTATACAAAAGATGTATATATACTTTAGTGTCACATAAAAATATACACATAAATAATTAATTGATTAAAAACAACCTAACGTTTGCATATTCTATGGGCTTCATACTTTCGATTGGTATAGAATTTATCTAATAATCATACCGGTAATTAAACATACTCTGGACGGAAATTGCTAGGCAACCCATATGGATTATATTTATTGACATATTAAATTATATATATAATAAGTTTCATTAAATAAACATCTCGGTGAAGGTCGTTGTATAGCGGGATCTTAGACCAATACAAAGGTCTATCCACAGACACCGATCCGACCGCCGATGGCTATTACAATCCGTCGATTGGTTATTGGCACACGTGTTACAACAATCGTCTATCTCAGATGACAAAAATGGTTATTGAGTTCGGGCGTAAAGTTAGCAAAATAATCTAACTAAAATCTTTCCATTTTTTTTAATAATATTTGTATTAATTATATTTTATATAGATGTAGACGAATGCACAAACGGAAAAGCAAACTGTGCCTCTGTGGAGATATGTATTAACACATTGGGGGGTTATCGCTGTGACTGCCCCCCTAATTGGAAATTGGACCCGGACAGGCAACGCTGCGTACCATTGACGACTAGTAAACGGTTTCCTAGTGGTTACGGAAACCCGGTAAGACCGGGTAAGTACAGTTCACACACTAATTTGTAGTGAGTTAATGCGCTAATAAGTCGACCCACTTTTTTAAACTGATGGCGCTGATATGACTGTCGATCTTATGTCGAATATAATTCCATAAATTTCTATCAATATCAAAGATTTGCAAAATTTTAGTGTACCCAGACCCGCTGGGAATAATACCACAAACAAAAGGCGGTGGTAGAGTCACGGAGCCGGAAGTGACTCCTTTAGGACACGGAAATGTCTTGAAGTGTCCATGGGGCACACAATTGGCTGATGATAATACTTGTCAAGGTAATTTATTATGTATAAAAATAAATATATTCTTAACAGTATGTCATTCAAAAATCCTTTCACAACAAAAGCGAGATTCCCTAACTTTGATTGGCAATCAAAATATTAAGTTTCTTCATATTATAGTGAAGCAATGCTGTGAACATTTTTTTTATGGCTCTGGCACGGTTTGTGCATTAGCCAGCGTCAAGTATAAGATTTTTTATAATTCGCACTTGTAAATGTTGCCACCCTCGGCCTAGAACGTATTGCTACGTTCTAAAATCTAAACCTTCACAGTCTCCTTTCTTAGGTAGCATACTCATTGCTTGCCTTAGAAATTCGACCGTGCCCTCCATGTACTTTTAAGCACTCGCCCGGTACCGCACAACCCTCACAAAGGCCGAGAACAAATTTTAAATTAAATTAAAACTTGCCCTCGAACCGGGATTCGAACCCGGTACCCCTCACCTAGCTGCCACTTAATAAGACTGCTAGGCTATGAAAATTTAACATTTTAAATACATGTCTATTGAACGAAAAATGTTTTTACAGAGAGTAACTCTTTTTAAAAATTACGTAAAAAGACTGATGAGGAAAACTTAGTTCTTCTTTAGTAAAGAAACTATCTTGGACAGATTTCTCTTAAGTTTAAGAGTTAGCTTGTACGACTTCAGATCATGAGGGTTCAAAACATGAATGTCGGCGAAAATGCAAAAACATTTAATTGTTTAACGTTGGAAGTTATTTTAAGGGAGAAAGTGGTTTTTTGAATACAAAATTTTTGAAATAAAAAGCGAGACATTATATTTTTTTTAGATATTGATGAATGCTCAGCTAAGTGCGGTCCCTTACAAATATGCACCAACTTGCCTAGTGGATATACCTGCAGCTGTCCCCAAGGGCATAAACTCATCGGCGATCATGAATGCGCAGATGTCGATGAATGCGATCTAGGAGGAAGTTCGGTATGTTTTATAAATATGATTCTATCAATAAATTTGCTTACATCCAACACACAAATATACAGTATTTACAATATTCTTAAACTATTCGACTCATTGGTCTAGTGGTTAGTACCCCTGACTGCGAATCCATGGGTCCCGGGTTCGATCCCCGGCTGAGACGAACATCGATGTGATGAGCATTTGGTGTTGTGCTTGGGTGTTTAAATATGTATTTATATGTCTATCTATCTATAATATGTATGTATATCCGTTGCCCATAACACAAGCTTCACCAGCTTAGCATGGGACTAGTTCAATTGGTGTGAATTGTCTTAAAAAAAAAAACTATATAGTGATAAAAATAATTAAATATTGATGAATAGAAACTTAAAATAAACTTAAAAGGGTGGTCCCTGTGGCAGTGTACCTTTAATGCCAGCGTTGAACGAGGAAAGCATCAGCTCTGGGGTAACCGATACTATCTACTAACTACATATAATCTTTCAGTAGCATTCCAGGGCTCAAGTCTCTACTCCAAAGAGAACAAAATCAAAGTTGGAGGAAGGACTCTTACAAATGAGACTTATTATTTTCTGCTCTGCGGCCGCGCCATCTTTTGTACTTGCGCTCCTAAGAATTAAATTGCGTACATCGATTAGTTGCCGTCACCTTGAAATTGTGCATTCAATTTCATTTATTATCCTAGTGTAAAATTACTAAATAAAACACAAGAAAAATCGTTTCGAACAAGGTCTATTAGACGGATACGGGACGTATACTATACACATATACATATTAAGAGCACGTTTATAAAACATTTAATGTAAGCAAAATGATTGATGAAAGCAGAGTGATTAATTAATTGTTTTAATCCATATAATTTTTCAGCCTATATGTTCTCAAAATGCTGACTGTATCAACACTGTTGGTTCCTACAGATGTCAATGTCATAAAGGTTTTAAGGCGGCCCCTATTAATGATAAGGTAATTTCTTACTTAAGTCTTTATTCATATTTTAGTATTGCTGCATTGTCTATAGTGAAAAAGAACCTCACTAAGTGTACAAAAGAAAAACAAAGTACACATGTCAAAAGTGAAACTTCTTTGGCAAACTAATTAATTAGTCTTGTTCATATTTATACAAATCTAAAACTTTAGATTTCCGAAACTTAGAGGCAGGGATAAGGAAGAAATGTTAGGAATTTAATTGTCATTAAAATAATAAGTGTCGAAAATTAATACAAACATAATAAATTTAATTTTTTAAATTTATTTCTTCGCTAATAAAAACACGTGACATTTTAATTTACAATTCGTCATTTGAATTTTCAATAAATTATTTTGCATAAAATATAAAATACTAATACTAATATTATAATAAAAAATATAATTTATATTATTATATTATTTACAGGTGTGTGTAGACGTGGACGAATGTATGGAGGCCCCGTCTGGGTCCTTGTGTTCTCAACGATGCAATAACGTTTGGGGCGGGTACAGATGCTCTTGCCACAGAGGATATAGGCTAAATCCAGATAACAGGTTAAATTGAAGTGAAACTGATTTAGATAATAATTGTCGATTATTAATGTGGTAGGATTTTTAAATATTTTTTTAATTTCAGAACCTGTTCAGATATTGATGAATGTACGGAGTTCAAGTCTAAACACCTTTGCGTGGGGAAGTGTGTGAATGAGCCAGGAAGCTATCGCTGTTTCTGTCCATCTGGATATCGGCTGTCGGAGGATAAGAGGAGTTGTATAGGTAATGATTATGATGCGAATAATATCGCATATTGAAAATAGCTACTACTATTAAATAGTACTTTTATTTTATGTTGGTTATTTTTTCCTTTGTAAACGTTGTATCATATTTTTCAATGTGACAAACTTACCTACTTCCTTACTGTTTTCAAGTGCCATTTTAAAGCATAACATATTGCTATGTGTTAGTACCTAGGTATTATTAGTATATTTCTGTTTATTTTAGTTGGCAATTTAAGCTTTTTCTCCAGTTATAACTTGCATTAATTTTTTATCATGTATTTGTGATGTATATTTAGAATAACTCAATAAAATAACGCTACGGACTTTTCGATGTTTAAACACATTATTACAGACATAGACGAGTGCGAAACTGGTGTTAACATTTTAAATACATGTCTATTGAACGAAAAATGTTTTTACAGAGAGTAACTATTTTTAAAAATTACGTTAAAAGACTGATGAGAGAAACTTAGTTCTTCTTTAGTAAAAAACTATTTTGGACAGATTTCTCTCAAGTTTAAGAGTTAGCTTGTACGACTTCAGATCGTGAGGGTTCAAATCCTGGATGTCGCCGAAAATGCAAAATCATTTAATTGTTTAACGTTGGAAGTTATTTTAAGGGAGAAAGTGGTTTTTTGAATACAACATTTTTGAAATAAAAAGCGAGACATTATATTTTTTTTAGATATTGATGAATGCTCAACTGGCGAAGCTAAGTGCGGTCCCTTACAAATATGCACCAACTTGCCTGGTGGATATACCTGCAGCTGTCCCCAAGGGCATAAACTCATCGGCGATCATGAATGCGCAGATGTCGATGAATGCGATCTAGGAGGAAGTTCGGTATGTTTTATAAATATGATTCTATCAATAAATTTGATTACTTCCAACACAGAAATATACAGTATAAATTACAATATTGTTAACCTACATAGTAATAATAATAATTAAATATTGATTAAATCAAACTTAAAAGGTATGGTCCCTGGGGCTGTGACCCTTAATGATTATTAACGATACTATCTACCAGGCGCCAAGTAAAATCTTGTAGTAGCATTCCAGGGCTCAAGTCTCTATTCTAAAGGGAACAAAATAAAAGTTCGAGGAAGGACTCTTACAAATGAGACTTATTATTTTCTGCTCTGCGGCCGCGCCAGATTTTGTGCTGGCGCTCCTAAGAATTAAATTGCGTACATCGATTAGTTGCTTTCACCTTGAAATTGTGCGTTCAATTTCATTTCCTATCCTAGTGTAAAATTACTAAATTAAACACAAGAAAAATTGTGTCGAACAAGGTCCATTAGACGGATACATATACACATTAAGAGCATGTTTATAAAGCATTTAATGTAAGCAAAATGATTGATGAAAGCAGAGTGATTAATTAATTGTTTTAATCCATATAATTTTTCAGCCTATATGTTCTCAAAATGCTGACTGTATCAACACTGTTGGTTCCTACAGATGTCAATGTCATAAAGGTTTTAAGGCGGCCCCTATTAATGATAAGGTAATTTCTTACTTAAGTCTTTATTCATATTTTAGTATTGCTGCATTGTGTATAGTGAAAAGGAAACCTCACTAAGTTTGCAAAAAAAACAAAGTACACATGTCAGGCAAATTTGTTTGCCAAAGAAGTTTCACTTCTTTGGCAAACAAATTTTTAAGTCTTTTAACTTTTTCATATTTATACAAATCTAAAACTTTAGATTTCCGACATTAGAGGCAGGGATAAGGAAGAAATGTTAGGAATTTAATTGTCATTAAAATAATAAGTGTCGAAAATTAATATAAACACATAATAAATTTAATTTTTTAAATTTATTTCTTCGCTAATAAAAACACGTGACATTTTAATTTACAATTCGTCATTTGAATTTTGAATAAATTATTTTGCATAAAATATAAAATACTAATATTATAATAAAAAATATAATTTTTTATTATTAATATTATTTACAGGTGTGTGTAGACGTGGACGAATGTATGGAGGCCCCGTCTGGGTCCTTGTGTTCTCAACGATGCAATAACGTTTGGGGCGGGTACAGTTGCTCTTGTCACAGAGGATATAGGCTAAATCCAGATAACAGGTTTTTTTATATTAATCACGATGCTGATTTAGATAATTGTTGTTTATTATGGTAGGATTTTAAAATATATTTTTTTAATTTCAGAACCTGTTCAGATATTGATGAATGTACGGAGTTCAAGTCTAAACACCTTTGCGTGGGGAAGTGTGTGAATGAGCCAGGAAGCTATCGCTGTTTCTGTCCATCTGGATATCGGCTGTCGGAGGATAAGAGGAGTTGTATAGGTAATGATTATGATGCGAATAATATCGCATATTGAAAATAGCTACTACTATTAAATAGTACTTTTATTTTATGTTGGTTATTTTTTCCTTTGTAAACGTTGTATCATATTTTTCAATGTGACAAACTTACCTACTTCCTTACTGTTTTCAAGTGCCATTTTAAAGCATAACATATTGCTATGTGTTAGTACCTAGGTATTATTAGTATATTTCTGTTTATTTTAGTTGGCAATTTAAGCTTTTTCTCCAATTATAACTTGCATTTCTTTTTTATCATGTATTTGTGATGTATATTTAGAATAACTCAATAGAATAACCCTTCTGACTTGTCGATGTTTAAACACATTATTACAGATATAGACGAGTGCGAAACTGGTGTAGCACCCTGCGCAAGCGGCGGTCAATACGAAGGGGCATCGGACGTCTGTCTAAACACGCGTGGTGGTTATAGGTGCCATCGCATATCATGTCCTAATGGATACCGTCTGGAGAGTAGGCAGTAAGTATTATATATAAGGGACCGTTCATCTATTACGTCACGTAATTTGGAGATTCTCGACAAATAAATTTTTAATTTAAAAAAAACACTTAAAATTTTATTTAGAAACTAGTGGACCCGACAGACGTTGCCCTGCATGATATTTCAAGCGATTAGTAAAGCAAAGTATGAAAGTACCGACTGCAGCGCCATCTGGCGGGCTGATTTGTGAATCTAAACCATTCCCAGATCCCCTTGAACACACACAAAAAATTTCATCAACATCGGTCCAGTCGTTTGAGAGAAGTTCAGTGACATACACACTCACAGAAGAATTATATATATAAAGAAGATATTTTTTTTTCCAAGGACCTGCTATAGAGTATTTAAATATTTAAATCAAATCAATTCTCATTTATTCATGTAGGTAACACAATGTACACTTATGAACGTCAAAAAAAGAAATATACATTAAATGCTTCTAATTTTACATTTACTGCCAGTTCTCAAATCAAGTTCTTCAAGAGAAGAACTTCAATTTTTACTCTCCGCCAGTCTTTTTAATCGCCAAGTTTTTGTTTCACACAACGTTTGTAGAACTTCTGTTCTTTTGGAATACATCTTAGATTCCTGTGGGTTCCCTTAATAGTGTTTATAACTTTTTTTACATTTTCAGCCGCTGCACCAAGATTAAAACCTACTGCCCTCCTTGGGGTTGGGAGTGCGCGCATCAACCAAGCACATACTCATACAACTTCATTACGTTTGTCTCCAACCTCTACATACCCGAAACACAGGTACTTTTATTTTATATACCTTAGTGGTTATTTTGTGAGGTAACTTCCTAAACACTATTTCAGTTAGTAGTACATAGGAGGGAAGAACTAACAAACGAATGAAACGTGGAATGATGCCGCCTCATAACGCTAGACTCAAAATATTATTTGATATTGTAAACATGTTTTTTCTTTTTTATAGGTGGACATATTTACAATGCGTGGTCCGAACTGGGCTTACGCTAAAATGCGGTTCCAACTACGTCTTGTCAATGTCAACGCACCGCCATCTGTTAGTCAAAAGGCGGATATAAACTCGTTCTTGTAAGTGACACTTTTTCAATAATACTTATGGTTGGTCGGTGTCTGTAAATAAAGCGAGGGACAAGAGTTTAAAAGAGTACCTAGCGAGAGTTTTTTACGCCGGCTTTTTCTCTCGGCCTACAACCTCTGTCTTCTTTTCCGATGAGTAGGGATGCCTACAGATTCAAATTTAATGACGTGGAATAAGTGATACATGTATCTTATGTTCCATAATAAACATATTTTATTTTATTTTTATTTTACAAGATGCTCTCGCCACGATTGGATTGGCTGTAGTGTACAGTGTTGGTGTAGACGTTAAGTTTATTTATTTCCTAATCCTAACATAACTTATATATAACAAAAACAATTCTAATAACGATATAGGCATAGTGGAATACATAATATTGACAAAAAGGTTCAAATAGGAAAAAATGTATAAAAATTATTCAATACATTTAACTAAGTAATACCTAATTCAGCTGTGTTGTATGATGGTGTGTATGGGGGGGTATGCTCATGATGCAGGTGATTTAGCGCTATGGATATTATTAATACTCTTTAAGCAGATTCCGCGATAGCTTAAAGTCAAGGCTAAAAATTAGTCGTTGCTGGCTGCACAATTCAAAACTGAGTTTTTTATTCTCAGTAAGAACTAAGAATGTCTGATACAATATCTTGAGACAAAATCACTTTTGCAACAGAAAAATTCGAAGGCCAAATCTCTTTTAGTATAATGAGGCGTGCCTCACTACCACCAAAGGCTTTTGTATGCGAATGAACATTAGCTTACGCTTTGTCACGCAATCCACTTCCAACGGTAGCGATTTTGTCTAGCACCCAAGGAATGTTTACATAAATATCCTTTACATTAATATTGTTTTCTTTATTATAGATTAACCCAAACCGGAAATCAGGCGGTGATGTCCTTAGTTCGTTCCCTGGAAGGGCCACAGAGTATTGAGCTTGAGTTGTCTATGGAGCTCTACAATAAAGGGCAGTTTGGTGGGATCGCTGTAGCCAAGCTTTATATTTATGTATCAGAACACGAGTTTTAAAATTTCAAATTTAACGAGTGTCACAGATCAAAAACAGTTTCCGATTTTTATAAGGCTTTTGAGGATTTATCTAACTCAATATTAACGGACACCATTTATGGGAATATATTTTCTTTGATTTTTAAAGTGTTGTTCTAGAAATTTGTCACTTCAATAGTTCGGAATTCGATATTGCTTTGAGTAAAGGAACAAAATGTTTATGAACATTCTAATCAGTTTAATACAGTGGTGACAGAAATTAGATTTGCGTTTATCCAATTCCATTACCTGGATAACAGATAATCTTACTTAATACAAAATATTGTTTTAATTTTTTAATGTGTTGTCTCTGTGAAGTCATATTTTTTAGTTACTTTAAAATATTTTTGAGCTCAATACGCAAATGTATTTAACTGAACATTTTTAATGAACTTCACGATTTAGTGGGATCAGTATTGCTAAGTTTAAGATATTGTCAAAAAGTACTATTTGTATGTACGACTGTTAATTATTTATTAAGGTACATAAAGAGAACTTTACATTTTTCAAACTTTTTGTGTCTACCCCCAACATATTTTTTTAGGATTTTAGATTGACAGCTTTATAAATATGTAATAGTAACTCGGGTAAAACCGAGTACAAAAATAAAATGCATAGTAATCTCTAATAACTTTTTATTTTGAAACGAATCTATGAACGTGTTACAATAACTTAAATATATCCATTTCTTAACATATAAATCCAAAACAGTCCTTTTTATCACAGTCATTTGCTTGTACTTTACGTTCTGTTAGTCTTAAATTATTCTTACCTTAATACTTTAAAATATGTTCTATCAGATATGTGTTTGCTCGAACTACTAAAACTACTTAGAGAGAGACAAAAGATATGATATTTTCTATAGAAAAAATATAATTATTTGCATATTTGCAGCTGGGCCGAATTAAGATGAGACGGGGGGTTTCTCGGGTGAAACTACTTAATATTAAGTGTATTATAGCTATTTTTAAATGATAATTTAAAGAGAAGGTCCAGTTAAGGTTTCGCTTAAGATTCATAAAAGCACTGTGCGCATCTATTTTCATTTCGGATGTCATAATAAACAGTATGCGATGACTTTTAAATCTTCAAAGAAATGTTATATTTATTGTATGTCGGATCAAATTGTTGTACTTAACACTTCTAAGTGTTTTCCTTTCAATCTAACATTATAACTTAGCCAAATCTATGACCGTTTGATTGCTGAGAGTGCGTATACATATATATTGTATACTAAACCCCGTTAGAACGTTAACCATAAAAGTTAAATCTAGTTTCATAAACCTGTCAAACCATTTTTGTATATAAAGTTTGATATATTTGACAGTTGACACATGAGATTGTGTCTTGATATATCAATTAGAATTTGTTTTATAAGAGGAGGCAAATAGGCTGGAGGCCCATCCGATGTTAAGTGATACCGCCACCGACAGAAGGCTCGCGAGTGCGCTCCCGGCTTTTTAAAAATTGGTACGTTCTTTTCTTGAAGGACCCTAAGTTGAATTGATTCGGAAATACTTCAGGTGGTCAGCTGGTTTCCACATTGACGCGGCAAGTGCCTTAAAAACGCTCAGTTGTAGAACAAGCTGATGCGGGTGGAATTTCGCATTCAGCCTCGACGATGATGAAACTCAGCTGCAGCCCCACATCTATACGCAACGCCAAGGATCATGACACTAATTGCTTAATGATATCTATTTGTGTGGATCAACGATATTGAGAACAGTGAGGCAGCCATCTTGTGAGGCTATGGCGACAGCTTTTCCTGCGTGTGCGCTTGCGATTCCAGTCACTTCAGCGGGCGCACGATATTCGGCTATAGCTCGACCGTCTAGTGTCCTATGTTAAAAAATATATTAATTTAGATTAGATATATCTGTCTAGGATTACCGGGAAATGTTATGATCGAGTCAATTGACCATTGATTTTTGTATTACTTTGTGATTTCTCTATTACTTTTATGAGTCATGATTTAATTTTATTTGTTTTCTTAATTTAATTGTTTCATAGTTTGGAATCATTACTTAATATATAAATGTACGAATATTGTTACGAACAATCAGAGCAGAGCAAATGCCTAGAGCGGCTTGTGGCGCTATTTTGACTCTTGATCGTGTTAACAGTGAACGCTCTGCTCAGTTCTGATTGAGAGTCAATAGACTATTGTAGTGATGAGAAGTTGGACCGAGTTCAGAAGAAAATCATAGTCTTATCTTGCTTAAAGTTAATTTTTTTTTTTTCATTTATAAAAATTAAATTGTGATAATTACGGTTTTAATTAGTTAATAAAGTACTATTAAAATATTTAAAAAAATACGAAATCAACTTTAATATAAATAAAAGTCTTGTGAAAACATACCTGAAGACACGTAACGTCTTCCTTCCACTATGATAATAAAACACATATTCATCAGTGGAGCTGAACATTGTGATGATGGAGAAGACACCTTCGGCTGCTCTGGAGATCAGCTGCTGGGTTGAGGTTCCACGTTTCAACTCAATAAGGTCTAAACCCCCCCGGGAAGGTGCACAAAGACCGGTCTTTCCGTCTTTCGTGCAGGCGCCATTCCAACGAGGAACAAATCTTGAATATAAATGCGTGTTTAAGCTATTATAAAATTATCAATCTTTTACTAATACAGTGCCACATTGGAACTGATTAAATCGTTATGAATATGGAGAATGTATTTGGTTAAAAAAATTATCGGTCGGTGGATTTTTGCAGTACAAAAATATAATAAAATAATCACATCGCAATAAATAAGTTCTACCCAATCCTAATTAAATTTTAAATAATAATTTTATATTATGCAAGCAATGTATAAAACTTCTTTAAATGTATACTTAAATTACAAGATAAATCAAAAAAATATTGATGCACTATCCCATTGCAAAAAAATTAAGTGCAAATGTGCGGGCTCGCTTGTACAATGACAGATGTACAAACAGAGAAAAGAAGAAAGGTGGGCTGACGAGTTTAAAGAAGTTGTTGGGGAAGATTGGGATAAAAATTATCAAGATAGAGAGAGAGAGAGAGAGAGAGAGATGAAGCCAGTTGGAGTATATACGCTATAAGAGGTCCTTGAATTTTTTTTAATTATTTTTGTATAAAATTTTAAGCGTGATTCTTTTGTAAATATGGATGAATGTTTCAAGGAATAAATATGCCTTTATTTAAATTATTAAATAATTATTATTAAATAAAATTTCAAGAATGATGTACACTGTAGGTATATACTGGACATATAAAACAAAGAACAGACCTGACATGTCTCTTAGTCTTAATATCCAGAATCCCTGCTTTGTCATTTCCAACCACTCCCACCCAGTGTGGTTTATGTGGTAATGCCACAACCGATTGCATGTCTTTGATTCCACTGTTTTTTATTGGAATTCTAGAATTTGAATTTACATATGAATGTATTTTTAAGGGCCATTTAAACATGAACGACATAGTTTACAAAAAAAATATTTTGGTCCTCCGAGCCGGATCAAAAATCAACATTATCGTATTGCATATTACAGTTCATAATAGACCAGAGTTGGCCCATTCACGCGGGTGTCTCGAGTCACAATCTCATGTTGAGTACTGTCAAATGCTTTTTTGTCAGCATAACAGGTCCTGAAAGAAGGTTTACAGTCTAGAATCAATGACCCTAATCGATTTACCTATGCAGCCTGGCTCCGGTCCTGGCGTGAAATACATGGAGACATTCCCTTAAAGTCTTATCCAATCCTGGTGCAACTATGTGATGTTCATCCACTGATACCACAGCTGTCTTATACCCAGTCCCGCGTAATTCATAATCGACTGAATAGATCTTTTCTCCATCTAAATAAAATAATAATAATCAGAATATTATAAGTACGGACTTTGTAACCAAAATACCATGTGTTTGAGTCACCGACGGATGATCACCTACTTGCGTAGGAAAATCAAAATGATGAAGACAGAATGAGGCCCAGACCTTGAGGTTGTAGCTCCACAGGTTCTTTTTCATCTGCCTCAAGGAGTCCACCGAGCCAAGGTTTTATAAAAGTTATACAGAACACTTACCAGGTATAGTTCTAGCTACAATAAGCGCAGAAGCAACATTGTCGACATTATCCGCTGGAATCCGCATTGAAATGGTCACTAACTTGGTGCCATCTTCTAGAAGCAACAGCTGCTTCACAACCTTCTGTTCTTCTTTAAATACTACCTGTTATCGAGAATTATGAATGAAATAAAAAATCTTAAATATGTTTATAAATACAAACATAGTGAATGGAGCAAAAATGAAGATTTTTTGAAAACTCCTTATCATCGGGGTTTGATGTTGAACACGGGTAGCACTGGATAGATTGCGACGGCGAAGTGTACTTGAGGAGGCTAAGGCCCACAAGGGATGTATAGCCATGGATGATGATGATGATGAAGAAAAATCATATAAAAAAACGTATTGGTCGCGATATATATGACAAAAAAAAAGAAAAAATGTCAATATGTTTGAAAATACATCATAATGAATACAGGGATATAGAATATTTCTTGTTTAAAACAGAAAATACATATGTATTTGTAAAAGATAGACAAATACCTGTTGATCAGAGAGATCCCATATAACAACGTTCCCAGATTCAGCAGTAACTACAGTTTCACCATTCGGGGTTATAATTGCATGGGTCACAATAGCGCCTAAAGGGGCTTCAGCAAGTTGGGCTAAAAGCCTCCCAGACCCCGTGTCCCAAAGACCCCAGCAACTACGAGTTACTGTTACAGCTAACTGCTTGTCGCGGGCAAGGCTAGAAAATACAAAAGATTTTATCTATATATTAAATACAATTGACTCTCGATAATTTTAAACACAAGGAGCCATATTTCAAATTTCAAATTACCAAGTGTTAATGTAATTTAAACCAGGAGGAAAATCATGATCAGAATCCGTAATTTTTGTTACAAATTTAATTCACAAATTCTTATTTCAAAAAGAAGTCCGTAATCTACTTTTGACAGATTGTCAGTCTATCATTGTCCAAAGAATTAAAAAAAAAGAAACAATTGACAGGTCACATTACACATTCGACACTAAAGCTGGTAGGCAAGTTAAGGTTGAAGCTTCACATTGTTATAAATGTCACACGATTGTGAAAATCAATTAACTTGTCAACATTTTCACTCACCTCACAGAATCAATAGGCAGTTCTTGTCTGTCAATCTTATGAACCTGCTCAAATATATTATCTATGTTCCATATCTTCACCGTCCTGTCTATGGACGATGTAATCACGTTATTCCAAGTACCGACAGTTAATGGCTCCAGTTGAACTATTCTCCCAAAATGCGCGTCTAAGACTTTTATCAAGTTTGTCGTTTCTAGACTCCAGACGTAGAGGTTTTTTCTAGAAGTTTTAACAAACTTATTAGGTGGCTTTACTACTTTTATTAAAGACTTCAGTTTCTTAGGTCTTATGGGACATTTCGTATACCACATCGTATATCTTTATATATAAACTAGCCGTTTCGCGCCCGCTTTGCTGGACGAATTAAAATAAATTTTATGTTTCATTATTTTATTTTTTTTCATATTTTTATTATTCTTCTTTTTAACTTCCCGCTAAGAAAATTGAAATATTTCGAAAATCGAGTTTTTAACAGATGTTGACGTTTAGAGGTTCTAGGAAGCCTCCCCGAATGTTTCCGCGGTGAAGTCCGTATGGATAAATTTTCATAAAAGTAAAACAGCAATAAAAAATGAAGGAACGTTGGAATTTAATAAATAATAAATAAAATATCGCATCGAATGGTGGTAGTTTCATGTCGATACGATCAGTGGTTTAGGCGTGATTGAGCCTCAAACGAAGACCATTTTCATTATATAAAGATCACCTGTAGGTATATGTATTTGTAATTAAACTCGGAAACGTATGACTTATTTCATGAAATGTTTTGTGTTGTCGGGTCCGCTATTTACATTAAAAAATAGTGCGTCGTCGAAATTTGAACACGCGACCTCAGGGTTAAGACGCAATAAGTTTATTGTAAAGGAGAACCGTGACACTGAACATAAGACATTTGACATAAGAAAATGTGTACATATATAATAAATTAATAATTTTCTTCCAAATTAAATACAATACTACATTGTTAATAATTGCTTAGATCCTGAGTTTGCTAAGTTTAAATTATTATGAAAAAATATATAATACAAATGTACGCAACCCGGCTCGAAGGACCAAAATACTAATAACTCCGACAATTTAGGTAATCGCCACGTTTTTAAATCAAAAAGTCGGAGCAAATTTTACAGCTGTGGCTCGTACAATACAAATACATTATTTTATGTAAGCACCAGAATCATTATTCTTTTATTGTATATTTATTTACTTGTACAAACAGAAAGTCAACTTTAAAGACACCCTACTTGTATTATCTACCCCCGATACGTCTTGGCAACGGCCTACTAACGCACTTTGTACCTAACCGACTATATTTATAAATCAATTATTATGTTTTTTTTAGTATCATTGATTCCTTTATAATTTTTTATTAAAGACGGAAAAATTAAGAACAATTTGTATCATGCTCTTACCTCACTCCTGCGACAGCGTATTTATAGTTTTTACTAATCATAAACGAGTTTGACTGCGTCATTTTCGTGGATATATTTCTGATTGTATGGGGCAGTTCTAAAACGATTCCTTCTAAACGTAGATCTTTTACGGGCTCATCTTGTTTTTCTGCCTCCTAAAACAGTTACAACTGTTAACTCAGAATTTACTTTGTCATTATTTCAACAGCTATGAATATTTTTTTATAATTTTTTGTGTACCAGAAACACTGTCATAGTAATTCGTAATTTTTTAATGGAAGATTCAAAGAAAAGCTATAGGGTACAACCCTATTTGGAGATAGCATGGTCTTTATTTAAGACAAGTAGGTGATAATATATATTTCCGTCGATATATTATGTAAGACAAATGTTGAAACGCACATACGTACCTACTCATACACAAACGTACATTCGAAGATTTAAACTCTTCAATACTTCGGTGGAAAATCGTACGTGGTTTACAAGGAATTTGTGGATAAAGATATTTATATATATAAATATATAGATATAAATATTGATCTTTGGACTTACTTCTTCGTTCTCTTCTTTTTCCTCGTCTTTAGCTTTGTCCGTCTCGTGGTTTACCCTCGGTATGTAATTATTGAAGTCCCATACAACGAAACTGTATGTTGTAGTTGCTAAAAAATACATATTATACAAATGAAAAAAAAAAAAAGTTTATACATTTTATGCCGAAACAAAATTATGACCAATTTTGGTATACATATACTGAAAACATAAAAAATAAAAAAATTACGGTCTACCCTAGTAAAATATATTATATATATATTGATGTATCTGCGCGTACGTATACATAGAAAGGAGTATGCGTGACTATATATTTAATATTTTATTTGTTTAATTAAGATAATGAAAAATACGTCAACGTTATATGGAATACGAAGTAGTATTTACCAAGAAGCATTCTATCCTTTTTTCCCCTCTTCAGTTGCAGCATGGCTTCCGCAGTGTCAGTTTCCTGATGATGCAATTCCTCTATCTTCATCCATTTCGACTGCTCTTCGTCTAATTCGTAAGCGGATATCTGCAGCAAAGTTTAAAAGAAAGATTGAATTAATACAAGTTTAACATAGGTTTATTTTTAACTGAAAATATATAACTATCCTCAAATTTTGCAAGTACCAAAGTAGTAAAAAAATTGAATATAAATAAATAAAAGACCCAGAAAAATTACGGTGTAGGGCTGTAGGCACAGACGGCCTGACACGTTAGGTACGTGTCAGGCAACGTAAAAGTTTTCTGTATTATTTAATATTTGTTTCAAGTTATAATTACTATTGGAACTAGGGGCTTATCATATTGATTATGATGATCCGGATGGATGATCCAAGCACGTATGCTAAATTTCGTCGGTGAAATAACCATTTTTATAGTCGGTTAAATTTACAAAAAAATCTAAAAACCAAGAATAAAGATTAGAAAGGGACTAAATTCACCTGATAACCCCTCCCCGGATCGCTGCTATATACCCTCGCCCAGGTTTTGTCCAAACTGACAGCTCCCCGGCAGCGCAGTGGTTGCATCCATTTCCCGGCTTTACAGAAGTGAACTAGAAGCCTATCGTCATCCAAATCCCCACTCCACATTAGGAGCACCAGGTTTTCCAAGTCACGAAAGTCCATGGCTGCAAAGAATTAAAATTATATGAAGATAAACACAAAACATTATATTCAATACACAAAATATACACATTTAACGGAACGTAAAAAAATAATAAAAAAAATCAAAAGTACAGGTTTACTAAATATTTTTCATGACAAAGAAAACATAGGTCTAATTATAAATTGTGTATTTATTTATTGATGGTTTTTAAATGAATTCAAATCATGGATATACAAAATTTTTAATTTATAATCTCTAGTACAGATACCGGCAAACATCTTGAAGAATTAATGTCTTTGCTTGCGCAGAAGCGATTTTTAGGTATCACTGGGGGGGGGGGGGGGGGGGAGATGGTGCGCGGCGGACGTTTTTGTCCCGCGATGCGCAAACTTTCCCCCCACTCCCTTGTTTAATTCTCAAGAAGATTGCCGGTATCTGTACAAATGGTGAGTCGATGTGTCTGATCACCTACTAGCTTATTACAAAAACAAGGCATTCAAAATTGTTTTTTATATAGTAACTATAATTATATGTGTATATGTGTATGCCCTTTTAAATTAATAAAAATTACTTGGACCCATGTCTTCCGTAACTTATTTGGTAATAAATACGTGTATTGTGCGAATGTATGTATGTGTGTGTTGGTGCTTGTATGAGTGGGATTCTGTGGGTGTGTGTTATGGGTGTGTGTGTTTACGTTTGTGCGTGTGTGTAATATTATTTAATAACAGACATTAAATGAGTATAATAAAAGCAAAGCTCCAAAATTTTTAAACCTTACTCACACAATATTTCCCAAGACATTTCGTCGTATGGCTCAGTGGTTGGAGCCGAGATTGTCTGCTCGTGTTCACCCCTCGTATTGTATTGGACCCAGGATTGGGGTCCGTATATTATCATGTGATGGTTTAGTACGAAAACACCGCGTACGGTTTCGCCTGAAATATATTATTTATTTTCGATATAAAAAAGGAGTGCTAGACAAACCACATATTAATACTATTATTAATTATATATATTTTTTAATAGGCGTAGGTAGAACAAAATAAATGAATTTGTTGAGCCAATAAAAAAAAAAAAAAAAAAAAAAAAAAAAAAAAAAAAAAAAAAAAATACAGCAGAGCTGGTGGTTTCTCAACGAATAAGTATCGCAATACAGCATGGAAATCCTGCCAGCGTCAAAGGTACATTGCCTCAGGGACAGAACTTTTTAAATTTGTTTTAATGTCCTATTATCCAATTTTAATTATTATAATTACTATGTAGGATATTGGAAATACTATATATTTGTTAAAATTATTAAAATAAAAAATAAAAAATTTTTTTTAATTTTAATTGCGTACTTCAATTTAAAAAAAACTCTTATAAAATGAATTACCTTCATCCAAAGGATTTTCGATTGTTATATATTCGCTTGTCAGCATGTTTAATAATATTGACTGTAACAAATAAATTAATTTAAATAGTGTGCTCAGGAACTGGTATTGAGTGTCTATGGGCGGTAGTATTACTTAGCAACAGGTGAGCCTCGTGCCTATACCCCCTACTCTGTAAAAAAACCCGTAACAAACAAAAAAAGTAATAAAAAACTGTAACAAATAAACCGTTTTAATCAATAAACTGTAAAAAAAACCGTATAAGAGGTTCGATTTAGTAGTTTCGATGTTAGCTTTGACACAGAACATTTTTATAAGGAATAAAATAATTTTTAGAAATACATAAAGAATAAGTTAGTCTCCGTACCGTTTTAATTAAAGCACTCTTTCATTTTTTATCATGCAATACAAATTAACTGGTTTATTCATAAGGGGGACTCAGTATGGTCCAACTTACGACAGAATTGTTAGTAGATGCAGCAGCCCATTTGTTATCAGATGACAACTCCAAGTTCTGCATAATTCCTTCCAACTGAGGACACAGGTCCCTGGCCAGGTCTGACGTCGAGAGGTCCCAGGAGATCACCCTACTCGAGATTGACACCACATAACGTTTGTCCGAGCTCAATCGGAACGCGAACACTGCGAATTGGTGACCTTCGAGGGAGTACTGAAAAAGGCCATCGACTCAGTGTTAGGGTTGCCTGGAAGAAATCGCTTAGTAGCGATAAGTACCACTAGTAGTTTTTGAATAAATGTCTATATTTTATATTTACAATAATTTATATGGGGAAAAAAAACATTAGACTATATTATTCCAAATCGATTAAACTCGTTACCAGCTACACTATTTACTAATATAACAAGAAACAATATTAAATTTAAATTAAAAAATTACTTTATAAATCAAACAATTGCAAATTATGCATAACAAAAATAAGACATCGTCATTTAATTCATATTCGAATATTGGAACACATCCTGTATTCGAATGAGAATTCTCGTCAAGAACAGGTTTCTTGCATCGGCTAACTGAGGAGCGACAATGTTTCAATTAGTTAATACGTTGTTCGTGCAATTTTGATGGTTTAATCGTAAAAATGTTATATTGTATAGTATGTCACTGGCCTAA
Source organism: Pieris napi (assembly GCF_905475465.1). Lineage (NCBI taxonomy): Eukaryota > Metazoa > Arthropoda > Insecta > Lepidoptera > Pieridae > Pieris > Pieris napi. The sequence continues at coordinate 1,912,495 of NC_062252.1, forward strand.
GTATGTAATAAGTTAATTATTTAAATATGTTCGACGACCGATGGTGGACAGAAAAACTGTGTTCAGTTTGTGTTTCCACCACACCAACTTCTTTCTATTTAAGATCCTGTATATAATAAATAAATAAATAAAAAATAAAATAAATTTATTGTGCAAGAAAGTTATAAAATAGTAAATGTTCAGAAACTAAACTTAACGCTAAATAAGAGTCCCGTATGTCAAAAAGTCACGTTTTAAATCAGAAAAGCTGTCATAAAAAAGATTTTTAATACAGTTGCTCAAAAATTGGAGTATTGCAGGGACATATAGCGTTTGGGATGTGGGCTATTACACACTCGTGCTTTTTCTTTACATTTTTTGAACTCGTGCGTTCTCTTTCCCAACTGTCAAAATAATGTATATTAAAAAGACAAAAACCAACCACGAAGTTTTTACTAAAAAAAATCATAGAAGTTTTTATGATTCATGCAAATATTTCTAAAAAGAAGCTACTAATTTGTTTCAAGATCAGATTTAATCATTAGATTCAATGAGTTAGGTAGGTTTTATTTCATTTTATCTCATTAAATTTCATTTTTATTTCATATCAATAAAAAAAATCTACTGAAGACTTGGCTGTGTGAGCATAGTTCTTCTCTTTGCCTACCCAGAATGGGTGAAGAAAAAAAAATCTCTGCTTATACAGTAGAACCTCGATAACGTAAACCTCGGTAACATAAAAACCTCTGTTACTTCAAAAAATACTATGTTCCCTTCCCATCAGAGCCCAAAACCTCTATAACTTAAAATACGCAACCTCTATAACTTAAATAAATAATCTCTGTATAGGCCCTCAGTAACTAAAAGAAATGTTTCCACAACCTCTATAACATAAAATTGTTTGTGAATGAGTCATTTTGAAAGAGTGTCAAAACAAATGGTTTCGGTATTATATTATATTGCTTGCACGTGTTTACTAATGTATTGTTAACGTAAACAATACATTACCTATTGTTTGCTTTATCTAAATTCTTCAAAGCTTTGCGGCGGTTAGCTTTGTGACAACGACTTACTTGCATCATAAGTTAATGTGTTAATGTATTCTCCTCTCTATTTGTCATTGAAAATCAAATCGATTTAGAAACAGTGAATTTTTTAAAACAAAAGAAAATCACAGATTTTTTTAAGTAGACTAAACCTTTAGTTGTTGTTTTATTTTTATGTAATGTAAGTAATGTGAATAAATATGATTACATATTTAATTTTCCATCCTTCTGATGCATTCAAGTTAAAATGGGAGCAAGGGTACATAGAAACATGTACATACCTCTATATCTATATAGGTTCTATGTTAGGTAAAGGTTATTACCTAACATAGAACCTTGATAACTTAAAACCTCTATAACATAAAATATTTTGTGTTTCCCTTGGACTTTATCTTATCGAGGTTCTACTGTATTCTTTTACAGTTGGCGCCATTTTCCAAAAATGTTCTTTGCGAGTTTAGTTGTTTGTTATATTATTATATTAAATATACATCAACAATCATACGAAATTAATAATAGTTTGTCTCAAACAGTAAATATGCAACTTAAAACTTCTCCAGTTAGTATAAAAAATAAATGATTAGTTCAGTTTATTTTTCTCTTGTCTTACTTTTAAAGGTCCTCCAGGTGTATGCAAGCAATGATGCGATGGCAACAATGCACAGTGGTTTTTCCCCTTATCATGACACTGCTTGAGCAGGGAAGACACAGCTGGATTTTGAGCAGCCTCCGGCAATAGTCGTCCAACTAATTGTGGTGCTAACATATCGGGATATGTTCCTAATATGGCACCGCCGAGGCGCAATGCGTCAGCGACCAGCATTAGCTCTCTGAAATAATTACAAATAATTATTGAAGATTGCTTCTATTTAAGTTTTGATTGATTGATTTGAAAAAAACACAATTTATTTCTTTGTTTTTTATAAAAAAAAACTTTTTAATTTATTATAATAATTAAAAAAAAAAGTTTTTTCTTATTTTAAAAATATTTTAATTTATTAAAAGCACAGTGTTTTCTTTATTAAAAATATTTTTGCCAAGGGCCATTACAAGAGAAAGTCGTCTCAACCCTAGGACGCGCGTTCAATCATTGCTGCACCAATCACTTTCTATTTGCATTTAAGTTGCTAAGCGACTGATATCATCATGAGAAATTTTGACATGTGTCAGGCACAAAAGGCTGACCACCTTCTATATTTTTTAACAATATCAGGATTGAGTCCTAGATGTTATAGCGCCACTTTTTTTACAAATACAATTTGTCAACACCAAAAACCACCAGCTGCCCACGGAATTATTTCCGAACCAATTCGACATAGGATCGAAAAGAGCGTACCAATTCTTAAAAGGCCTACGCACTCGCGAGTCTTCTGTGAATGTCCATGGGCGGTATCACTTCAGGTGAGGCCTCCTGCCTGTTTTGCCCCTGGTCTATAAAAATAATCAAATCATTATGTAGTTTTAAGAATACCTGACTGCATCCTTATTAACATGTAGTTTAGCATCCTCGAAGTCAGCCAACACGGCCTGAAGAGGGCAGCAGTTGAGTTTCGCGTGTAACCACTCGTAGTTAAACAGAACTTCGGCGTACAAGTCCGTGAAGCGTTTAGACCTAACCAGGTGGAACGGCAGCTCACCGAACTAGAAATAACCAAAGATAAACTTTTATTTCCAGAATTACTGAACTTCAAGATTAAAATTATATATAATAATATAATTAAATTTGGAATCTGTTTGATCGAAGTATAATATATGTAATATGTAAGAATACATAATTAAGAAGAGTAACTAAGGTAGCAGATGTCACCATCACAATTAATAAACTAAATCTGAAACTTGTATTTGAATATAAAGTATATGATATAAATAGTCTTTATTTATTTATTTCTAATAAAATTCGCGTATCACAATGTTCGTTCCCATACTCCTCCGAAACGGCTTGACCGATTCATATGATTTTTTTTATGGATAATCAGTAAGTCTCATCTATAGCTATCTATCTTTCAAACCCCTAAGATTTTTTTTTGTTTTTTTTATGATACAACATCCAAAAATACATACAACCCCTAATTTTCACCCCTCTACGATCAACCCCTATTTTTATTATTGTAGATAGTTATTTTTATTCTAGATAGTTCTTTTTATGGAACTAAAAATATTTTTCCTATGAATGGCAACATGGTAAAACCAACGTTTGCCGGGTCAGCTAGTCATTCATAATATCAATGTCAATTTAGCAATAACAGTTGAGTTCTCTTTTTGTTGTTTATGAAATCGTATTGTGATATCTAAGAATATGTAAGTAAGTAAAGAAAAGGCTACCTTCCTCAAATTGTATCTCTTGCTGGAGCCATCAGCGGAAGTGAAGACTAAAGGTTGAAGCGGCACTTTCCGATCTGCTACTCCCTCTTTGTCAGCCAAGTTGAATCTGTGTCTTTGTATTTCTGTGTACTTAAAAGGCTTGGGTGTACCTCCACCCCAGATACCTGTCAAATTATAGATTTTCTGTGAATTTTATCCCATCAAAATATATAATAATATACCATAATAACCATATACCATAATATACCATATTGTGCTGCAGAAGCGGGCTGTTCGGGGTATTTGTTGTGTTTCTCCGAGGGAGTCGGTACGGAATAAGTTTAAGGAATTAAATATTATGACACTATCTGGTCAATATATTCTTGAAGCCTTGTTGTATGTCCAAAAAAATATAAACGATTTTAAAACAAATGGTGACTTTCACCAGTATAATACGCGAAATAGAACTAATTTGAGTGTACGACCAACCAGGCTCCAAAAGATAAATCACTCCTTATATGGAAATTGTATTCGTTTTTACAACAAACTCCCAAGCGCAATTAGAGAATTATCACTAAATAAATTCAAAGTCCTCGTTAAACGAAAATTAATCAACAAAGCTTTTTATAAATTTGAGGACTACTTAAATGATCCTAATCCTTGGGATTGAATTGCTCCAGTTCAAACAATTTGTATGACAATACTTGGCGATTAAAAAGAGTGGCGGAAAGTTTCTTGCCAGTTCTTCTTACCCGCTCTACGCCCTTGACTTGCGAACTGGTAGTAAATGTAAATTTACGATTAATTTAACTTGACTATTCAAAAGTGTACTTGGTTACCTACTTGAATAAAGATATTTTGAGTTTGAAAAGAAGAAGAAGTTCTATAGATGAACTATCAAAATATTATGTTAAAACAAATGATAAATAACAATTTAGTTGCAGACAAAAAAATCAAGTTTTAAATAGGAATATGGTAACTTATCTAAAAACAAAATTCAGAAAAGTTAACAAAAAATTATTTTAGATTTAAGTCGAAAAATTATATATTACCGAACACGATATTCCACAAATTATTTTAATTATCTGTATGTACAAAACTGGGGAAAAGGAAAAAGAGGACGCCTCTTGCACGGTGGGCTGACGAGCTAAGATAAAGAGAGATGGAGCCAGTCGGAGAAAGCCTATACTCCTTAATAGGTCCTTGAAAAAAAAATAGTTATATTTGTATAACATTAGAAGTGTATATTTTGTAAATAGTATTGATTCAAATTTAAATGAGGTGTAATTATTATTTTGTACTGATCTTACTCATCTCTTTAGACATGACATGCTCAACAGAGCTAAAAAGAGTAATTGCAGACGAGTGGGAACGTATTCCTCACAACGATCGAAACCCTAAATTCTTATGATAAAGACTTGCAACTATTTCCAGTTGCTTTTTAGCAACGCAGCATTTTAAGTTTATAAAGAAGCATCTCTTTAGCTACATTGAATATAGGAAAAAAAAGCGTTGATGCTGATGGTGCCATGGTTACTGCGATGCTGAGGATTTCACGACACTAATTACTTACAAAATTACTTTCGCATATATCGAAGCTACTTTCGTGATACTGATTTCCCATGCATGCCACTAATTCTGGCTTTATTGTTTGGCCGTGACAGTAGTTTTAAAGACTTAATCAAAAATTAATAAAAACATTGTCAGAATTCATTCACACGTATCAATTTACGCCAAACAATTAAATTTCATTTAATTAACTAAAATCTACCTTAGAACGTAAATTCCGTAGGTACCTGTACTGATCATTGATATGAATATGTATCACGATTACCTAAGTAATAATCAGCAATCATAGAATGGAAGTACATAGCCATATTCATGTTCTTGAAATATCTCTCACGGGCTGTGTCTCTGAACTGACGATGGTACCAGTTCATCACCGATACTCCATCTGCTTCTCTCTCCGAGAGGTAGTTTGGAAGGTCGTTGCGGATTCTGGAAAAACATATTTCGGGTAAGAGAAGCTTTTCTCATGATTTAAGGATACTAAAACTGTTATATATCTATTGACTATAAAGTTTAAGTGTTTCTTCCACTTCTCTTTCCTCTTCCCCCCGGATCGCCATAAGGTGTAGACGTGCTGAGTGCTTTATTTTTATTTGTATTTTAATTTTAATAAATTCAAATCGAAAAATAAATATAACTGTCTACTAGGAGAACATAAACAAAGTGAAGTGTAGTCAAGCAACCATCTAATTACTACGTGCGCTCCTGGTACTGCGCCCGATCACCCCACTATCGAAGGTATTGATCCCACTCAATATTAATCTTATCGAATCCCCTAAAGCTGTGAATTTACGCCACGCCCACATCCCTACCAGCGTCACACTCGTGCCCCGCTTACCACCACTACCTGCGTCCTGCGCCCGCGCTGATTGCAACAGGTGACTGTGGCCACGCCCACTAATTATCTATTGGCCTATTTACCTTGAGCCATCGGGAACTTCTTATCGGACATTCCATTGATTAGTGCATTCACATTTTTTGCAAACATCTGCTTGTACTATCGAATAGACAACTGTTAAACTCATTATAATAAAGGATGAATCCTATTGGAGATAAGTCACTATCTGAATCTGCCATTGATCAAATTGGTATGGAAATGGAACAAATCACTCCTCCCAACTATGTGGCCTTGAGAAACAAGAGAAGAAGAGAAGATGATACGAATGTGGACCGATTTGACGTTTTTAGAGAAGAGATAAAAACACTCATTTTAACAATGTTTAAATCGCAAGAAAGTGGCTCCAAAAAGCTTGAATCCACTCTTACCGAAATAAGTAAGACAAACACAAATATCCAGACAACTATGTCCTTCCTCGCTGAACAGAATGTAGAACTTAAAAAGAAGTTAGAACTTCTCGAAATAGAAAGGAAAAAGGACAAGGAACATATTTCTATTTTGGAGGGACAGCTAGAAGACTTAAAAAGAGATAGATTGAAGAATAACATTGAAATAAAAAATGCACCCAAGGCTGATAAGGAAACAAAAGAAGACCTTATAATTATGACCTTAGAGTTGGCTAAATCAGTCAACTGTCAGTTGAGTGAAAAAGACATTAATGATATTTACAGGATAAGATTTAAGAGGGAGGGAAATGCTAGTTCCCCTATAATAGTTGAATTAAGCACTACCTTATTAAAAATGAAGTTTCTACAGGCCTGTAAAACATACAACTTGAAGAACAAGGATAAATTACGAGCTAAACACCTAGGATTAAAATCACAAGGTCAAGAAAATATCCCTGTCTACGTAGCAGAACAGCTGACCGCCTCCAGGGCTCGGCTGTACTTCCTTGCTAGAGATCTAATGAGATCAAAATCTTATAAGTTTTGCTGGACTTCCTATGGCCGTGTCTACGTCAGAAAATCTGAAAATTCACCCATTATCACTATAAATAATGAAGCAATCGTCCAAAAACTACTAGGAGAGCAATGACTAGACTTAATTCTTGAACCTTGTTATCTCTCTCTGTCTTTGCTTGCTCGGCCCATTTTATATTTTTGTTTTACCATATTATGTTATTTCATACTAGTTTTACATATTGCCCCAATAGCACCCAAACCACATCTTTTTAACTACATAGTAAAATATCTTATGTTATTCTTTTATCAAATTTTGTTCCCGATTGTACACACATTACTCATTACTACTACCAAGACACATAAATACTTTATTAACAAAGGCTTGGATTCGGCCCTACACTACTACACACACACCTTCTCCAAACATATTCACACATTATCAGTACGCGATACTTTCATAATAAGTAGACTATTTAACACACTTCATAACCAACAAGCTAATAAAATGAATGGTTTATTTAAAATTCCATCCAATTATGGATAACGTAATCTCATTGATAACAGAAATTGACAATAGTGAGGTGGCTAATTCTAGCTTATGTGATGTTCATGACATATGTAACCAATCCCCTAAATTTCATAAAAATGATTTAAAAATAATTTCTCAGAATATTGTGTCGGTATACAGCAAGTTAGATGATTTCCAACTCACCCTTGCCCAGCTTAATTTTGAAGCAGATTTGATAATTTTAACTGAATGTAGAATAGATAGTGATAAACCAATACCCCAAATGGAGAACTACACTTCTTATTCGACTACAAACCATATAAACCAATGTGATGGTGTTGTTATCTATGTTTCTAGAAAACACAGTGTCAATGTCAAAGAAATTATTCTAACACATGCATCCTGCCTCCAAATTTTATTTTGTGGAGTTACCGTGCTAGGAATATACCGGTCCCCTTCACATACTAATTCCGAGCCCTTCACGGACTCATTAGACCGACATTTAACATCTTTGAAAAATTGTATTAATTTAATTATAACCGGGGATATTAACATTAACCTGATTGACAGAAATGATGCTCCGCAGCAGGAGCGTAATAACCGGCTTTACTATTTAAACATGCTGGCTATGCACGGCTTGCTACCTGGCCATGTACTACCTACACGGTATGGTAATTGTCTGGATCACTTTATGCTGAGACTAGACAAAAATAAACATTCCGCAAATATAAATGTAATAAATACTTCTGTCACTGATCACTCCACCATATTCTTAAGGCTCTCCAATATACCAAAGTCAGGTGCTTCCACTAAGACAAAAACATTCATTGATTACGATAAGGCGATAGCTACTCTAAGAGATAGCACATTGGTGGCTGACTTAACTTCATTAAACAACCCCAACATGATTATAGAGCTCTTACTAAGTAAAATAAGACAAACCTTAGATTTACATACAGTCACTAAGATCATTACATGCAAATATCGTGTAGTTAAGCCATGGATGACTTTGGGCATTCTACGATGTGTCAGAAATAGGAATAACATGCAGAAAAAGCTAAAATTAGACCCTGATAATGAAATTTTAAAAATAACTTACCGTAGATATCGAAATTATTGTAATAAATTAATCAGAAACCTAAAAAGAAATTATAATAAACAGCAACTAATTCTAAATAAAAACAACTCAAAAAAATTATGGCAAACTGTCAACAATATTACAAATCGGAATAAAAATAAAAGCGACAATTACGAACTGCTCCACTGTAAAGAAACAGCACAAGAGTCTATAGATCATTGTAATCAATATTTTACCCAAGTTGGCAAATCACTAGCAGAAGGTATCCTTGCACAACAACCCGCATACAATTGTTCTGACAAAACTACTTCGAATTATCCTCACTTAACTTCATTTGTATTAAGAGATACTGACAATGATGAGGTTCTTAATGTCCTGATGGGGTTAAAATCAAATAGTGCTCCAGGCTGGGATGGCATTCCTACCCAATTCTTAAAGCTAACTGCTGATATAATTGTCCCTATTATTGTTCATTTGATCAATCTATGCTTTGCTCAAGGTGTCTTTCCAGATGCACTGAAAATCGCTGTAGTTACCCCAGTGTACAAAGGAGATGATAAAACGAATATAAGCAATTACAGGCCTATTTCTGTTTTACCACCTATTGCCAAAATACTGGAGAAAATAATTAATAAACGTTTAATGAACTACCTTAATACATTTAATATCCTCTCCCCAAGTCAATATGGCTTTAGACGGGATTTATCGACAGAAGATGCCGTGTTGGATCTCACATCGCTTATTACTAATGCTGTGGATAAAAACAAAAAATGTGCTGCAGTGTTTTTGGATATGAAAAAGGCATTTGACTCAGTATCAATTACAGACCTTATCGACAAGTTGGAGAAAATAGGTATAAGAGGAATTCCCTTGAAATTATTCAAAGACTATTTATGCAATCGAAAACAGAGTGTAAAAATAGGAAAACACCAAAGTGAACAATGTGAAATCACCTTCGGAGTTCCGCAAGGAAGTGTATTGGGGCCCACTCTATTCCTTGTATATATTAATAATTTATGTAACATGGATATAGAAGAGGGAACAATGTTCACTTATGCTGACGACACTGCTGTCGTTTTTGTAGCTGACACCTGGGAGGCTGTTAAAAATAATTCCCAAAAGGGCCTTGCAAGAATAGCTAAGTGGCTCAGCGATAACCTTTTGACCCTCAATACCTCTAAAACTAACTATGTATGCTTCTCCAATTATAACTCCTCTCAACCACCTCCGACGTTTGCTATTCAAATACATACTTGTGGCTCACCTCATTCTATAATATGCTCATGCGATTTTATTAAGCGGCAAAACTGCGTAAGATACCTGGGTACTATGGTAGACCAACGCCTATCATGGCGCGATCATATAGAGCTAGTTATGGCTAGAGTAAGAAAACTCATATGGTTATTTAAAAATCTAAGACACGTAGCTGACTCGGCCCTCCTAAAACAAATTTATACTGCTCTTGCGCAGTCAATATTAATATACTGCATTCCGGCCTGGGGTGGTGCCATTAAAATAAAATTCCTGGAACTGGAGAGAGCACAAAGGTCACTACTCAAAGTTATCCATTTTAAGCCATACAGATTCCCTACGGAAATGTTATATGCGGTTAGCGATCTTCTGTCAGTACGTAAGTTGTATGTACTGCAAACTACTCTTAGAACCCATCGACATATTGGATATGATCCTAGTATTTTGAACAGACGTAGAAGGCATAATGTGGCACCTTTACCAACTTTTAAAACTAAATATGCTCATAGACAGTACTGCTACCAGTCTGCTAACTTATATAATAAATTAAACAAGGAATTAAATCTATATAATATGAATAAATATAAATGTAAAATAACTATAAATTGTTGGTTAAAAACTCAAACCTATGAAGAAGTTGAATCTATTATCTAAGAATTACTATTCTAAAGTCTACTTTTATCTTACACTCTAAAAGAACACACACACTCAAACATATGATACAGACATATACACACATACCTCATACACACTCACTCACACACACTTACACTCTCACACATCAACATACACTTAACTGAATACAACGAACACCCCTCAATTTATCACTCATACACGATGCATCTTTTAACTTGTATAAATATTGTTTTGTTTTTGTAATATTATTCCCTTTTGTCTAAACTTACATACCTAATTAAGTGTACCTAGGAAGAGCGGATACTCCAAACACAAGTATATTATACATACTTAAATGGAGGCTCCAGCCACATGTTGTTATCATTGTAAGTGATTGAATAAATATTTTTTCATTTTTTTTTTTTTTTTTTTTTCTGAAGAGCCACAAATAATTTCTATTCAGAGTTAAATTCTCTGATTGACTTTATTTATCTATTGTCGCCAAACGAATATAATAAAAACAAATAGAAAATGCAGAAAGAAAGTTACAGTACACTCAAAAATTATTAAATAACATTGAAATTCAAGACTTGTGGCAAATTGGATTTTTCTCAAAAATTTTCCCTTATCTTTAAGAAGACTGGTATTTAACATTTCAAAAACTGGCATAGCCTGGATTATCACCAGTCTGTGGTAAGTATGATCTATAGACCCTTTCTTACCACTGATCAGAACTGTTTATTATGGCTTTGTTGGTTCCAAGGGCCTTGAGAGCTCAGCTCGGGCTGTTTTGGCAAGCATAGCTCGACTGGAATGGAGTTAATCCCGGGACTAGCACAAAGGCGCCTCCTGCGAGACTCGGTCCTTGCCTTCGGCAGCCACGGGGTGGTCAATCGGAGTGAGTAAAGTATGAAGTAAACGACCCCGCTTTACCCCGGCGAAAGCAGGTTTTTACCCTAGGTTTAAATTTGTCGTTAGCTATTATTATTGGATCATCCGGATCCGTTAAGACACATCGAGGCCTCCTACCGCCTTCCCCTCCTCCTACCAATACTTCATTAGCGCGTTTCAGGGTATGACGTCATCGTACTGTTTTATAGAAGGTTGTAGGTTGTCCCTACAAACCAGCTTTGGGAGCGTTCAAGTATTACGTCACGCAATTTTTGGAGATTATTGACCCCCCCCATGTAACGCGCCGTAACGTTTTTCTGTATAGTAAAAAATTTCGTGACCACCTAGTGACTCTTTATACCTAAAAGTTACCATTATGTGGTGTAAAGTCGAAAATAATAACGCGTTATTCAATCCCCGCCCCGCATAGTAACGTTTTACAAAAGGACGCCCCCCCCAAATTCGTTACGTAATACTTGAACGCTCCCTTGTTGTTGAAAAATTTGAAGTTACTGAATTCTTTCAGAAAACCCTTACCTGGTCCATAATAGAGGTGGTATTCTTCTAACAGGTGGTAGATGGTATTGATAGACGTCATCCAGGACTCTATCATCCAGAGAAATGAGGTCTTCTAACTCTGTCTCCGAAAGACCGCTACGAGCTGCAGTTATATACGCCAATGCGTGGAATACTAGAAGACGGCCGTGCTGAAATATTTGGCACTTTATCATAATCTTGAAAAAAATTCGAAGAACGAAGACGTCCGTATTCTAGAACGTTCGAATTTCAAGAGCTGTCAAATCATTTTTCAAGTATTAAGTTTGACATATTTGACAGCGCTTAAGACGAAATTGTGACTTGAGATGCGAATTAGAATATGGGCCGTGAAATATGTCTTCGTATACGTAATTCCAGAGCAGCTGGATTCATTAATATTTCACACATTCAGGAATAAATAATTAAAGTTTTTTTTTAATGATATATGCTCTAAAGAATTGCTCAGTGTTAAGAGCAGTATTTGCCTAGTGAGATTAGCGTGCGACTCTCATCCCTGAGGTCGCTGATTAGATCCCAGGCTGTGCACTAATGTTCTGTCACGTGCCCATTTAACATTCGCTTGAACGGTGAAGTCGGCGTATGTCAGTCACAGGAGGCTGATCACCTACTTGCCTATAAGATTGACAAATGACCATGAAGCAGATACAGAAATCTGAGGCTCAGAACTAAAAAGGTTGTAGCGCCACTGATTTTTTTTTGTAAATTTGCTTATGCACTTCTTGCACTTAACCCTTAGTATATATTTTTCTTTACTAGGGCTGTCTGGAAGAGATCGCTTGTTAGCGATAAGCCCGTTGCACCCCAAATAATTTATGTTTCTTGTTTTTATTTTTAAAGTAACGAAGTTTAATGAACTGCAATCCTGAAATTACTTTCATACCTGCTTCTCGATCCTTTCAAAGAGCATCATGATGGAATCCATCACAGTGGACGCCAAGTGTGTATCCTGTGGCTTTGTGTAACTCCTCCATCTACAAACCTAAGACATTGACTATTATTACTTGAGCTCAAGTTTTTGTTAAACAAAACTTTTTGAAGCGTTCCAACCAACTTATTAGGTAGTACGAGATCAAAATGTTCCATATGTTGGTTTGTAGGTACTAAAAAAGTTGGCTTAGTAAAAATCATATTAAGGCGAATCTTCCGGAGCAGGTAAGGGATTCAAGTATTACGTAACGAATTTTGGGAGGGGGGGAGATCCTCTTGTAAAACGTTACGATGCGGGGCGGGGATTAAATTACGCGTTATTGTTAATATTATTTTCGACTTTCCAGTACTTTACACCACACAATGGTAACATTTAGGTATAAAGAGTCACTGGGTGGTCAGGAGAAACGGTTTACTCTTAGATACAGAAAACGATACGGCGCGTTACATGGAGGGAGGGGGGGTTTCAGTAATCTCTAAAAATTGCGTGACGTAATACTTGAACGCTCCCTAACTCACCTCAGCGAAGACCAATTTGACGAAAATAGGCAAAGAGCACTGTCCTATGGCGTTGGAGACCAACCTCCACTGGTAGTTTGAGAGGTCACGAGCTGCGGCCGCCATCCATAATCTTTAAAAAGATATACTAACGAAGTATTATTAATTATTATTATTAATATTTGTATCTCTGATAGGCAATCCGTGTTACGAGAATTTTTAAAAGACAACTGGATATACAAGATAATATATGATTAGCGGGAGGTGGCAAAATTCTCATTTCGGAGACCAAGACACTTTTTGGGTCTCAGAGCCAGCGGAGTGAGTAATATACAAGATATACAAAAATAAAGTGTATGCATAAGTATTTTGTTTACAAATTTTGACGTCTCGGAAACACTTATTATGTCAGATATCATCACATATCTGTCAACACTAATTTAATAAACCGTGATTTTAGGTTATACACACATTTTAAGCACTTTTTTAATTCAAAATTATCAAATTATACAAAAAAAAAACACACATCGTAAATAAAATCAGGAATCTGTATATAAACTTACTTTAATACTTGCATTGCTAAATCTTCACCCAAAGCCTTAACTTCTAGAAAGTTCTCTTCGGAGTCGATCATTCTACGAAGTACGTCATATTCTTTAGAAACTTCTGGATTTGTTTCTTCGCACGCGCACGTCACGATAATCTGAAATCATTTGTTTTTCATGTTAAAAATAATGCAAAAAAATATGTACAATAATATCTGCTATAAATTTATATATTCATTAGACCCATTTTTAATTTAAATTAATTAATTTATGCTAACGATATCTTTTATTTTATAAAAAAAATGTTTCTATGAAAATAAATTACTTCCCAGAAAAAATTCATGTGTCCAATTCACACGTGGTAGAAGTGAAACCTTCAAAAACAAAGTTTTTATAATTAAAATATGTAAATTAGACTTTTTGTGTTCAAATACACACTAATTTAAAGTTTATATACTGTATAATGCCTCCTATCTCACTCTCTCTCACGCCAAATCCTATTAATTTATGTGTCTGTCTCTTTTTACTGTCGCTTTTTCCGTTGCATCCGGTTTGCAATCACAACGATTCTAAATAAGTTTCACTTCAAAAGAAACGAAGAAAATTTCACACGAAAAAACAGAGTCTAGGCTAGTGTTAATTTAAATGATCGGTTCAAGGACGAAATCACTAGGAAATTGTTCACGAAGCAAAATTTCAAATTCCAAATAATTTTAATACAAAAATTTCTATATTAATTTAGTGAGATTTGTTTGATGATTGCTGCAAAGATTTTATATTGGGTTGCAATTTGGTAAGCTTCAGCCTCAAGTCTCCACGTTGTGTTATATCCAGCCCCCTTAAACAAATGGCCCCCATGTGGGGCGTGGGCTCCACGTTGGGAAACACTGGCCTTGACAATATAATGCAAGGAAAAAATCTATTTATTTCGTTCAGGTAACCAAAAAAGTCCAACCTAGTATAAATCAATATTAAAAAAAATATATTTAAGTACCTTACAATGCGGTGGTAACCTAGTAGGTAACCACGAAACCTTATTATTCTCAGTACCAATCCCAGTCAATTGATCAACAGAGTCCAAGAACAAGAGGAGAGGCTGTTGCTGTGTTGCCATTGTCAATAATTGTTTAAAATGCGCTGTTAACGGTACTAAATCGTCTGGAATGCTCTCAAATGGTAGAGCGAAGTTGTATGATATCTGAAATGTTACAATATAAATTTAAAAATAAGTTCCCATATTTCCAATACAATCTTCAATGTGGTAAACCAACTTTTATATTTATTTATTTATTACATATTTACAAAAGCTTTTACATTAAAATAAAATTCAAGTTTTAATGAAACAAGCGCTTAAATAGGGAAATATAACAAATGCAAATAGAATTAAAATATCGATTAATAAATTATAAATACTAAACGAAAATTGATTTCAACTAGGGATATCCAGAATGGAATTTCTGGACAAATGGGATAATGGGTTGCCTACCCTAGGCATCACCTACATCTAGAAGGTAAACGAGATTTAAATTTAGTTAAAAGGTACCCTCAACAAATTTTCAATAATACGTAGACATAGACATAACATTGATTACTAACGAAACACTCACACAGAAATACACAAAATAATAATAATCAAAAAAGAACAATAACAAAAAAATATGGAAGAAGAAAAAAAAGGAATGAGCTACATTTAAAGTGTGTAATGTGCGTGTGTTGTAGTTGTAACTGGCCCTGGCTCAGCATTATGCTGTGAAGCAGATGTGTTCCACAGAGCTGGCCATTCTGGCCAGAGACCACAACAGTTAGTTTGCGCCTCAGACGCAATAAAAGAAAAAAAATGCAATAAAAATAATAGCAAAAATTAACAGTGTAAGTACCTAAAGATGTCTTGGAAGATTTGTGTGTAAGTATATACTTAGTAAATAAAAAATAATAATAAATACAAGTTATAAAATTCCCAAAAATATTAATATAATTAGGACAAATCGCTAGATCAGTTGACCAACCTGTTGACAGATTGATATAAGTGTTGGTGTAAGTGCACTAGAGTCCGGGGTAGTGCCCAAGAACCGAATAATATTTGTCGTACGGGCTTCCGCAAACCACAAATTTAGGGACATCGCTGAACTCTTCGCTAGCAGACTTGTTTTGCCACAACCACCTATAATATTGGGACAATGTTTTTAACAAAATAAATCGTTTTACGTTATTTATACTACCTTCCGCCCAAAGCTTTAAACTATGTGAATTTCATGTATTTTGTTAGATTTACGATCATATATTACAGTAATCCATAATAACATTAATTAAATTTCCATAAAAACAATAACCTGGCGAAAATTTAAAAAAAATCTGTTGCGTACTTTTTGAGTTTATAGTACACATACAGAGCTACTTGGCTGGGGACTTATATTTATTATGTAAAGCATTTACTATGCTGTTAAGTGATGCTCAGTGATCAATGCCAGAGGACTTTCGAGTGCGGTACCGGCCTTTTAAGAATTGTTACGCTCTTTTCTTGAAGGAAGTCGAATAGGTTCGGAAATACTTAGAGGGCAGCTGGTTCCACATAGTGGTGGTGCACGGCAAAAACTGCCTTAAAAAACGCTTAGTTGTCGAACGACCGACGTCGAGGTGATACGGATGGAATTTTGTATTCAGCCTCGACGCCCGATGATGAATGACCGATGTTTTTAAAACAGTGAAATTTGTTGTTTGTTAGTTTAGTTAGTAGTAGTTATTTGGGACATTTTCCCACAATATGAAGAATAGGGCACATTGCATGGTCCTGTCCGAAACAATACAAGTTATAGGTACTACTACACTATATTACTGATTTTATATAAAAGATGAATTATTGGGCGAAGATTTTAGAATGTATCAAACAGTACATATATAATATCAAAAATCTTGGGACATAAAAAAACCTTTGTAATTTCTCCTTATAACTTTGTATTATAGGTTAAACTCTTTAAGAGACTTACCACAACTGAGAAGGAACAATCTTTAAACAGATCTTACCTTCTCCATACAAAACCAGTGGTTTATCCGAATCGTTCTTCATATAATTCTCTATGAACTGCAGATCATCCTCCCTACCATGATAGACTTTAACAGAGTTGTTGCAAGCGTGGAGGTGTTGAAGAATTTCTGTCACAATCTGTCCCTGGGCGCTGCTATCTTCTTTTCGCATCGCCCTGAAAAGTTATAAACATTCCAACAGTTGCGTCATAGATCTATGAAGGTTCAGAATTCGCATTTTATAGAAAAGAGGCAGTTCTATGTGGGAAAGCCTATGTTGGAAACTAACACTCTGAAGGGACCGGACACTTTTTGGCAGCAGATGCATTGTGGACCTTAAAACTTCAATAACAGAAATATCGCTTGAGGCTGATTTAAGTTACGGTTTCTTCAGAAAGGAGACTTCGAGAAATCCGTGGAAGTGACATAGGGGAGTCTTCCTTAGCGCTAGGTCTCGACTCTGAATCTTACCCTAGGTGTGAATAGAATTTAAGAAAAACCTTGCCTTTAATCCAAACCAGTGATACCAACACTAGGAAAGGTGACGCAATGGTACAAATATTTCGACTGATTCGCCACATAAGATATAGAACATAAGAAACTAAAATTACTTTCAAAGGTTATGTTTGCTGTTATTAAATTTAACTACTTGTCGGCTTAAGGACAAAAGAAAAGTAAGAAACAAATAAAATTAAGGAAAAATAGTAAAGTAATAAAATTAAGAAACTAATGGAACGACATGAACGTAACAAAAGAAAGGCAGAAAAGGAATGGAATCATAAGAAAGAAAAAAGAAATTAAAGGAAAGGAAGGAAGAATATTACATAATATTTATTAAGATAGCTTTACGCTTTAAAAACAGAAATACAGTCCAATCTTGCTGAAAGGAATTTCATACATACCTATCAACTAGTTTGATGATATTCTTGTAGAAATGGGCGATGAAATGGTTGAGATACTCTCCATGCGTCTCGTTGTCCAGACCTTCACGCCCTATCCATTCCACAGTATACCTTATATTATAATTGTCAACATTAATCAAAGGCAAGGCGAGACATAGCATTAAGAAATTCAATACGTTGTTAATGTTAATAATATAGTAGTTTATGAGATGGGATAATATATAAGAGAAATGGCTAGACCGACTAGGTGACGAAAAGCAAGAGGCAGAATAGGAGAGAATACTTGAAAAATACTATGCTGGGAAATAACTCCTACCTAAAATTTATATTATATATAATTTATACTAAATATAAATTGAATTGCAAGGCGATTTTTATTAATTTTTTTGTCTTCTATTGTAATCTAGTTTTCAAAAGAGGACCCTCATCTGATGTGAAAACGACCTTGGCAACTTAATATAGTCCAATAATATTAGTAACAATATTTTTAAAGCAAATAATAAAGCTATAAATAGCCTACAAAATTTTATATTTTAAATAAATTTTTGGTCTCTTAAAAACACCAAAATTGTTATGAATTCGACGTAAAATAATGCGTAGTTTTGTCAACAGATGGAACCACATGCTGTTTGCATTGGTAACATTAATTGACTTGTTTAATTCTTATATTTAATTTATTCTGCTATTCGGAGTGGAGAAGAATCCACGAAAAAAGAGATAACTAACATCTGTCCAGCCGGTCTTATCTCGTATTTGTTATGTGTCTTTTGTTTCCTTATTAAATAAAAAAATTATGATTATTAAAATGCAAGCCTATTTTAATATGCTGACTATGCGTTTAAAAAAAACTAAATAACTGTAAAAAAATCTATGTTTTTGTCTTAGATTAACATACTTCTGTATATTAGTAGTTTCGATTTTCTCTGGTAGTCTAACATCGCGCAGATCAGCGAGAAGCTTTGAAGCTTCTGTGTCCAGACTTCTGTTTAAAATATCTACAAAATTGCTGGCTTTCTTCAAGTTTTGGAGATTAATGTTGTTTATATATCGTACATAGGCCAGGCAATGGTTCTTTGTATTTTTCACGTTGAGAACTCCGTTGATAACTTCGCGTTCGGTTACTGTAAAAAAGCAAATTTGGCTATATTTTTTGGTGTAAAATGTAAATGTTAAATATTGGTAATTCGACGTATTGCCATTAGGTTATTGAGGTGATTAATTGTGATAATTTAACCTTTTTTTACGTATGCTTTATGCAAAAGTGAACCGTTTTTGTTCATGTGTTTAGTCCATTTAAAAACAAATAAAAACAACATTTTTTTTTTAATTTGGACCGCTAATTGTTGATGAATATTTTTATAAATCAGAAGAAAAATAGATTTAAATAAAAACTTTTTAAAAATAAATTTTAACATTTTGCATTTTTAACTACATATTTAAAAATAGTAAAAAAACTCAAAAATAGTAGAAGTAGAAAAATCATGAAAAGCAGCACTAGATGAATTTAAATATAGTTTATGCTGGGGGCAGGGTTTTTCTTATTTTTGTATGCATAAACCTTTTGACCATGCGTTCGTAATTAAAATTCTGTTTCGGCTGAAACGATTTTGATGAATTTATTCTATGTGGTTTAGTAAATGGTTTAAATTTAAAATTAGATGATATTTTTTGTATTGACAACGTCTGACGTGTCCGCTGGTGCTCTGTATGTCAGAAGTCCCGTAATTAATTATTTTGGGTTACAAAGCTCAGTGCACCTTTGCAGTTTTCAACGGAAAGGAGCTCTCCTCAAAAAAGACAAAACAAACTCCTTTGAGTAAGAGGTCTTCTGATTTTCGCATCGAAAATTCGCATTTATATACCTTAAATATTTAATTAAAATGTGTACTTGTGTACAAGACACGAACCTGACATAAAATAATTGTGCATAGTATCTTTATCAATTTTTCCAGAATTATAAAGCTGTAATGATGCCTTTCTGAATAATTTTTGCATTTTTCCCAACGTGTCCCACCATATTCCTTGGTCCTCAGCTTGCAATTTTGGAACTCTCTGAAATCATATGAAATAAATATTGTAAATCAGAATAAAAATTAATAAAAGTATTGTACCACATGCATTTGTGTATTGAAGAAGAAGTGAAAAATCCCTACTGGTAATTATTTGTTCATATCTATTACCGACTCGGTCAAAGGGCTTCAAAAGTAAAAGTAAAAAATCATTTAATCATATAGGTAACATAATGTACACTTATGACTCAAATTATGTTTGTTTCTTTGTGGTTTCAACAATATTGACATACATATTACATATTGTATATATTATAGAGATAAAATTTGTTGGATCTAATTGAATATGGTATATATACTATGATCAGCTTGTTAACTATATCATTGTTTATTATGAACCGCTTAAAATATAAATGTCCAATTTCTATTCAGAATTTTAGCATAAAATTTGCATACAAACATGCTCGCAGATTTCATAAATAGTTTTGTTCAAGGCTGTTGAATATTAATAAACAAATCATCATTTTTACAACCCTGCTTTAATTACTATTATATAACATAATAAGTACTGTTAAGACAGTTAGTTAATGATATTCTTATAAGCATAAGTTTATCATTAAAATACATAGTTAAAGAATGCTTTGTCCCTCAAAAAACAACAGCCTTGCGATTCTGCAACTCACTTTCCGAACTCACACAGCGGTTTTCACAGCGGCAGTCGCGCTCTAATCAGTCGTAAAGCAGTCATTTTACGATTTGGCATTCGAAAAGTGAGTTACAGAATAGCAAGGCTGAATTCAAATTTTTTCTGTATCACTTGGCAAATAAGGAAAGAAGGAAAATAATAAGGCTTATAGTTACACTAACCTTATTATTAAAATTTACAAGTATAGAGGAAATAGGCTGCAATACAGATATAGGTGGTACAGCATTCGAATCTTTTTTGTACCAGGTATCCAGCAGGATCACATCTACACCACCAGCAGCTAATTCATCACGTAACATCTGGAGTTCCGATGAGAGGACATATGTTGGAATTGGCCTGGAAAAGAAAAATTTATTGCTTTTATAACTATTAAATTATTATAGGTGTTATTAATATAAAACTGCTTTAGTAGTGTATCTCAGATACGATTACGATTTTGAAAGAGATGACTTATTAAATATAAGGCCGCTCATCACACTTTACTTTAATTTTATTCAACAGCCTTATACAGCGTAAATATTCTGTAAACCTATGTCTATAGCTTAATAAATTTAAAATACTAATAAAATTAATCAATGTTTACCTTATCTTGGCTAAGTATCTGGAATTTTTTAAATGATTTATCCCTAAGTATTTTAAAATAAGACATTGTACTCTACATAAGTCTAAAGCTCTGACTAATTAGAAAAATATTGGGACAGTAAAAAAGTTTTTCGGCTACAGTTAAAGCCAGCAAGTTCGAATTTTAAATATTTATATTTTCGAAAGATTTTGACAATACTATTTTAGCGCACCAATTTTTACTAATATTTTATAAAAGTTCTCGGTAAATATGTAACTAAAAAAAAGTGCGTGCGTACAAAGTACACATGTCGGAAGTGATTAAGTGAAACTTATTTGGCAAACTAATTTTAACAAATCATTCATTTTATACAAATCTAAAACTTTGGATTTCCGAGACTTAGAGAGAGGGAAAAAGTAGGATATGTCAGGATTTTAATGAACTTAATTGTCATTAAAATATTAATAGTGTCGAAAATTAATACAAATTATAAATTTAATTTGTTTAATATATTTCTTCAATAATAAAAACACGTGGCATTTTATTTTATAATTCGTCATTTGAGTTTTATAAATTATTTGCATAAAATATAAAATACTAATATTTCATAAATTATGTTTACTTTAATTTTAAAATTAGAATTTCTATAAGGTTTGCCCTTCTCACTCTCTCTCTCATACGGTCTCAATCACTCTCTCCCTTTTCTTCGACAAAAACGCTGCACATCTTGGTGACGCTAATATTATTGTTATTATTGCGTTTCATCCATAAAAATATTACCCTCATTTACACCTAAAGAAGTTTCATTTCAAAAAATTATCTTACTTTATACGGTATTTTTGACGATTTATTTTAAAACCTTATTTTAATTGTTTGTTTTAGGCTCTGGAAATTCCCTCAAAAAAGGGGCACCCTACAAATCCTACTTATTTGAAGAAAATTTGCGAATAAAAAGTTTTGTAGGATAGACAAAAAATCCTCCTGAAGTCTCTTTTTATGAAAGTTTAGTATTATATCAAATATTACAATAACTGTAGTTTACTCTACTATAAAAATAACTAATATTATTTTATTATTAAGTATTTATAAATAAATGTACTTTTACCAATTTCTTTTATTTTACATGATTTACTTGACTAAAGGACTTATGTCCCCCAAGTGGATCAGAAAGGGTTTTATTTTACATAAAGAACCCATAATAATACATAATGTATATACTATTCTCTTTTTTAGAATATCTTTTAACCACTGAATTCATTACAAAGAGCGGGTTTTGTTTCTCGGGAAGAAAATAAAATATTCAATAGCTTTATTGATTCGCATTGTCTCAATTGAATGTTTACCTGTATCCATATTTCTGCCCAAGAAATACAACAAAGTTAGGTCCCATAGACAAACGTTGACAGTTCTTTATCTCCCGCATACAAAGTTCTGTGGTCATGTGATCATCCGTGGCTTCATCACGAACACCCCAACGCATGTCCACCACCTGGTAGATAATAATAATAATACAAGGTTATTATGATTAAACTAAGATGATAACATTAGGAAGTGTATGTCTCTGTAACAGTGGACCTGAGTGCAAATAGCCAACATCTCCATCACCGGACCGGAACACGTACAATCAGGTCATTGTCATAAGATACAATAGAAGAAAATAAGTAAGTGCTAAAAGAAAACAAAATAATTAAAACTCCTTTATTTGTTTAAAAGGTACTACAAAGGTCATTATGGTCATTCAAAATTCTTGGCATAGCTGCTAACTTCACGCATATTCTATTTCTTTTTACTTGTAGATTGTCTTATTCCCATCTCGCTCGCGCACGCTCAGCGCCCTGCTGGTTTAAAAAGAATTCGTTAGTGGGCAACTTCATTCTGTTAATTTTGTGTCACGGTGCGCGCGCAGCGTAAAATTTAACTCTCATCAATTTTTCATAACGCGGCTTAAGAAGAGTAACCTTCAAAAAACCACGATTTAATTCAATTTCCAAATCTAGAAGTCTAAAATGTTTGGATCTAAGTATCTGTTATTATAAATATCATTAATTATTATAAAACTACGCCTATCGCAAGCCACACAGTTCGATACCGAAGATACATCTTAGTCCTCTGACACTATGCGTACAGTTCTCAGAAATATAAATCATTGGTCCGAATTTATAATGGAGAATATTACTAGCCTAAATATAAGTGCCCAGTTTCCAAAACATCTCGTTCTATGAAAGTGCGTTCATACGGGATACATTTCATAAACAAAGCTGACGAATCGGCTTACGTATATTTCTGTCAACGGAAGTATAGCACGTGTACAAAACTATATTTACTAACTAGATGAATTTACTGTTCAACCGATGTATGACCCCAAACTGGGGTCGATTCTCATAAATGCGATTCATGAAATGATAAGGCTCTCTATTCATAGATACTAAACAACCACAGTTCATATTAAAACACTGGCGATGATTGAATAGGAAATAGATAAAATACAGATTAGAGTATTAAGAGTGATTTAGTTTTTATTTAAAAAGGAGTAAGTTTCTAAAGTGTTTTTTTTATAGAACGGGGGGCAAACGGGCAGGAGGCTCACCTGATGTTAAGTGATACCGCCGCCCATCGACACTCTCAATGCCAGAGGGCTCGCGTGCGTTGCCGGCCTTTTAAGAATTGGTACGCTCTTTTCTTGAAGGACCCTAAGTCGAATTGGTTCGGAAATACTTCAGTGGGCAGCTGGTTCCACATAGTGGTGGTGAAAAAAAGTGTGTCGTTGAAGCTGAGATCTTAAATAAGCCTAATGAAATATGATAATTAGTATAATCATTTATCATATAAATTATCTTGCATCCTCCGTGGCGTACAACTCCGAGGTCTTGTGTTAGGTTCGGTTTCGGGTTAGTAGTCGGAGAAGTCTGCTCTTCTACTTATTTTAGAAAATCTTTTTAAAATTATCTATGAAACAGAAACAATCGTAAGAAAAAATTTACACAATTTTTTAAATCTTAATTTTTTATTTGCCCAAATCTAATTGAATATTTGGACAGCCCTAAAATGTCCACATAGTATGTGCACAGTATATAAAAAGCTCTCTGTGACAGATTGATCACACAGATTCGAACATCAGTCGTCCATTTGAAAAAAGTAAAAAATAGGTCATAGATTCTACATTTGAAGTGATTTGACGTTTCAAAGGGAATTTTGTTTTGAAAAGCGATTTTGAGGGATTAATTAAATTCTGGTATCTGTATTCATTGTCGTCCCTTTTCCGTTTTGAAGAAAATGTACCTAGAATTATTGAGAGATTACGGGGATAAATCTTCATGTTGTTAAGGCGAAGTTTAAAACCGAAAGATGTATATTAAGCATTTCCTGTAATAATTCTTAAATAAATCTAAATTTTCCGAACACAGAATAAGTTGAATTATTTTAATTTTTATATTTATCTTCACATCGTTGCATTACATATACATACAAATATTAAGGAGGCTTCGCCAGCCTTAGCTAACAAGCGATCTCTTCCAGGCAACCCTGGTAAGGAAAAAGAATTACAATGGGTAAAGTGAAATGAATTTAAAAAAAATATAGATAGCAATGTATACTTACACAATTACAAAACGAAACTAAATAAACACTAAAAGCTAATATAAAGAGTATCTCTTTTTATGTTGCAGTGATTAATTATTATTGTGTACGACAATAATTTAAGTAATACGATTGACAGTGATATTCAATCACATTATTATTATTTATTGTATATATATAAACACTTGTTTAAGTTACGTAACCAAACTTAATCTCATTAGATATGTACACATAAGATGTGCCGGTTCTGGTGATCAGCTTGTCCTGTAACACATAGCCTTCTTCCAGCTGCTTCCATTGTTCTAATGTTAGCTCTTCTTGTTCAATTTGTGCCTCCTATTCTCTTTAACCACGAGATGGAAAAGGAAAAGAGGAAAACAGGGAAAGAGATGGGCAGACGATATAAAGTGAATCGGAGGTACTGTTTTTTTTATCCTTAGCTAATGTACTTGTTTTCCTTCTCATATGCACTTTAAAGCCACTGCTGACAAGAGGGAGCGATTTACGAAGAAGTAATATGCTTGAATCCGAAATATTTAATATTGATGAAAAGAGCTACCCCTTAAAACATCGAAGGATTTAAAGCGACGCAGACGAGGAAGACATAAATTTTTATGATATCTGTTTATTAAAACCGCATCCATTTCACGGAAAGCCGATATTTATTTGACGCTAGAGTTCCAGGATTTAAATTCTTCTAGAAGACGTTAAAAATGGTTTCTTTTTTATCAATTCTTAGAAAAATTGTAATATTAATAGAAACGTAGTTTAGTAGAGCTTGGGATGGAAAATTTGGGATTAAACTTTCGAAAGTCAAGCAAGAAAACAATGTTATTTTTGGTTTCGGTTATATAAGTATTTAGGAATTTCCTATAGATGTACGTATAATATGCAGCAAAATTAGTGTAAAAATGATTTATTTAATTAAACAACAGGTTACATAAGTTATAAGGCAACGGGCGGCCTTATCGCTAATAAGCGATTTCTTCCAGGCAACCCTAATGAAGAACAATAAAAAAGAAACACCTACAGAGGGTAAAGTACAAAAAGTGCATAAAGAAATAACAAAAAAATCAAAATAACACGTAACTATAACTAAAATAAAATAAAGAAAAAATAAATAAAACTATGTATAAACAAAAATTTAAATGCAATTATTGCATTTACTGAAAGAAAGTCACGTTTAAAATAGTTCAGTTCTAAAAAAAATAATCTTCCAAAGTATGTAGGCTTAAACGTACATAAAAAAAGAATTACAAATGCGATCACTCTAATTAAATGGGCCCAACTCAGCTTTAAGTTGTCACCAGCAAAACTGATTAATGATTTTCAATACGTCCGTACTGTCTTGGAGTGACAATATGTACACACAATAAACAAATACAAAATTATAACAATTAAAATAAGAAATAATATAGCAACATAAACAAAAAAGGTTAATAATTAAAATTAAAAAGAAAATTATAAAACATAAGTGGAAAAAATCAATTGACTAACACAAACAAAATTCCCAACCCAGCCGACTAACATTCCAAATAACTTTTGCATTTTATATTGAAAGACGATGTATGACGCGGATTGGAGGTGGCAGGTTGTTCCAGTATTGCATTGTAAAATATGTTGTTATAGGTGAAAAAATTGTAATTGCTATATTTTGATCTAAGCCTTGTTTCTTGCCTGCTGATGTACTTTTTTAATATAATACAGCCCTGCGATTCTGTAACTCACTTTTCGAACTCATTCATTCTGATAAACAATACACTACAAGGAGGGACCTTATCAGAATGCCAAATCGTAAAATGACTGCTTCACGACTGATTTGAGCGCGACCGCCGCTTTGAAAACCGCTGTGTGAGTTCGAAAAGTGAGTTACAGAATCGCAGGGCAGTATTAATAAGCGTGATGTATGTATTAGTACGTGTTAGTATATATTCTCATGTAAGTGATTTTTGTAATGATCTTAAACCGTAAAATACAGCTTAATTTATTTACACACAAATTTATTTAAAAAAATGAAGAATTTCACTCATAGTTGACCTAAAAGATTGTCTATGGAACCATAGATAAATTAAAGTAACACCCTAACAGATTTTAAAGCTAATTAAATTATTAACACCCTTTACCTATATAGTAATAATAATATGTATTTAAAAATAGAAACTTAAACACTAATTTAAAATTTTGGTGTGTGGCACTGTGCCTTTAATGCTGCCAGCTTTTCTCGCTCTATTGCGATACTTATTCTTTGAGCCAGGAAAGCACAAGCTCTGGGGTCACCGGTACTATCTACCAGCCATATATTAAATTTAAGTTATTATCTAAAGTTACCTGAAACTCGAGTCCATGTTTCTCTCTGCAATAGTCTTTGATGCGAGGGTAACACTTTGCCATCAATGTGTTTCGTTCCATAGTTGTATCTGAAAACGTATATAGTCAATTTAGGTAATTTATATTCATAATTTACTAGCTGCCTCCGCGAACTTCGTTTCTCCTTAATGTGATTTAACTTAGCCTACCTTTTTAGTACATACCAACATGGAACATTTTGCTATGCTACCCCAGAGTTCGGTTTTCTGGAATGAAAACTTTTAGGTTTTCCTGTGAATTTTTCTCTATATAAACCTCAGAGTTCAAGTCATCATTTTTTAATTAACATATAAATATGAGTTGATCGTATCAGAAAAAAATAAAAACGAAAAATTTTATCTAAAAAATAAAAATTTAGGGGTTTGAAAGATAGATAGTAGCCGATTCTCAGACTTACTGAAAATTCATAAAAAATTCCATAAGAATTGGTCGAGCCGTTTCGGAGGAGTATGGGAACGAACAGAACACGAGAATTTTATATATTAAATAATATTTACTTAATTTTTATATTGCTGCACATTAAATGTAACTGGAAAGTCTCAAACACCAATGTTTATACAATCAGGTTATAGAAATATTTTGTTGTTATTATACTCTAGAAAAGCATAGACTATACACAATCCGTCTAAAGGGCTATTTAAATGATCCCTTGAGTCACTCACTAAGTTTAAAACTGTGTTCGAGATTTTAAGTATAAACATCATGTTTTCCTTCACCGTTCGAGCGAATTTAAATACGCACATAGAAAGAAATTCCATTGGTACACAGCCGGGGATCGAACCTACCACTTCAGGGATGACAGTCGCAAGCTGAAGGCACTATGCCAACACTGCTCTAAACTAAACCATTATCCAGTTCCAGGGGTCATGTGCCAACTAAGACAGACTAGGCAGACTATCAGGGCCGTCTTAAACTGGGCTGGGGCCATTGGGCACACAAGAATTTGGGGCCCTTTTGGAAAGTAAAAGCTTTAAAATATATAAGAAATATATAAATATATAATAATTATAATAAAAAAAATTGACTAAGTATGACCATTTATTATAGGTCATCAAATACAGTATTGTCATTAATGATATTAGAATGCTGCTGGTTTTGGTTACGATTACGATAACGGTTTCTTTCGAGATCTTCAGATAACTTTTTTGATTACTGATTCGTGAAAAAAGTGTAATGTGACCGACAAAAATGTTTGGAGAATAAATGGGGGAGAGAAATTGTCGGTCCTTCGGGGCCCCCTGAGAATGGGGGCCCTGGGCACGGGCCCCGTGTGCCCTTATGGTGAAGACGGTATTGGAGACTAGAGACAACTTATATAGCTCACAAAAGTGCGGAGAAATGATCTTTAAAAATCTCCTCGCTAAAGTTGAATAAACCTAAATATTGAGAAATTTATCATAAATAATAAACCGCTGGAAAATGCCCGAAGCGTAAAAGCCACAAATTAAAAAGCTCTTACATAACCGTTGTGTTCTGATTCATTTTTCAAAGCATTCCGCAAACAGGGCAAAATAATTTAGAAAAGTTATTTTTGTCCTATTTGATAACTACACATCGCTAGAATAAGCAAAACTATTACAACAATTCAGTGACTCTACAGTCTACAAGCCACGGCCTTGCTTTTTTTTTAATTACTTCCTTTAATAGACAAAGAAGAAAGAGCAATAGGTGTGCTCACCACTTTGCCAACACTGTACTTACTACCAGAGGAATTTTAAATTTGGAACTCTAGCTTCAATAGCTATAAAGATTATCACATAGTAAATATTATATCTGCGAGGAGCTTTAATTGTTATTTGACTGCATGCGCCGAATGCAGCTGTTATGCGGCTGACGGTTCCAACAGATAACATATAGCAGGTGATATTGTTTTATCACCACAGTACAAACAGTAATTCATTTGTTATATATAAACGTGGCTACAAATTAGCTTACAAGGCCGTCAACTGTTTTATGAAGGAGATGCTTAGCTGATAATTGCCGATGACATAAAGGTTTTTTAATTCGGAAAATGATTGTCTAGAGTTTTCTCTAGAAGTTCAAAATAGGTATCGCATAGTTCATCTATTTTAGTAAAGGCAGTCCGTATCCGATCGAAGGGTAAATAGGAAACATTATTATGAATGTTGAAAGGTAAAAAAGGATTAGAAATTTATAAATTTGGAAGTACTGGTTAGCGTATTACTGTGCTTTATTAAGGCTTTCACGGTTGACAGTATACGACAGTGTAGTCCGAAATTGAAGCTCAGTAAATTGAAAGTAAAATCTGGAGGTACACACATATTATACAAACTTACACACGCTCTTAGAATATACGAAGTCTTGTAACTTTGTCGACTAACTAAATATTTTTGTGAGAGCAGTGTTGTAGTCCTTTGATTTTGACAACCCTAAGGAATTGCCTCGCGTTGAAATCGCGATTGTACAAAGAAAATGTGCGAAAAAAAAATGTTTTTTTTTTGTTTTTACTCGTCCGGTAAATACCGTATAGAAATTATGTTTACAACAACCAAAAATCGACGACGTATTCAGGCACAATTTCTCTTTCTTTAATATATATAAGTAGTAGCTAATTATGAGGCCGAAGAAAAATCATCAAAAAGAAGATGTATAAATAAATTTAAAAACTGCCTTGCGATTCTGTAACTTACTTTTCGAACTCTCACAGCGGTTTTCGCATCGGCGGTCGCTCTCAAATCAGTCGTTAAGCAGTCATTTTACGATTTGGCATTCTGATAAACAATAAACTATAAGCTCCCTCCTAATCAGAATGCCAAATCGTAAAATGACTGTTTAACGACTGATTTGAGCGCGACCGCTGCTGTGAGTTCGAAAAGTGAGTTCCACAGCAGGATACTTTGCATAGTAAAGGAGGAGTGAGCATTAAGTAAGTCTAACACCAAGAAATCAAAAGAACTTTATTAAACCCACCACAAAGTTGGCGTAAATCTTAACCCATTTGGCGAGGCTTGGCTCGAACAGCGGTGTCAAGTTTTGTCCCCATTTACTAACGATTCATCGGCTATTTGTTTGGCTCTGTTGCTAGGGCACGATCGACATTTTAAATAATCTATACAATTATAAGTATTAATTTTCGGACAGTTAATGACTACTTCAACACGCTCGTAATTATAATAAATCAAAAGTATTCAAATTGTTTTGTTATGTTAGTGACATATAGAGCAAGATCCCAGGGCCGCCAGACGTCACGTATTTTCTGACGGATGAAATGTGGACGATTGGGTAGTGTTAGTATGTACTATGATCGTATGCCTACCTGCTAGCTTGGTCAAACGGCCAATTTCCAGGTATCAGGTAATCAAGGTACACAAAAACATTACTTACTTCACGTAAATTCTCATGGCTGATTTTTAAATATGTTTTCGAGTGTATAGTTAAAAATAAATTGTCAATACTCCCAGACACTTTCCGTCGGCCATATTGCTTAACAGACGCTTTAAGGGTCTCAAAATAATTAGTCAACTTCACGTAAATTCTGACGCTCCATTTTTATATATGTTCATCCCACAACTATTTAAAAAGCTTTGACAAGAAGACAGACCGATCCAAGGGGCCAATCATCCCCTAAACTAAATTTTAATATCTCTATGAGTGTTTCATTATCTACGCGCATGAGACTGAGTGAGACCGACTGCGCTGTTAAAGCCATGAAAATTACTTGAACAGATATTTTATAATTTTTAGAACTTTTGTTGACAAGTAAATTATAGCAACAAAAATAAGAAAAAAATTGACACATAATAAATAATACTAAAGTTAGCCGACATTTTTTTTTTTTCAATTTATTAATTAGAACTAAAAAATATTTTTTTAAAATACCACTTATATTTAAATAGCAGCAATTTTTTTAATTAATTATTTATTGGAAATTTGGAAACAAAGTGGAAAAATATTAATTCTTCAATATTTCTTAACAGTGGCTTTTAATCTTCATTATCATCATCAACAAATATCAATCTTGAAATTGAATATCTAAATCGTGATCGTCATCATCAGCATTATCCTTATTTTCTTTCTCTGTAAAAAACAAGTTAAACAATGAAGGATTAACGGTTAAACAAGAATGCTCTCCCACTCATAGAGATATTAAAATTTAGTTTAGGGGATGATTGGCCCCTTGGATCGGTCTGTCTTCTTGTCAAAGCTTTTTAAATAGTTGTGGGATGAACATATATAAAAATGGAGCGTCAGAATTTACGTGAAGTTGACTAATTATTTTGAGACCCTTAAAGCGTCTGTTAAGCAATATGGCCGACGGAAAGTGTCTGGGAGTATTGACAATTTATTTTTAACTATACACTCGAAAACATATATAAAAATCAGCCATGAGAATTTACGTGAAGTAAGTAATGTTTTTGTGTACCTTGATTACCTGATACCTGGAAATTGGCCGTTTGACCAAGCTAGCAGGTAGGCATACGATCATAGTACATACTAACACTACCCAATCGTCCACATTTCATCCGTCAGAAAATACGTGACGTCTGGCGGCCCTGGGATCTTGGACCAATACCATTATTATTTATTTTTATATTTCAAAAATTAAATAAATCAGTGGCTACAATCATTTTTTGGTCTGGGCCTCAGATTTCTGTATCATCTTCAATATAATATGCAAGTAGGTGATCAGCTGACACATGTCAGGCACAGGAGGCCGTCGACTTTTTTGGGTCTAAAACAAGCCGGTTTCCTCACAATATTTTCACCGTTCGAGGATTGTTAAATGCGCATTTGCAAGTCCATTGGTGCAGAAAGCTACGACCTCAGGGATGAGATTCGCACGCTGAAGCCACTAGGCCATCACTGCTCTATACATAAATATAATATTATATCAAGTACTGTGTATGACAATGTCCCAATTTCCGATAATTTTAAAGAACACTCAATTTCTCATTACGCTGCACTGAAAATGAAATTTTCGCGATAAATTTTGCGCTATCAGAGATAATCTAAAATAATTAAAGCTTGTTCGTGACGCACTCGAATGATATTGCTTTTAGCAACCGTTTTAAAAAGCATATGAAATATATGGCGAGTTAAAGAGTTCGCCATACATATATTTTAATGTTTAAAGAACTTTATTTCTCATTACAAATAGAATGTATTTTATTTACATGAGAAACTTAATATGTATATACGAACGAGATACACGTCGCCATTAGCCGTCCCAATTTTAGTCTACTCTCATTCTGATATGTATGTATATTTAATGCCATTTTGAATTGGTTAAACGCGCGGTTTATTGGTTTTATTATACGAAATCTACGCGGGCGAATCTAGTCTACACTAATGTTATAAAGAGTAATTTGATTATTTAGGCATTGAAAAGGGTGAAAAACTACAAGACTGACTTGAAAATTTCACCTTTAGAACCCTACGTTATCCCTAGAGAACATAGGTTATAGAATATTTTCACAAAGTTATAGTATATACCGAATAATAATACGTTAAATTGAAAACAGTACGTTGAGGTTCACAATCTTTCGACAGTTCACAATCTCGCGAGATAGATTAAAATCTGACGGTACTTTACAATTTTACGGTGACATATATATAATACACTGTGATGTACTACATAATAGTCTAGTCGACAAGTTGAAAATGGAACAAATTAGGCCTACAACGCACTAGCGGCTGGCCGTGATGCGGTGTGCCGCTGCGGCAGGCCGCAGTATATACGGTCTGCCGTAGCGGCATGCCGTATTCCGGCTAACCGTCCCTATTGCGGTCCTATTGCGGTCTGCCGCAATCGTCACTCGTCAGTGCTTCTTGAAATATTACAAATTCAAATTTCATGACGTGGAATAAGTGATACATGTATAGTAGACCGAGGCGAATCGGATCACTTTTTCTTTGAGGTTGAGTAAATCATACTAAAGTGTTATATAATGTTATTTTTATTAATAAAATCGTAAGAAGTATTAATAACCTATGAAACAAACATTAGAAAACTTAAATCATACATATATTCTCTTAATTACCTATTAAAAACTAAAAAAAGGTAAATATCCGAATCGCCCCAACTTTCGGGGTGAATCGGATCGTACACAACATATAACAAAAATTTTAAGGTATAGTGTTAAATAACTTTGGAATCAGTAAAAATATATAATAATAAGATCAATTTTGATTATTGGCACATAATTCACATATATATGGTCCTTTTTTTCTGTAAGCTCGTGAACGGTACTGAAAAAATCTTAGCAGCTTTACGTAAGGTAAACTATTTGTTCTGGACTTTATTTACAGCCTCTTTCATTTTTTCTTGAGACTATTCTCCGGCGGTCATGAAATAAATATGAATCAATAACCTCAATCTTGTAATAAATCAGTTTAAAAGTATCATCCAATTCGCCCCTAAGGATATGATCCGATTAGCCCCATAATTAGGACTTTTGAAATAAATATTTTAGACGTTAACCTCTAAGATTATACTTAAAAGCTAATTGGTTCTTTAATATAAACACCTTGCTTAACAATATAAGCCAATGTAGTTAAATTTTAAGACAAATCCGTCATATGACACAAAGAAATCGTAAGTACGCGTACCTTAGATGAGCGCCAAATTGCGACACACACAAAAAACCGAGTGGCTGACGATCGGCATTGCCACTGATCCACAAGTGCGATCGAAATACTGCTTATGTCGGGAGGTGCTCAGTAAATGAAGAGACATAAAACGCCGGTTGAGTGCGTTCTATGTGATTGTGATATTTGAATTATCAACAGATTTCTAATTTTGATCCGATTCGCCCTGTGATCCGATTCGCCTCGGTCTACCTATCCTATGTTCCATAATAAACATATTTTATTTTTTTATTTTTTACTCTTTTAATTTTAAAACCTATTTAGGTTTACAATATTTTGTTTACATTTGTTAAATAATTATATGTGATGACGTACGTAACACGGCTAACCGCGCCGAGTGCGTGGAGGGGACGCGGCGCGCCGCATCATTCAACCGGTGCGGCTCGCCGCAGCTCCAGATCAACCGGAGCGGTTGACGGTTGACCGCAAGTCAGTGCGTTGTTATCGTGCGGTTTCATATAATAATCGATGTGCGGCGAGTGCGTGTGATGCGGCGCGCCGCGTCCCCTCCACGCACTCGGCGCGGTTAGCCGTCCTACCTACGTCGTCACATATAATTATTTAACAAATGTAAACAAAATATTGTAAACCTATTTTAAAAGAGTAAAAAATAAAAAAATAAAATATGTTTATTATGGAACATAAGATACATGTATCACTTATTCCACGTCATTAAATTTGAATTTGTAATATTTCAAGAAGCACTGACGAGTGACGATTGCGGCAGACCGCAATAGGACCGCAATAGGGACGGTTAGCCGGAATACGGCAGGCCGCTACGGCGGACCGTATATACCGCGGCCCGCCGCAGCGGCACACCGCATTGCGGCCAGCCGCTAGTGCGTTGTAGGCCTTAGAGATACTGCTCTTAAAATTATGTGCGATAGCTCATTGGATCCGGAATGACGTCTAGAAAAATGTGCTAAAAGCGTGTATTAAAGCACATAAAAAATTGCAAAAGTTATAGACCATTAAAGATGAAAAAAAAATGGCATTTAGTTTTTTGCCAATATTTAATAAACTATTAATATTTAAGAAATTTCAAATAAAGAATCTGAAAGAAGAGAAAATTTTCAATAAAATACTCCTGACTCCCAGAACTCTATCTCCATTATTTATAATGTTAATTTAACGCTGAAAATAGGTCTGCGGGTGACATTTTTAGGATTCGCGCGTGGCGTCAAAAGCGACTACGGCACATTAATTAATTTATTTAAGATATTGAATATTTTTTTTAAATTTGAAAAAATTATGGTGTGTTCTAAACACTATAATGAATTTATTCCCGTTGAAAATTTTACTTAAAGTTAATTTTTCAACAAGTTAAATAATTGTTAACTAACGAAATTTTCTCGAACGACCGTCTTAATTGTAAGTGAAAAAAAATGTTTAAATAATGGTCGTAAAAATATTTCGCTTCGTAGAGCCTTTCTTACATACACACTTAACAAGATCGTGCCATAAAAGTTAAAAAAATATTTATACTTTGTTTATAACAATTTTTTTACTTAAACAAAAACTTAAAAATCCATGTAATGATGTTAAAAAAAACTTTTTTTTTCTAAATCATCATATAATCGTTTTTTTATTAATACAAGATATTAATTGATTTGCAAAAAAAAAAAAATTCCCGCCATTTGTTGATAAATTTTTTTTAAACAAATTGATTAAATCAATATTTTTAAAAAAAATTTTAACACAACTTTATTACATTAAAAATTTTATGATTTTTAAAAAAAATTTTTCCTTAATAACAATTTTTAATTGTTTATAATCGTTTTTTTTTAATTTTCTATTGTTTAAATAATTAGTTAAGACATTTTTTTTTTTCTAAAAATCATAATTGACAGTCTTCTATTTTTTTTTAATCAACAATTCCATTGTTTATTAACTTACCAATTTGTTATAAACAAATATTCAACTTTTGTTTATTTTTTTTCTAAAACTTCTAAAATTAACAAAAACAACCATATATAAGAACTACCCATATAACAAAGTATAGAAAATTTTTTTTTGTAAATTTTTTGATTATCATTAATATTACTTTTATTTAAAATTAAAAAAAAAATTTTCTATAACAGTTATATGCAAAACATCAATATCCACAGTTGTCCGCGATACCATATGCCAAACAAAATCCATTCTTTTTCGATTTAAAATACGAGAAAAGCTTTAGGCTATATCGTGCTACGACGTGCGTCTGAAAAGGTGGGAGCTTGTAGTTTATTGTTTATCAGAATGCCAAATCATAAAATGACTGCTTCACGACTGATTTGAGAGCGACCGCCGATGCAAAAACCGCTGTGTGAGTTCGTGAAGTGAGTTACAGAATCGCAGGGCTGTTATTAAAAATACCTGTGAATGTTGAGCTGGTGAAAATCCTTACGATCTTGGAGCTGACTGGAGGCAGTAACTTCAAGGAGCCCGCGAATATGAGATCTACTGTGCGGTCATCCATTTTGTTTTAGCTGAAAAAACACAAACAAAATTTTTGGTTCTATTTTTTTTTAATAATAGGAGGGCAAACGAGCTTGCGGGACGACCAAAAAGGGCAGTCTTCGCAGCCCATAGACACATTTTTAGTGGGTGCGTTGCCGGCCTTTGAGGGAGGAGTACACTAGATTTTTAAACATTTGGAGGTCGTATCTCTGAGGGACCCCCACCGGGAGTCGATTCCACAGTTCGCCAGTCTAAAGTTATGAAAGTTTCAAAAGCTTTAAATTTTTTTTTTTTTAATTTTTTTAATCAAAATTAAACAATTGTATTAAATACTTTTATCAAATGCTTATTCGAAAAAAAATTCAATTAAAATAAATATACTCACACACAACTACAATAATTTGACAAAATTTAAATTGTGTCAAATTATTTTATTCAAAGACTTTCTAGTTAAATTTAAAAATGTAAACAAGGTTCTGGTACGGGACTGTCATCAAATTATATTTCAATGAAAACTATCTTCTATCCCTTATTTATCAATTACATTCGAGCGAGAAAGACATTAGCTGTCCTTAGAAAATCTAAGACTTACCTGCCCTACTTCTTAACAATCAATACATTGCACCATTTCAAATGTTAAGGTCATCGATCGCTTTTCACTTTTAACAAAGTGATTCAATTACATAGAACCATTTTGAACGTGCTGTTTCATCGACTTTGGATGTACCACTACGAGTTTGGCGAGATATTCCCAAATTGTTAGTACGTTGCTAGGCAACGGTTTTGATTTGTAGATAATTTGATTTCGAGTGCCGATTAATAAGCGGTGTGCATACATTTTTACGATTTTAGATAAGATAGTGACTTAATGTCCTATAATGCCTAGATGGGGCAAAGGGCGTTCACAGTTAGTCTCCATCGCGTTCTATCTTGTGCCTAGTATTTCACCATGACCCAAGTTCCGGCTCTAGTACCTTCGTATGGCCTAAAAAGGTGCAGGTGCCTGCATGTTGCACCGCGCTATGTTCCAAAAATTGTTACGCCATGGCTATATCTTATATTTAATCACCTTCCTAGAAGGTATAGATTGCTGCCATGTAATGTTTTCAAGGGGAAGGTGATTGGGTTTTTAAAGTCAAGGAGCTTTTATCCCGTGAGCGAGTATTTAGACCATAAGTTTAACAATTATAAATGACTTAACTTCTTTTTATGACATACTGCTAATGTTCTTATTATATGACATTGCAAAAAATTTATATGACATTTGCGTGCCTATTTATATATGGCTGATTGTGCGGATTTTTCTTGTTGTTGATCTATTTGCCCCATCTGCCCGATGCCGGGTTTGCTTTGGACGGCTTCCGCATTTGCGGGTTTCAATTAAGCGCCTGCTTGGGGATATAATTGGAATCTCTTCGGACTGTATCTTCTATCAGATAGTGGTATACCAAAATGTTTGTCATCCATTACATCCTGTACCTGTATCCATGTGCAACAGATATGTAAAGATAGAGATATATGTCTACCCTCATTCATGTGTATATTTCAAACGTTTTCCGGTGCAGCTACTAAATCTATAATATATATTATAACTCGTTCATTCAGAAACGAGACTTTTCGCTTTTCAGGGCTATCTCTCTCTCTCTCTGTATCTGACTCTCGAATGTCAATTTTGACGTAAGACAGACTTAAGTAAGTAGTTAGTTAAGTTCTGAATCTTTAAATAATAATTTAAAGATATAAACGTGAATTACATGCTTATATATATCAATCCGTGTATCACCTCAAAAACGATTCAAATTCCTAGCGAATGTAACACTACCTTATCAGTTCCCGGCACCAACTGGTACCATTATAGTTGAAACTTACGATGGATTTAAAATAGATTCTGACCTATATATGGAGTTTGGATGATTCACTTTCTAACCCACTTAAGAGCATTACATTTAATATCAGAATGGCAACGTGATCCTCGAACGTTCTTCGATTCCTGTTGAAACAAATAATTGTTTGTAATGAAAGTTATACCACAAAAATTATATTTACTACCACATAGGATAACTAGATACAATAAAGATTTTGCATGATAAAAATGATTTGGCATTCTGATAAGGATCGAAGCTTCTAGTTTATTGTTTATCAGAATGCCAAATCGTAAAATGACTGCTTTACGACTGATTTGAGCGCGACCGCCACTGCGAAAGGCGCTGTGTGAGTTCGAAAAGTTAGTTACAGAATCGCAAGGCAGTTTATAAAGAATAAGTTGAAATGAAAACCCACTTTATATAAATGTCTCTAATAAATTAAGGCTCAAAAAAAATCAAACCACAATACCTAGGCCACTAAAATTCCTTTTAAGACAAATTTGCACGCCATTATGTGTGGCATAATATGCGAACTTTATTTGTAATATTTTTGAACCATATTCTTGCAAATAAATTATTATTTCTTTTATTCTATACTAATCTTTATCCCATTTAAAAACTGTTTACCGCTGCCACGTTTCTTATAATCCTCATCTCATTTCAGCTATAATATATATCAACTGAATACTAGCTAAGGGAAGTTTCAGAAACGTTATTTGATACGGGGGAGACATAGATCGCTCTGTCTCGTTACAGAATCTGGCCTTTACACTCTAAGCCAGTTTCCCAACGTGTGCCCACGGGGGGAGGGGAGCATTTTGATTGTTAAGATATTAAAAAATGTATTAATATTATTTGGAATTTTTCTTTATATGATTTGGAAAACCTATCTAAAAGTTTCTTAAGTGAACAATTCAATTTATCAATATTAAAAATTACGTTTGTTACATAGCACAAAAAATATTGCGAAAGACTGTTCCATGCTGTAATTTGATTGATTTATTTTTGATGTATTTTAATTTAAAAACATATTTTGCAAGATATGGAATAAAAAGAACTAACCTTCTAATTAAGGAAAATATAGGTTTAATTCCCAAGAAAACTGTCCAGTAGATAAAGAAAAGTGTGGCAGAAAAGCATCCCTATAGAATGGGTGTTACGGGGATATATTTTATACCTGTGTATCTTAGAAGTGCGAAAATTCGCCAGAGAAATAGATAACTATATATCTTACATAACTACGTAAAATGACATTGTAGTCCATCGCTGTAATGTAGCGGGTATTTATAATCTGTGACGATAATAAAGGGCATGAAAAGCAATCCATTAGTAACAGTGTATGCAGGCCGCACCTTATACTGGGCGTAGTCTTTGCCAGATGGCTTAAGTCAGTGACTGTATCATAAGCGAAAGCGATAAGCGATCTGTCACGTAAACTGCTGTACCATGAATTCGACAAAGAAATAAGCACTCAACGTTTGTTACGCGTAAAACGTTTGTTTTAGCATTTACTACCAAAATGGTAGCGCATGGTGCTGATTATTCCTGTAGACATTTGCGTTCTTACTGTAATAAAGTAACTACATTTTGTCGTAAAATAAATAGTGGTTAAGATATCTTACAAAATTCGTACTTAAAAAATAGTGTACCATCTCTTATAACGTTGGATAACGCTCTCGTGTGTATATGTGTGGCAGTTGCTAGAAAATTTACTGCACATCATGTTATATATACATATATTTTAAATGTAACAGTAGGCAAACGGGCAGGAGGCTCACCTGATGTTAAGTGATACCGCCGCCCATGGACACTAATATTGCCAAAAGGCTCGCAAGTGACCCACTTGCCCGTTTGCCCTGAACAAGAACTATTACTGTAAAATGGGTAGCGCATATACCAGCTGCATAAAATCGCTAGATAAAATAACTTGTAACAACCGCCAACGGAAACGCGTCTATTTTTGTACCGATCCTACCTGCTTTTCCACGATTAGAGTCGACTATAAACCGTGTTCCGGCGGCTACACCCACTGGACATAACAACTTAGCTGAAACTATTACTTTGTTGGAGTATTTAAAGCTATTTTCAGTGCTAAATATAATTTATAACTCTGTAAGATGAAATCGATCAATCAATCTTAGTTAATCCAGGATTCAGGATTCTTTGGAACGAAATTGGTCACGGTATGGTGGATAAAGAATCTGATCATCATTTCAATAAATTAGTGCACTACTGGGGTATCTTAGAATGTATGTACAATAAAAATATATTAGTGGCGATATTGCCAGTTCTTCTCTTCCGTTCTACGCCCTTGATTTAAGAACTGGCAGTAAATGTAAAATTAGAAGCATTTATTATATATACATTTTTGTTTCTTGACGTATATAACTGTACATTGCGTTACCTATACGTATATGAATAAATGTTTTTGACTTTTGACTTTTTGACTTTTGATACAACCTTTTTAGGGTCTGGGCCACATTTCTGTATTTGATCAAATACAGAATTGATATACAAATAAGTGATCAGCCTCTTGTGTATACCTCTAATATACTAGGTACCGACGTTTGTACAGGCATATTGTATAGGTACACAGTAAAGTCGATTTCTGGTTTATATCTTTTCATCAATCACCTAAACTTTTAATCCAGCCACGAGTAATCGACGAGCATACAAATAAATCAGGTTTACGATCCCGTTAATCCGTAATTAGTGAACGTTATGGGTATGCTTTTAATGGAGTAAAGAAAAATGTATAGGCAATTTACAATGTTTTTTTAACATCGATACGACTTGTAGCTTTTAATGATGGACAAAATTTAAGGCAAGAGACGGGCTGGAAGAAGGAAGAAGTCGTGGTTGCGGAATGTACGGGAGTGGACTGGAATCACATCCGCCGAGTGACTTTAGACTAGCGCAAGATAGCCGGCAATTTATGTTTTTAACAGCCAACCTTTAATCATAAAGTGGCACCAGATGAAAAGTTTTCTTTGGGATGTCCTTAATAGAATTAAAAAAAAATCCTAACGATACCAAGGATTTTAATATCGTAATTGATACGCTAATTAATAAGATTTCTGTTTAATTGATTGAATTGATTTCTGTTTCTGTAATTTGGAAAGGTCTTGTAAC
Source organism: Pieris napi (assembly GCF_905475465.1). Taxonomy (NCBI): domain Eukaryota; kingdom Metazoa; phylum Arthropoda; class Insecta; order Lepidoptera; family Pieridae; genus Pieris; species Pieris napi. The sequence goes on from NC_062252.1 coordinate 1,953,249, forward strand.
TGTACTGTACTTGTAATGTACTTACAGTTTGACAAAGTATGAAATTGACAAAGAAAAATTTATTGACACTAGACAATTCCCCTTATAACCATTTCAAAAAGACATCCTTAGAACATCATCTGATATTTATTATCACTGAATCAAGCTGATTAGTACACATACGCTTCAGTTACACACACAAATACACTACCATTCTAGACGTATTCTCTCTGTGATATTATTGTTTAGTCTGTAAAACTTTTCATTTCAAAATTAATTTGTTTTATGTTTCGTAAACTGTAAGGTTTTCTAAATAAATAAATACGGCTACGTCAATTTGTATGAAATTAATTAGTTTGAAAAACAACGAAATGGCGGACAGAGTCTCATTGAATTAGCATTTTTGTTAAATATTTTCGTCTCACTAGAATATGGAATTTCCAAGAGAAACAATATGTCAAGCCTAGTACTTACTTAAGCTTTTTATTTCTGAATAAAACCGGAGACTAAACACAATGAAATTCAAAAGTTCTTATTAAAAAGCTTTTTTTATAGAACGGCTAGAAGGCTCATCTGATTCTACATTCAATGCTAGATGGCTTGCCAGTGCGATGCAGGCCTTTTAAGATTTGGTACGCTCTTGTCTTAAAATTGAATGACCCTAAGTCGAATTGGTTCCTATAGTGGAGCGCAAAACTGATATAAATAACGCTCAGTTGAGGAACGGAAGGTCGAGGTGATGTGAAATTTCGAATTCTCACTCAACAGCCTATGATGAAACTCAGATGCAATAATCCAACTCTTCCGAACACTATTTATGGTAAATGCGGTAGAAGAGAGTGCCCACATCTCTACGCAACGCGTAGCGACTGGTCGTCGATGATTCGAACCGCTCTTCGTTGAATGCGGTCATGTGGAAGGAGCTGGTATTGGGGCGCCCAGAGGTGCACACTGTCTTGAATCTTATGTATGCCCGGGTCCCAAGATAAATCATTGAGGTCGTGGAGTAATAATTATAGAGGGTTTTTTTTTATAATTAATAGTATGAGTGTAATCTCATGACTCATGATCTCATCTTTGTCATTATCACTATCATCAAAATTTCACGCGAGCATTCCCTAGAGGTCTGAGAACAGGAACAGTCGTTATAACATAATATCTCACATCCTAAATAGTTCACGCCTCAATGAAAACCAATAAACAACAAAGCAGGATTTGTATTACTTTTCATATTATTTAAATTATCGTCGAAGTGTCAACTAATTGGCCGATAAATAGCTCGTAAACTATTTAAATAAACCATTTCGCATAATTCAAGTACAGGATTTTGTTTAATTACAATTTATTTATATCCTTGTCATGAAGTTGTCGATTTATGTGATTTAAATTGAAAGTGTTAGTTTTACATTACTATTAGTTTCTATCTTACTCGTTTAACATGTAGAACTCCAGATCAAGAGGTCAGTTTGATGGGGATAGGGATGATAGGGACTATGCTCAGATGGACAGACGAGATTGCGAGGACGGCGGGGAAAAGATAGCATAAGATAGAAAAACATTTGATATTGTGGAATGCCTTGGAGTAGGCTTTTCCCCGTGAGTAAAACTGTTACTGCCTTGTGTCGTATATGTGTTTTATTTCTATGGGATAAAATAAAGCTATATAATTATTATAATAATTACAAATTAAATAATAATAATAATTAATAATATTAATTATTAATATTATTAATTGTCTACTTAAGCCGAGTGGTATTGCAAGAGACGATGGCAAGAGACCGGACGGTATGAGTTTGATTCCATGGAAGATGGGTCGGGTACTGGTATGGGATGCAACCTGTTCAGACACGCTGGCCCCTTCCCATCTACATGGAACCAACTACAGAGCTGGTGCGGCTTGTGAAGCGGCTGAAAAAAATAAAGCATGCAAATACAGGGGTCTAGGCTCAGAATATGATTTTGTCCCATTCGGTGTCGAGACCCTTGGTCCGTGGGGTCCTAGCGCTTTAAGGCTTTTTAAAGGTTAGTCGACATCACAGGAGACCGAAGATCTGGCAGCTACCTCGGACAAAGAATTAGTCTAGCAATTCAAAAGGGGAACGCTGCCAGTATCTTCGGAACCTTGCCTAAAGGGACTCCTTTTAATGATATATTTTAGTTTATGTTAAGTTTAGTTATTTATTTCAATGTATATTATTTTATTATTATAAGTATTTATTATTATAATAATTATAACTATGCCCCTACGTAGGTATCAGCAGAAAGAAACCGAGGCCGAGTCGGCTTGAAGATTTATTATTATTTCTCTCTAATAAACTGTAAGTGTTCGCAATCACACATACTATGCCATTGGAGAACTTCTAGAAAAAGAAATGGAAATCTCTAAGCTTCAGTGTTAATATACTTGTCACCGTCAAAATTTATATAAAGATTACGAAATCTCGAAATATTGGAAACTGTCAGCAGATTCTGATTTAATCACAATCTATATTTTTTTGATTGATGAACCGAGATATCGTGAAAAGACATTGATTGAAAGAGCAGGCTGTTTGTAGTCCCCTGTCCTCCGAACGGACATAGGATCAAGTTGGTATGTATGTGTATGTTGGTATATATGTGTAGGTATGTTGGTATAGGCTTTTAAGCCTTCAAGTATACGGAGGGGTATATACTGCACTTCTTTTATCATTTTAAGTTTTGATCTTGATCAGATTTACTGTAATTATTTTTGTCTTCGGTGTTAGATTAAATGTTACCATAAATAATTAAATTTAAATCTCTGATAAAAAGTACATTATAGCTTCATAGTAAAAGTGTCGCATAACATTTCTTACAATCTATTACAGAGATTCTTTGCTAGTTCTTGTTGCCTAGTGCAACTAGTGCAGTGTTAGCGCCTAAAACTCAAACCAACTACAAAGTGTATGTACGAACTTCAAAGTTGGCATTTACATCATCATACACAATGCAAACCTACATATAAGCAACCAAACATATAACCAAGCAATGCATACCTACATATAACAAAAACTTTCTTCGCGCTATGGTTTTTCTCCGTTAGAGGCCTTTTCATCTTTAACCACTTTAAAAACAACATTTTCACTATCGATTCAAAATATATATATTATACATTCACTAAAACTTAAACATCTTTTCAACCTGCCCTCTGCTAAAACGAAAAGTATTCTTCATGTGCAACAGTGGCTACTATAAAATTATTAATAATTATATATATTGTGTAGAAATTATTACGTCTAGGAAAGTTAATATGTCAAAAGGAAGAGCTACTAGCTGCGACAGGGAATCCTAGTGCACTTTATTTTTACCTTTTTTATTGCGTAAAGTCTTACATTCTTTACGATACGTATTATCATATTGACTATATTTCTAACTAACGCATTAAGAGTATATTTAATATTGAAAAGTCTTAATCGTTAGATTGTATCTCAAAAGATTAATTACTCATTTCTAAACTACAATATAATTACCAAGGTAAATAATATAACATTCACTGCGCGTGCGTCGAATGACAGCTGTTATCATGTTTCAAATTGTATGATATTACCGATCGATATTAGCACCACGTAAATTATCTGTTGTATGTATGTTTAGTGTATTTAATCAATCATACTCCCATAACTTCGAACCCAACTCTATTAGAAGGCTCTCAATATATAATTACATTATATAATTATAATAATATAATATAATATAATATAATATAATATAATATAATATAATATAATATAATATAATATAATATAATATAATATAATATAATATAATATAATATAATATAATATAATATAATATAATATAATATAATATAATATAATATAATATAATATAATATAATATATTACAATTTATTTTTAACACATAAATATACACTACATACATTACAGCGAGAAAATGCTACCAGCACTGAAGCAGTGTCACATGGACCAAACTTAAATTTATTTTATAAATTAAATACTCTAACTTTTTACTCTACTCTTTCATCTCTTGTCGTAACATTATGTTAATGCTATGATGAAAAAAGACAGATGTGTGCTTTAATTTAAACAATTAACCGAATTGCAATTAGGGTGATGTATAGTATAAGATCCCGCTATACAACGACCTTCACCGAGATGCTTATTTAATGAAACTTATTTTATATTTAATTTAATATGTCAATAAATATAATCCATATGGGTTGCCTAGCAAATTTCAGTCCAGAGTATGTTTAATTAATATTTAAAAAAAAATTTTTTTTTTATAATTTGCATGTAGTAAATTTTTTGAACTTTTTTCAATCAATATTTTTAATCAGGGTAGTATTATATATGTATCACTATAACCTTCTTTTATACTAAAGATGTATATATACTTTAGTGTCACATAAAAAATATACACATAAATAATTAATTGATTAAAAACAACCTAACGTTTGCATATTCTATGGGCTTCATACGTTCGATTGGTATAGAATTTATCTACTAATCATACCGGTGAAATGTTTAAAAAATTTTTTTTTTTTAATTAATTAAACATACTCTGGACTGAAATTTGCTAGGCAATCCATATGGATTATAGTTATTGACATATTAAATTATATATAAAATAAGTTTCATTAAATAAGCATCTCGGTGAAGGTCGTTGTATAGAGGGATCTTAGACCAGTAGTTAAGGTGCTTAGTCTTGAAAGCGTTTATCAAAATTTTAACCGACTTTAAAACCCAAAGAAGGAGGTTTACCCATAACTCTATCGTTTATGGAAAAATCTGATAGTTATGGCTGACCAGAAGGGCATAAACAATTTTAGTAGACAAAACGGTAGTATTACTTTGTACAGATAATAAGATCATGAACTATTTTAATTGACAATACTCCCAGTTTTCGTGATCTTAATGGATGTAAATGTCAAAAGTTAGTTAACCGTGCGTGAGCCAGTGTTATTAGTTATTTGTGGGACCAATTAAGATAAGCTACGTAAATTAACAATACGACATTATCCTTTGTTTTACAAAGTACATGTTGGCGAATTATTTACTAAATAAAATATGTTTAGAATGGACTATAAGATACAGGTATCACTTATTCCACGTCATTAAATTTAAATCACTAGACATCCCCACTCATCGGCAAAGAAGACAGAGGGTGTAGGCCGAGAAAAAAAAAGGTGCGTGTACTTATGTACGCGCGTAAGAAGTTATACTTCTTTGGCATTATTAAAAATAGTTCTTGATTGCATGCAAATAATTAATTACAATTAAATAATCAAAGACTGGAAAAGGAGTCATTATAGTCAATAAAGTTCAGGTTACATTTGAAATATTAAATAAATAAATATTTATTATTATTCTCTTACATTAAGTGTAACAAAAATTCTATTATTATTCGAATGTTGTTTTTAAATTATGTCCAATTCCGTGGGCAACTTAATTCTGTTAATTTTGTGTCACGGTGCGCGCGCATCGTAAAATTTCACTCTCATCAATTTTTCATAACACGCCTAAAGAAGTATAACTTCAAAAGCCAGAGTAAAAAAACTCTCGGTACTCTTTTAAAATAGCAAATCATCATACAAAATCATACATCATACAAAACTAGAAAGTTATAACTATGTAAACAAAAAGAAAAATCGAATGGGTAATTATATTTCTCCGTTCGGGAATCGAACTCGAGACCTCGTCACCTGCACTGGAACATACTTACAACGCAAACAAAAAAAGCAGTCATCTCCGCTTAATTAAGGGTTTTATTTTTATACATACGACCATACTGTAATGTTGCATCATAAGCTTTTCAAAATTTATTTTCTCATGTAAGTGAATATTCTTAATGAGAAATCAAAAAATATCTTAAATGTTACGCATATTTTAGAACTAAATTCATCGAACTTGATAAAGTGCTCTCAATTTGTATATGTTCATACTTCAGACTATTAAAAGATATACAGATAGATACCTCTGGGCCAAAACTCTAAGTTAGTTACGTGTATAAATTCAAGAAATCAAAGATTTCTAATATTGACATGCTCACTATAAGATTTTGTTAAGGTTCATTAGTCTAGTCGACAAGTTGAAAATGGTACAAAATAGAGATACTGCTCTTAAAATTATGTGCGATAGCTCATTGGATCCTCTAGAAAAATGTCTAGAAAAATGTGCTAAAAGCGTGTATTAGCACATAAAAAATTGCAAAAGTTATAGACAATTAAAGATGAAAAAAAAATGGCATTTAGTTTTTTGCCAATATTTAATAAACTATTAATATTTATGAAATTTCAAATAAAGATTCTGAAAGAGGAGGAAATTACTTTGTTATGTATATGGTTGTTTTTGTTAATTTTAGAAGTTTTAGAAAAAAAATAAAAAAAAGTTGAATATTTGTTTGTAACAAATTGGTAAGTTAATAAACAATAGAATTGTTGATTAAAAAAATTTTTTTTCTGTTACTTTATAGAGGACTGTCAATTATGATTTTTAGAAAAAAAAATTTCTTAACTAATTATTTAAACAATCGAAAATTAAAAAAAACGATTATAAACAATTAAAAATTGTTATTAAGGAAAAACTTTTTTTTTTAAATCATAAAATTTTTATTGTAATAAAGTTGTTAAATTTTTTTTTTAAATATTGATTTAATCAATTTGTTTAAAAAAATTTTATCAACAAATGGTGGGATTTTTTTTTTGCAAATCAATAAATATCTTGTATTAATTAAAAAACGATTATATGATGATTTAGAAAAAAAAAAATTTTTTTAACAACATTACATGGATTTTTAAGTTTTTGTTTAAGTAAAAAAAATGTTATAAACAAAGTATAAATATTTTTTTAACTTTTATGGCACTATCTTGTTAAGTATGTATGTAAGAAAGGCTCTACGAAGCGAAATATTTTTACGACCATTATTTAAAAAAAATTTTTCACTTACAATTAAGACGGCCGTTCGAGAAAATTTCGTTAGTTAACAATTATTTAACTTGTTGAAAAATTAACTTTAAGTAAAATTTTCAACGGGAATAAATTAATTATAGTGTTCAGAACACACCATAATTTTTTCAAATTTAAAAAAAAAATTCAATACCTTAAATAAATTAATTAATGTGCCGTAGTCGCTTTTGACGCCACGCGCGAATCCTAAAAATGTCACCCGCAGACCTATTTTCAGCGTTAAATTAAAATTATAAATAATGGAGATAGAGTTCCGAGAGTTAGGAGTTTTTTATTTCCTCCTCTTTCAGAATCTTTATTTGAAATTTCTTAAATATTAATAGTTTATTAAATATTGGCAAAAAACTAAATGCCATTTTTTTTTCATCTTTAATTGTCTATAACTTTTGCAATATTTTGTGTAACATTTTTCTAGACGTCATTCCGGATCAATGAGCTATCGCACATAATTTTAAGAGCAGTATCTCTATTTTGTTCCATTTTCAACTTGTCGACTAGACTACATGCTCTAATTAAGTATTTACAATTTTCTTAACCTACAAAGTAATAATAAAAATTATTAAAAAGCAAATCAAAACTAATTTAGTTTTTAACAAAGTTTTCATTTAGTTTTGGTTATTATTGTTTTTGTTATTTTTTATCTTTTTAGTTTCAGTCTTAGTTATTTTTTTTTGTTATATTTTTTTATTTACTTTGTGGTTGTTTGTTAAATTTTTCCTTTGATAGATTGCTTATGTTCTAATGTAATTGATGTGTATGTGTGTTGTGTAATGTAATATTTTCTTGTATTTTTTAGGCATACACATTGTTTTAGAAAGTATAAATAAATAAATAAATAAATTACGTAATAACTTATGACAAAAAGACCCTTAAGTAGGAACTGAATTAACCGACTTGGTATTACATGGATCTCACAACTTTGTACTGTAGAAGAACTGCGTTGCGAGGTGATGTTTTTGATGGCTAAATCTAACAAAATAGATTCAAAGATGTCTGGTAAGCGGTGTGGATGCGTGGCTCAATTCAATGTCGTTACATTTCGTACAGTCACGGATGTACTGTATCAAGGTAATGTGCGGCGTGAGACATGATGGTGACTGTTTCCATTACCACCAATTGACGAGTCCGGATTAATAATTTAAATTGAATTTTACCTGACGGTGGATTCCTTTGTAAAAAATGTGCATGCGTACAAAGTCATTTACAATTTATAAGTGTTGTTCATATTTATAAAAATCGAAAACTTAAGATTTCCGAGACTTTGAGGAAGGGAAATGTAAGGAATTTAATGAATTTAATTTTCATATTAAAACAAATTATAAATTTCATGTCTTTAATTTATTTCTTAGATAATAAAAAGATGTGGCTTTTTAATTTACTAATGTCATTTGAGATTTCAATAAATTAGCAATAAGGCCGCCCGTTGCATCCCCAATAATTTGTTACTTGTTTTTAATTGTAATGTAACGAAGTTTAAATATATATATATATATATATTTTTTATAAAATAGGGGGGCAAACGAGCTTGCGGGACAAGCAAAAAGGGCAGTGTGCGCAGCCCATAGACACCCATTTTTAGTGGGTGCGTTGCCGGCCTTTGAGGGAGGAGTAGACTCGCTTTTTGAACATTTGGAGGTCTTATCTCTGAGGGAAGACCCCTCCCCGTTAGCCGATTCCACAGTTCGCTAGTCCTAAAACTCCAGCTTCACCAATAATGTTCACTGTACACGCTCGTCTGGAGCTGGTCTTGAGGATGAACAGAAACGTATATTTATTAGTCTAGTCATTCACAGAGACGAACTACATATATTTATAGATTTTGAATCTATTAAAATAGATCCCTAGTTTTAATAATTAGTATTATAGGTATATCTAGTTGGTTAATATCTGCAGACACCTCATTACTGAAACAGTTATGGTGATGATGTCATAACCGGAAACGCGCTATGATTTTTCACTAGTCCTTTGCGATGGTTGAGGATCTCTTTCACAGTATTTTATTTTTGCTCTCAAACATCACACATGTTAAAATGAGGACAATCAGATACTTATTAAAACCGTCAAATTAGGATCATCAAGGATTACCTTGCGATTGATTAGATCCAGTTCAACTATTTATGACTGTCTGCCTTACAAACAATGTGTATGACTCAACATTTGGCGATTAAAAAGAATGGCCGAGAGTTTCTTGCCAGTTCTTCTTGCCCGATCTACGCCCTTGAGTTGCCAACTGGTAGTAAGATAACTTTAGGATAAATTTAACGTCTTTTCTGTTGACGTTCATAAGTGTACCTACTTGGTTACCTATATAAATAAAGTTATTATGAGTTTGAGTTTGAAGTCGCATGTATCCGCCAAGCACCAAACATCATACTACACCTCCACAATATTCTAGTTTAAAGAAGTTTTCTTTGACAATAAAGTGGTTCTAAGCTCGCGTGACTCGCAAAGATAAGCTATTTAACATACATTTTTAATCCTATAATACGAAAAATAATTAGTGACATAACATTACATGATATACTTTGTAAAACATTTTAATCACGACAACTACAATCCATAATATTGCTTATCGCAATTTTTATATTTTCTCATTTTTCTTTTGTTTCATAAGAGCAAAGAAAAGTCTTCGAGGATCATCATTTTATCGTGATAATGTCCAGACCTGTTAAATAACGTGTATTATTAAATGATTGTATTTGGTTTAATCAGGACATCAAGGCTGCACTTTGTCTAACTCTAAATCTGTGAAGATACGATGGGAATCCACTGTGGCCTGTCATCATGTCATCAACCCCGATGGTTTATTTGTTTAGTTATTGAATAGGCCGCAGTAACATTTGTATGGAATAACTTAGTTTTTGCAGCTGTATCGCTGTTGCTGTATCTGTGTTTCCACTTTTCTATCGTATTTGCACGTAGAAAAATGTAATTTTTTTGGCAATTCAACGCGCTTTTTATGTTCTTTCGGATTTCAACTACAAGTGGATCGAAAGAGCGTTTATCTGCAAAAACTTCTTGCACATCGGGAGTCTCTATATACGCCGTAGGTTGCTTCTGGGTGACAAAAAATCTTTTTGAACTATAGCTACCAGTTCAGATTAATACACGGAATACTGGCATCGACCCAGTAGTCTACCCTACTTCCACCCGTATTTAGCTTACTGCTGGTGCTTCTATGGACAGTCTTGTTCTCTATAGGCCATATATTTAAATTATTGTAATACAATTAACTTTTTAACCAATCTTGGATAAAGCATTTATTCTAAATTCGTTATTAAGAGCCTAATTGCCGTGCCGTGTAACAATGCGCCTGCGCACCGAACTGTTGAACCGTGGACCCAAATAATATAAAGTTTATTGTACCAGACGATCGACTGCCCTCCACACGCCGCGCGTCACGCTTTAATAGCTTTAAGAAATCTACGATATTAAAGCGATTTGATTATTATAGATTTGAATATCCATTTCTTCACTAGCATACTGCGGTGGCATTTAAGTTTAGGATTGTGAAAGTAGGTTTACATAAACCTGTTAAAAACACAGTCTTGGCCTAGTGGTTTCAGCGTGCGACTCTCATCCCTTAGGTCGTAGATTCGATCCCGCAGTGTACGAATGGACTTTCTGCCTACGTGCGCATTTAACACTCGAAGTTTGTGAGGAAATCGGCTTGCCTTAGACCCAAAAGTCGACGGCGTGTGTCAGCCATAGGCTGATCACCTACTTGCTTATTTTGTTGACAAATGATCTTTAAACGGGTACAGGCTGAGGCCCAGACCTAAACAAGTTGTACTGATAGTGATTTTTTTAAATTGATTGATAGAGATATATTTGATGATCATCCTTATATCTGATGAATTTTTATCGGTTTTTGAAAATAAAAATGACAAAGTATTCTAGACTAGACCGTAGAATGTTGATGATATTATAATTCAACAAGAGTCTGACATAGGTTTTTACCGTCATATTATATATATAGACAAAAATACCAATTTGTACACAGCCGTGAATCGAACTGACTACTTTTGAAAGTTGAGCTATCCAGCGAAGGTATTAAATTTTATTTTATCATCTTTTTAAGTTGTAAATTAGTTCTAAGCTGTATTACCTCATCATACTAGGATATAGTTAAGGATACTGATCACAATCTAATTTAAATAGCTTATTTTTCCAAGGTTATTTTTTTTAACCGATTTAAAAGAGAATTAGTTTAATGAACACGCGCTCCTTCCCTTGCCTTTCTCGCAAGTGCGATGGATTTGCTAAAGATCCACAGAACTTCAACATGACCAAAACGTCACGCACTGCAAACAGTCCAAAATGGCGACTTCTAAGCCTTAACATAATTAATCTCAAAATAATGATAGGGACAATTACGGGCCACTGTCTCCTTAATAACCATCTCTTTGTCTTTCGCGCGATATGTGCAGAGGCTGTTTCAGCGCCAAGGAATCAGTCACACGTAGTCCTTAAATGAGTAGCAGTAGCTTCCTCACGAATAGAAATGCTCAGAGCTGTGAGGTCGCTCCATTAAGCATTTAGCACCAGAAATGCCAAAGAAACTTCTGGAAGGAGCTAGGCTAAATTAGCTAGGACTTTACGCACAGCGAATGAGCTGACTGAGTCCTCACTACATACATACATTAGGCAAGGACATGTACACTTTGTATGTTTAAGTCCGGAAACTAAAAGTATATCAAAATGATTGTAAGAAGTTATTTGTTAGTCCAAGTGTAAACAGAATTGAGATAAACAAGCTTCGACATGCCGGTTTCCCCACTATTGTTCCTTTGCAAAACTGGGGATAACCGCGGTTTAAACGCCCCCATAAGGGGCATACAACCTGGACGTTCGTCGTTCCATACCTGAGCGTTATTTAAAGCAGTTTCTACCGCGCACTACCACTGCTTTGAACCGACCCGACATAGGGTCCATCAAGAAAAGAGCCTACCATACTTAAAAGGCCGGAACGCCATCTAGCAATGTGAGTGTTTATGGGCAGCGATATTAACATCAGATGAGCCTCCTACAGGGGGCAAACGGGCCCTGTATTCTTTAAATATTATAAAAAATCTCCCAGACGCTTGTGGCGAGGATTTTTATTATGGGACTTATCTAATTTTCTCTTGTTACGTAACTCGTTACGAGTAGCGTAGCCACTTCTACAATAATATTATCAATATTCATATAGGCATATGAATGTTGCTCTTTATAAATAAATATATCCTTACGCTACCTTAGGGCATAGAATCCCTTTCCCTGATTACTAAAGGCCCAGTACATTTTCACAAAAATAAGTTTTTTCACGTGTATAAGATCTAGAATGTTTCTGATGTTGTGGCAATTGAGAGCATCCAGCCTTGGAACGCCGTAATTGATATTAACACTATTCCTGACTCATGCGCATACGTGTGGGCTATTTTCGAAAGTACGAGATGAAGGAATGAAAATAAATGATTTTCAATATCATCGAATGGATTTCTTTCAATATAACGATCAGTTTTGGCCTGTGATTCTAATCCCTGAGGTTAGGTTCGATCCCCGGCTGTGCACCAATGAACTTTCAATGTAGGTTAACTCGCTCAAACGGTGAAGGAAAACATCGTTAGGAAACCAACATGCCTAAGTTCCAAAAAAGTCGACGGCTTGTGTACTTGCCGATAAAAAATACAGATATACCAGAAATCTGATGCCCGGAACTAGAGGAGTAGAATAAAGAATTCTAAAAAATATACAATATACATAGCTCATTACTGGTTATAAATCTATAAATTCAGTTGAAGCTTGGATGTCGGGATTAATAATCAAGAATAAGACTAATCTGTTAACCTACACAGTAATAATAATAATTATAATAATAATAATATTTAATAATTAACATATAATCTATATTGATGTTTTTGTTTATTATTACAATGAAATATACAGTATTTACAACTTTCTTAACCTTAATAAAAACAAATTTATAAGTTAGATCCGTGTGGCAGTGTACCTGTAAATACTGATTGAATATTGATTTAAAAATGCACGATGTACCCACAACAGAGGGACTCCCTAGTGTGGGGACTAGTGTTAGATCAATTTTATCACAACCATATTTCTACCATGAAAGTTTTATCATTAAAATAATACATTTTATTTTTAAAGCTATTGACGTTAGTGGTTTTGTGTTCTCTTAAGCAAAGCCAGGGTGCGGTATTAGTAATTACAAATACAATGGTGTATTATATAAAACAAATGAATAATAGCCTCTATGCAATCGACTTCCTGTACACAATGTTAAATTAAAATTGCAAGCAGATAATCCCTAGCGTCATAAGTGTTACTGGTGTATAATGAAAATAGTCGTTCAGTTAAACATCTTCTCGAAATGATGTCACAGTATGTAAGAGTAAACGTGGTTCTGACAAAAGTTTTATTGCCCCAGTTAATGACACACCGAACACATAATTTTCCCTGGAGAATCTTTGCGACCGGATAGTTCAAAATTTCAAGTAAGAAGTAAAATTTTAACAGTTTTGTAGCCTGCGGCGACACCAAGTGGTTGGCATCCCATGGAATATAGTTCCAGAAGATTGAAATGCATATATGTGGATAATATAGCCTCTTCAATGTTAGGGAAGAGGTATAAGTAGATTGATAAAAAAAGAGAAGATAAGACAGCATTAAAAGTAATATTTACTTGGAGAACTTCGTATTTACTAGCTCTATGGAGGAGATGCTTCTCCAGTCTAAAGGGAGGAACCTCGACTAGTCTACTGAATGTAGCTAAGGCGGAGAAGTTGTATATATTCTTAGTGGTCGGAATAACTTTGAGTATGACGTCATCGTAATCCTTTGCCTTGACGTCGGCTGATGAAACTCAACTGCAGGTATTAATCCGAACAACTCCTAACGCCCTTCTTGGTAGAGGCGGTAGAAGATGCAAAGAGACCCAACATTTCTACGCAAAGCCAAGGGATCAAGCCACTCGGAAAGTGACTAGTCATCGACGATTCGAATCGCTGAATACGGTCAAGTAGTAGGAGCTGGTACTGGGGAGCTCCCGCCCAGAGGTGAGAAAAGTACTCCATGTGGGACCGAATTTGCGGTTTATAGAATTGCATGCGGTTCAGAAGTATCATCTCGCCTTGCTTAGCACATCAAGCTTCTTTGCAATTCCTGTTTACATCTACTTAGAGACATTGAGTACATTCGGGCTTTCTTTCTATGAACCAACACGTATTAAAAAACGCGGAAGCTACAGCAGGAGACTGAAAGCATTAATATTGCATATGCAGAGGAAAACATATTTTTTGTGTAGCTCTCCCATTCGTTCTGGACTGTGCAATACACTATAAACACAGTTGTCAAGACTGCATTCTTTGCCCTAGTACGCTAGTACTAATATTGGACTATATCCTTTTCTAATTCAGTGTTATTCAGCCCCTTATAAATGGGATACAATATAGAGAAGATGGTAAGAAAATATTGCATGTTCTAATTATTATCTTCTAACTTACAAAATTTATTTTGTGTAAACTGAAGCCCGTTCAAGCTTAAGAACTTATTTGTTTATAAGTTATAATGATGGTGTTATTCTAAAGTTCTTTAACCGTTCAATCTTAATAAAGACAATCTTTAAACATAAAAAAAGAAGATGAACAGTAAAATGGGAAAGTGACCCCACTCTAAGATTCCCTGTGTCATGGGCAGCTGGTCCATTTGACATAACTATGATTATTAGTACAAGAAGTCATATTTTTTTTATACAACAAGGGCAAACTTGCAGGAGGCTCACCTGATGTTAAGTGATGCCACTGCTCATGGACCGTCTCAATGCCAAAGGGTTCGCTAGTGCGTTGCCGGACTGAAGTGTAGTTTATATATTAAAAACATTTTTTCTACTGCGCTCTAACGCTTATATACCAATATTACTTCTAATATTAAATATTGTAATCAGTAAAAGATGTCTTGTGAAAACTGGATTAGATTAGAAAGATTTCGGTCTTTTAGTATAAAACTATAGGTATATTAAATGGGGTTCCAAAGTAGAAGATTGAGTTTCATAGTTGGAGTTTCAATACTTAACATTATAAAAATTAACATAAATCAGAAATGAACTTTTACCTATTTATTTCGTAATGCTACAGCTAACATAAATTATATACAATAAAAAACCAATTATACTAAAGACATAGCTATAGATGAAATACATAATATATACAAAAATATTCAAACATTTTCGAAGGGAACAAATCATAAAAAAATATTAAATACGTATTACCTAATTCGGCTGTGCTGTGTTATGGTGTGAGAGTGAGGGTGTGTTTGTGGAGTGTGCTCATGATGCAGGTGATTTAGCGCTATGGATATTCTCTTTTTAAGCATATTCCGCAATAGGTTTGAAATATATTCTTAACCATACATAATAATTATTATAAAAACTTTTTAAACGAAATCTGCATATGTCATACAATAAAATTATAAACACCTTGTTAATTTGCATATTGACATATTCCCACGATTTAGCAGCGACATAGACCAAGACCATAGATTCCAATCACGATTAGTGATGATGATGTCATGCATTGTTAGCGGACGGACAAAACGGCGGACTATGTATATGGAACGAGGCTAATCGTTTTGAGTTTTATTTGTTTTTCCTTAGTTATTGTTGAGAATTACTTATGTTTGAATGAAAGGAAAATGTTTATGCAATTTGTAATAATAATAAACTTTATTCTCAAACGCTAAACGACACATAAAAGTAGTACAATGATTCATGCATGGTTTGATTTACGTATTTGCGCTGTATTATTTTTGTTTAGGTCATGTGGAATTTTAGTCTGTGAAACGGGACTTCAAAAAATTTTGTATTCCGTATACCTACTAGCGAGCAATGTTGGCCTAGTGGCTTCAGCGTGCGATTTACATCCCTGAGGTCTTAGGTTCGATCTCCGGCACCAATGGATTTTCTTTCTCTTGCGCATTTAAATATCAAGTTCACAGTTTAAGTATTTATGTGTTATGTAGAAATCATTAAGTAAAATACTGTTTACATGTCAAAAGGAAGAGACTGGCTGCCCACAACTTTACTTTATCTAAATATCCTGTATATTGTGTATAATAATGTTTTTTCTTTCTTTTTTTCTTACTTTTTCCTGCAGCAGCTCCTCCTACACTCTGTCGATCCAACCGTACCATGGTCTGCGGCCATTATGTCGGCTCAGGTGAGCTTTCTTCACCATACGATCTTGGCCAATGTTGGGCTGGGCTAGTAACTCTTCTATTTCGGCACCTTTTCGGACTTTCCATGTCCTCCTTGTCGGCCACAGAATTTTACGCAGTTAATTAATTAATTTATGCTCCTCTTTCACGTAGCGTCCAAGAATGTCTAATCGTCTTTCTTTTTTGATTACACAGTAGTAAACTAAAGCACATTTCACACGGGTCAGGTTTCACTAAACAAGCTTTTGGGTGGTCGTATTGTTTAAAATTCTTTACGTTGCTATTCATTTGTTTTATATACGATTCGACGAAATGCTTCGTAGTTTTAACCGATGTTATCCCTGGAAGTTAGGTAGTCTTGTTGAAAGCTAAATAATTTGGTCTATCAGGATACTTTCGTCACTCAAAGATAAATCCAAAGTTACATTCTACGTGTGGAAGCTTTATCGGTATTGTATTTTTTTGAGACTTTAGTTATTTTTGAAATACAAATACAATCAAAATCGTGTACGACGAAATCGATTAGAACAACATACTGGTTATGTTGACCAAAATCAAGTTTGCTGAATTCTATTTTATTAGGTACTTAATAACAACGTCGATCGTCGAATAACTACGACTATCGGTTATTACGAGCAAATATGAGTAGTACCTTCGATGTCGTTGTAACAGATTTTGACTGTATATGATCTGATAAAGGTTAAACATAAAATAACAGAAACATATACATATTTTTTATATACGAGTAGAACAGGAGGCAAACGGGCAGGAGGCTCGCCGGATGTTAAGTGATCTGCCCATGGACACTCTCAATCAAGCCAGAGGGCTCATGAAGGTGTTGTCACAGAGCCAGCAGTGTGATTGAGAGATATATAAAAACCACCACCTTGTGGGAGTTGCCCACTGAAGTATTTCCGAACCAATTCGACTTAGGGTCCTTCAAGAAAAGAGCGTACCATTTCTTAAAAGGCCGGCAACGCTACGCCTCCTGGCAATGAGTGTCCATGAGTGGCGGTATTAATACTTAATATCAGGTGAGCCTCATTCCTCCTGTTACATTAAAAAAAAACTTGATACTAGCATTAACATTGTATAAGATATGATAACCAATAACAAATCAAACGAGTGGAGGGGAACATAAAAACATTATTACGTCATGAATGACCACGAGTGACAATTTGTAAGAGATTTTTTATATGCCCATAACGAAAATCACTAACATGAAGATTATAAACATGCAGAGTGTTTTGAAGGTTTATTGTCTGTGGGTGAGGCATATTCTACATTTTTGTTAGTCTAGGTTTTTGAAGTGAAATACTTCCGTGGGCAGCTGGTTCCACATAGTGGTGGTACGCGGCAAAACCTGCCCTAAAAACGCTTAGTTGTGGAACGACGGACGCCGAGGTGATGATAAGGGTGGAATTTCGTATTCTGCCTCGACGTTCGATGATGAAACTCACCTCCAGGTATTAATCCGAACAACTCCTCTGAACACTCTCCAT